>NW_024881275.1:7495234-8095234 GCF_018691265.1 Tyto alba | reverse complement strand
TAGAATCATGTTGATTTTTTTCAGAAACAATGAAAAAATCCATCTCCTCTTGCTAATAACACCACAGTATATCTCACTACAGTTATGATCTGCAAATTAAATTTATTTTTCACAAAATAATATATTATGTCAAGTTTCTAGAGTGAACAATAGTTATTGTCAGGAAATAGGTTCAGATAAGTTGTACAAACAACACTTCCTCCCTTAGATTTTCACAAATTGAAATTGCAGATTGTGGCCTGGGGACAACATGTACCCTGAGCTCTCGAAGCAAAGGGAGATTCAGTTCTGGCTCATTTCCTTGGGGTCTCAAAGGGTGTGAAACTGCCTCAGCAGACCAAGCCCACAAATGTTCCCTGCTCGCTTTTGCCCTGAGCCAGTCCTGCAGGAAATCAGTCGTTTTTAGTGATGCTACCCACAGTACTTTTCTGTTCTTCAGACAAGGTGTCTGCACAGAAGCAATTACAGTGTGGGTAACAGAAAATCGTCTCCTCCACACTACCTCGTAGCTGCTCATCTCCTAAGAGAGGGACTGTGCTCACATGGAAATAGTGTCAGCATCACAATGCAAAACATTTTCTGATCAGGCTGTTTTGACTAAGAACATAGAGCATAAACCAGCAACACTGTGCTCTCTGGTTGCATCGCCTCCCCTGTGGGGAGGGATGCTCTGACTGACAGTAACTCTAGACTCTGCAAATTTCTTGTCTGCATTTACTGATACAAAACCAAATAATTAGCACATTAACACCAGTATATTCTTATTTCATGAATAAAACATACCAGTAACTAGATTTTCCTTTCTCCCTACATAGCTAAGCTAGTACAGCAAGAGTAACAAAGCAGAGAGTTTTGCACAGACTGGATGAAACACAATTTGTAACGAACATCTGATAGGCAGAAGTGTCAGATGGTCATCTGGAGGCATATGACTGTAGAAAGAGTTCAGCCACAAGGGCCTTTTAGTTTTCTAGATCAGTTATTCAAAACCTGCTGGTGTGTTTAGGGAATTTCCTGCAGGGAACTAGGAAGAGGAGCTGTTGGAGAGGGTGGCTGCTTCTGCCTGTCCCCTCTTACCAGCAGGTTTCCAGCTGGCATGAATGTCAGGAGTGTCTCGGCACTGCTGCCAGGCTGAAAGGAAGAGACAAGACACCAATACTCAGGTTCCTTGAATTGGTTATTTGGTGTTATTGCACCCCAATCTGCCTGCCTGTCTCCCATCTACTGCCACAAACATGTTGGAGAAAAGATGGCACAAGCCACTCTGCTGCCATCCTCAGATTCTTCAGATGCCTGAGGTCCCTTTCCTTTTTTCCTTTTCTCTTCCCAGGCAGGTAACTAGCTGAACAAAAATTACTAAATGCAACGTTTTCTCCTGCAGATATTTACCAAAGCTACTGCAGACTTATATGTAGCGTTAGTTGATCATTAGCCATTGCCCTGCAGTTCCAGGAAGGCATTTTAATCAGTTAATAAATATATATAGTTCCTTAAGTAATAGTTATTATCTAAAACACCTATGCACAGATTATTCTTGCTGTTTAAAGCCACTGGCAAAAGAAGGTCATGTATAAACACCATCTTTCTCCAGCTGTAATTTGTCTTGTTTCATGCTCTCAGACCTACATGGGAATTAAGAACTAAAATGATGTTATAGAAATTTACACCAATTTTCTTCTGGAAAAGAGTTATTAATCATATCATAGTCTCACAGAATCACAGAATGGTTTGGGTTGGAAGGGACTTTAAAGATCATCTAGTCCCAATCCCCCTGCCACGTGCAGGGACACCTTCCACCAGCCCAGGGTGCTCAAAGCCCTGTCCAACCTCTCTGTGTCTTGTGAGCAGAATTTGCTGAGGTTTCTGAACAAAAGCTGATGTTTGAAGATTAAGGCAGTGCAGCTAATCATGTTTAAACACCATTAAGACAAGAACAAAGAGAGACAATAAGGTCAGCTCTGGAACTGCAGGAGAAGTCACTTGGTCCCGTACATGCTCTGCATCCAGAGAGTGCCTAGACTTCCAATGTTTTTAAAATTTAAATTTGGCAGTGAGGTTTTGTTGGCAATTTATGCAGATTAGGGTTTCATTTCATTAAATGCAATTGTGTCCCCTTCAGAAACCTGTGGCTCCCACTTCAGAAAAGGTCCAGTTTCATGGTTTGCTTAAAATGCTCTAAGAGACATTGCTGCTGACAGAAGGCAGTGTCATCCTCCCACCCCAAGCCCTGGACTATCTCTTTTTTGCATCAGTGATAGCAACTGAGTGACTGCAAGACAACAACTACTAGTAATTTTATTGCTTATTTAATTTTCAGGCAAGTGAGCAAACTGGACCAACTTACCATACAATCATGGGACCGCTGTTGTCTAAATAAAGCAATTAGTAAAAATATGTAGCTGGGGTAGGGGAAAAGATATAGGCTAAAATGAGGGTAAAACCACTTTTTTTTTTTTTTTTTTTAAATGCAGTATTATATCAAGTTATACTGAATGAAATATTGCATCATAAGTGGTCTGCAAACCTGGGTGGCCTCAGGCTCCAGTTCCACAGGCATGTTTTGGCAGAAACATATCTGTGCTGCCAAGAAAACTGGTCCTATTCTTAGTGCTGTTCCCTTCCTTGCAATGGCCAAATATTTGTTTGAATTCTGGGGACATATCCCCAAAACTGAACAGTTTGGAAGTTGTTTTTTTTTTTTTTTTTTCTTCTAATGCTACAGCATCAGTTTATCCTATGATCTAGTTTAGGTGGCAGTTTGGAGAGAAAAGATCCAGAGCTAGTCATCAATCATAAACTGAATATGAGTCAACAGTACCATGCTGTTGTGAAAAAGGCAGACATTAGATGAAGCAGGAGTGTATCCTGCAAGACAGGTGACGTCACCCTCCTGCTCTCCTCAGAGGCGGTGAGGACTCGGAGCGAACGCCTTGTCCAGCTGTGGGCAGCATATCAACAGAGACATGGACCTACCAGAGTGAGACCAGGAAAGGGACGTGGGAACGATGAGGTATCTGGAAAGAGGGCCAAGGGAAGGCTGTGAAGTGATTTAACCTGGAGAGAGGAAGACATGACGACAGTCTTCTGAAAGGTAAAAGGCAGCTGCAAACAAGGACCAGCCTGTTCCCCATGTCCCACGGGGGTATGGAGGGACAGAGACTTAACATTGCAGGAAAGAAGATTCAAGTTATACATTAAGGGGAAACTCCTAAAGGTAAGGTTAGCTAACCACTTGAATAGATAGTATGGAGCGTCTGGGAAAAAATCCAAAGTCTTGAAGACCTCTGAAGCTGGGGAGATAAACATCAGTCAGGGATGATGCTGGCTTTGCTGAGTCTGCCTAGGTAAGGGAGGGGATTAGCTTTTTAAGTCCTTCCAAGCTCTGTGAGTTAATGGTATCCTAGATAGTGTGTGCATGTGGGTTTTTATACACATATGAATGAATAATATATTCCTACATCATGTACTAGTATCTATGTGTTTTCGCAATTATTGTAACAAGCACTATGATTTCAGTAGTCAAGGAAGACTGGTTTCCTGCAAAACCCTTTCTCAAAGGCTAGAGAATATAAGTGATTTTTGTTTGTTTGTTTGTTTTGGTGACAATATGAAGAAATTTTTGGAAATGCTTAAGGAACAAAAGATCAGAGGGTGTTCGTGCTTGTAGGATATGAATTTGATCTTTTGTGTCTCTTACAACATTACCTAAATGATAAAACTGTCTTCTGAACTAACAGTTACCTGGATCTTTTCAACGCAAGCTTCATCCCCTTCAGGAAATTGAAGCAGAGAGATTGAGGGGACAGCCATATGCTTTACGTTTGTTAATGAATTTTAGGCTTTTCTGAAAGATAGCAAAGAGAGGAGGACAAGGAAAGCACTGAAAACTGAATGCTTTAAGTCAGGACTAGCAGTTAGTCACAGACAACATCACATCGTCAATATGCACTCAGCCTGTGAGCACTACAGCAATAGCAAGTCCTCATCGAAGGGGCTCGGCAAATACAGTTCAGAAAGGACACATCATCAGCCAACCCCTTCTGCAAGGTCGGTAAATAGATCTGTTTGGGGCTTCACTTGTGGCCAAGCAGCATAAGCCATGACAGGGTCATACTTGCAGAAACTCATGCAAGTTTGTAAATGTACAGAACTGAAGGAGATGGCACTGAAGATGCTGTTTTTGGAAAAGAGGGGTGGCAGAGCTGCCACTGCAGCGAGTGCCTTTGCTAGCTGTGTTACCTCCTCAGACACAGATGAAGAAACAGCACTGCCTTCCACCCCAAGGATGACTCTGGTCTGGCTTTTCTATGCAAATATATAAATAGGCTGTATCAAAACCCAAGATTTTGTTTTCCAGGCTCTCCTTTTATTTTTTAAAAAATGCTCTCAGGATAGAGGAAATCAAGTTTGCACACGTTTTGTGGACATGTGACTGAATGCTACTGTATACCAACTGATTAACTTGGGGGAGGCAGGAAGCAGTTGTAACCCTTCTACCCATATATGACATGCTTTTCTGCATTGTGACATTACATCTCCATTGGCTTCATTTTTTAAAAAATTTGTTTTTATTTTGAGTATATGATTGTCTTTACTACAAACCTGAAACTTTCAATATAATTGATTATAATGAAATATGTGTTTGGGGAATAAACTGTTGTTTCTAATGCAAATAGATTCATATTTCTGCTCAATTTTTCTGGGTAGATGAGCACTGCAGGAAATCTGTGCATAGCTGTATTTTTGTTTTATTAATTAAGAAGATTAGCTCAGAAAAGGGTGTTTTAGAGGTAGTAGAATAAATGGGCACATTGAGACTTTATTATCTTTCTTGAATATTTTCTTTATTAAGTGTTTCGCTATAGCTGGAAAGAAAATAGAGAGAACGACAGCAGTGACTATTGCTAAGAAGTCTGAATGAAACCAGCATGCTGTTACTTCATAATTTTGTTTTGTCCTTGCCTATCAAACTCCTTTACCTAACTCCTTATCTTGTCTGTTCCTCAGTTATGCTAGTACTTCTAATTTTAACAGCTATTCTGATGCATATATGTTAATAGACTTATATAATTTATACAGCACCTCCCAGTAAGGCTGACAATGTACAGCTCACAGATGAATCCAAGCTAGAGGAATAATTCAGGAAAGCACAGCATAAAAATGGTGTGAAGAGAAATGAAATCAGAACAATATTTTTTATATAAATTATATACATTTAATTTATATCCATTCATATCCATTTTTATGTAATAACTGAATTTCAGTCATATCTGATGGCTCTGATTTTAGGCAATTAATAGCTTTTAACTGTTATGGAAGAAGGGAATTTTGATGAAAAAAGACAGTGTGGCATAGAATAATAAAACCACCATCTTTATATATAACTATCTGTATATATATGTGACATATTCGCATCTGAGTCAATCATTTATCATGGCTATAAAGTATTCTCACAGTCATAGGTGAACAGGCAATTGCAACGTGATAAAATTAGTCCAACTGTGATTGTTGCCTAAAGATCCTGCAAGCATGTAGGTAGGATTAATCATGTAGGATTCGTTTCATTCCTACCTACAGAGTAAGGAGCAAAAATCAGCAGCAAAACACTTAGCATGTTTTGCTTTTAAAAGTGCTATCTTCTGATTGTTTAAGCACTGTCACCGGCACCATAGACAGGCTGGAATAGGGACAATGAAATGTTACATGCACCAGCCTAAACCTGTTTCCACTTGGAGGATTCCCCAAGGGGGGGAGTTTCTCCCTTTTTTTTTGAGCTTTACACCAGAGGAAGATGGTTGTAAACAGAAGGGAATGTGACTCAACAGATGCATGGGGCATGGTGACCTCTTTCCTCTTATTTCTCTTCTCCTTTCCCATAGCTGTACATGTTACAAACTTAGTAAAAACAGACAGGCTGCAGTGTCTGATTTACATTGCCTACCAATCAGGTACCAGATAACAATTCAGAGATCAATGAGCAATCTTTTACTCTAGTGGAAATTTTATAATTTAGAGTAGGATTTTACTGTCTTTTACTGAATATAAACAAATGACCTGAGGGCATAAAGCTCTGTATTCCATTACTGATTCCACAAGGCATTCATTTACCTCACTCAGAGCATTTTAAAAGCTTTTCTGAAAAAGAGATTGGAAAACTTTTGGTATGTGGATATCAGAGGGACTGCGAGGAATAACTTGGAATTATTCTCCCCTCATGCATGGACCCCAGACACTGTGCAGCCGACCTGTCTGCCTTCTTTTGATGCTACCTGAGGAGCACATAACAAAACTCTTTATCAAAACACTTTCAATACATCCTGTGTCTGCCAATAAAGTGTCCTATACTCTGGACCTCTCATTTTCCTTTCTTTCAATTACACTGCTTGTCAACTTGCATTGAAGATGAGTAACACAGAAACATAAAGAATTACCCTCCAGAAGAAAAAAATTCAGTTTTATAGGATGAACAAGCTTAATTATACATAGTAATTGCATCAGTAAGTGGTAACAACTATAGTATCCTAGAACGTTCCTTAAACCTAGGGGGAGTAACATTTAAAAGAAAAATATATACATGATAAATTAATAAAGATAACTACAATCCATATTAAGAATGTGTATATAACACACATATATAATAGAAAGCTTTCTGTCAAAAATCTCAGAAGCTGATCCTTTGGGATACAAGTTAAACTTTATAAGTGAGAACGCTGTAGATGCCATGGAGAAGTACACAGGATGTATTTTCCTTCCACAGCAGGATGGGACAACCTGTCATCTGAAGCTTTTCCAGTGAATTCTCACTGACAGACCCCAAAGTGATTTACAAATAAGTTAACGTATTTATTTCCACTGTATTGAAACTAAGGTGCAAGAAAATGCTATAGCATCTCTAAGGCCAGTGACTTTAATTTTGAGGGAGAACCAAGGTGTCTTGGATTCTTTATGCTGGAACTGGCAGTGATTTTTCTAAAGGTGTGGTTCATAAAAAAAAATATGTTCAATTAGCAGTAAACATTTTGAGGAAAATACAATAATTTATATATATTTAACCTCAGACTTTTTGGAAGAATTTTCAAATATTTAAGACCCTTTGACTTTTGCAAAACCAAATGATAAATGCCTGAATTTTCCAGGCTGTTTAACTGGTTGAACAATACAATTTCCCTAATCCATTTATTCCCCAAAGTTTTGGAGAATAGCCTTTTTAGAGATTTCCACACTGAGCACAATTGATGATGGATAATTTAAAAAAAAAAAAATCTTAAAATTGAGAAAATGCTTCTCACTCAGTCTTACACTGTAGTTACATATCCTTACTTTACCTATACTGCAGGCTCATGTACCTATAGGACGTGCTAATTCCAGATCTTTATTGTTCTTCCTGAAGAAGACCCTAAGGTGTTATCTAATAAACCTTTCCTAATACCTGACAAAAGTACTATGCAAGAGCTATATCTGATCTATATATCTACACGTCAGAAATTCAGAATTATTTCCCCCCAAGCCATTATATATCACAAGAAAAAATAGAAGTATAAATCAACATGAGAAGTATTTTCATGTTGACTCCTTCTTTCACCATTCAAGAAATAATCTTACTCAAAATTCTCAAATATTATAAATCTAACTTTCTTATGGATACAAGAAAATAGGAAAATTGGAATAAAAATACTTTTCAGCTCCCCTCGCTACCACTAATACTTAACAAAAAGGTTGTGTTAACACACAAAACAACACAGCTGACCCCAGAATACAAACAAACATAACAGTAACACACATAGTGAACATAAATTTTATTTTTTTAAATGGTAAAATTATTTTTCTTTTACTTTATTACTATGCATTCAAAATGAACCTACTTATTAAAGAAGTCACAACTTATTACTGCATTAAAAAAGACCAAGTGTATTTTTATATGGATCCAGGCCTTTATTCACTTTAGTATGTAGCAGTAGTGGCCTTGTGACAAGTACAATAAATGCTATTTTTGTTTATATGCTATTTAAAAAATATATGCATTATTATGAAGTGCAATTAATATACTTCTAGCTTGGAAAACATGCTACTGTAAAAGATGAAATTGCGAATTTTCTGAATGGTGTTAAATATAATTGTATCTGGATATTGCTTTGAGTTTTTAAATTTTTTATTACATTTCTCTGAGCTATTTCTTCTCCTTTGTTCTTTTCCATTTTTTTTCCCCCTCCTACCAGAAAAGTATACTCCATAGCTCCCAAGCAGCTACAGAGGTTATCAGCTGAGAATCTGAACAACATAAATCTGGATCAGGAGGAATGTTCATTAGCAAGAGTGGGTCAGCAATTACAAACAGATACCTGCTATCCACTTTCCACCTGACCAGAAATCCCTAAAACAAACAGTGACTGATGTTAAGCTTAATTTCTTTACTCTTGTTAGGCAAGACTGTTGTCTGGGATCTTCTTGCTTGCATGTGTGGGGTGATAACATTGGCTCAGATCACTGTTGTCAGGGCTGCTCTGCCTACAGCCTTTTTAGATTTTTTTTTTTTCTGCTGTTACACACATTTTCTCCAGGTGTTTGTAAAGTCCCAGCTGCATCTGAATTGATTCGTTAAAATGGTTTTCAATATCTTGCTTCTGTATCAAATACAAATACAAATGCAATGTTCTCATAAAAAGGCCTTGTCTCAGAAATTTCACACGATCTTGAGATGATATGGGTACCCTGCAATGTTTGATTTCTATTAAGAGAACAGTGGCTGCTATTTCCCATAAAACTGATTTTTATGGTCTATGGGTCTGCCTACCTACAAAGTAAGGTTCTGTACTTCTGAAAGCTGCTCAGCTGCATAATACATTAAATGTCTCTTTCAAGGTGACTATGGGGAATGTTACTTCTAGTTTATCAATCCTGTTTCTATTGAATTATGTACCCCTGTGGCAGATTATTTGCAGGCTTTATGCCAGATGGATAGAATTCTCTGTATCAGTATTGAGCCTTGTAAACATCACAAATTCTTCCCAGGGTTACTTACTTATTCCAGATGGCACCCGCTGTGCTCTCTGCATCTTTCTTCCAAACTGTGGGCCTTACTTTTTCCCAAGAAATGAGAATGCTTTAATATTTTACACATTTTTCCTATTTTTATGCAAATACGTGAGAGTATCTTGACAGAATAATCAAAAGGTGATTTGCATTTATACTCAGTTCACATTAAATAAGAAAAAAGGGAAATTTTATCCTTCTATGTCTTTTTAATTCTGAAGTAATTTTCCTAGTTACCAAGCATTTTCTGAAACTTAGAGTAATCGTAGCCTAGTGTCTGCTGAACCCTTTACTTGCAAGAGCTCAGTCATCAGGCTGTCTCTCTTGACTCGCATTTGGAGAACATTATGAAATCTGTGTTATGACATGCCAATGTCTTTGGAACATTCAAAGTACTAATTTAAGCTATCTCCCAAGAATGTCGAGACAGTTTCATGCTTTGGCCATTTGTGAGATGTAGGACAATACTCTTTTTAAGGATACCATGCTAATTACAGGGTCTGTGAAATTCTCATTACACAGCACTCAAAATAGGGAAAAAGGGAGTAATCCCTAATAACTTTAAAAATCAGGGCTCAGCTCTGACAGTCATATTCCCACTAAGTGAATATGTGTCTCAATATGAAAATTTTAGCTGTGTGAAGAGTTTTAAAATACTATTTTCACTATGTTTTGCATCATAGATCTGGAGCTTAGTTTATATCTGTTGTATCTGTATTATATAAAGTACTTCTGGAGCTTTTAATTAACTGAGTATATCTGCATATATTTAAATATTTAGTCAACAAGCTAAACACTGGCTCTTCCATTTCATTTCCAGCTACTGAACTGGAGCTAGTCTCTGGGGCAAAAGAACGAGCTGAAAACAGGCTTAAGGAGAAAAGCTGTCTTTTCTTCCCTGTGTGATTTTAGCGCTGATTTGGACTATCAGCATTTCCACATTCAAAATGCCCTTTTCTTTTTCAGTGTTGTCCTTTATCTAATCCTTATGCTTCATGGCATGTATTGACCTGACCCTACGCAACTCTCCTGCTCCTCTCCCACGTTATAGCCTACCAGCCTCCTTAATCTGACCCACACGTGTTGGTCTTTTTTCTTCCTATTTCAGAGTCCCACTCTTACCTACCTGGTTTTCCAGCCTTCCCCAACAGCCACGACTCTCATGCTCTGTTGCTCCCAACTTTGTCTTCTCCAAGACTCTCTCTCCAACACCACCTCCCAGTAACTCCTTCCCCTGTTCCTCACTGTTAGGATCCTCATAATGCTTCTCTAATTCCCCAGCCATCCTTAGCCCTCGCTTACTCACACTGGCTTCCTCTGCTCTTTACCTACCGTGCTCTTATTACCATCAGGCTGCCAAACCAGGCTGAATTCTTCCACAACCCACTTGCTTTTGCCTCCTGCCTAAATAGTGTTATTTCTTCAGTTTAATTGTGTCCCTTGATTCCAGCTTTTTTTTTTTTTTTTTTTTACAGCTTTTTATTTTCTTCAGCCTGACTGTGAAACAGCTTCTACCATGTGTTTTTTTTTATTTCAATCATCCTTTATATTTTTCCATGCCATCCCTGACCACAGTCAAGAACTCCCCAATGACCTCTACAGATGCACCAAACTGTTTCTTTCAAAAGTTCCTCTAAAACCTTCTTATGCTGTTCTCCTCCCTAAATCTCAGCAACAGATATGCTAGTTGTGTACCAAGGATGCTGCCTATCACAACAGGCAGTGCATTTTCTAGTTTCTGTGCTTCTCCTTTTAACTGACTCTATCAATCTAATCTTATGCTTAGACTAAGTTGTGCCTGGTATGGATCCTTTTCTTGTGTTTTTGCAACATTTAGCACAAAGAGGCTAAGACATTAAACTGTGGTGATAATACCCTCGCCTGCCTAACAGGTAAATGATCTGCGGTTATCTGCCTTCTGCTGAAATCTCCCACTGAAAGAGGCAGTCCTTTTGTCACCCTTCAGTACGGCAGTAAAAATTCTTTCCTCAGAGATTTCAAATCATGTGAATCAGTGTGTGTGTAGCTGCAAAATAGCTGGATGGCACTTGTGTATGTTGTAATGAGATATTTTTGCTACATACAGAACATGCTCTTTTTTCTTAAAATGAGCGCAAATGCCCTTCCTTAGAAATATGTGCATGTGGCATTAGAGGCTCTACTCACACTTTGTGTAGAGTTGCCATGAAATTATCCTTACTGCCACTTTGTGGAAGACTTGGGCGGGTATTGGCCTGAGATTCCTGAAGGAGGAAATCTCATGAACACTTGTTCCACCACCTTTCTCATACAACTGAGGGGTACGTGTAGTCACATCTCTTCCACAGAAAGGCTGACCCCAACATTTGCTTCCAGTTGATAAAAAAATAAGTAACTATGATGAATGAATTACCATGACCTGGTATACACAATGATTCAAAATTGGTCAGATGAGACAATCCCCCCCCAAAATGTCTAGATAAAATAGGAAAAGTAAATCTTCTCAGAGGACATCAAAAGCCAGATTAAGCAAGCAGAGAATTGTTTGTAGTCATTTAAAAGGAGAATGATAAATGGTAAGTGGCATTTCCATACACGAGAACATCCCGTTATTTTCAAGATGCTCAGGACTTACTATATCAGTGATGTATATATAATATAATATGTTTGAAAAATTTCCTGCTTTATCAGATAACTAAATATTAGCTGAATATTATAAATACCTTTCAAATAGCCAAAACATGTTGTGTGCCTTAAAGCATAAACCATTGTGTCAGCAAAACCGCATAAGTAAAACTACAAAGAAGATATTTGTTCAGTTCTGCCTTTCAAAAAATAAGAGGAGATACATGGTTATATTCTTAGTTAAAACTAGTTTCTTCCCCATACAGAAGATATTATAGTAACTGTTCAATAGTTTTACAAAATTATTTTGTATTTGATATATTACCTTGACATGAAAAGGTAAATAATGATTTACTATCCCAATTTGGCGTCAAATAAGCATTCCAAATATATAGCAACATAGACCAAATACATACAAACCCAGACATAAAAATGATAGCGTAACAACTTTTTTCCATTGCTTTAATAAATTTTTATTACCATTACATTAACAGTATTTTTTTTGAGGTGTTTTTCAGAATAGAGGCTTAAATTTTACATACTTTCTGAAATAGATTTCCCTGTCACCTGTCACTCAGAAGAGTGACAACTCACTGACTTGCCCCCCAAGCACTCACGGTCACTTCTGGGCATCAGAATCAACCAACTGCACTGTCATATGATGCTGTGTATTTCGCTATTTATGACAGCTTTGAACAACACACAATGAACTAATTCCCAATGGAAATTTCAAGGTAAATGTAAGCTAAATGTGTTAAAATACCTCAGCTGATATGTGACCACAACTTTCCACCATAGTGTTACAGAAAGCTCCTTGGGGCCTATAATGACACGACACTTGGTAATGTAGTTTTATAAATGAATCCTCTGGAAAGAAAATACACAAAAAGGAAGGGTTAATTGAGGAGAACATAAAATAAAGTAAACCAGTATGCTTATCTGTATGTTGTTTTCTTCAGAGCCCTATGGAATAAATTACATCAACAGATTCCTTTACATCTGTTTGCACATATAACTCAATCATGTTCATACATATGAATTTGTCCTACAATTTCCTTTTTAAAAACCATAAGCAACCTCTTCTTTATTCTTGATTATGAAGAAATTTAAAAAAAATCATATTTACTTACATGTATTTAGATGTCTTAGATAGTATAAAGATACATAAATATGTAGTAGGTGTTTAAAGCAACAAAAACTAGGCATGCTTTTATAAGAATGATCAAGTAATAAAGAAAATATCATTGAGAGAACTAAATGCTACTTTGAACAATAACACACAGGACTTTATGACAAGCTGATGGTTACACAATCAGCATTTGCTGTAGTGAACAGGAACATTAAATGCCTCGTAATTCCTATAGATTGCTGTGCAATGACATATTCAACATTTTCAGCTTAGGAGAAATGCTTGTGTGTCTAGGAGAAAATGATGTAGTAAAAGTAAACACTCTCTTTATTTTGTAGTTAAAATTTCACTTCTGTCATTTGTTTTTACTCTATGTCTCAGGTGTTGTGGTAGAAAAGATGGTGCATAATTATTTCTGATACATGCAAAAGGTTTATTAATGTGCAAACTACATAAACTGGGACAAAAACTTGCAATCTTATCTTGGCAAAGATGGGTTCTTACTATAGCATTTGGTTGTGATATATGATGTGCTTGCTTTGGAAAGCACTAACTATTCAGCGTCAAGTATCTGAAATCTCTTTTGAGTTGCAGTCTGCTTCTTTCCCTTAGTTTCACTGCCTTGCCATTTACTTACATCAAGAGACACGATATCCCATAAAATTTCACACACCGAATTAATACTGACTTGGATAGCACTAGCTGAGTGAAACTGAGTTAAAGATGCATTGTAAGAGGCAAGTAAGAACCCAGCCATTGAGATGCATGAATATGAATTATTTCATACATATGAATCATCCAAATGATCTCCAATCCCTGTCCAAAATCTGGACTTCCCTGGACACTATGTTTTAAACTCAGATTTCACTATGTGAAGCCACAATGCAAACTAGTCAGTTCCAGCAGGATTTGTGCATCTGTTTTTTCTAACACAAAATCATCTGTTCACAGAACGTGATCCTTAAAACTCCACAGTTCCTGTAAATAATACTTAAAATCATAATTGCTGACAGAGATCACACAGGGAATATTTTCTAACTCATTCTGTGCGTTATACAGCATACTGAGTATTGTAACTTTCACATTTTTGTTTGGAAAGTCAGCAAGAGAATCAATTTCCTTCTTTCTTGTATGACTTGGTAAAGCAAAAGAAACAGAAAGCTACATATGCAAAATATGTTTTTAAGTGAAAAAGTTTCAAATGCCTTTTTGTGAAAGAACCCTCAAGGAAGTTTAAGCAATTTGGTAAATTAAAGGTGTAGGATCCTCTAGCTGGTAGAAATTTCCACATCGATTCGGTTTTATGTAGAATGATTCTTGATACCAGCTCCTTTGCCAGAGTTAATCTTTTTTTTTTTTTTTTTTTTTTTTTTTTTTTTTTTTAATAATTAAGGTCTGCTTGTACCTCATTGCACCGTCCCGACTGCAGAAACAAACCCGTGCCTGCCTTACTAAACTCGGTGTAAAAATAAACCCGAGTAACTCCTCTCCCAGCACAGCGTATACAGATTTGCGTTTCGGGATGTGGTGAGCCACCCCCACCCCCCCCAGCTGCCCCCCACGCACCCACCCTGCTGCACCCGCGGCAGCTGGAGGATGTCCCCACCCGCGACGCTTCAGCCTCGGCAGCCCCGAGCGGCGGCGGCGACAGTCGGGACCCAGAAATTGTCCCTGCCAGCCGTATGCCAGCCCTGACACAGGGCAAACCGGTCCTCGCTGGGGTATTTGTTCACGACACGGGTGCCCGGGAAGCTGCGGGGATATATTTCCCCGGAGTGGGACCTCCTGCAACGCGCACCTCCCCCCACCTTCGCTTTAATCAAGGTGCCTATCGGGTTAAAAGTAACGGGTTTCTGGTATTTTGCCTGGGGTTTCACTTCTTCCTTTTGCCTTAATCCGACACGCAGCTCCGAAGCGAAGTTGCCGACTCTCGCAGCCGCGCTCAGCCCGCCCCGCCGCTTTCCAAGATTTGCGCTCCAAGAATCGAAAAGGCGAAAACTGTCGGGAAAACAACCGCAAGCGCCCCAAACCGTCCAGCGGCTCCCGCCCCGTCCCGCCCAGCCCAAGCGCACGGCGGGTGGCAGGTGCCCCATCCCGCACCCCACACAACCCCATCCCCACCGCCGCGGCCCCGCCGTGTCGTTCCCCCTCCACCCCACCCGCGTGTGTGTGTGTGTGTGGGGAGTGGGGGGGTGAGGAGAGGGTGGGGAGTGGGGGGAGGCGTCCCCGCCGCCGGTCGGAGAGAAGGACCCGGGTCGCTGCGGCGGCGACTTTGCTCTTTAAATCGCTCTCCAAAGCGGATTACGGCTGATCCCTCCACGTCACGCCGGAGTTGCCTGGGGGGGGTGTGTGTGTGTGGGGGGGGGGGGCTGCGTTTGTGTGTGTGTCGCCGCCACCACCCGCTATCTCCTCCCGCGGGGCGTCGGGGAGGCGGTGGGGGGGACACACGCGGGGCGGGGTGGGGGGGGGGGGGGGATGCCACGGCGGGTTTAGCGGCGGCCGCCCCCGTGGAGGCGGGGGGGGGGGGGCGGGCGGAGCTCAGGGCGGGGGGGTGGGTGCCGCCCGTCGGTGCGTGCCGGCGCCCGTGAAGCGCTGCCGCGGCGCGGCACAGCCGGTGCCGCCGCGCTGAGCGCCCGCGGAGGTTGCGCTGCGGCGGGCGGCCGCAAGCTGCGGGGCCACCATGCAGAAGAGCGTGCGGTACAACGAGGGGCACGCCCTGTACCTGGCGCTGCTGGCCCGCAAGGAAGGCACCAAGCGGGGCTACCTGAGCAAGAAGACGGCGGAGACCAACCGCTGGCACGAGAAGTGGTTCGCCCTCTACCAAAACGTGCTCTTCTACTTCGAAGGGGAGCAAAGCGCCCGGCCCGCCGGCATGTACATGCTGGAAGGGTGCAACTGCGAGAGGGTGCCGGCTCCCAAGGGCTGCGCCGCCGGCAGCGCCAAGGATGCCGCGTTGGACAAGCAGGTACCGCCGCCCCCTTCGGAAACCCCGACGGCAGCGGCGGCAGCGCCCGCCCCGGGCCGGGCGGTGGGGCGGGAGGGCTGGAGGGCGGGAGGCGGGAGCGGAGGGCAGGCAGCGGGGTCCGCGGTGCGGGGAGGGGGCGAGGCACTGCCGGATCCCCGGCCGTCGGGGCGCCCCGGCCGCCACCCCTCGCATCCCACTGGGAGGGTGACGGTGACCTCCCCCCACCGGCCCCCAGGCCCCGGGCCGGGGGGGTCCGCGCCGCTCCCGGAGCGCTCGGAAGAGTGGCTGCTGCTCAGAAAGTGTCAAGACCAATGGCTTTCCCATCCTATCTAATCACTTTTCCTTCCTTTTTTTTTTTTTTTTTTTTTTTTTTAATCTCCCAGTATCTGAGCGCCTTATTTCAGTGGGGTGCCTGGAGAGTATAATCTCAGAAAAACTAGGTGTTTAGTCATCTTCATGCCGATGCTTCTGCAGTACAACTACACATTTCCAACCAAACTCAGCAACTAGAGGGTGTGAGGGGCCACAGTACCAAAACAGTGCATGGGGACCCTAAGGAGTCACTGGGTCCAGCCCTGGGCAGCTGTGGGGCTGCTGCCTCTCTCAGTGGTGCTGTGAGGGGTGATGGGCTCTCAGGTCTCCCTTGGGAACCCCTCCAAGAGCTGGGCTGGTGGCTGGGAGGTGAGGGTGAGCGTGTGGCCTGATTTACAGGCAAAGTCGGCGGGCTGTCTGCCAGGCAGGTGTTGCGAAGCTGGTTGTGCTTGCAATAGAAATGGTGGTGCAATGCTCGAGCCAGATCTTGAGTGGCTTTCAACCAGCAAAGAGTGCTGAAGGCTTTGGTGGGATTTGTTCCCGTGAGGGGTGACGGTTTATAACGCGTGAACTGCCAGATTCTTCCCTTCCTGCCGCAGAAAGCTGATCAGTTTGACACTCATGTGTCAAACAAGTGAGTGGTTAAATACTATCTATGTATTACATAACCGTGAAGAAAAAGGACACTGTAGTTGTTCAGTGTAGATAAAGATCGGGTATCTTAACCACACGCCTCCCACTGCCTCATGTAAATTCTTGATCTTCATTGCTGTCTGGTTGAAATTTGTTTGAATCTGCATCTGGCATGCCTTTCTCCCTGAGTAGGAGAAACCAAACAGGTGTCAAACTGGTTTGGAAAAGTTTGGGTAACTGTAAGGAGGCTGGTTTCGAGCTGGCTGCAGGCGTTGCCTGCTGATTGCAAGAAAGGGACAGAGACCTAAGTCAGCTCCTGAAAACTGGCACATCTGCGTGCTACACTGGTGTGATAACTTCGTGAGGGGAGCTCAGAACCTTGTCTTATGTTTTGTGCTTTTTTGCCTGCTTAGACCAAATTGTTGTGTGCTTAGGCAGCCTTTGAGACGGTACATAGTTAAGCAAGTAAACTTTGGGATGTTGGGATGGTTGTAGTTACATCATATTTGTCCGTCACATTCTTGTCTGTTGCTTTGAGGCATGATTTTATAAGCACTGATTAATGAAATACTGGGAGATTCCCCAGATGAAATTAAACTTGAATATTTTCCTGTCTGCTTTACATTGGCTTAGTACATTTGTTTATTGGTAGTGTTATTAAACTATGGCTTGACTAAGAGAGCTGTGTGAAAACAATTCCTTTTCATATCTGTTCTCTGGAAATCTTAAGTTGTGCTTTTATTGTGATGAATGTCTCGGTTGTTTGTAATTACATTTAGTGGTACAGAGACAAAATAATTACAGGGGATGAAGCTGAATGTTGCTTTGCTTTAAACATCAACTATATTCATGTTTTTAAAAATAGCAGACTGATATTAAATAGACAGAAGAACACTTGAGGTTTTTTAATGGGATCCTAGTTTGAGTTTTCAAGGCAGGCCATCGGAGAACACCTTTTTCCTGTTCACCTTTTCCTTGATGCAGAATAAAGGTCTTAAGTGTTAGTAGTTTTTACAGATGTTCAGTAATTAAAGTGCACCCTTGCTTGTATATTCATACAGACACAAACCTTTGCTAAGGTGTACAGTAAACTCCCTCAGTGACTAAAACCAATCAATCACAAGGGAAAAAGAGAACTGTTTGAAAATTAGACACTCCTTTTTATACAGAAAACGTGATTATATTCTTTCAGGTGTAAAGTAGTAGACTGTGAACCATTAGTTTATTAGCAAAGGAAGAAAAAGTTACTTTAATAAGATGGTAATGAAAATCAAGTGTTGTACATGTTGTACATGTGCATGTACATGCCACTGTTGTACACTGGCAGTGTAAAAATACTAATTTGCTTTGATTTACCCACACTAAAGTATTAATGGAATGAAAAAAATGAGAAGATCTATGATGGTTTTTGAAGAATCAGATCTCTCTTCTCCAAAAGAGGGAAGAAAAAAATCTCTTTTAGCTTGGGTTTTATTTACTTAGGTAATTTAGACATCAGAGTGCTATAGAATTACACAAACAAGGGAGAGAAAGGAAAGCAAATTAATCACACAAGAGAGTTTCATCAGCATCCTCTGAGTGGATATTTGAAAAAGTGATGCATTTTCTTTAGGTTATGTAACTGAAGATTATGGAAAACACATGCAGAACAAATAGATTTTGTTTTCCTTAGATTGCAGATCCTTTTAATTTTCATTTAAGTTGTTTAAGGATTGTCTGTCAAGTCATATGCCAGGTAAGAACTGTGCTGAGTTGTCAGAGTTCAATGAGGAGAGTGTTGGAGCTGTACTTCCCTGTACAGGTGATTGTATTGATGTCAGCAGAGGTGTTTAGGTTTGCGTATCTATCTCCCAACCAGCCCAGCCGCCGAATGGTTTCACATTTAACCACTACTGGTGCTGTTATGCCCTTCCAGCAGGCCATCATGAGGGGACATGAAAGTATTACAAAAAACATCCCAGCGTTCTGTGGAATGTACCAAATGCCTTCATAAGATTTCCTATAATATTAAAGTATTAAGAGCTTGAAAAAAAAATTGAATGACAGAATGCACTTTTTTGGTCTCTTCCATTAAGATATTAGTATTTTTTCCATCAGAAAGATACTTGCTTCAAAGCAAATTCTTTTAAAAGCACGGTAACTTTCTTAATACTAACAAACTGCATAATGCATGAATCGATATTCTGGGAATATGGGATCAAATTGAGTATGTTGCAGATATTAAATGATTTGTAGGGGCAGTTTTGTTTTTAAATAAAAGTGTTTTGATCTCCCTCTGATTTTAGAAGCATTTTTGTAAATGCCAAAGAGGTGTTGCTATCCTCTCTGGTTTCACATTTCAGAAAAAAAGATTTACTGAAAGAATAGCAGTATGGAAGAAACCGAGTTTTGAAACAAGTTAGGACATGTAAATACTACATGTGAAAAGCTTAAATTCTGATATTAGTTAAACTGCTTCTTCCCACAGGAACCGTAGGCTGTAAACAAGTGCAGCTCCCAACAAGTCCTCCACTGTGACAATGACACACTTGATGAGAATGAATTTCAGCTTTTGTTTCAAAAACTCTGGATAGAGATTGGTTTTGTCTCAGTGAGTGGCTAGTCTCTTTCCAAAGTAAAGTAAAATGCCTAAAAATTAGGCTTTCTGCAGTGTTTTGTAGGAGACTGGCACTTGTTACCCAGCAAGTTCACAGATTTATTTTTTTCTTAAGACTACTGGAAGCAAGTAAATAGAGGAATGTAAATATTATTTTTATTATTGTTATTGTTTCCACTGGGAGGAGGCCTATATGCTTAGTTTATTTCATAACTGTGGATTGAATACATGGAAATGTTCTGATACAGTTATTAATAACTGTCTTAGTGTATTTAAGCTTGTAAATGTCATACGATTTGAGCAGAGACTATTCTTTGTATCTTGCCTGCAATAATCTTCCTCCCACTTAGCAAAATTAAATGCAGTATTAAGTCCGTGTCTCCACAGATTAACTGAATCCAATTATTTGAATTTTTTCTACTTACTGTAGCTCTGTATTTATTTCATAAGGGACATGGTGATTTTGCAGTGTTTGAAACCTCTCTATTTTACATACATTCCTTGAAGTGATAAGGCAGGCATATGCCACCAACAGCTTTTGCTGTACCTCTCTGCTAATTGAGTGTATATAAAACCTAGCAACAGTGCTTAAAGGTCATTTTTTTTTCTGAAGAGATAATGAATTGAAAGTTAATCTCTTCACTTTTATTGGGCAAAAACTCCTTTGTGTTGTTCATCGTCCTATCTGTTGTGTGTAGTGGATGGCTGAGGTGTGGTGATATCTTTTTGGCAAAATAGCTTGCCACTGTCAGGTGTAGTATTGTCCATAAATCTTCCAGTTTGCATGTGGGCAGGAATTCCCTGTGATGTTCCAGTGCAAAGGTCCACCAGAGGTGCCCATGTTTTAGAAATTTCCTGCAGCATTTAAAAAATAATAGGTGAATTTGTCTTCTTAGTATCTGAGAAAATAAAAATCTGTTGTATTTTTTTTTTCCCCTCCAAACTTTCTCTTTTTTTTTTTGATGGACTACCTTCAGCAGAAGGAGTTAATTAAAAAAAGATAGGCAGCAGGAAAGTTTTAAGTTATTAGTGCTATTTGGGTTACTGTTTTTGTAAGACCTTCTAATGAAACAGTCTCTAAATGGTTCTTGCATGAAGACAACTTTGGGGTAACTAACTCTTGTTTACTTTCCCATGTAATCCCTGTCTTCTCGCCATTGTTCGATCACTGTTGTGAGACGATACAATTTGTGGGCATATTCAACAAATACATTGGTTCAAAGCATTTTGATATGCATTTAAGGAGTAACATAAAATGTGTCACTGACATTGCACTTAAGGAAAGCTGCATTGAAGGGGTTGCCTCTGGCTCTTCATGCAGAACTGTAAAGTGAATTTACAGTGTGCTTTATGGCCTAAGGCAACAAGTGGTAAATAAATGGAAAAGTATAATGTTGTGGTTTAGGCCTGGTTGGCAGCCAACCACCACGCAGCCAATCTCTCTCCCTTCCCCTCCGGCAATGAGAAGGGACAGAGAGCCAGGCTTGGGGTTCAAGATAGGACTGGGATGGGGGAAAATCCCCCTTTTATGATCATGAGCAAAAGGCAGACTCGTTAGGGGAAGAAAAAAAAGAACATACATTTATTACAGACACTAACAACACATAACAGAGTAGGACAGTGAGAAGCATTGCCACATCTTGAGAACACCTTCCCCCCACCCCTCCCTTCTTCCCGGGCTCAGCTCTGCTCCCGATATCTCTACCTCCTCCCCCAGTGGCGCAGGGGCAGGGAATGGGGGGGTGCAGTCAGTGCTGCCACTTCCTTCATCTTCGGTGAGGGGAGTGTCCAAAACTTGTTACCCCCTGCTCCATCGTGGTCCCCCTCTCACAGGAGACAGTCCTCCACAAACTTTCTCTGACTTGAATTCCTCCCATGGGCCGCAGCGTTCCCCACACTGCTCCGTCATGGGTCACTAACTTCCTCCGACTGGATTCTCTCCCACGGCTACATCCCTTCCCGAGCTGCTCCGGCGTGGGACTCCCCCGCATGCTGCAATCCTCCCAGCACTGAATTACAGCAGCGGGGCTACCTTTTTCCATGAGACCCCGGCCTTCTTCGGGCACAGAACCTTGATCAGCCAAGCAGGAACAACAGGCTGTAAATCAATGTCTGCTCCACCGTAGATCTTCATGGGTGGCGGGGGGGGGGGGCCGCCCTGCCGTCTCACCACAGGATACAGGGGGGTCTCTGCTCCGGCACTCCTCCCCCCTCCTTTCTTCCTCCGTTCCTCCACTGACCTTGGTGTTCATGCAGCTGCAGCAACTCCTCCTCACAAGTCCCACTGCCCGTCACCACGTCCCTTCTTAAATACGTTGTCGCAGAGGCGCAGCCGATTGGCTCAATTTCCCAAACAGAAGTGGAGCTGACGTGGAGCTGGGGGAGCTTCGAGAAGCTTCTCACAGGGGGCCGCCCCGATAGCCCCCTCCCCTGCCACCAAAAAACTCCACCACTCACTCAACCCAGGACATATAACTCTTGTGATCTCTCCAGGGACTGAACTTTGCTATTTGGTAAATGTTCTGTGTTTACCTGCTTGCTTAGTAATAAGCACATTTTGGGGATAAAGAGAAGAACAGCAAAGCTCTTGGCCATATTTATTGCTATTTTGCCAAAATGTAAGCATTTAATTCTAACTCTTGAAAATGTGTTTCTGCTGTAGCATTACAAAATGCGTTATGCAAAGCAGGGAGTGTTCCCAGCTGAGAACTGAGTTACAGGTAGATCTAGTTTATTTTTGACATGCCTTCCTCTTTAAAGGTTAGTTAAATCCATACAGATATAACTTGGAGAATACCGATGCCATTGAATAATTTAATATTAAACTTTTGGTTACCCTAATCCATGTCAGGTGACTTTGCTTACAAACTGGAGACTGCTCTGTTTTCTGTTCTTGAGCGTCTATCACACTTGAGAGCAACAGGCAACAAAAGATACCGCCTAAATATCTTAAAGAGTAATTAAAAGAACATTTGGTCTGATGGTAATAAGACCAGATTTTGGTGAGGCAGAGTATTATTGAAGAGGAACCATGGGGTGAAGTCCTTAACATTTCTCTGTGAGGTATTGTAAGATACTGAATACTACATTATGCTTTAACAGAAGTACATACTTCTTAATTAAGTTACTGGAAAAATAATTAGATCCCAAGGCAAATGACATTTGGCAAAGACTTATTTGTGGAGTTGCTAGGAAATCCTTTTAGCTAACAGGTGAAATGTTAGTGAGTGAAAAACTGGAAGCAAGTTAGAACTAAAATAGAAATACACCCCAAAGTGTAAAGACCAAAAATGTGACACAAACACTTGCCATTTAAGAATAATGTGTTCTACCTTCTCAACCTTAAATATCACACAAAAGCTGTGCAAAGTGACCAGAACCTGTGTACAGCACTGTAGCTCATACCAGTAATGTAAATACTCAAATTATATTTAAAATAAAGTATCATAACAGTTTAACACGAATTTCATTTGTTCACTGTCTTATAGTCAATGCTGCTACTTTTTTCATTTTGTCTCCCTTGTTGGCAGAGTTGCATCGATTTGGCTTGATCTGTTTAGTTCCTCAAATGTAAGAGGAAATTTGTAAAAAATGAAAATATTCTGAGCACAAAAAAAGCAAGTCAGTCCCTAATCTACTGAATAATTATACACCATTTATCTTAATTTGCCTTTATTTAACTTGTTAAATTATTATTTTTTTTTTTAATCGTCATCTAAACAGACTGGTAAGGCACATACCCTGTTTTCTGGTTGCATGTTACCCTTATTAATTTCTCACCATTTACCTGTATAGAAGATCCAGAGCTGCTTCTATTTCTGTAGTAGTATAACAACGTTATAACAGTCTTTATATATTCATATATTATGTATTATAATGTTATCATTAATAATATAGGAGCTTTTTTTTTTTTTGATCCACTTGCTGTGGATTTTCCATCCTAATAATCTGCATGTACAATAGAAGCTGTCATGGTTGCTCAGTTTGGCCACATATATTATAATTACCTGTCTTGTTTTGCCACGTGCGATTTGACAGCATTACTGAGTAGTTTGTGCATAGAGGGAAGGGACGGGGCATGTTTTGGTGCAGGTTAATATGGTTCATGGCATGCATGTCCATATTACATCTTGAGCAGCAATGATGTCCCACCCAGCTGGTTGTACGTAGTGCCTGTGCAGAGGTCTGATTGCTGCAGGACCCTCTGCCCGCATTGCACTCAGTGTGTGAATTCCACCTATAGAGGAGCAGATTCACACCAAAAAGAGCCTCTTCAGTTCAGTAAATCATTAGCATAGACCACATGCAGCTAGTGAAGGTAGCAAGGTCTGAAAATATCAATCCACCACTTCTGGCCATTCTTAGCAACAGATTTTTGCTGCTAGCAGCAACACACTTCTCTAGATCCACATCTTCAAAACAAGTTTGGTACCACGGCTGCTGTGCAGTCTGAGACAACATGAACCCATTTTTCAGTGTGAATGTTCTAAGTCTTTTCACTTTGTGCTTACTAAAGTGGTGATAGACTGGCCAAATTTAGGTACTCTTTCATAGATCTGCTGTCGGGGGGGGGAGGGAGAAGGGGGCAGGGAGAAGAAGAAGGGAGAGGTTAGATTCTGTCTGGATTGAAAACAGTGTTAATGTTTATTTGTTGCCTGATTGTTGATCAGCCACAGCAATTCAGAAAGGTGTTGTTATCTACCTGTTCATATATTTGAAGTAAAATGAGATTCCACATAGTACCTCTTTTCTGTCTACCAGCCACTACTGATGCTGAAGATTGATTGAGGGTTTTTTTTTAACACTGTGCCTCTGCACTAGATGTCTAGGAACATATGCTTACAATCTAGCTTCCAATATTTTTTTGATTTACCAAACCCATAAGGTTTTCTGCTTGAGGTACAGAATCAGTACATATAGAAGCAGAGGCTTCCCCAATTCAGTCCAATCATTTCAATATCTCTATTGTATTTTCCATGAGCTCAGAACTAACTCAGTTTTATTAGGAGGTATTTATAAATTGCCAGTTCTGAACTGAGCTATATTGTCATAAGCAATTTTACTTCTGCTGTTTGACAGTGGAAGCGTTTTATTGTGGCAGAGCTAATCAGTTCTACTACTTCTCTTGAAAAAAAAAATAGTGCTTTAAGAGTTAAATGCTGTAACTACTGAAAAGAATCTGGGATTATATTCTCACCTTTCTTGTCATGGCACTGTGAAACAGTGACTTTTGTCCACTTCTTGCCTTTTGAGTTTTCAACTGCAGTATAGTGGCTGAGTAACAAAATCTATCTCGTGATTAATAGTTCTGCAGTTTTGACCTAGTGTGGTTTAAGTTCCTGAATTACTGCAAGATTTCCATTGGCACTACAGTGTGTCCTTTGCACTCTTGAACTCAGCAAGCTCATTATATTGCTTTTTAAAACATGTTGTGCCTCTATTTAACATTCCTTGAATAAATTATAAACTCTATGTAAATGTCTACATAATTGTAGCAGTGGAGGGTAGGGTAGGATGCTGCTCATGCAACTTCAGGTGCCCCACGTGAGCTAAATCCTGTTGCAGGCAGTGAAGTCCTAGCCAGTACAGTTAGTTCAGTAGAGAACCAGTCACCCCATTCTACATCAGGTGTTTGCAGTTAAACTGAACAGACCCCACCCACTGTAGTGACTAAATCTCTGTTGACTGTCATGTGAACTGAGATGCCTGGCTCACGTGTGGACACCCACATCCCAGGTGTCTCAGGTAGACTGTTCTGCTGCTGTCACAGGGAACATCTTGTGATTTTCACCTGGCCAACCATGAGATTTGAGTGTTCTTGACTGTAGACAAAGTTCTGAAATTTCCCATGCTGGATCCTAAAACATAGTATGTTATTGCTGTTTTCTTTTTGATGTTTTAGGTAAATGCTGGATCCTCACCTGTTGGAAGTTTAGGATGATTGCAGGAGACCACTGGTTCTTTTTATTTCTGCTTTCTGTTCAATTCCTCTCCCTTACACAAGTTGTTTCTCCTGTTTCAGTAAATGCCGAAGATTTTGTATTCTCCTCTGGAATTGTGGAGATTGTGTTCAACAACTTTGACAGAGTCTCTCTGATGTCCTCCAGAATGAAATCAGGAATTTATTTTTAACCCCATGTATTCATGGATGGTCAAACATGACAAGAAAATTACAACCTTCTGATGTACTGGTCATATTCTCTTCCATTTGGCACTCACAGAACAATTTTAGCAAAATACTAAAAATACTTCTTCCTAATAAACCTGTTTGGGAGAATTTCAAAATTATGGCCACCTGCTAAGATCTCTGAAGAGGAAGATGGAAGTTGAACTGACAAAAGAGTGGAGGGATCCAACATTGATATCTGTGCAATATCATCACTAGTTATGCCGATCTTTGCGTATACACATTGTAGAATCACAGACTGGTTTGGGTTGGAAGGGACCTCAGAGACCACCCAGTCCCACCCCCCTGCCCCGGGCAGGGCCCCCTTCCCCCAGCCCAGGGGGCTCCCAGCCCCGTCCAACCTGGCCTTGAACCCTTCCAGGGAGGGGGCAGCCACAGCTGCTCTGGGCACCCTGGGCCAGCGCCTCACCCCCCGCACAGGGAACAATTTCTTCCTTACATCTCACCTAAATCTGCCCTCTTTCAGTTTAAAACCCTTATCCCTTGTCCTATCCCCACTCTCCCTGATAAAGAGTCCCTCCCCACCTCTCCTGTCCCCCCTTTAAGCCCTGGGAGGCCACTCTCAGGGTCCCCCCGGAGCCTTCTCTTCTCCAGGCTGAGCCCCCCAACTCTCTCAGCCCGGCCCCCCAGGGGAGCTGCTCCAGCCCCCCCAGCATCTCCGTGGCCTCCTCTGGCCCCGCTCGAGCAGCTCCGTGTCCTTCTGCTGTTGGGGGCCCCCGAGCTGGCCCCAGCACTGCAGGGGGGTCTCCCCAGAGCGGAGCAGAGGGGGAGAATCCCCTCCCTGGCCCTGCTGCCCCCCCTGCTCTGGCTGCAGCCCAGGGCACGGGGGGGTTCTGGGCTGCCAGCACACATGGCTGGGTCACATTGACCTTCTTGTCAACCAATACGCCAAGTCCTTCTCTGCAGGGCTGCTCTCCAGCCACTCCTCGCCCAGCCTGGATTTGTGCTGGGGATTGCCCCAACCCATGTGCAGGACCTTGCACTTGGCCTTGTTGAACTTCATGATGAACAGATGAAGGGAAGAACAGTACTAAATTATGTCACTGAGGTGATAATACTGCTGTTGCATTTGATGTCTTCAGTATTTTTATATACTCCTAGGTCTTGATCAGGAACATCAAGCAAACGAGTGCACCTGGGATGGTGCTCAGCCTTATATGTGTAATTTTCTGATATATTTGCTGTTTTTTGTGACTGTGAGCTCTTTTGGTTGTAGCTTTCTTGCCCCAAGAAGTGTATGATGACTGATGGGAGTACCAGGTGAGCTGAGGAACAGTGATGGGGAGAAGATCCAGATGAATTGGTGCCTCCAGACTCTGGAATCTTCTCGATTTCCACAACCCAGAAATCTCAGTATATTCACCTGCTGGAGTGGTACCTGCCTTCTCCCTCTCAGTGGTTAACCCACAGCAGGATATTGGCAAGCTGCTGCTGTCACAGTGTCAACTCTGTAAGGTGCAAGGGCTGGAGAAGAGTCTCTGATCCTGCAGCTTCTCCTTACAAGTGCTAGCATGCATCTGTGTGTTTTCTGTCTCTTTCACTTTTCTGTGAAGTCCAAGGAGTTGTGTGTACAGTTTACGAACAGGCTGTAGGAACACAGGACCGAGCACCGAGCAGAGGACAGAGCTAAGGCTGCCTGAGCAGCCCAGCAGTCACTATTTCTTCTGCCTTGTGATGTGCTCTAAAGTTTCAGGAGCTCTGTTTCTTTCCTGGGACTCCTTTCTCATAAAGTATTCAAATGAAGGATTGTCATTAATATCCCAAAGGAGGTAATTTTCTATAGGGCTTTTCTGTTTTCCCTCCCTGCTCCTTCTGAGCATTTGTTGTACATGAGGCATGAGGCTGCAAGAAGAGAAAGATGATTTCATTGTAAAATCAGACTGCCACATGTGGGGACTGAATTCTCTCTTTTGCCTAGGATCTCTGCAAAAAACATGCACACATCACATCCACAAGGTGTTTTACAGTAGTTAATCATTTGTTGTTTTGGGGACCCAGCTTGGCACAAGAGCTAGGCTCACAAAAGTAAAACTGATCCCTGTGGAAGTAGTGTCTAAAACATATAAAAGTGCAATTTAAATACCAAAGGCTGATGTTTTTTCTGATCAGGCATCCAAACCGAGTTGCATCTGAAACTGCTAGTTTTTGCACTGACCATATTTGCAGTAATTCCTTCTTACCTCAATGGCTGTTGTGAAAATAAATGTGTTAATACTAAGGAAGCATCTGAATTAGGTCATGAGAAGTGTCACAGGACATCATGTAGGAAGTTTCTGAACTCTGCTGATTAGCTTACAAGGGCTGATTGCAGGGAGATGTGAAGGGAGACGTGCATTCAAGAATCAAGATAAAGCAAAATATGAAATCATGTGTCTCTCTTGTATGTGGTAACTGAACTAGGATCTCCTGAAAGAACTGTGTAATAAAGGACTACAATCATTATGCTTGCACACATGGGACTAAATTAGCAAGGCAAAAGGCAGCCTCAAATGTGGCACCTCTCCTAACCTCTGTGTACCTGGCTCTGTAATCTGATGCCAAAAACTAAAAAAAAAAAAAAAAACCAAACCCCTGAACCCCACCAAAAACCTCAAAATAATAAATAGCATGAATTTCAGATAGAAATGCATGTAAAAAAATGAAGCTTTTTGACACACATGATTTATGTTATGAAAACAGGCAGATTCAATTCATTTTGGTGCAGATTTGTTATTGTAATAGGTGTAAGCTTGCAGGCCCTAGACTAGGAGTTTTCTCTTATTTTTGCTCCCTGCTGCAGATGGAAGTTTCATAAGTGCATTACTTGTTGGCCCGAGGGAAAGCCTAGCTAGCTGGTGTCCACTATTGTACGGTCCAAAATGTGCAGCGACCTGAGAAAGCTCCATCATCAGCAGTATGAAAATTGCTGCAGACCTACAAGAAGTCATGTCTGCACCACATATACTAATATTAACATGCTCTAAAGAGAGATACTCTTCACTGAATACTGCACTACATTCTTGTAGCTTAGCAGCAGATAACTTGGCTGCATGCCAGTGAAGCGAACAGAGTAAAGGCAGCCACTCATATGTACTTGACAATTTAGAGTAATGTCAAGTGAAATAAATAAACAGATATGTTTACCTTTCATAGAAGGGGGAAAAAAAAAAGTAAAAAAAAAAAAAAGTATCTTCCCAGCTCTGATCTTAAACAGATTTTCTTAAAGATTATTGACTTTCTACAAATACCTCTTTAATTATTTTATTTTATTTTACTTTTTACTTTTTTGAAGACATCTGAATGTGCGTGTGTCGTATGTGTCTTCATAGGCTGGGTGATACAGAGTAGAAGGATGGTTATTTGGGTTATATGTGTCCTGGGTGCATTTGCTTCCTGAGTCACTCACTCTCTGTGGCCTCCTGGTGAATCAGTTTCTTGACTGCCTTACTTCTGCAGTAGTAAAACAGGCCTAATAGTACTTCCCATATGCTAGCATATGGGTAACACCATCTGCATGGGGATATTTGTTTATCCTTGCAGTATTTTAGGGTGTTCATCTGCAGCTTAATGGGTGAATGCAGAAGTGGTTACCAAGTTAGTCATAAGGTATCATGTGCATGTTTCTGCACACAGGAAAAGCACATGGTAAGACCTGAGAAGTGCCTAATCCTGAAACCTACAGCTGGGGTATTCCTCTTGTAATTCATGACTATTTTCCTCTGCCACTGGGATCTGTTGGGTACCCCTTGCAGATTTGTCCCTTCAGGCAAAATGCTCTTGCTAGCCCCGTTGACTTCAGTTGTACAGGCAGTTGTGTTTTGATGCACTTAGCTGAAATTTCAGGCAGTTCGGTTTTGAAGCATTTAGCCGAGATTGGAAAGAGTTTCTTTCTCATGTTCTTTCTGTGAATAAGTTATTAGTAATTATAGCAAATTGTCTTAATACTACTTATGCTAGAAGGGTGTTTCTTCTCTGTCAAGACTAACAATTTTCATAATCATTGACATTCATTGCTACGCTAATATTATATAGTTTTACACACATTTGCTTCATCTTTTTGGTGTCCTCCTCTGTGACTCTTTCTCTTTGGTGTTTGCTTTGCCTTGTGTAAATTTCAAACTGCTTTTTTTTTTTGTCTTCCTGGTCTGGTTTCTGCCCCACAAATATTAATGCCATGCTTCTGAACTGCCTCATGTGTGCAGTGCTGAAAGCACTGTATGAGTTCTCTTAGTCTCTATGCTCCTCTCATTCAGATCATACTAGAAAATGACTCAATGTGCTAGCAAGAGGGAACACGTGAACAAAAACAAGTACCTGTGTAAGACTTTTTTAATCCCCTATGTCCTTTCTCACGGCTTCTCAAATGTGTTGTGTCCTACTTGTGCAACTGCTACAGTAACTTCCAGGGCAACAAGATTTTATATCTTGGTCTGCTGAGAGATCCGGACTTCTACTGTTGTTTTCAAGGTGGGTGGAGAAGTATGAGCAACCAAGTCTTCTTATTCTGACAGTGATACGGTGCACAGGAGGTTACTTTAAAAACAAAAGAGGTCATATACTGTACTCAGCTTCCTTGCAACAAGCTTGGAAGAAAGTAATGTGATGTGATCCCCAAAGACGTGTGGATTATACCTGAGAGAGTACAGATGTAGTATGTGTAATCTCACTGGGAATCCTTGAGTGTTTACCTTCACATGGCTTCTCACCTGTCTTACGCTTGCAGGATGGTTTCCCATAGTCAATACCCTTGCAACCACAATCCACTTTGTTATTCAACCATTTTCTTTAACTCATGTCTTGGGTACTTGGTCTTGCTATTGCCAGATTGCCATACCTTTTAATTTTCTGAGTCAGGTACTAGATTTCTAGGGTGGAGGGAGTGTGTAAGACCTCAAGTGGACACCTAATGAGTTGTCTATATGGCAAGTGTAACAGTAAATATTCGGTCTACTTTAAATGGCTTGTAGAATAACCTGAATGTCCAGAAGGAGCTCTAATGATTTGCTTTGCAAAGGTCACAGAGCAATTCCAAGTAATTTTGGAAGCAGTTCAGATTTTTGTCTCTGATGTTGCTTTTGACCTCTGTGTTGTAGCATAAGATTTACTAAGTAAGAATGGCAAAACTGTGCAGCATCCAAGGCATCTCATCTTTTTGAATTGTGGTCTTACATCTTTCCTAGTATGTTTAGATGTTTAGATTTTCCCTCCTTACTATAAGGTCTCTATTTGGCAGTTATATGCAGTAATAATAGATTTTGTTTCCTACAAAGTGCTCAGTTTAATTTAAAAATTCAAAATTTGAAAAATTCTTAAGTGACTCAGGAACACAATTCTCTTTGACTTTGAATCCATCCATAGTCTTTAATGATACCGTAATACAGTCCACTGGTATCCAAACTTTTTGTTTGAGTGAACCTTGTGTCATAGGCTTGAAGACTTGAAGGCCATAGAATAGTCATGGTGACTGGAAGAAGTTCCTGAAGACTGTAAGAGAGAAGACACTCATATCTTCAAGGAGGGCAGAAAGGAAGATCCAGGGAAGTACAAGCCAGTCAGTCTCATCATAGTCCCTGGGAAGGTGATGAAGAAAATCCTTCTGGAAAGCATTTCCACACACATGAGGACAAGTAGGTGTTTAAGAGTGGTCATCATGGATTTACAAAGGGGAAATCATGCTTGACCAACCTGACAGCTTTCCACAATGAGGTGGTTGTCTTGGTGGATGAGGGAAAAGCAGTGGAGATTGTTTAGCTCAACTTCTGTGAAGTCTTTGATTCTGTCTCCCATTACATCATCGTTGTAGACAGCTGACAAAATATGGGTTAGATAAGTGGACAGGGACGTGGATTGAAAACTGGCCGAATGACCAAGCCTGGAGGACAAATAAAAGATGTTGAAGCTTCACTGAGGACATTACATTTAGTTCTAAGACAGAACTGTTGGCCCAAATAGTAGGAATTTTTTTTTGTAAGGGAAAACTGCAAGGCTTCCCACTTCACTTTTTTACATTTCCCTCTCTGTTTCTTGTCAGGAAGTAAAATCATGGGTGAAAAGAAATATAAGTGTCAGGACATTGTTTTAAGTTGTTGTACATTGTTTTAAGTTGTACATCGTTTTAAGTTATTGTACAGTGATCAGTCTTACTTTTCTTTCTCTGGAAGAAATTTACTGCTGGTTCAGCATCTTAGCTGATGTTTTACTGAGAAAAATAATAAAAATCTGAATTCAGAACTTCGAAGGGTTTTCAGAAAAGTAAAAATATGAAAATTATTTCTGGATTTTTGTGCTTGTGTTGTGCTTTTTTTCTTTTTTCATATATTAGCGCAGCAGGTATGCAGCATGTATTTTCTACTTCAGTTGTTTTCTGTTTTCTGGGGGAGTGAGAAAGGTTGTTTTCTTTCTAATTGTTTCTCATCTGATTTAAATTTGAAATAGTCATTCTGGTTTGGCAAACGTTTAAATTGTAGCAGGAAAAAATTGTGCAACTAAAATAAACTAAACTTTTTGCGCTAACGAACATAACATGATATAACTGTTGCTGACTAAAGCTGAAGCCTTTTTTCCTTCTCTTGAGGTACTTGGAATATATCCATAATTCAGCGTTTTTGTACTTTTGTTTTCTCCTTGTGCTGAGCAGCAGTCATATTTACAGAATACTTGGGTTTTTTACCCTGGGAAATGTAATGTAACTATGGAGCTTCTTCAGGCTTTGTTTATTACAGAGACAGAAGGAGAGAGGGGAGAGTGGTTGTTAAGCTTTATTATATTCAAGAAACTGTCAGAAGGGCTACTGTTGGCTCTAGTGTGTATCACGTTACTTTTTTCTTCCGAGGTTCCCCTTATCCTTCATTTGTCTCCACTGTTTATTCAGGTGACTTTTTCTTTTTTTTTTTTTTTTTTTTTTTTTTTTTTAAAAACCTTTACCCCCTGGGATATATTTGGGGAATACCTATCTGGTTGTGAGGCTGCATAATGTATAAAACTGACACACTCCTGAGAAAAGCTAAGCATTGTAAGGGTTTATTTCTACCACCCTTAAATTTATAATAGTGCATGAGTGATTCTTACATCAAAAGCATAGAAATAAGTGTCTCTCCTTTACCATGTGTATATCTGACATAATTTCACTGGAGTGGATTATTTGAACTAAGTGACTTCAGAGTTTAGTCTCTTCTAAATATATCTAGTGGGACCGGGTGCCTGATCTGCTTTAATACCATGTACCTTTTATTAGGGGCTGATCAGCTGCCATTTCCATTTATATTTCCTGATGTTCTTTCTTGATTCAAGCTTATTTTTAGGTAACGCAGCTCAGGAAGGATATGAGTGGGGTGGAGTGCTGTGGGAAATGTGGACAATTAATGGAAAACATATTTGGAAGAAGGTTTTGGGAACTTCCAAAGAAATGTATTGAAATGTAATTGACTCCTTTGATTAAAAATGCATATCAGAATCAGGCTGCCCTCCTTGCCCTCTTAAAATCCCTGAGTGTAACTATAGCAAATTATTTAATTAGCACTGAGTAATACTTAAATCACTAACAGTATCCAGTTCTGCATGTATTGGATATATAATCTGCAGCTTTTATTATGGGTTACTCATGTCATGAGAATGTCAGAATGAATGTTAATTTTTAGCTGTTATTTGGGATACCGGATTATGTAAAATCTGTTTAAAACAACAGCAGTTTTCCATAAACTATTTGAGAAGGCTACTAAGGTAAAAATACAGAAACTTTCAGCCTAGAATTGTTGGCAGCTTCTCTTGTTTTTGATTTTGGGATTACAATGTGTCACAACAAAGTATAACATTGTTTCTTGGGTGGTTTTTTACATTAAGGACTTAAAAGGGAGCAGCTAGTTTAATGTGATACTTAAAACCCATTTTGTCACTGAGGGTGGACATATCTATTTACAGCGTTTATGTTGAACAAAAACTGTCTCAGTGAACAAATTTTTATGGCTATAGCTGCCAATGGACTATAAAAACCCTTTCTATAAGACAATCAAGATTGGCACTAAAAAGTCTAAATTCCTCTTATCTTTCCTTATCAGGTAGCTGCACTGGAAATCTTTGATCTCTCAGTGCCATAACAGAGTCCTTTCTGACAGGCAAGTGTAACTGCAAGTTTTTATTATACAGGTGACATTAGCGGTTCTTAAAGCTATCTCCTCCAAGTAACTGAGAAAAAAATGCGGAATCGTAAACTGTTCTGCGATTATTGGGTTCAAGTGTTGGTCAGAGCCTTGCTACCCCTGTGCTGCTTTGATGTCATTGTTCTGTTGGGCAACCTGTGAGTTTATCCCTGTTCCTGGGCAGGGCTGGTGTGGGGACAACGTTGTTTGTATATGTGTCATCAAAAATATCCAAGTACCCTTAACAAATAGCCTCTTCCTGTTAGATAGTAATAGCAAATTTATTTAGCTGGTTTAATGCATTTAAACCTGTAGCAGACTTTTGGATATACAGAAAGACTTAATCAATTTCTGTGCCTTCTGTTAAATACTCAGAGAAGCTAAATCAGAAGATACTGCTTCTACGTGGAGGAGCCAAAGCTGTATAACTGTAGGCGTCTTAGAGCTAGGCATGCTTAGCTTACCATACATAGACACAGGAAGGCACAGTAAGATACAGCAGACATTCCAGATTGGATTAAATGGAAGTGTTGGCACCTGTTAGCATAATAAACACAGAGTAGACAGCAAAAGTCCTTGTGATCAGTAAAACGAAATATGCAATATGCACTTGGAAGCATGGAGAGATGCACTTTTTTTGTTGTTGATGTTGTTACTGAAAACTGCTCTGAGGATGTCCTTAAACTTAGCACTCAAAATACTTGTTTTAAAAACTTACGCTTGTTTAAAAAACTTAATTGTTCTTACATACTGGTTAAGCAACATCAGCTTAATTTTTGGAAACATTTGCTGATACTCGCTTTCACTTGTTTCTGGAGCTGCAATGTACTGGGGTTTGTAGGCAAATTAGAAAGTAAGTTTGCATATTATTAAATATTACATAAAATTTAATACACTTGTGTTGTTAAATATATTAATATTTAGAGCATGGCAGTAAACCCCAAAGTTTCAGAAAATTCCTAAGTTATGTTTCCAAAGTAAACCCTCTTAACCCTCTCTTCACCACCTAGAAGAGCTCTTTCTTGCAATCCTGAAAGGTATTTCATTAAGTGTACTTCATTAAATGTACTTCATTAAATGTGTTTTATGAAGTTTTGCCTCCATAACTCCTATCATCACAGATTTCCAAATGTGGTAGTAATAATTCCTACTTATTGTACTTGGCACCTATTGCACACTCATAGTTGCTCAGTCTTTTTTAAATTAGTATGTAAATTTTCTATCCTTAACACAAGTCATGTTTTAAAAATAATGCTTGCACATCACTTTTATGGTTAGCCACATCACTAACAAGCCAGCTAGGTTTTCCAGAATCAGTTGACAGCCAGCAAGAATAATATGATTGCTTTAAGTATATACTATCATCTAATGTATTAAAAAAAAAAAAAAAAAAAAGTCTTGAAAACGTGCATTAAAATTGGTTTCCTAGTCACACACCTACACTCAGATCTGGAAACTGATGTCTAGTGCCTTGTCTAAGATGTTCTGATGGTTGCAGAACATTAGATAACTGGCAATTATGATACTCTTACCTAGCTCAACATTTCACAATAAATAATACATCTTTGAGGTCCCTCTTCTGATTTCCTGTATTCTAGTGATGTATCCTTGTCTTGATATGGAGAAACTCTGCTGCTTTCTCTCAGTCTATTGTGAACCCTCATTGTTTTCTTGAGACACTGTTGATATCTGGGCCATTAAGGTACTTGCCTACAGTTTGAGAGCCTTTAAATGATGAGGGTTGCATATGGCTAGAGGCCTTTCATTTTAGAGTATTTTTTGTTTTAATAACTGAAAGGGACCACCATGTTTCCATAGTGATGGCATGTGGTGCAGTTTGTTGTTGACAGGTAATATTTACATCTTGACTTCCTAGCTGGAAAGATCAGTGAGGTCAAAAATACCAACCAAGCTATGCAATTCAGTTGTGCTTACATGGCTCAAGGCAAAACACCATGTGTTTGGTTTAGCTCTATGGATGAGGAGATTCATCATTATGGTGCATAGAGTACCTTTTTAAGAATATTTAGGAATGGAGAGCACCAGGGAGCTTCTGAAGAGGTGTTACATACTTCCAAGTATCAATCCTGTTCTAAAAATCAGAATTAATTATATGCCATTCATACTTGTTTTATAAGAAATTTTACAGAATGCTAGCTTAATTCTTTTAACAGTAGCAATTGAGAATTCATTAAGTCAAAGTAAGCTTGACCACCATAAAATGAGTTCATTGGGCCTGATCTCCACTCTCTCTTAGTGTTGACAGCTGATGGCTGGGTAAGTGTATCATAATAGGGCATGTGTAATGCTTTCCACAAACGCTGTTTTAGGTTCTACCAACTTGCAGTCCTAATACCCTGAGTTGAAATTAATGCCTTTGCAGTTAATAGTCCCTTTTCTTCTCAGACTTTGCCAAATGCCTTTTTGAAGTACATACTGTAAAGTCTCCACTGGTTGTTGTAAGTAGTTGGAGGGCTCACTACACATTATTATAAAAAAATACCTTTTGATTTTTAATTAACACCTTAATGTTGTAGTGTTCTGGGCTGATGGATCTACTGCAGCTTCATGCTGCTGTGCCCGACCAGGATCAAGGCACACAGCCTCATGCAGCAGTGCATGCACAAAACCCTGGTGTTCAGTACACACAGATCAACAAAACCAGAAATGCTCAGCACTGATGCAGACACAAAGAGCATCAATGCCTCATCCTTTTTCCCACTCTGGCTGATCAAGATGAAGGTCTGCTGGTGGGAAATTACACATTTTTACAATATGCATCCCTCCAGAAAATGGCCTAGACACAGTTCATACAGTGCCTGGCTCTTGGATCCTCTTGCCTCCAGTCAGCTCATGCACAGAAACACAGACACTCCTGAATGGGTCTCTCCACGCCTGGTCTTTATGGCCTCACCAGTAGCTGGCCTGGACCTTCTGGCCACTTCAGTATCTTAACTCCTCCAGTTGCCTCACTCACAGAGACTCACCTATGCAGCCCAGACTTACTTCTCCATTGATAGCTGGCTTCCAGGCGTCTTCTGCTGCTCACTCACTGATGTGGCTCAATATTCACTAGCAGTCACATTCAATCCAGTTGCTGATACCACAGACACATGGCTCCCTGTGACCTGTGGTCCCTCATCCAGTTCATGGTCCTTAGAGCTCCATACACACACATGCACACAGATACAGAGTCCAGGAAAATAGTTAGAAGTGGAGTTTAAGGCAAAACCAGGAGACACTGTGATGGTTAAGCACAGGGCATGGACAGGCAGATGTACTGTCCAGACTGGCACCTGTTATCAGCTTATTCCTTTATTTTACCATGCTTTCTCATCCCTTTCTCTGCCTTTGGTTCCTCCTGTAGTCATCCCATAAAAAGGCTTGTACTATCCCAAACTCTCTTCCCTGCTTCACATAACAAATGTTCCACTCCTGTAGGGACCATTCTCAGCCTGAAAGGTGATCTGGAGAGCTTTCCCACTGACAAGTCTGGATGGGTTTCTCAGAATAGATTCTCTAATTTTTTCCACTTCCATTTGCTTCTAGGCTGAAGAATCCCAGCATGTATAGCCATTGTTTTACACAGGAGCAATTCTACACATTTCACTTTGTTTTACTGCTGTTCTCTGTAACTTACAGCTCTGCCCTCTCCTTTCTGAGATGGAGAATCGTAGAATCACAGAATTGTTTGGGTTGGAAGGGACCTTTGAAGATCATCTAGTCATGGGCAAGGACATCTTTCACTAGATCAGGTTGCTCAAAGCCCTGTCCAACCTGACTCTGAACCCTTCCAATGATGAGGCATCCACAACTTCTCTGGGCAACCTCTTCCAGTGTCTCACCATGCTCATCATAAAAAATGTCTTCCTTATGTCCTACCTTCTCTCAGTCTAAATCTATTGCTCCTTGTCCTGTCACTACAGGCCCTGGTAAAAAGTCTCTCTTCATCTTTCTTATAAGCCTCTTTATAGTAATAGAGAATATGGTATAGAAAGGTTGCAATGAGGTCTCCCCGGAGCCTTCTCTTCTCCAGGCTGACCCCCCCCAACTCTCTCAGCCCGGCCCCCCAGGGGAGCTGCTCCAGCCCCCCCAGCATCTCCGTGGCCTCCTCTGGCCCCGCTCGAGCAGCTCCGTGTCCTTCTGCTGTTGGGGGCCCCCGAGCTGGCCCCAGCACTGCAGGGGGGTCTCCCCAGAGCGGAGCAGAGGGGGAGAATCCCCTCCCTGGCCCTGCTGCCCCCCCTGCTCTGGCTGCAGCCCAGGGCACGGGGGGGTTCTGGGCTGCCAGCGCACGGGGCTGCCTCACGTCCAGCTTTTCATCCACCAGTACCCCAAGTCCTTCTCCGCAGGGCTGCTCTCAATCCCTTCATCCCCCAGCCTGTACTGATACAGGGGGCTGCCCCAACCCATGTGCAGGACCTTGCCCTTGGCCTTATTGAACTTCATGAGGTTCACACAGACCCACCTCTCCAGCCTGCCCAGGTCCCTCTGGATGCCATCCCTGCCCTCCAGCGTGTCACTGCACCACACAGCTTGGTGGTGTCAAGCCAGAATATACCTAGCACTGAAAATGTAGTTTGGCCATTTATATAGATTATGGCATATAGTCATTTTCTGTTTTGCTCTCATGCTGTTCCCAGAACGTCTTTCTGATCAGCACCAAACCACAGACATGAGGTTTTCCATTACAGCCCCAAGGCCTGATTAGTGCATAAGTCAGCTCAGGGCTTATCATCCATGTAAAGTACAGATTGTCTTTCACCATATACTTCTTTTCCTATTTTTTTACGTTAAATTTTAGCTGCAGTTTTAGCACTCAATTGGTTGATACTGTAAAGCTTTCCTATTGGTACTCAGAGAGTCTTGTTCTATGATACCTTGAATAATTTACTCTGGAAAGAAAAAATAAAATGCTGTGTTTATTTATTTATTTATTTATTTATTTTGAAGAGGAAAGGCGACTTAGATGTTAAGAAAATATGCTGTAGTGTAATTAAAATGTAGTTGTTATTTTTACTATAGATTTGCCTGCCATTAACATAACTTATACATCTACATTTCAGTCACACTTACGACTCAAGTTCAGTGTATCAAGTTAGTCTTAAAATAATTTTAGTTCAGGTAGCAGTCTAGTCATAACATTTCTATATTTTGTGTGACTAACTGCCTGGGCATTCATTCAGTGTTGATATATGCTTATTTACTTTTATTATAGATGTCTATTCTCAGTATTTTCTATTTTTTAAAATATATAACAAAATTTGGCACAAGTCCACTGTGAAAATTTCTTGAACCACAAAATAAAAATCTCACTGCTAAATGGAAAAGCTGCTAGAATGTAGTTGTCTGTGTGTTTTTAAATAAAAGAAAACCTAAATGCATCTTATGTACAAACAGAAAAATGTATCTACCTTAAAAATTAATGCCCCCTCCTGTTATGAAACTATTTTGTATGTTTAAGTCATGGTGTGGGAAAATAGTTGTAAAACTGACATATTTCAATTTTATGCAATGTGTCTGATTCACGTAATTGACTGGAAAAGTCTTTTGTGTGTCATTGCAGTTATGAATAATAGTCCTCTGTGTGCAAACAAACATTGAATTGGTGGTGATCCTGTGTCAAAAATAGTTCATTAGCTTCAGTGATAAGTCTTAACAGTAATCATTACCAGTCTGACAAATGATATGACATAATTTTAGTAACATAAGCCCAAACCCTCAGGTCGTTATTCATGTGTATGAGCATACATAAATAGGAAAGCACGTTTTTTTGACGGGAATAGTGAGGAACCTGGGAAATTTGGACCAATGCTAGCTGAAAATTTAAGACAGTTAAGTAGCCTCCTCAGGACCAGATTATTTTTGTTTTTTTCAATTATCTACTGTAAGAATTCTATGCTCTGCTAACCTGAAATGATCTCTTTTTCACAATGGCTTTGGTGTCAAGGCAGTGTCAGCAGAGAAGGCTTTGCCACACCACCATTATGAACTGTGCCTGTGCCCCATAAACAGTTGTTGTTTTTTCCAGGCTCTGGTGTTCTCCACACTAGAGTGGAACAGTGTGCCCTTCTGCAGTCGCATGAGGGTGTACAGAAGTGTTTTAAACTATTTTGTTTTAATTATGCCCAGTACCCGTTCTGCTGCTGCATTTGGTATTCCTCCCATGCTTCAGCAATACTGACGTCTGTGGGGTGTAGGGGTCTAGGAGTGGCCAAGCAAGGTGGCAGCAGCTTCTTGCTGTGCAAGCTGCTTGTTGGTAGTCCTTGTGCCGAGGCTGTGTGGTCTGACTGGCCAGCCTGTTTTGGTCTGGGGAGTGCTGAGTAATGTGGCCCCTAAGTGACAGAGGGAGGTGCAGCTGCAGAAGTTGCTGAGACTGCCACTGTTGATTACTTTATGGCTTGGTGTCTAGGCTCAACCCAGCTGCGCATCCCAGTTGGGCATGAAATGTCTAATGCTCATTGTCTTCAGATATTCTGGTTTATGTATCAGCTATTACCCAGTGCTGGAGATGTGTTACTGATCTAGAAGAATGCTTGCTTTGTTCCAGTATGGTCAATTAATTACTAAATTGACTGGCACTTTGTTGATTCTCAGGAAGTTCTCCCATTATATTAAAAAAAAAAATCTAATATTTTTTGTGTCTATAAAAAGCTTCATAAATTGTGACCTTTTTTTAATTTCTTTGATTTAACCGTTAGCCTAATCTGTAGTATTTAGTATTTATTTTCTGTAATATTCAAAGATGTAAAAAAATTATTATAACAGGTGTAAGGTACAAAATTTTTCTTCTTTAAAGTACATGCATATTACATCATAATTATAAAACATGTCTATCAATCTGTGTTTGCACTTGGTTTATGTTTTGTGGTTTCTTTTTTCCAGAGGAAAGAAATAAAATCTTTAGTACCTTTGAATAATGGGTTTTCTCTTCCGTATACTGAATAATGAATGTCAAGTTTTGGCAGGTTTTTTTTTTAGTTTTTGCAATTGAGCATGCAGTGAACCACTAGCTCTGGGCCCAACTCTAAAACCTGCAGGTCATTTTAAAACCTTTGAGATGAGGGCAATGTAGAGTGGAAGTGGTACATGGAAAGGATTGAGCAGAGACAACAATTAGTTTCTGTGATAGAACCTTCACCATGCAATGGATTTTCAGTGTCTAGAAACTTGTTTGGGAGTTAATGCAGGAAGCAGGATGACTAAGAAGAAATAGTGTGTGATGCTAATCGGAATTGCATAATTTTAACCTCAGTGTAAGTGAAACGAGGGTCAGATCTAAAGACCCCAAATTCCTCTGCATTAAGTTGAAGTTTTGCCATTTATTTCAGTGATGATAATATTTCAGCCCAGTAGTCATAATTTAGCCAGCTAAATAAGAGGACAGATTGTTCGGAGTTAAACATCTATTCTTAATTATTGTAGTAAAGCCAATAGTTCTGTATGATCAGTGTTTTACAGAGGCATTTTGAAAATCTTCATCCCAGCTCTCTGTCTAGCTCTGTTAAATAGCTGTTTTTGGATTACTGACCTCCTTAGGAGGTGTTTTCTTTTATGCATGACCCAAGTTATACTGGGACATCTGTCATCTTCTTACAATTGCAAACTCACCCTCAGCTTGTTTTGTTAGAACTCTGCTTTTTAACTACTTTAGTTTAAAGACCATTATGATTACTTTGCTGTGTATTTTAGAAGAATAGGAATAAATTGTTCTTCAGTGTTTCAAATCTAAATGGCAGTCATTTACATGGTACAATGGTATAGATTGGTACCTATGTTGTGGAGGTTTAAAAAATTATCTGATACAAATATTTACAAGAGATAGGTCTCAGTGGTAACTTGAAATATCTAAAAAGCAAACCTTTAAAAACATAGAGAGCTGTGACACTGCTTTTAATGTTAAGATTTGTTTGACAATTCAAGCTGCTGTGGTAATAGGAAAACATCACCTTTCTGATGATTGAGAAGTAAACATGTTTAATTGTGCTGCAAGAAAAAATTATGTACATATCTCTTAAGAAAAAATCTCCTTGTAGCAGTGGTGGTGCAAATAAAGCATTTACATACTGTGTTTTATAATAGCACAAGCCTTTCTTTTAAAATTATTATAAGGAAAATAACTCTTGCAGCATAATAACATATTTGCCACTGACAGTAGCCACCAATGTCAGCCATTAAGACTTGTGGTTTGGTAATTTTATTGCCCGTTTTTGGGAACAGTTCTTCCTGCTTTCTCTGAATCATTTAAGAACTAACGAATGTCTATGGTTACAAATAGGATAATAGATAGGTGGCTAAGTTGAGCCAGGATGGCAAAACCAATGACCACAACGTGACTGCCTGCCATGCCCACATGCTATATTCTGTTCATACAGAATTTATTTTATAACACTGTTTTATACCATGTTTTCACTCAGCAGTTTTTGAGAGACAACTATAACTTGTCTTCATAGAGCCAACAATGTTTTGCTGTAAAGAAAAGAAGTGGGAGCAGAATAAAAATGATCCCCTGGGTGTTGTTGGCTGAGTTTAAACCAGGCTGCATGCTTATTAGTTGCGTTTTGAATACCTTTGGGGTGGAAGATGTGAACCAACCTTTTTCACAATGTCACAGTTTACACTGGAGCTGTTTGCTTACAGCATCTTGTTCCGAGGCTCACAAGAGAGTTGGGTCTCTTGGTCTGCACTCAGATTTCTCTGTGCATCCCTCCTGTTCCTTCTATAACTGAGGGTTGTGATTGCAGCATGCTGTCAGCTCTGTGCAGTAAATTAGCCTTCTAGTTCTGTATCTTGATGAGGATTGTTATCTCTGTGTTTAAGCAGTGAGGAATTAAGTCACAATTAAAGGTTTCATTCCCTCAAACAAATGTACAAGAGTAATTGCCAAAATCAGGGTGATACCTTTGCTTTGGGTTCCAGGTTCCAGGTCAGTTCTCTATGACACGATCCTGCAGAACTTCCTCCCAAAATTCTTGATGGAAGTTTATCTGTGTATGATGATAGTGATGGGAATGTCACCTTGAAGCTAGAATTTTGTTGAACAGTGTTCTTCCTTTTCTTATTTTTCTCCCTTACTGCAGCTGGCGACATCAGTCATGTTTCTGCAGCAGGAAAGTAAGTTCACATGGGTTTTATGCCACATCTTTTTTACATGGGAATACAGGACTGTAATGCTACAAGACATTATATAAAGAATGCACTGTAAAATAAAAACAAATATTTCCCCAGTTGTGCTCAGAATGTGAACTTTGAAACTCCTATCTTTAGTTATCAAAATCACTGTAGCTGCTTTTGCATTGTTTTATCTGTGGAAATTATAGTTTTAAGGGCTTGACAGGGATTGTTTTGTGTGTTTCATTCTTCTCTTTAAGAAACCTGAATGAGGTTATCTTTTTGACATCATGTCAGGCAGTAGGATGGCAATCTCCGTAATTGCTACAGCTTCTGCAGTAGAAGTACTATCCCATTTTTATGAAACTGAGAACAAAGACGGTTCTTAATTTTTTTACATTACAGAAATTAGAGAGGAGGTGTTAGAAATGGAAGTGTAAGAATGAAAACAAGCAGGATGGGAATCCAGGGAGGCTTTCTCTGGATGCTCGTCTTCAACTTTTTGTGAGAATTATTTTGCATGGAAAAAAGTAGTTTTGAAGAACCTGACAAGCCCTTATTAAATTTACTGTGGTTTTGCCCATTGTGATTGAGTACATATTTTTTTGGATGGTTTGATTTCATAAATCAAATTATCTGCTGACCCACAGTGAAATATTTAGCTTTGAACTGAGTTGCCTTAAACTTTATTGGTCTATAGTGCTATGGTGGCTCAGAGAACCCAGGTGTGGTGCCTCTCACCTTCTTTTGTATATCTTGACTCCCCACTGCCACTGCAGATGGGAGCCATGTGTTGTGGGAGACATATGACCACAGACCCATCATGGAAATATTGCTTGGTTAAGGAGTACACCTCTATAGGGCAGGGGCTGCATTACAGTTCCCTTTAGGCATGTATACATTAATGCAGAATTTCCTGTAGGATAGAAAGGTGTTTTTTTAACCTGTGCTACCCCTCATCCCTCCATTGCCCAGCTCTGGTGTAAATCAGAACACAATGTGTAAGCTGTACTTTTCCTCTTACTAGAAATACTCTTCAAGAAAAGATCACTTAAGGAGTATTTTGTCTGTTGCTGCAGAAAAAATGTTTTTTTTTTGTAAGAAAGGGGCTGAGCCTTTTAACTGATCTGAAATTTATAGCTGACTTCATGCTGCATTTTGATATCATGGCTTGTATGCCTATTAGTGCAGAAAATTGTATTCATTTATAGTTTCTTTATACAGGAAATGCCTCTTTTCTTTGTTTTCAGTGGCAAAACTGGACAGCTTTTCCATCCTTATACACTGCTGTATGTTTCTATGCCTTTGAAAAGGATAATATTCATGTGGGCTACAAAACTCCAAACATTAGAGGATTGTGAGAAGATAAATTGAATTTCTGGCATAATCTTCCCATGATACATTCCAGTGAGTTAAAACCAAAATCCAACAGAAACTGTATTGAGATGCAGCTATTAGTGATAAACTGCTTCCCAGATGTTTTGTTTGAAACTGATGGCTTAAATATGTGGTGGTGTTTTCCTGTGTGTATCTTTTTAAAAAAATTGATCAATTTTGGTTAAAATTAAAAGAAAAAATAGGCAATTTGTATTTTGTTTGAGAGGAAAAAGAATTTCAGTAAATAATGAGACATTTATGTGCAAATAGAAAAATGTAAAGCAAACTGAATTTCAGCATTTGCCATGTGAATACTTCTTTGATCATTCAGGCTTTACTATTATATTACATAAAAAATGTGAATCATTAATATAATTTTGAGAAACTCCAGTAGAATAGCATAGATCAGAAATTCTAAAACTTGATATTGGCAGCACTAACAGAAAGTGCAATGACATCCTTTGAAATTAATCTGTTTCTTTTCAGCTGAAGCTTATTTGGTTGCTCTGCTTTATTTGCCATCCTATATTTTTCAGCAGTTTGTTATGAAAAGTGTTCTGAAACAAACATAGTGGGAAGCAGAGCTTTACTTCAAAGAAAAGTATCTTTGATTGTATAGCAAGTTTAAGACCTAATGAACTGCACATTTCTGTCAGGCTGTCAAGTAATCAATAACATTTGGCCATTAGCCTGCTGCAAAGAAACACCAGGATGTTGTTTTGCACTTTTCAAGCCAAGGCTTCGTAGGATTTATTACGGAATAGCAACAATGCTACTGTCATGGGAAGGTTTTCCTGTTCAAAGATGATCTCCCTCAGGAACTCAAAATCTCTTTGTTTATTCTAATTAGCTTGAGAAAACTATCGCTGCTGGGGATGTGGCTTGACATAGGAAGCAAAATTTGAGGTTGCATAAGAAGGAGAAACATAAGATATTCTCTTCGTGGAAAACGAACAGAAAATCCCATTGTTCTGCATACAATTTACTCTTGTCTGAGAGAGCGGAAGGGATGCCTGCACTTTTCTGCCCCCTCTTTTGCAACCATTTTGTGACTGTCTTCTCCAAAATTATGATGCCAGCTTAGAATTACTCTTGGTTCTGACTGTCACCTCCTTGCAGGGAAGTGACATCTGACCAGTGGTCCTGTGAATGCTTCAGAATTCTCAAATCATATGTCTATGGACAACAGGATCAGGATTTACTGCTACCCAGAGCGTGTGCAGGACAGCCTGGTCTGCACTGGCAGTTGGTGACTTCCTGCAGATAATATTTCAGAAAGTCTGTAAGAGAAAATGGTGTTAATTTAAATGTATGTAATACAAAATGCCCTAACCAACTGCATTGTTCAGAGCATGAAACCATGTTGCATGCACTTTATCCTGAGTAACAAAACAGAGCATGATCTCAGAAAAGCAGTTCAAATGCTGTTCAAATGCTGATGTGATCCAGAAGTTGTGGAACATCTGGAAATATCTCAGTTATCAGAAAGGTGCTTCCACAGGTCAGTGTTAACCAACACAGTGCAGGAATACTCTAATCAGATGGAAAGGAAACTCATGCCTAGCATGAATAAAAAGGTTCTTCAACTTTTTTATCATAAATCCTTTGGTAAACACACTGTGCAAAAGGACGCATCACACCTGTTTTCTTGACATCCACAATTGTTATAGCTCCAGGGGAAAAAAGAGTTGATGAAAGTGTATTATCAGTAACTGGATTTTTGAAGGTATTTCTGTAACTCCATTTAGTGTATTTGCCTTAAGCCCATTTTATTTCTACACAAGCTAGAAATTAGCACACAAAAGATAGTTTTGGTTCACACTTATATCTTTGTTCATGTCGCCTCTGAAGGGAGGAGATGCCTGCCATCATACTGCACTGCCGAATAGACATCATTTATTAGAGTAAGTTGTACAAGCTCTGTTTCCCTGAAGAGGTGACATTGGTAATGCAATGATAAAAACTGCTACCTGTAGCCAAGGAGGGGCAGTGGGACAAATAATGCAAATAATGTTTGTGCCTCTTGAAGGTGTCTTGCCAGGATGAATGTATCTTGCACTGCTTTTATGCACATAAGGACATAACAACGTCAGCATCTTTCTCTCTCAAAACATTGTGTTGAGCCTTTCTCCTCCGTGAAAACTTGCCTCAAAGCAAGCTGCAAGTAATATGACCCCTGCACTAATGAACCTGGTGAGGTTTAGGTGTGAACTTCCTTGTTGGAGGAAATCTATAGCTCCAGAGAGGGAGATCAGTTGGGAAAATGTTTGCTTCCTTGTTTCCCTTGTTAGACAGTCCTTTATGGTGGTGTCTTTGAAATGCTTGACTTTGGAAGAGAGGAAACACTTTCTCACACTCAGAGTTTCAGTTAAGGTGTTCTTAGTGTTTGAATGGGTAGGGGGTCCTGTCAATGAGTGTTAAGAGTGGTCCAGCAAAATCTGTTGCCATGTGTTAACAGAAATATGGGTTCCCTGACTCCCGCCAGTGCAGTTTAAATAGTAAGAAGTAGATTATGGCTATCACCCAAAGTAACTTATTCTTGCTCTCTGCACAAACCTTGTTTGATTAATGGTGGAATGACAAGTGTGATTAAAACCAGAGCATTCATAACCAGTTATTAAGGGAACCAAAATCCAGGCATTATCTAAAACATATGAAATCTTTCTATCCTGTTATCAATGAATTTGAGTAACTGTTGAATTACTTAAAAAGGGAACTTCAACATGTCATTTGCTATATGCATGACACTCATTTGGGTGAAAAATCATGTGTAATGTCTGAGTGGTTAAAGTACTTCACATTGCATAAACTGCAAAATCTTTGTCACTAGCAGACAATCTATTGAATGTATCACAGCTAATATAATTAGAGAGATATTAGTAAAAACCTGAAAAGAAAACATGTACTGTAGTTGCAGTTGGGTAAATTGTTGAAAGCTAAATCTAGTAGGTCTTTGACAGTAAATATTGTAAAATGTGGATATCATCTCTAGTGCTGTATATGATATATAGGATATAATGCTATATGCTTTTATAGCCTGAAAATATTTTTGTTTTGCACAAGCCATGAACACATTTCAGCAATCTCCAGCCAAATTTTGAAAACCAGTTTTCAGCTCACCAGTTCTATAGTACCATTCAGTTCTCACTCTTCATATAAAATGCTAGTCGCTTCTGTCAGTGTGAGGTTTTTGTTTATATATGCAAGCTTCGTTAGTTGATTAGATTATTATTGGTTTACTGATACAGCATGTCTGAACAGCTTAATCAGTTAAGGAAATTTCAGTGAATCCTTGTAGAAATTTGGGTTGACAATGGGTAGTCAGAAGTTGAAATAATACTATTTAAGATTGAAGAAGGATTGTCTTACAGATTGAATCTTCTTAATTGTTGCTTGGCCAAGGTGAGGTGCATTGGGCTTTTTTTTTTTTTTTTTTTTTTCTTTGTCATTGATGAAAACTTGGAGAATTTAAAGGATAGCTGTTACAAGAATGCATATGGAAAAGTCAGAGGAATTTGATCCAGATGTTTCCTAGTCAGTGAGATATGACAGGACTCAACCAGTGAATCTTTGGTGTCCTGAGATGAGATAAACGTTTTCTTGCTCTGTGTATCTAAGTGTACCCTCTATATTCAGGTGAAATTGAGAGAGAGCAGTCCAAACCATTGCCTCATGGTCCTGAATGTCCAAGTGCGCTAATAGGCTTAGTTACAGTTCCCTCCAGATGGATAAGCCCTACTTTTCTACTTAGAGTCTTTAGGGATGAGTCTTGGAAATGTAAGTTTAATGAAGAACTTGTTTCTATGTGAGTTTTGGTTAGTGAAGCACTGTTTTCAGCTCTGTGGAGTTCATGAACTTCTTGAATGATATTCCTTGGCCTCCTGAGTTTTGTCCTGGTGGGTACACCAGCCAGTGCTCCTTTTGGTGGAGTATGAGTAAACAGAAGGTGGAGGTCTAGACAGGAGAACATGCTTCTGGTGTCGGAATAACCTTCTCTTGCTTAAAACTAGATTCTGTCACTTTTCTTCCCAAGTTTTTTAGTAGGTTATATCCAGGCTTCAACCCCTAGGGCTAGTTAATCACAGTCAGTGATTATGGTCTGTCAGTGAAAATGGTGGCACCAAAAAGACATTTTTCTATGTCTTAAAATCATTCAGGTTTGATAGGCAGCTTTGAAAACATTGTATGTGGCTCTTTGCAGTAGTCTTATTTTACATCAAAGCCTTGGCATCTCTGGTGCTGGCAGGTGGACTGTACCAATCTTGTCCCTCATCTCACAGAATATTGAAGTTTCTTGAAATTTTGAGTGTTTGTTTTTTTTTTTTTTTTTTTCTGAAACTGTTTATAGATAGAAATGATTATATATAACAGGGATGTAACAAGGTCTAGGATGTGCTGACTTCTTATTCTTGCTTCTCTATCGTATGTTGGCTCACTTCAGGGAGAGAAGCTCTGTTTATAGCAGTCTTGAGTTGAACTCATTTACAGCAGATCTATATTTGGGCATCTTTGCACATATCCTTGTGTCTAAAATGGGCACTATAATTCTTACCTTGTAGAGGAGTTAGAAGATTAGTTACTGTCTGTAAAGAGCTTTAAAAATGACGAATCCTGTGTTTGCATATCTTCAGAATATAATCAGGAAGCCAGCCAATTAATCTACATCCTAGAAATTAATACTTCACAATTACTTGATCTATAAAAATTGCTTATGTGCATGGTATACCTTTTATCTTTGGTGTTTTGTTTTGTTTGTTTTGTTTTTGTTTTTTTGTTTGTTTTTTTTTTCATATGTGATGCTGTTTACTGAGAAACCCAGGCTCCACTCTTGAAGTATACACTGTATGGATGCAGTCTTCAAAATTTCCTTATTTGCCTGTTTATTCATTATTTAGAATTAAAATGCATGTTTTTACTAGTGAGGGTAATTTAATACCTAAAACAGTTGAACATGGGCTCAGGTAGGTTTTGTATTACTTTTTATGTTAGGATTGATTGAGGAGGGTCTGTGTCTTACTTTGATCCTGTATGTTTGATGCAGGAGCTGTCTAGTGAGATTTTTCTGGCCTATATTACATAAGACATCAGACTAGAAGGTTATAAATGTCCTTCTGGCCTTTAAAGTCTGATCTTTTAATTCAGATACAGGGATGTCTTTTGTGGGGCCAGACAAATACTAAGGTAGTTTATAGCTGAATTCATGTGGAAGAACTGTGCATCATTATCAGATTTCAGACAAGAATGTTGGGTAGCAGAAGCTCTGACTGTTGTTTGGACAAAGAGAGAAAGGCTGACAGTACATGAAGAAAGGTTAGGGTTGCTAAGAATGGTGAAGGAATGAAACAGAGTAAAAAAAGAACAAAACACAAGAAGTCCTGAAAAATATATGAAACTGCCACTGATTACAGTATTCCCTGTTGTCTCTTTCTATCTATTTCCCCCATCTGTCCTTTCTTTGTCACTTTGAACAGCACAGTTTTCTACTTACACAGTTGTACTGGGCCTAGTTATGTGGTAGATCTGTAATCTTGATTCCCTTTCTCTGTGCTGTGCTTGAAGGACCAGAACTGGGATTCCCTCCTCTTCAGCCCCGATGGAAAGTCAGTTAATGCCACACAGGAGAAGTAGAGGTAGAGACAAGAAGTGAAGAGTTGTGCCCCCGGCTTCCATGCTGGAATAGGTCATCAGCAGGAATAATGGGATTTCTGTGCTCCTTTTCCATCATTTGCACTGCAAACATTTCACTGCAGGAGATCATGTTCCCAACATGTACCTGATCACTTGTTGAACTTCGCATACAAGCTGAATTTGTGTGTCCTGAAATCGTCTCAAACTATGATTAATACTAACTCTTTCAGAGGAAGTGATTTTACCTTTGCAAGTTTAAGGGATATATTATAAAGAAACTGAAGACTGGAAGGGATATGAGGCAACAAGTGGTAGCTAAAGTTTAAAGGTTTTAGTGGTAAGTGGGATCTGCAGACCTGAGTGCTGTGTCCTTTTTCCAGTGCTTGGGAAGGTGAGAATCCTAGGAATGGGATTGAGGGCATACAGTGGTGAGCAGAACGATACCTACCCACACCATTAGGTACTGGGAGAAATTTTGTCTGTCTCTTGGTTTAAACAAGTTTGATTTGGCTGTGGTTTATAGAAAATACTTATCACTTTATATAAATTTGGTCTATAGAAAGTATCACCAGAACACAGCTACTGCATCAGTCACCTAAGGAAATCAGATGTAGAGATCTGTCAGTGTCAGTCCCAAATACTGGTGTTGGGATGCAGCCTTTCAGGTCCATAAAAAGTCAAATGAGGGGCTTTGTGGATTGCTCTGCCAGACTCAAGCATGGTGATACAAGTGCAAGTCCCAGGTTGGTTGCCAAAAAGCCTTTAGGAGACCTGTCTCTTATACAAGGTTCCCAGCAAAATGAGACACTTAACCTGACTGTTCTGAATTTCAGTTGTGTACCTTCAGTATAGACCTTATTTCTGTTCAGTGCAAGGCACTGGAGACAGCAGCAGTAATGAATGTTGCAAGAAGAGGGAAAATGTCCTGTAGCTAGGTTATGCACGGCCTTCTAGGCAAGCAGCTTGAGGTTTCTGGCAGGAAATTCCCACTGGAAAGTGTCAAATGCGTTTTGAGATGATGGTACCCATGTTCAGTTTATTATTAGTGAATAATTTAGGTGCACTTACTGTGTTGTACAAGTTCCTGTAGGCTTTACTTTGTGAATTTTTTGTGTGGCAGAATTTTTCCCTGTTGATAAACTACTGCTGAAGTACAAATGGTCTACATTGAAAATATAGCAGATGGGGCTGTATTAGCCTGATTCTCTCATCCATGAAAACAAATGCTATAAACATTGTAATTTGGCATAATTTTGGTGCAAGTCAACAGAGTTGCAGGGGAATTAAGGTCTGTAGTGACCTGTGTGTATTTCTTGGTTTCTGTTTTACATGCAAGTTGGGTATGGTATTCTTTTATCAGTACAGTAATAGGTTATAAAACAGGGTACATTTATGTATAATCTCCCTAATTCCAAAACTGCTGATTGCGTATATTAATATAAAGACCTCAGAATGCTGTTGTTCTTGGCCCAGACAATACTTGCAGAATGGCTCAGGAAGGTGATTCACTGTCATATGCCAGAATGGATTTTATGCAGCAGGTTGTAACTTGATTAATCCAATATTGGTTAAAGAGAGAAGACATCAAGACATCTAAGCTATCATACTATATATATATAGGATCTACATATACAGTTTTTTCTCTGTAGTTCTGTTTCCATACCAGATTTCTATCTACCAGGGGTGATAAAGTAACATTTAGATGATAAAAGAACACTTAATACCTGGGTGCCACCACAAAGAATCACAGAAGCTGAAATTCTGCAGTGGCTCTCTACAAGTTTTGCAAATTACCTCTTCATTTTTTTAAAGAATCAAAATCAAAACTACAATATGCAAGAAAAAAACAGACAATTGGTAGGAGCCAGCACTTCATGAAAATGCCAGTATATCTTGTTTATAATAAAGTTCAAAGAAACTGAAAGGATTTAAAAGACTCACATACCATCAAATGAAGTTTTAATTAGCTCCCATAAGACTATGAGAAAGTCTTTATTTGACCAAAGGTCCAAGTAGTCTAGTACTACATTTTGGCCGTGAGGACGTGCCAGGGAAAGCATCAAGTTAGGTACATATTTTACTTTTTCTTTCCATCTCCTCTGAGATGACTTTAAGGTTCCAGTTATTTTCAAGCTTCTGGACTATTTGAATTCTGAATATGTGAATTCTGTGTGTTCAGTAGCCCACAGTTTCTGTACAGTGAACTCTCTAGTCTCCTTGCAACCCATTGACACTTACTGCATCTAACACTTCCTTTGTCAAGGAGCAACATCAGTTTACTACCAGTTGCATGAAGAACCACTTCCTTCTGTTTGTTTTGAAGCTGGTTTCTACGACATTAATTGAATAGATTTTTATTTTTTTTTACTAGAAGAGAAATAGAGCAGTAGATCCCTATCCATCCATTCCATATCTCTTGTGATTTTGTAGACTCAAGTTGTATCCCTAACATTGTTCCTTTCTTTGTATTGAGGAGTCTCAGATTAAGTTTTTACTTACATGGATATCTGATTAGGACATATGCAAGTCTTTCCATACCACTTTGTCTTATTCTGAACCCTTCCCATTTTATGTTTCCCTGTCTATCATGGGAGGTCCAAAACTACTCAGGGTATTCAAGGTATTTCATAATGTAGCAGCCTTGTCCACTTTTTTTTTATTTCTTTCCCAATCATCCCTATCACTCTGATTTTCCTTTTCTGGCAGCTGCTGAGCATTGAGCTGATGTTTTCATGGAACTTATTCCAGGTTCTTACTCCTGAGTGGTGATACCGAGCACAGAGCCCATCTTTTCACATGTGAAGTTCATAATGTTCTTCCTCACATATATCACTTTACATTTGCATACAAATTCATCTGACATTTTACTGTCTAGTAACTCAGGCGTGTTGAGTCTGCAGTTCTTCATAATAGGTTCTCATCATTATTATCCTGAATAATTCACAAACTTTGTCATCCTTTGTAATGCCTTTCCCAGTCCTCAGTGCAATTCCCTGAGGAAGTCCTTTGTTGACCTTGTGCCACTGTAAGAACTGACAGATGGTCCAGTAGTCCAGCTCCGTTTCCTTGCTTTTTTTTCTTTTTATCTGTGGAGGGATGTGTTTCTTATAAGTCCTAGATGCATATCTGTTTCCCTAAAAATCTGTCAAAAGCATGTTGAAAATGTTATCATATTAATCCAAATGCTTGTTGACCCCTTGGTTTAGAGGAGATGACATCTTTTTACAAAAGCCATACTGACAGTTTCCCAAGTACATCATATTATTTCTGATGTCCACTAATCCTGTTCTCATTATAGCTTCTACTAATTGGTATGATCCAAACATGAAGTCTATTAGCTGCCTCAATCTCTCAGTAAACTTTTAAAAAAATTGTCACAGTTTTCACCCTCTTGTCATTATTCCATTATCACGCTAATTTAACAGCAATGGGCTATGAATTTCCTGCTAGTGCTAGTGGCACAGTAAATCTCAAGATGTGGCAAAACCCAACTCTGGCATTTGCCTTCCCTTTAGTCAAGGCACAATACTCTCCTTCCCACTAACATGTTGCTGATAGAGTGATGGGGAGGGATTGTTGTCTTCTCCCCCAGATATTTCCCTCACCTCCATACACTCGTCCTTTTGCACTTGTTTCCTTTTAGGGATGTTGCCTTCTTCCAAACATATTCCCTTATTTTCCTTCATTTTCTCTAGGATGTAAGAAATACAGGACACATGTAATGTTTTGTATTTGAGAAGCTGGACAAAATACTGTCAGTAGAACTGACTGAAAACTTCTTGAGTTAACATGTCCTTGAGTAGTACAAACTTCTTTGATTTAGACTTCAGTTTGCTGCTTTTCCTTCAAGGATTATTGAGGAGTCTTCAATTGCTGCAATGACTGTCCACTTCTGCTCAATACTTTACTAGTGCTTGAGATTGCATACAGGTTTCTAGATTCTGAAATGAAAATGTCTCTAGAAGTCAAGAATGAGAAATATTTTTAGCTTGTCATCTCAAATTTTAATTAATTGCCTCTTCCACCTTTTTTAGCCCCAAAGGTTTTTTAACATACCTTTATAAACATCAGGTAGTGAATATAAGCCTTAAAGATACAGCAAATGATTAAGCTTCTTCATACCTTGCACTGAAGACAGACTTTTATTAAGGCTTTTAGTTTTTGGTAGCAGTCTTGGTACACAGACTAATTTTTAACGCTTGCTTTGCATTTATAATCTACATTCTTATCAATATCGATGGCTGGAATTTTCTTTTTAAATGACCCTTGAAGTCTTGGCTTGAATGATTAAACCAAGACTGTGTAATAAGTCCCTGAAAGATCAGGAAATAGCATCTAACAAGGTCACATGATGTTTAAGTTTTAAAAATGGTATTTTTTTAGTATATTACGAAGAAAATTGGTTTTGTGCGTAGTAAGAAAATTTAGGGAAAAACAGTTAATAAGCAAGTAGCTATTACCACAGTATAATATTTTACAACCCACAATACAACAAAATTTGGTAGTCACTTTGGAGTCCTTTGAAACATAATTTAACTGTTTCTATGCTGTGCTGATGGAAGAGTAAGATATCAAAACCACTGTTGACATACACAACATTGCTCCAGTGTGAGTTTTCCATCCAGACATTCAAAGATGACCAAATTTAAGAGGAACTGAAGGCAGGAGCTTGCAGTAGGAGTTGCCAAGCAGTGTTATTATCTAGGGCAGCAGCTCTTCTGCCTGTGACAACAGCACCACTGTCGGAAGATGGGTGCTCATTCTCCTTGGTCCTTCAGTGTTTCAGTAACTGAATTATTGCAGGCATCACCACTAATTTACAAATGGAAAAGACACATCGAGTTACTACGACTACTAGGGGATGAAAAGGAGTAGCCAACAAAACAGATGCAGTGCTAAGTTATCAGATGATACGAGATAAAGGGTAGGAGATGTCCTTTGTAGTTTCCATGTGAGGTGGAGAGAAGACAATGAGCTGTGGGATTGTCCCTGTGCACTGGAGAGCACAGTGCCTGTGACTCTAATTGCATAAACACCAGATGCTCTTGTCAGCCATAAGGAGAACAGCATTCTGCTCTTGGGAAATTTAGTCTTAGGGGTGTCTGTATCAGTGGAAGCTCTACTTTAGTATGCCTTAAAAGCAGTGTTTCAGTTACAATGCATATATCATTTGCATTGTTTTTTGGGGTTGTTTTTTTTTTTTTTTTTGTTGGTTTGGTTTTTGTTCTGTTTTGGTTTTTTTACCAGAACGTTCCTTTTTTTTTTTTTTCCTTGGAAAGCCTGACAACTTCAAAATGTTTGCTGTGTTACTTTGAATACAGCCATAATTTGAGGAGTTTTGTAAGGACAAAGTCACGGTGTGAGCTGCTGTCAGTGGGTAGCCCAGCATAATAATCAATGTACTCTTGTACAGGAGTTCTTTCACTCAGGGCCTTAGTCTTCTTCCAGTCTTGTCTCTGAAGCAGAGGTGCCCATCAGCTCATGCTGTAGTCTTCACTTGTCACCTTGTGAAGAAACTCTGATCAGCACTAGATACAAGTCAGAGAAGTGACACACAACAGTATTCTTGATGCATCTTGATCCCATTGTTCTTTCTTTGACTGTCGATCAAGATAGTGCCTTCATACTCATGCAAGGTATATGAAACTTTCCCTCCTTTTTTTCCCAAGCTTCACTTTGGAGAACTCTGCCAAATATGTTTTCATTAATATAAAGACTTACCATTTTGCTTGTGCATACTTGAATACTGAAAAGTCACCTTAAAAAGAAATTACTAAATTTGTTTTATATCAAAATATAGAATGTTCATTATATCTTATACGAGTCGATTTTCAGAATAAACAGCAAAAAAAAAATTGTCGAACTGAACCCCAGGGTTGAAACATGAGTGCCTGCCTGTTAGTCTAACAGACATGATGAATGGTGATGAGGGTAGTTGATGTAAATGTGTCCTATAGTTCCTAAATATTTACTGTCATCACTTTCATAAACTAATAGTGTATATGCAGAAAGGTGGTTTTTACCTGTACTGTACCACAGTGATGTAGAAGCTGAGCTGTTTAGCAGATTGAGTGGCAGTGCTAAAATTACATATGTCTATATATAAGTATATGTATATGTATATAGGCCCACTCACATACCTCATCAACTTGAAAATCTAATAATGCATCACAGATACCATCTTATTTCCTTGTAGTAGATTAGTTTTGTAAATGACCAACATTTATTTTAAAAAGAGAATTCAGGGGTGAATTAGAGATTCTTTTTAGAGGCATATTTATTTTGCTTGCACTTTGCTTACTCTAGAGTTGAATGTAGATGATTTTTAAAGTAGCTGTTGAAAACAAATGCCTTTTAAAATGTAGGTTTTGTTTCTATTGGGTCCAGTCCTACTGTAGTAGCCCTCTAAGTTTGTTTGAATTTGTGCATTTTCTTGGTATAAGCATTTAGATCATGCTTATCACCATAGTAACTGAATAACTCTAAGTCTAAATTCTGCGACATGAGATCACTGCAAGTCATGCTCAAAAGAGGTCTGAGTTATCTCACTTTAAAAGTAGTGAGGACTGTAATACTGTCTTTCCCTTTAACTTGAATCCCTACACAATGGGATTAAATCCAGTGCTTGTCTACACTTGTGTCTTTATTCTAATTTTATATGTAGCAGCTTTATGAAACACAAATAACTTGTTACATAAAATGCAGCACTGAACAGTGTGATTTATCTTTAAATACACTTTTAAAATAGACTATTCCAGTCTATAAACAGAGCACATGTGTGTATAATCTTGCTGCACTTCTTATTGTGCCGTAGGTTGTTTTCAGCTGCACTGTCTTGTTAGAAATGTTTTTATTTATCACTGCTATGGAGAATCCTATGGACCTGATTAAATGTTTCTTTCTATTCATGACATTCAGGTTTAAGTGATATGCACTGTTGAAAATCCACAGTTTTATAAGATTGTCCTTTTAATGATTTATTGATCCTCATCTGCGTTCTGGAGTTGTTTCATGTCTGAAACTTAATGGATCTGAACCTGGACTTTATTCGTATAATCTGTTAAATTGAATGCTGCTTCTTATTTTATCTTATTTCTGTTTTGTTGGTCTGTTGCTAATCCTGCAGTGCTTGTGGTCTATAGGAAAAGTGTTTTGTATACAAGTAACAATGTTTAGTAAATTAATAGAAAGCACAAATGATTAGTCTTCTCTTTGTGGAATACCATCATGCCTACTCATGTTACCCCAAAAGAAACCAAACATACAGGTGTACTCAGACACACAGAGGCAGCTGGGTTTTGTAAATGTGAGGTCCCCAGGCACAAACCTTGATGCAAATACAGGTGCCCAGACAGTGCTGGAGCCAGTGTAGTGAATCCAGTGCATCTGGGGTGTGTTGAACCTGCCCTGTGCACACTGCATGGCAGACTTGTGTGTTGTACACGCATAGCAGGCTGCCACATGTTCCAGAAGGGGCCAATGAATGGCTGAAATAATCTCTTTTTACGTGGAAAAAAAATTCATTATCAGTGTTAACAATATCTGCAGCTAATTCTCTGTAGATAAAATTTCATCCCTTTTGTTTCTGTTATGGTTGTGTTCCTCCTGCCTGAGAAGTGGCTTTTAATTCTGAGGTGTTTTATATTTGCTTGGTCTCCAGCATGGTGTTTGGCTCAGAGAGGCTTTTTCAGCTGAGCTGTGGGTTTGACAAGGAAAGCAAAAAGTTTGTTGACACCACTTCAGGTTTCTTACTGCTCTAAACAATGGCTACTGTCATGGGAGAATGCAAATTATATACCTCACTTGCTGACTGAAGCAAGTTTGGAATTTGCTGTTAGACCTCAGAAGGTAATTTCTGCCACATGTAGTTATACTTGGTTCCCAGTTATCTGTGATGAAGGTGGAAGAGTGGTTAAGTTGTTCTTGGTAATGGAGAGAATGGAGTGATCTGGTGTAGAGATTCAGGAGCTCCTGAATCACGTCAGACTTAATAACCAGGTAGTTTTATATATAGGCAGGTCCCTCACTGGTCCCTCTGCCTGTGAAAGCTGGCTTACTAATGGGTGCATTTAAGGCACCTATGGAAATTACAGGTGTATGTTTAGGTAGCATTTTCTCACCTATTTTCATCTAAATTGAAAGAATTACATTTGCTACCTGGCTGTAAGTTAGTATGCAAACTATGCAGAATCAGGTTGTAAATTACCAACCTTGTGAAATGGGTTTTAAGGTAGACTGAGGGTTCTTCCCTCACCACTAGATACTACTATTATACTACATTCTGAAAGTAGCAAAAGCTTTCCTGAAATTCTGTGTTCTGTGGAGTATACTGTGGGTAATGTCCTTCATGTAAGAAATGTAATTGAAGAATATGACACTTTCTATGTGCATTTTCTTCCGAAAACAAGTTGCTACAAAGACAATTATGGGTGAGACTTCTTGAAATAAGGGCAAAAATGTTTTGGGTGTATGATGAATGAGAAGGGACACTTTCCTTGTTCTATTGGAAAAGTGACGAAATAAGCTAGAGCCAATGCATAATCTGCATTCCTGTGAGCCAGTGGTGGCACTTCCAGAACTGGAATGCTGGCATTTAGGAAATACTTCAGGTGAAAAAATGTGAGGGAAAAAGAACTACATACAGCCCACTACAGTCACACTAGTGTATTTGACTGTAGAAGCTGCTTAGGGAATTACATTCTGTTGTCTTGTATGTGGGAGCTTAAGAACAATAATTTATGATAAGTATCATGAAAGCTATTACCTTGATACTCAGGGGAATATGTTAAGGATACATCTTCAACTTAAATCCATGTTTCATGACTAACAGCATAAAACACATTTTTATAGGCTGGCAATGTTTTAAGCTGTGCTTAAAAAGTCAGATTTATTTTTAAAAATTTTATATATTTTTTATTTAAAAGTGTTTCTCAAATTTTTTTTTTTTTTGTTCTAATTTGCAGCATTACTTTACTGTTCTTTTCGGACATGAAGGTCAGAAGCCACTGGAGCTCCGTTGTGAGGATGAAGTTGATGGAGACGAATGGGTAGAAGCTATTCATCAAGCTAGGTATGAAATCTGATTTTTAATGCTCAGTTCCATTATATTGCAAATAAATTTATAATAATTTGAAAATATACTCTCTAAACAGAAATGTTAAGTGCATTAGATGTGTATTGCTTGCAATTCATGGGTATGTTGCAGGAAAAAGTGCCTCTATCATTCATGCTTATATCACTGTATTTCATCATTGAGTGATTGTGTTCCAGTTGAAATTAGTTCAAGAAGAATACTCTTTTATTGGAAACAGCCTCTAGGATTAGTCCTCTGTTAGAGGCAAAGTGTGTTATATGAATGAAGAAATACATGATATGCCAAATGAATAAATGTTTCTTAAAAAGCTCTTATATAGAAATAAATGTAGAGAAAGAAGAGGTCAAACCATTATGATGATGAAGTACAACAATTAGAATTGTGACTTCAAAAATCAAGTTCTGAACTAATAGTTTTGTGGAAAGGGATGTGGTAGGACTCCCAGCCATGCTGCTGCATCTTTCCCTGAGAAAAGGTCTGCATGGCAAATGGGCAAGGTTTACAGTATAATCTAAATGAAAACGATCTAAGTTAAGGTTTGTGAAATGGTTTGCAGAGGCAAATGTCTTTGCTGAAATGCACTTTCTCCAGCCTCCTCTCATAGACACTCACCTCAGCTACTCTGCAGTGCCATGGTAACGCAGAAGGAACCAGGCAGTTTCTGAGTTGCTTAGGACATGAGCCCTGTAAACAGAAGTGATTTTGTTTTCAACTAAAAATGAACACCACCAGCTAGTAGTTTTTAATTTAGAACTTGTGAAACGAGGCCCTGAAGCTGCAGGTCTTGTGTCGCCTAGGCATCCAGTCTTTGGATTTGCATCATCTTCTTAGCCTTGGTAGCTACCTGAACAGGGTCTCATTCTTCCTTGGAAAGCACCTCTGGGGTTGTGGTATTAAGTGAACCACATTTTGTATGGTAGACCTATAGGTGAACACATTATTTCAGGTCTTGAGAAGCTATGAGGCTTTGAACTCAGCCCGTCCCAAGAGGGCATGCCCAACAGTGGGGATACCCATATTGCTGAGGGAGGAGGAGAGGATGGAGGCCTTCACCTTGCCTTTGGATCTGGGACAATTTATTTTGTGGACTATGCCTGAAAGCAAGTGTAGAAAGGAGCATGACTTTTTGCCTTGTGGTAAGGGCATTCAGGGGAAGCAGGGTCCTATAGTTCCCTATTCTCAGCATGATTTTCTTCTTTTCCATTGCCTGGTATAAAAGGCATGTAAGCAAGAAGAGCTTCATAAGAGTGAATTAAAATTTCTGTCTGGCTAGTTCAGTCCATAAATGTAGCCATGTGAATTTTCAAGGCAGAACTTAACAGAAAATTAAGCCAATGTTAAGCACCATACAATTGAGAACTTAAACTTGCTAAGACATTAGTCATGAGGTTCAAGGTCAGAGTATTTGAATTTTGACTCCACCAGAAAGTTATCACTGCAGCCTTTACAAGACAACTGGGTCTCTGTTGTAAGCAAGATCAGTCTTTTTATCTCCATTGTTTTCTCTATTTGACTTTTCCCCCTTTATTTATGCCTATCTGAAATGACAGTCCTAATAATATTGAACTATGGACACAACTGTGAGGGATATTCTCAGAGCCCTATGTAATTTGGAGGATTTTCTTAATCTACTTTTCTGCATAGATGTCTGAATTTCTTGGGGAGATTTTCCAGGGACTTGGACATGGCTTTTCTTGTTCTAGTATTCTTTTCTTGAACAAAATATCAACAAGTGACAAAAAAATTTCTGAAATGTAGTTGCTAAATATAGAGTGTTTTACGCTACTGTGGTTACCTCATTGTTCTGATGCTCTTCTACTTCACTGGAAGCTGTTTTTATTTGCTTTACATTGTGTCTAGCAAACCAACTTAGAGTTGCATAATTAGTTACTTAACCATTGGGTCTTTTACCAAAGATATGTAACAAAGAAGTGAAAATAATAGTTTTAGACTATTGCATAAGATTCTTCTTGCCAACTTAATTAAACAAAATAGAACAGAATTGCTTCAGGGATTACATTTGCCTGCATCATGATTTAGACTTTTTTCCTTGTGTTCTGTATTTTTGATAAATGGGACAAGCTTCAGCAGCTTCTTCAGTGTCACTGTTCATTTCTGACCCTTCTCTCAGGTTTTTGTTTTGAATTGCTAAATGACATTTTGTGTAGGCCTTTGGAGATACTTTTTTGTAGTATCTCAGATGTCTTAGGTAAAAATTCTAGGAGGTATTGAGAACATTCCCCCTACCCTTAAATTGAAAACAGACCTAGGAACATCCTGTTCTGAGTGAATATGTTGGCATTTGTGAAATGGAAATATTTAATTGCTTTCTGGAGGGTCTCATTCTCATGAGTAGCTATGGTAATCCATGTTTTAGCTGAGACAAAGTAGTTGAGGTTTTTTCTCTTTTTTCTTTTTTTTTTTTTTCCCCCCCCCTTTTCTTAGATTGGTATATACAAAATCTAATTTTGGATTGTTTTTCATTACTTTTTGCCAAATAGATGTTTGCAGCTATCAATCAAAATCTCTTCCATGTTTTATTTATTTTTAAAGTTATAAACAGACTGTTGAAAAAATAACATGATCTCTCTGCACCCCATGTCCCACTGTGGATAAATATGTATTTTATTCATATGCAGATCAATAATTAAATTATTTTCTGCTGTGACATTGTCCGTTGTTTCTTGGAAGATTCCACTGTGGATGACATGCTTATCATTTGGGGGGTATCTGTAGTGGCTAGAGCCAGGTTAGTAGCCAACCACTGCAGATGGTCCTGAGCAAAAAGCAGACTCGTTAGGGGAAGGACAAAGCCCATACATTTATTACAGACACTAATAACACGTAACAAAGTAGGACAGTAAGAAGCATTACCACATCTTGAGAACACCTTCCCCCCACCCCTCCCTTCTTCCCCGGCTCAGTTCTGCTCCCAATATCTCTGCCTCCTCCCCCAGAGGCGCAGGGGCAGGGAATGGGGGGTGCAGTCAGTGCTGCCGCTTCTTCCACCTTCGGGGGGGGGAAGCTTCTGGAATTTGTTCCCCATGCTCCATTGTGGTCCCCCTCTCCCAGAAGACAGTCCTCCACAGGAGTCTTTCTCCCACAGGCTGCATCCCTTCCCGAGCTGCTCCGGTGTGGGACTCCCCCGCATGCTGCAATCCTCCCAGCGCTGAATTACAGCAGCGGGGCTGCCTTTCCCATGAGACCCCGGCCTTCTTCAGGCACAGCACTTTGCTCATCCAGGTGAAAACAAACACACGCCACAAAACAACATCTGCTCCACTGTAGATCTCCATGTGGCAGGAGGGGCCACCCTGCCATCTCACCACAGGATACAGGGGGGTCTCTGCTCCGGCACACCTCCCCCCTCCTTTCTTCCTCCATTCCTCCACTGACCTTGGTGTTCACGCAGCTGCAGCAACTCCTCCTCACAAGTCCCACTGCTCGTCACCACGTCCCTTCTTAAATACGTGATCGCAGAGGTGCAGCCGATTGGCTCAATTTCCCAAACAGAAGTGGAGCTGACGTGGAGCTGGGGGAGCTTCGAGAAGATTCTCAGAGGGGGCCGCCCCGATAGCCCCCTCCCCTGCCACCAAACAAAAAACCCTACCACTCACTCAACCCAGGACGTTATTGTGCACACTTTTCAAGAGCTGACAGGCTCTTGTGTGCTGCAGCTAGATTCTGCATTGCCTGTGTTCCTGTCTGTAGTGCCCTCTCCTCATTTGAGAGATATTGGCTTGTAAGCTTGCAATGGGAGGTACAAATCAGTATATCTTAATGGGACTCCATGATGAGCTCCATATGCATACCTACTTTTCATCTCTTTCCATTTCATTTGAAGTCTCAGTGTTTTGAGTTCTCAATACTATCGAGGGTGGCAGAGTAAGATTTACTTCTGCTGAGTTACATTTCTGGGCTGCAGGATTTATTCCTAAGTCTTCTGTCAGCGACTGCATGTGGAAGTCCTGTTTTGGGCTTTGTTCCAGAACTTTGTCTCTTATGAAAATACCTGTTTCACTCTCAATACACTGAGGTGGACTTTTCACCGTCTGTTACCAGTTCATCTATGGTTTCAATATTTGTTTTTGCACTTAACTCAAAAACTTTAATGCTTCTTTTTCATATGGATGCAGTACTCCTCAAATTTCTTTGCCTTTTTTACTTTAGCTTATTGGAAAGTCTTAAATTAAGTGCTTCAGGCTGTAGTTTCACGTATGCTTTAGTCCTGCATAAGCCCACACTGCTGCTGAAGGAAACAGCTGTCATTCTCATAAGTCACTCATTCATTCCCACACCTTTACAACCCCTTCTCTCAGGCAGGCACAAGTGTGAACTTAGTTGGGAAACTGATTTGCACTAAAAGGAATTATATTTTGTTTATTTTTTCTAGTTTAGTTTCAGTCTGTCTCATTCTTCTAGGTCTGTTCACTGCATAGCCATGCAACAGACCTGTGTTCATTGTACAATGGAGAGGGAAGTGCATGGGTGGGATGTGGGAAAGCATGAGTGCTATGCACAGGGGGAAGTGGGAGTGCTTCTGTCACCTAGATTGCTGTTTAAAGTATATGAGGAACTAGTGCCCTCCAACCAGCAATTAAAAAAATAAAAGGCTTGCTCTCAGATTTGTTGGCATCCTTTGCTTGCTAATGCAGTTGTATTTTGTTAATACATAGTATTTCACAGTCAGCTGTAAGCTCAGGATGTAGCTCAGAGCTGCCTGGAAGCTCAGTGAAAATGCCTTGCTACTAATGTCTTGCTTGTCGGAGAAGCTGCATTAGCTGAGGCTTAGTGGCATAATGACCACAATTTTGTAGCTTCCAGTTTGCTGAGAATTTGAGTAATGCTCAAAACATGGGCAAAGCAACCTCATATTTGCCTTCCAAATAATGTCTAGTTAGATCCACAGAACAAAATGCTGGGGCTTGCCAGAGCCGGTAGCTTGAAAGAGGTGAGGTTGCTGCTGCTCCCGATACCCAGGTTGAACCAGAAGTGGGCCTGGGCATGTAATTCCAGTGGAAATTTGACATGCATATGTACATACAAACACAGCTGGCCGCACGGATCAGCACAGAAAGAAACATTCGACACTCCTGTGGGCACAGACAACACCAGCAGCCTCATCTTCTCCTCTCTGACTGATCATGATGAAGGAATGTTAGTGGAAAATATGTACTCTCTCTCTCTCTCTCTCTCTCTCTCTATATATATATATATATATATATATATATATATACACAGTATAGGTCCCACAATAAATACCTTAGCTGTGCAGTCTGCCCAGGAGCTGGTCCTGGATCCTCCATCTCACAAGTTGCTGGCACTTGGAAGTACAAGCCCCCAGCACCCACAGACCCTCTCCAGTTGCTCATACTCAGTCCCCATCACTCACAGATACGCATGCACCCCTGCCTTTCCAGCACACTGTGGATTCCCCGGTAACTGGTTTAAGACACTTAGTCTGCCCCACTAACTGTACCTGGACCCCACGTGCTTCCAGTTACCTCACACACCCACACCACACACACACATATGCATTGTGGATCTCCTATTAGTTGGTGCACAGGTCCCCCCAACTCTGCACACAGGAACACATGTAGAGACCCAGATGCTATGGATATTTGCTGTATGTGCCTTTCACACTCAGTCTAGATCATAACTAGCCATTGGATGTTCTTGTCTCTAGCTGTCACAAGAACACACACATGTACAAGTGAGTGTCTCAGTAAACCAACACTCCAGTCCTGGTTTGCTGTAGTTGTTCACCAATCCAAGTGCCATTTCCCACATATTTGACTGGAAATCAGCAGGTGCTTCTTTGACAGTTATCCATGAGTGTCTGAAAGCCCATCTTAATTTTGTGTCTTCTGATAAGGCTCAGCCCTGTAACCCTTTTGCAGCCATAGGTGTCCTTTGATAGCCCATATCATACAGGAGTTCATTAGAGGTTAATGGTACTTGTGTAATGGTGGTCTCCCACATCACCTTGGTTAGAGTTATAGGGATGGATTACTAAATTCTATTTCAACTTCTACTGTTTTCATCCCTAGTGTGGCTGTTCATGTGCCATTAGACTTTAAAACCTGCCTGGAGGCTATTTCTCCTCTGTTAAGGTGTCCTATAGCTGCTTGAAGGTGATTAGTATGGGCAGATGTAGTCAATTTCCAGACCCCTAGAGCCATATTGCCTGGTTTTCATAAAGAGTTGATTAGGCTGTGCATTTTGCATTTCAAAAGGGTGATTTGATATGACCATAAATAGTTCTGGCCAGGTCCAATGCCTGGTTCTTTCAGCTGCCTGAGCAGCTTTAGTACAATTAGCATAGCGTGATCCAATGAACCATAGCTCTGGTCTGAATTCAGTACAAAACCCAACTATATTTGCTGGTAGTGCTACTAAAGCCTTAATCTTGGTCTGCTACCACAAGGAGACCCTAATAATGAGGTACTGGTTAAACTTTCTCCAGTTTTCCTGCATTTTCTGAGCATGTCAGCTCTCACAGGGCCTAAATGATGCAACATTTTTCTCAAGACTCTTGTCTCTATGTTGTAGGTAGTGACTGATTAGAGCTTAAGGTTGTTGAAATATCTGGTTTGAGTCTTTTCTCTGTAGATGATAGTAGGAAGTAGGGATAGCCTCAGCTTTCATGAAGCTTTGTTGTTGAGTCTTCCTACATATTATTATAAATGTATAGAATTGCTTCTCTCAATAAAATGTTAATACCAATCCACAGAAATCTGTGTTATGCCATAGTTGCTTCTTTCTATTAAACTATATCCAAGTCAAAGAACTAGGTCTAGGCTGGCTGGTTACAAGTTGTTTTATGAATTTTTCATCTTCCTTTGACATTTGAAAAACTTTGGTACGATTTTCTTTAACAAAGGATTTTGTACACATATGTAATCAAGTCACTATTGAAACCCTGACCCCTTGGAAGGCTGCTGGCATTATGCTGGATATACAGGTCGATACTTCAGGTGTGATGATCTTTAACTCATACATACAGAGGGATGGATGAAAAGGGCTGTTGGAAGTACATGAAGTTTATTCCAAAATCCTATCCTTCTCCTTTTCCAGAACAAGTAGCAGTTATGAAAAGAAAATGGATAGCCTATTCTAAGTTAGTGTAGGTGTACGCTGGCTTTTCTAATTAACTCCTCTTCTTACTGCTAATTATGGGAGTGAAGGAAATGTTGTTTGGTTTCCAGGTTGAGACTGACATTTTAGACAGCCAAAGCCACTAACTCGGCAGAATACTCAAAGTACATCTTAAAAGAGCAAAAACTTTTCAATCTTCCACGAAGTTCTTGTTCCCTAGTAAAGGAAGACTGTGGAAGTCTAGCTTAATGCATTTAAAGAAGCTAAAAAATCTAAATGAATTTTCTTCCCCTAAAGGAGGAAAATAGAAATAAAGTGGAAGAAAAACATCGCATGTAATACTATCTTGAGTCTTACATCAGCTTTCACTGCAGCTTCTGTTCACCCTTTGTGATTCAGTGTCCTACTATTTTGCTCAGTCTTGAATAAAAACAAAGCCAAATCTGTCAAATTCTGTATTGGAAACATCTGATAGCAAATGTTTAAGAATTTTGAAAAGGATAAATGGAAGAAAAAGTCTTGTCACCTATCTGGGTCTGGTTTTATGTAGAGAAGACTATGCTTTATATTAAATGTAAATAAAGGTACTACTTCAGGCACTAAGGAATGCATTTTCTTACGTTACATATATTTTTATCTTTGTAATGTCTTTCATCGTTGTTAAACAGCTAGTGCCAACTGTGTTTCTAACTCAGACACGTTTTATCACTTGCAAATTCCTTTTAGGGTCCAAAGAGATTAAACACTATGGTTTCTGAAAAAAACAGGATTCTTGCAAAGCAAAAATAGGTTATTATTGAACAATTTAAAAGAACTAAATCTCATAATTTATTACTGCTCATAGTACAGTTAGGTATATGGATTGCTTTGTGACAGATTTTTTAACGTATGTTGTTTTACTTGTTGGAAGAGATGCCCTGAGCATTTTTTTTTTTTTTTCCCATTTATTGTTTGCCATTGCAGTAGTTAAAATATAACAATAAATGCAATAGAATTAAATTCACTTCTTATTCTTTTTATAATCTATTCAAGGAGGAAAAACTTTTACTTTATGATAGCTGTGGGAACTCATTCTAATTATTTCAAAACCAAGCTTGCTTTCCATGTTAGGTGTTGAATTTTATAGCTGTACTCAATATTGGCCCCCTCTAGTATGTAACTGCACTAATACTGATTGAAATGGCAGTAAATATATATTAGAAAAAAGATTAACTGTAGAGGATGCACATTATTACATTTTTAAAAGCCTCGCAGTATTTAATAGCAAATGTTCATTTTTTTTATGAGTGCTGTAACAAGTAGAAAGACATTTAAAAGGAAGAGATGTGCAGTCCAAAAATTCCTTCTGCCAAGTCCTGTTCTAACTTGACAGTGGAAAAAGATATGATAGTCAGTACTTTCAATGATAGATCATAAAATAGAAAGAGCTTACTTGTCAAAGATTTAGGGCTTTGTTCTGCTGTGTATTGTGCAGTTTGGTCTCTACCTTGTAAAATTATTTAACTCTCAGAGGAACAAGCTTCCTGAAACCTAGGTAGAGGCAGTATGTGTCTGTAGAATTTGCTGAATCAAGGCCAGTAAAGAAGCATGTCACAGGACTGTGTGCTTTCTGTACATTGAAATTACCTATGTGAGAGAGGCTGAATCATGTGAAAGAACAGTCTAATGTAGATGTTGCATAGGAAGAAACTGATTTCTCCTGCACCTGAAATTTGGAACAGTACTTCCAGTATGATGCTCATCACTGCTCTGACATCTAATTTCACTACAGATACTATCCCTTTTCAGGAAAATACAAATCAATGGCAGTTTGCCACCCAAGAGCTAAAAGAAAGACTGATATCATAGTTCCTGTTACTGATTAGAATAAATGCATTTATTTGAGTAATCTCAAACTGGCCTAAACAATAAAATATGTGTCAGCAAACTAAACTAACAGTTATGATGGGAATTTTTCCATAAAGAGATCTGACAGGTGGAGAGAATAAGAGCTAGTTCTGATGAAGTGCCAGGTGCTCCCCCCAAGTCCTACCAAAAGATGGATGGAAGAAAAGCAGCCCTTAGAATAAATAAAGTTAATAGAATTCTTGGGATTAGCCTGAGAATTATAAGCTCATAAAAAGATCAGTGCAATTATCTTGCTCTTGGTAGCTGGATACTGGGAAACTGGGTACTGTTAGCACCTGTGTTTGAAAGGGATACCGAACACTGTAAGTTCAGATGATTAATGATCAAACTATTCATTATATTTTAAGCCAAACAAACACAGTTTTGCAGGTTTCTTGTCACTGGTGCTATGTTTATTCTGTCAGTATCTTATAAGGGGATATGGAAGAAAATATTTGGCTATTCTTGCTAACATAAATGGTTTCCCTTTTAGTTATTCAGATATTCTGATTGAAAGGGAGGTGTTAATGCAGAAGTACATTCATCTCGTCCAGATTGTAGAGACTGAAAAGATTGCAGCCAATCAACTTCGTCATCAGCTTGAAGATCAAGACACAGAAATTGAAAGACTTAAATCTGAGGTATGTGCCAGAGCCATCAAGCAATCACTGAATTGTAACATTTTGCTCTCTGCATTGCAATAATATTCAATATTACTGTAATATTTGTGAAAATAATGGAACCCAGTAGGGTTAATATGTAATAGTCCCCATATGAGTCCTTGGCTAAATATTTTTCTTAGAAATATTGAAGACTGTTAAACGGATTGGGTTACTACTTTGACTTTAAGATGACTCATTGATTTGCTGTATGGGTGCCATTGCTTGCATTATTTTCTACCTGTCTTCCCATGAGGAGTCTGATCCTCTACACATTGTCTTTGACCGAGAACTATTCCAAAGTGCTCTATTTTGCTGAATATAAAAAATTTTGTTGCAGTCTTAGGATGATAAATTCTGAAAGGCACACTTGGTTTTGAGAGGAGAACCGACTCCCTTCTGGTCCTTCCTCCATCTGGATCAAGAGCCTTGCTGGTTTTCAGAGAAATCTGTTCATGTCCCTGTGACCAAATATGTGCTTGTCATTCTGTGCAGCTTTAACAAGCTTCAAGAAGGGGAAAATATTTTTCTGTTAGTTCTGTAACTAAGAGTTTCATTAACTTGAGAAAGCATTTAATGAATGGTTGTTTTTGTCAGATTATAGCTCTTAATAAAACAAAAGAAAGAATGCGACCTTATCAAGGCAACCAGGAAGATGAGGATCCAGACATTAAAAAAATTAAAAAGGTAAACATGCAGTCTTCTGTGCTTAAAAGCAGAAGGGTTGGATGGGGGGGTATACTTCTGTATTTTAATCTGTCTAGTTTTGTCTTCGTTTATTTTCATTAAGTGCAGTCAAATAGGAAGATTCCTTTTTCCCTGACCCTACTTAAACCTCTTAAATTACATCAGCTGCCTATCTTTCGGTGCCACATTTATCCCATGGTTTATTTGTTACTTAAGTATTCATTTTTACTTACAAGGTATATATTCACTTTCTTAAAGAAGCTTTCACATTTCATTCAACTGCTTGTAAAGATTGAAATTAAGTCATGGACTGTGTCCTGTGGGAATCGATTATATAGCGACTTTACATTCCTTTCTTATAAAAATGCTATAAAGATATAAGAGAATGACTTACATTCTGTCACTGCAGCTGGAATACAAATATTGAAAATGCAGAAGGCTGTCTTGCTTTAGGTTGTTTGTTAGTCTGTTTGATGATTATTGTTGCAGGATACTATGACCAGTGTTTTTAATAATAGGGACAGAATTGTCTCAGTCTGTATGGCATTCACATGTGCAGTTTTTGGTAATATTGCTTAAGGCTGGATATAACTAGCCTCCAGAACTGTGCCCATCACTGACTCACAAATCCCAATACACAAGCATGAATGGAATTCATGCTTGAAGATGTGGTCCCATATGTGTCACCCGCATTCTTACAGTGTTCAGTCTATTAAATTGCATAATGTCCTTTATGGTATGTGGACTTAGTTTCTTACTTTTTCGGGGTCACATGGTCAGAGTCAGCATTCAGCTGGTACCCTTGTGTGAATTTTCTTTTTCATGTAGATTATACATTGTAACAGAAGCTGGAAATGTCTCTTTTAATACAAGAAGAGCTCTGATTCTGTATATAATTCACTGCATTCTGCATCTTGATTGTTTTGACAGTTGGGCCCTTTTTTGTAAAGTTGTTTATTCCAAGTAAACTGCTACCAGTGATATTTTGCATTTCTCTTTCAAGGTGAATGATCTTCACATCAAGATCAGGTCAAAGACATACTGAAATTTTCTGTTCCCCAGATGTAGATCTTTTCTGTAATCTAGAATCCACCTGTAACTTCAATGGATATTATGCTTAAGTAGATTTTCCCATGAAATGGAGATACGTTTTAAGAATGTAAAAAATCTGCCTTTTCTCTGTAATAGTATTGCTGGCCTACGTGCTTGATACTAAGCAGTATATTGATATTTAGCTTTAAATACATGCTAAATGATACCTATTCAAAACAGAAAGTAGAAAGACTTTAATAGCTATTTCAGATTTATGTCACTATCGATACCGAGCCTGTCTTAAAATGTCTTACCTGGAAGTATTGCACAATCTTTTTGAGGGTATAAGAGAAATGTATAAGGGGTGGTAAAGGAGTTAAAAAACCTGCACAATATATAGCACAATTGTGCTGATAGGAAGAGGTACGACATTGGAGCTTGCAGTAAAAGGTACTTTGATATGTATGTGATATATTTTCAGTCTGTTTTTTGGTAACAAATATGACCAAATGATTGGGGGAATTTCATTAACAAACAAAAATCAAGAAAAAATTATAATTCAGGAGCAATTATAGATAAATAATGCCAACTGACTTTTTTTTTTTTTTTTTTTAAACAGAGGTATTTCATTTAGAGTTTTATTTCTACCATGAAGAATTTATGGTAAGTCGTGCAATGGTTTTTCTCACTCTTCCTTTCTGCTTGGTCCATTTTTAGGTCCAGAGCTTTATGCGGGGCTGGTTATGTAGAAGAAAATGGAAGACAATTGTCCAAGATTATATTTGTTCTCCTCATGCAGAAAGTATGAGAAAAAGGAATCAGATAGTTTTTAACATGGTGGAGGCTGAATCTGAATACGTGCATCAACTTTATGTTCTTGTGAACTGTTTTCTGCGGCCCTTGAGGATGGCTGCAAGTTCAAAGAAGCCACCTATCAGTCACGATGATGTTAGTAGCATTTTCCTCAACAGGTATGGGGGTTTTTTGTTTGCTGTTGGGGTGTTTCGCTGACTGCTTCATCCCATTCTGCTTCACTTTACAGTAGTGAGGTCTGGCACTTGTTTTTTTTGCTCTGATATGAATAATGTCACTGAGTTAGACCATGTTTCCAGGAGTAAAGGGCAAGGTGCTGTTTGAAACCATCTAGACCTCTTTGCCTCCTTACATTCTATTTCCTCCTCTGCTAGAGGAAGGAAAGGACAAATCATGCCCTTTGGGGCAGTTGTCATAATTTTCTGTTCCCTTTTCTCTTTCCTTTTTTCTTAAGAGTGCAAAATTGCACTTAGTGGCCTCATATGATCCAGATAAGACCCTGAGGAGGAGTACGTCAAATCTTCTATTTTCTGTTGTTCTGCCTAAGGAGCCTCCTTCCCTCTCGCTTGTCTTCTCATATCCTACAAAAAAAAGAACTGTTCTTTGCGTTAAGCATCAATGTACTATCATAATGAATGTGTACAAATAAGCCAATAGGCATTTAAAATTTTTTACAGTATTGGGGTTGCATCCAAGTCCGCCCCAAACTTCTAAAAAATAGAACATATTCCTTTAGTTATGAGACAGGTTTCTCTTTCAAAGCTCATTCATGATCACTGTACTCTTTATGGTTTCTCTTACATCTGAGATGTCCCCTACTCCTGTTGACCTCATGAGCTAAAGTACAGTATTAAGGTTCCTGTTATAGAAGAGTAGGATTCAAATCTCAAACAGCAGCAAACAAGAATGTATCTGACTACTACTGGTTTGAGTAGTTTTTTTCTGCGTCTTACTGATCCTCTTAAACTATTAAATGCATTGTCAGAGATATTATTGGAAAACTTGTTCATCAAACAGGAACATGTTATTTAATAGATACTTTTGTTTAAATGAATTAAGCAGAATATGCGTTCTACACCAAATACGATATATTTTGTGGAGATACTACACTAAAAATTATAAACAATGCAATGAAAGGAATAATTTACTTCCATAATAATATCTTTTTTTCCTATGTTTTTTCTAGACAAGTGCAAAATATACTAATAACCAGGAAGAGACGTTTCTCTGTGAATTCTTAATCAGAAAATAAAACCTGAATTGTCTTTTTGTTTGTTTAAATTACTGTTTTTCAGTGAAACAATCATGTTTCTTCATGAGATATTTCACCAAGGCTTAAAAGCAAGAATAGCTAATTGGCCTACCTTAATCCTAGGTAAGTTACTATATTCTTCTCTAGGGATACAATTTTAATATTTATTTTTGAAGTTACAGTGAGGTCTATTCTTTTAAAGACAGGACTTTTTAAAAGTCCTGTTTGAATAGAACGCTTTTCCAGAACTAATTCCACGCGATCTGATGAAGTAGGAGTCCCGTGTGGGCAGTAATGAATGTCTTGCAGTCTGTATATGAGACTGCCTCTGCCCTGAGTAATGATTAGACACAGGCCCCTGAATTTTTGGTGATATTGTCTGATTATTAACTAATCAGAACAACCATGGTTTGGTAAGGTGAAAATAACTGAGCTTAATATTTCTAAAATTTCAGTGTATTTGAAACAGAACTGATTATAGTAATTCCCTTCCATACAACATAGTAGTTGCTTTAAAAATATATTTTGAGAGATGGGTAACTGGAAAAAAAAAACAATTTCTTGACTTTTTCTAGCTGACTTATTTGACATTCTGCTGCCAATGCTGAACATATATCAAGAATTTGTTCGGAATCATCAGTATAGTCTACAAGTGCTGGCAAACTGTAAGCAAAACAGAGATTTTGATAAACTGTTGAAGCAGTATGAAGCCAACCCAGCATGTGAGGGGCGAATGCTGGAAACTTTCCTTACTTACCCCATGTTTCAGGTAGTATCTATATATTTTTTTATGACCATTTGTTTTTAATGCTTGGCCGCTTCATTTTGTGTTACTGACATTATGATTGAAGATTCTTCTTGCTTGAGTAAAAATACTCTCATGCAAATTAATTTAGCTTGTTTATTTCATTATTATACTGAAACTCTGCTTGTGGAGATCTTTTCTTCAGCTATACTGATTCATCTATTCAGAATCTTATGTATGTTGAAGGGGAATGTGGGACGAGGACTGGCGCCAAAAGGAAAAAGCTGAGAAACAATTACTCAACTCCTGCCTGCTGCAGGATTATGAAGCAGTCTAGAGAGGGATAATATACCTGGTATAGCAAACTAGAGCAGCCATAAGCAATTTCCTAAGAATACATTTTGAAACTTTTCTCCCCATTTGTTCTCCAGTGACCTAGTGTGTAGAAAATGAAAAATATATTGCAGAAGCTTTGAAAACTTTATTATCCTTCAGATATTCTGTTTTGATCTGCCTGAATTATTTTTTTGCAGCTGTTTTAAGAGATCTATGGAAACTGTGACTTTTACATTTTACCTAACATTTTACTCATCGAGAGAATAGTGAACCCTGTCAGTTTGTTCAGTTACTGGCAAAATAAGTAGAGTCAAAAAGAAAAGGTGGGGGGTGTCAGTGACACCTGTGTTAGTGCTACTTATTCATAGTAGGCTAAAGGGCTATTAAGACCCATAATGATAAATTGTTTAGCTTTGAGTTTGTATATTGTAAAGTTTTCAGATTTTTTGGTTGAGCTGAAACAAAGTCATGGGGTCTCAGAAGGGAGAGAGAGGATCCTATTCATATGTGATTGAGGATTTCATTGCTTATGACTTTCCACTTCAGCATAATAAGAAGTCATGTCTCCCTTTCCTAAATAACTTGTATCTTGTAAAGACAAGTTATATTGCAGTATCACTGGATTCCAGTTAAATGCCCTGAGCTATTTTAAGTAATAATAAATGGATCAGGGTCCTTGTGCTACGCTGTGGCCTTCAATAGTCAAATCTGGATATTCATCAATGTGCATTACCGCAACGTGAATTTTATCTAAATGCACACAGGTCAACTGGCATTTTCAAAGTCACAAGAAATTTAGATGCACGTATCCTATTCAAATTGAAAGAAGGTATGTATGGATCTCCCAGGGAGTTTTGAGTTTTCTCTGTTGGCACTTGGGATAGCAGTATGAAACAATGAAATTTAATGTCATATTTGTGGTTGTCCCTGATCTGATCTTTTCCTTAAAATGCAATAAACGGATCTTGTGCTTCCTCAAACTGAAAACATACATATGCATATGCGGTCTCTATCACCCAAAAGTTCGGTATTTTTGGCAGTAGTTATATTTAGAAAGTATGTATAATCATTTAGCCGTGGATATTTGTTCAAAAAAGACTATGTTTGCAAAACTTTTCTGAACAAGGTAATGGCTAATATTTAACAAAAAGCTGTATTGGAATTATTCCTTTAAGAATTTACTTAAATAATACCTTTCTTTTAAGATTCCTAGATATATTATAACACTTCATGAACTTCTGGCTCACACACCACATGAACATGTTGAGCGGAAAAGCCTTGAATTTGCTAAATCTAAACTAGAAGAACTTTCAAGGTAAGATTTTTCTACCTTATGTTTGATACTCTTGAATCAAAGGTTTTGAAATGAAAAATCTATTTTATTTATTATGGTTTGGGTTTATTCTTTTTAAAAAAATTATTTTAAAGAAAAGGATCCAAACCAAAGTTAATTACAAAACCAAACCAAACCAAGCCAAACCAACCCAACATAGTATTTTGCCTCTTCTGTTTTGTTTTTTTTTTTTTTTTTTTTTTTAGTTAACACAAGTGTACAAGTGTCTTCTTGTATTTTAGGTAGAGAAGAATAGGAGTTGCTGTAGGAACCACCTATCCCTAGGTTATGAGCAAAGCAATTTTCTTTACATAGAGAAATATATATATTTTTAAACACTTTAAAGAAACAATAGTGTTTCTGATACTCTGAGACAGTGGGTATCAATCAGGTTCCTGAAAAGTACTGAATTCTCAATCTGTGTTATAGTTTACATGTGTTAATGAAATAGCTGATTTTCATATATGCTTCAAATAATCCCAGATAAACAGGAACTAAAGGTATATTGAGAACTGGTTCTCCCTGTAGAAACCTGCAAAATGAAGCTCTTCCCTGAACTCCCAGACCATTCTCAGATGTTCCCCTCTGTCAGCCCAGTAAGAAATTTGGTTTTTATCTCTGGGAAACACAGTTTTCTGCTGTGAAGAGATAAATGCTGCATGAACTCCAGGATATAAATCTTGAGTATCTGGAGTATTCACCAAAGATGCACTTGGAGAATATTTAGTTGTAAAAGAGGGATTGCTTTATAGCTTTTGTTAATTGCATGGTCTTGACTGCTCAGTTTTCTTCTTCTGTTAAGACAAAGTTGCTGCCTTGCACAAGCTACCCGTTAATTTGGAGCTTATTATTTTTTTCCTTTTTGTCCTGCTGTATCTTTAACAGAGGCAGCTTTCTGAGTCAGGTCATGTTGTGCCATCTCTTCAAGTTCTAACTTCTTAAAGAGCTGGGCAGGCAGTGTCTTTTGCAGAAATGACTGTGTTTGACTCCTGCAGTGTTCAGCAAGTTCTGCCCTGTTCTGAGGCCATCTGAAGCAGAAAGAAGTAATGCCTCCTTTCCACTTGAGCAAAGCAGAGAATTTCCTTTGACAGGGTTATGTGCACAAGCAGATCAATCAGCTTTGACTTGGCTTCATTTCATAAGTCAGAATTCATTGTTGATCCAACTAATTCTTCACTGAACATTCAGAATTGAAGGCTGGGACTGATTGATCCTCCTCGGCTCAGGCAGGCAGTATAGACCATAAATATAAAACTTTGTGACTCATTTCCATCCCTTCAATGTAGTTCTGAGGGAGGAGGAGCTTTCTGATAGTGCAGTCTGTTCCCAGTCTAGACAAATAATTTTTATCACACTACCATATAAACTTTTGGGTTGATTTCAACCTTGAAGAAATTTCTGTTTCTCTGTGTGAGGAGAGGATGCCTATGAAACAAAGTGGAAGAAAATAAGCAATGAGCCATCAAAGCTGTTGTTGTTATAGGAAGCAAGGAGGAAATGAATGGTACATTTAGATGTAAACTGAAACAGAACAGTAGGAACCTGAAGTCAAGGACAGGGACTCTAAAATGTGTAATAACCAATACAAAATGCTAGGAAACATTTCCAAGTTTGTGTCAGCCTAGTCTAAGGATCAAGAAGTACTGTTCTATCAGCTGTGAAGGGTTTTTAGCTTGGTGGCATCTGTCAGATGTGTTTAGGAATAGTGTAAAAACTGGTTTGGCAAAATTTGTTCCACTGCTGAAAAAAAATAAATTATTGGAAGAATTACTTGAAAGAGAAGGAAAAAAGGAAAGAAACTTGCTCTAGAGTGATCATGTACTGCATGTGTACATCTGTTCTGTAGCAGGTGGCAAAGGGCATCAGCTACCTTCTGTGTCCATACTGTGTAAGTGCAAGTGAAAATAGACACAACAGGTGCACGATAACATTTCAGGGAATTTAAAGTGCATTTTGTATTGTGTCTAACAGGGTGATGCATGATGAAGTGAGTGACACGGAAAACATCAGGAAGAATCTAGCCATAGAAAGAATGATAGTAGAAGGCTGTGATATATTACTAGATACCAGCCAAACATTTATACGCCAAGGTAAGACATTTCTGTCTAAAGCTGTGTGTATAATCATGAAAAAATTGTATTAAAACCAGCAAGGTTCACATTGCTGTCACTGGGCATGTCACTGCACTGGGCACAGCTAGCAGCCTAAGATTAATCATGGTCCATGGAGGATAAGTCACAAAATGCCCTGATGACAGCTAATTTGGGGCTATAGTTGAGCCCCACTTCTATGCTGCTTTCTTCAGGAACCGTGAAAAACAGCATCACATGAATGGCAAAGCAGCCATGGGACAGTAATGTACTTTCTGCCCGGACTGTGATCTTCAAAGGGATGGAAATTACCTACAGCTCCACAGAGACTGGGGCTGCCTAGCCAGTTAACATGCAGTCTCAGATGATACCAACATTTGGGCAAAAGTGCAGCAGAAACTTGAAGTTTTGCCAGTGGTAAAGTGATTGCTGGGAAGGAAAAGAGTTGTCAGTTGTTCCTGTTTTTCTCAGTGCTTTGAAAACATCTCAAATTGATAATCTGAGCAGAGATATATAACCTGAACATGCTCACTTGGTCTCTTGAGAGATCCATATTTGGGCTTTAGTAGAAGTTCAGGATAGATATAAAAAGCACTTCTACAAGAAGTCCTGAAGAAAAGGCATCTTGTTCTGCCATAAATGTAGGACTACTTCTAATATAATAGTTAGCAAAACAAGAGGGGAAGAGCCATACTGTATTATTTTCTGTCTATTCTTGGTGGTTTGGGAAATTCTTTCTGTTGAAACTTAGTTATAGCAGAGGTGGAATTTGTTGTTATTAATTTCCATAAAATGGTGAAAAAATTACTCTTCCATTTAAAATAATTGTCACTTTCTACCAGGAGCTTCAAACTGATTGCAGTTCTTATTTAGTGGGGTTTAATGCTAAACCAGCAAATGTGAAAACTTCATAACTGAAGCTTATTTTTCTCCCATTTAGGTAATAATTTACTTCTGGATCTTTTATAACAAGTTTGTGGGTTTGTATACAGTAACTGTAGATCTGTAGCATAGGGTTTTGACTGGATAAAAGCTTCTTTGTGTTTGAAAAGCATTAAATGTATTTTTGAATGGTTAGGAATGCGATTTAGATGCATCCCTTCATGAGATCTTTTCTAAATGGTCTCAGCAGAACATTTGGTATTTAATAGAGCCATATACACAGCTGTTAATTAATAGGCTTTGTATACAATTTGAAATCAATTTTGTGATGTTACTGTAGTTATATGGCCAAACTATGAAACTAGGTTGTTTGTACAACAGTCACTATGAAATTACTTGATTCTTCATTAAAGATGTACATTTGTTATGAACTGAGAGAGTTATGATGGTGGCTTTGTGAAAAATACAAAGCTGTGGTGTTCCATACACAGTCAAAAAATTATAGGGCTGTGATTATTTTAGATTGACTTGTACCATGAAATTTAATTAAATTTTTCAAGATTATGACAATATTTTGTATTTATATATTTGTTGGGTTTTTTTCCCCTTAAGATTGGCTGGTACTAATTTGTCTGTGTACGCGGTGTTCGATCAGTAGAAAGTTCTTATTTTCTCTGTGGGAATCAGTCTGAAAATATTACAGCCAGAGTGTTAGACCCAGGTCAAACCCATAGTTTAAGTAAATTAAATTCAGATTTGTTTCTGGGCATACAGTCAAAAGAAGGTGGACAAGACTGTATGGTACAGAAAGCTGTATTACAGTTTGTCTTTTAGAAGATCTGCTCTATGTAGTTTTGTGTAAGAGAAGAAATCTGAATAGAGCTAATGAAGTACTACAGAGCCCATTTTCCTTTCACATCTGACAGTAGAGCCATTTTGGCAGTGATGTCGATCTCCTCTAATTTCCATTAGGCTCCTATTCTTTGTGTTGATGAATGTAGATGGGTACAAGAAACCTCTTTTCAGCTTAAAAAAGGGGAGGTGCCTTTATCTTTGTTCAGGCTTTTTCTGTGAAGGTTAATTACAACTTTGCCCTGTGTATATACTTTACTTTTCTTTCTGTTGAACTATACAAGTTGAGACCATAGGAGCTACCTCTGGCAGTACTTTGCTATGTAGGTTGTGGATTCCCCTTTAGGTTTCTTGGGGTCTCCTTTTGTATGTCTCTTAGGTACTGACTTTACTGTCAGGCACAGTATAAGTCATGGCAGACAATTAAGGAACATTAAGAGTCTAAAGGAAACATAGCAAGTCTTAGTATGCAATCTAACTTTGGCTGACACTGAGACAGCTGGCCATCTCGAGGACCTTTAGATGCCTCCAAACACTCTGTCTGATGTTCCTGCCATCAGTTGCTATGAATTTACCTCAGATGATAAATATATCACAATTACAAAATCACGGAACACTTGAAGTTGGAAGGGACTTGTGGTAATTATCCAGTCCAATCTCACCTGCTCAAAGCAACATCAGCTGGAGCAGGTCGCTCTGTACCATGTCCAGCCAGGTTTTGGTTGTTTCCAAGGATGGAGACTACACAGCCTCTCTGAATGAGCAGCCCATTCCAGCGTTTGACCTTCCTTATGGTTAAATTCCAAGGCGTCCAGAATGGAGAAAGCCAAACTGAATTTGTAAATCAAGCAGTTACATGTAGGCTAAAAAAAAGAAAAATTGTTTTTTTTAAATACAACCTTTACATTTCTTGGTTTGAACAAAAGCAAATAGAGTGACTATTCTGGCAGTATTGAAGTAGTGAAAGTCCTTAGGTCTGTAGCTGGATAAAAATTCCTGAGTTTACACCGATCGTCCTAACTATACTATTAACAAATGTTCTAAAATTAGCCTCACTTGCTCATTGCAACTGTATATTGGCCAATTGTGACCATTCTTTTCCTTAAGAGGAAATCTGTAGTAGAATGCATGGTGGGCAAATGCCCAGTTTCATTAATCACAAAAGCCTGATGGGAATGCTTGAGGTCCTTGCTTGATGTCAGCCATGAAGCATGTATAGGAGATGCATTTCTCTCTGTAAATACTGTCAAAGAGAGATAATGAAGTCTCTCTCTTCTGCATTTAAAAAATCTCGTTTATTTTGATTTGCCTTATTAAATTATAACATTTCAGCTCCATACAAGAACACCATTTAACCTTCAGACCATTTTAGCAAAAAAGAATATGGTACTCCTGAAAGCATTCTAGTGAAAATATAAGCAATAAAATAAAAGCCACCTGTAAATCTATATCTGTAAGTGTATCATATTTATAGATACTGTTATGCTAAGAAGCAAAGCAGAAATGAAATGTACAGCTTGAATACTGTTGCCCTAAATGTGTAGAGGGAATTTCAGGAGAAAAATGACACTGAAAATTTTGTCATAGGAAGTTGCTTGGAAATTGTGTTGTACACACTCATTGGCTTTGCAATGGGACATAGGGGGAAGTAGGTGTGACGTGGAAAAGTCACCATTCCAACACATGGGAATGATCTCCTTCCTGTCTTTCACAGTTGAGGCAGATAAGCTGTTTTGTCCAGGTCAGAATTTAAGTGAACCTAAAAAATGGTTCAGGCCTTTGCAAATTTCTAGAGTATAACTTTACTCCAGTGTTCTGTTGCAGTGACACAAATCATGTTGTACACATCTAGTTTAAATGTGAGTTGGCTGTCAAAGAACACTGTTCTGTTGCAAATTTACTGGTGTACATTTTGCTATGCCAAACACTATAAATTTCAAATATGTTAACTTAAGCATAATTAAATATATAGAGGGAATTAAGTGTAGAAAAAATGTAGATAAACAGTAGCTTTCTCAGTTACCTTAATTTCTCTGTTTGTTAGTTTAAGACAGTGTATGCGAACTTTGAACAAGATAATTCTTTCAATGCTGTAGAGCAAAAGTTACAAATCTAATATTTCATGGATAATTTGTTCAGGCTTGCATTGTATCAAGATGCTGCCACTAGTTTGAGCTTTGATATAGCAATTCTAGTCCAACATCTTGCCTCTGGAAGAGGCAAGCCAATATCCATCCTCTCATGCTTGTTCTGCTGCTGTTACTTCCTTTGCATCAACAGTGGTGTCTTTTTGACCTTGCAGTGAGACATATTGGGGAATCAAGTCAGCTACTTCTTTGTAGCATTAGTTTCCTGATGGTTTAGCTCAATTAGCTAGCTAATGTTGGAGTAACATGAGAGCCAGTGTAAGGGTGATAGCAAGGATAGATGTGTGGGAATGTGATTAGGAGGTCTCTTGGCTGCCCCGTCTGGTAACAGCAAGTTGTATCAAAGAATCTTTCACTTCAATATATAGAGGAATTGCACTTCACCACCAAATTTAACTGCAGATCCAAATTTGGAAGCGATACACATGGTGATATCAATCTGGAAAAGTTGGTCAGAGACTGGTTTTGAGGTATGAAACAGCAGAGAAGCAAAGCTGTCCCCAGTCTGGAGTTCTGCAGAGCACAAATTCAGACTTACGTAACCAGGTTCAATTTAGTTCAGAAGTGTTTTACTGGTAACACATTTCAGATGAGCTGTGGAACACTGAAAATTATTCGGTATAAGATAAGAAGAAGAAATGTGCTTCATTTCCATCTCTCTTGCACACAAGCACACATACATACACGAACTCTTTTCCTTCAAAACCTGTTTTTTTCATCCTCTGTCTCTTTGGCTTGTAAGTAATGTATCTTTTACACGTCTAGCAGCTGTCAAAAGTGCAGTTTGCTGTTTAGCTTCATTTTCTGATCAGTGTGCTGTTAGTGTGTTTAAATTGCTTAAGAATTTGCCCAAGATCTAATCCTGCCATGTACCTAAGCATTAGTCAAGACTGTACTTTCTTGAGTCTATTCATTGTACAAAGCAAAGTGAACCTTGTGCAGAGAAGTGCAAAAAATACGATAGATTTTTACTTAAAAGAGATGCTGATGTATATTGATACTTAATAGGATGAAAAGGTGCATTAATTAATATAATAAAATTCAATGCATTAACACTTTAAACATTGCCTACTAAATATTACTATGGTATAGTAAATTTTACCCCTTTATTATCAGGTTCCCTAATTCAAGTCCCTTCAGTTGAGAGAGGAAAACTTAGTAAAGTTCGTCTGGGATCATTGTCTTTGAAGAAAGAAGGGGAAAGGCAGTGCTTCTTATTTACAAAACATTTTTTAATTTGTACAAGAAGCTCAGGCGGAAAACTGCATCTTCTCAAGGTATTGACTTTACATTATGACTCAATTTACAAAGTGAAAACACAGCTTCAGTGAAGTTTCAGTGTTTTGTTCTGTTATGGCATTAACCTGAGATTTGCATATGTTGTTATAAACAGAAACCAGGTGATGCACAGTAGTTAACTGCTTTGTCTTCTCATTGAAAATAATGAATTAAGTCGAAGTTCTTACTAACTACAATTTTTTGTCTAGAACCATGTAATTCTAATAAACTGTGGGTTAGAAACAAAACATCGGCGTGTCTATCTATATAAGCTAACACTGAATGTAAGTCAGTTTTCAGTACATAAATCAGCCAGTACAGCCCTGTGGAATTACCAAAGAATATTTTCCAGAGCTCTAATAAAGTTAATTTAAAAGTCAATTCTGTTTTCCTGAACAGCACGTTCTCTTAAACCGAAAGCTCTTCTAAGAACACTCTAGTTATATTTGTTGAGAAATAGACTTTCATAGTGCTGTCTTGTGAATAAAGAGATGTTCATAGTTTACAGAGTGAATTATGTTGAATAGGATTTTAATTTTACAAAGACATTTCTGAGAGGTTATTAAGGCTGTTTATATGCTTTCTCACTTTTCACCCCTTAAAGAGTTCAAGTATTTTGCAAAGTAAATAGAGTATAACTGAACCTTTTAAAAAGTCTTATATGTATTTGATTTAAATTTGGGAAGGGATGAAATTATAGTTACCTTTTTGAAACCTGTGAACAAGTCTGTGTGTGAGATAAATTATAGTCTGGTAAAAATGAAAGAAACTTTGTACATTTTAATATATTATTGATTTGTTAGATTAAGAAAAATGTTATATTTAATCTTTCTGGGTTTAGTTCTTGAGGAAAACTGTGCATCATGAAATTGATGTCTTTTCCTAAGAGCTCCGAGTAATGTAAAATCCTAGAGTAAGATATATCAAAGTTTAAAAATAACTATAATAACAAATGGGAACAAATGTCAACATTTGTAAAAAATGTGCTTTGTTTTCATAGACAGGAGGTGTTCTGTCTTTAATAGAGTGCACACTGATCGAGGAGACAGACACAAGTGATGATGATTGTAAGTTAAATTCAGTTGTTTGTAGTAATTACAGCTTCTAGTTTCATAAAATTGGTACCCTTTGTTTATTTTTCATAAGAGCAAATTGATACGTTCTCCCTTTTCATGAAACCAGAGGAATACAGCATTAAACTGATTGAGCAGAATAGATGTTTTAATACTGAGCATGCTGACTTGGATAAAGGTTCATTCTTTTATGTTTGTTCTTGCTGCTGACATCCCACATACAATTTTCAGCCAGTAGACTGGCTGAAGGAATGTAACAAATTATTTGCTGACTATTGTATACAGCTTCACTCAGAGGATTGCAGAAAGAAAAAAATAATGCCTTACAAAAGAAGCAGATAATGGGGTTTCTTAAATTCAGTGGTTTAAGTGAGTTTGCAGAATTAGTGGAAAGTTCTTGTCTTGAACTCCCTACAAATCTTGACTTCAAGCTTGTTGAAATGAAGCAAGAAAATACAGTCCAAAGCTGATTTTATTTTTACTAATTTTGGCTTCCATCCTGCAGTTTTAGGCAAGTTTTGCACTTGAATTGTGAAAGTAGTTTCATTAATTTCAGTGATACTTTTAGTATGCTGAGAGTATATCAGTGTAGAAGTGTTAGAAGGACTTTAGCCTTATTCGGTATCCTTAAAAGTAATGGATAGCAACTCTCACTATTGCATGTTTGCAACTTTTTTTTTGTATTTGGCATATGTGAAAAATAAAATGAGTTTTGGACCCCCAATTGGATTTGCTCTTCGTCAGAGAGATATTTTAAAGTAACTTCAATTTTAAATGAAACCATTATTTTCTTTGTCTTACAGTCTGAAGTCTCACATTTTGACTTTTTTTCTTCCCTTTGGCTGTAAAGTGAAAGGTTCTGGTCAGGTGTTTGGACACCTTGATTTCAAGCTTGTAGTTGAACCTACGGATGCTCCTCCTTTTACTGTTGTCCTTTTAGCCCCATCACGACAGGAGAAAGCTGCATGGACGAGTGATATAAGTCAGGTAGCTTAATGCATTCTTTATCTTGTTTGTAATGAGATCTTAGTTTATTCTGTATTTCTGAATACTAATCCAAGAGAGGAATTTGATTTTTTGAGGGTTGATTTGCAGTGATATATATGAAAAAAACTTAGTGTTACCTCTTTTCCTCAAAATTCTTTATTTGCATTTGAGTCATCAGTGAAATGTGTTTCTCAGTGAGAGAGAGATGGGATATAAAATTCAAAATTGTCAGTTGACAAACATAATACTAATGGTAGTCATTTTTATGTCTACGCAGAGTCCATCTAGATATGTATTTTGATTTAAGAAGGAGGGTAGTACTTGTTTGTTCTTAACTTTCATACAGATCAAAAAACACCTGAGAGTCCTGAGAGTGAAAATGATACCATATCACATCAATAATCATATCCCTTTCAGTGAGAAAATCAGATAAACTCTGTTTTCCTCCAAACAGAATGCTAACAAACCATTACAAATAGTTACTAAGCATTCTGACAGTGTGCAGGAACTGTCTTTATTGTCAAGGAAGAAAAAGTGTTTTAAAATACCTTAAAGTCAGGGATTAAAAAATATTTTTTTTTTGTGCTTTTGGCTAAAACCATAGTAGACCAACTTTTATCAGAATCTATTTGGGAACACAAGTTGAATGCACTATGAAGAATCCTATTTCTGTTTTGTTTATGCATGCAACCAAGTACATAGATCTCTTATAGTCCTGAATTTGAGTCCTATCCTCTATTCATTTCAAGATAAATAGTTGATTAAACAAGTATCAGTGTGGAATTTGATGTATTTCTAAGGATGACACCATTGCTGCCACAGTCTCCAGATAAATTATCATCATAATGAGTAGAAATTGATTAAAAATAAGTATTCTGAGTTACTTTCTTCTGGATTAACTTTTTTAAAGGAGCCGAAATATGAAGATAAAAATCTCAAAATATGGTATGAATTGCAACTCAGTGCATACAGATCTTACAGACAGACCTGGTTGGAGAATTTTTTGCAAAATGGATTTTCAGTGAATCATGTTGTTCCATTGACATGTGAAGTATTGGGATTATTTGCTAGGGGCGGAAGTTAGAACTGGCCTGGACACTAAGAAATAAGTCCATTCCTAGCCTAAATAGTAATAAATTTAAATAAGAGTCATCTGCAGTCCATGTAGACTAGAGATCAGAGTTTGGGTCTGTCTCCAGAGGTCAAGTCTTCTTCAAACCACTCCAGCTACAAACAACACTACTGTGATATTAGGGGAAGAGCTGAAAAGCTCCACAGCTGACTTGAGAGCTGCCTGCCTACAAAGCTTGGAAGTGTCTTAGAAAAGCAGAGGTAAACACGAATAGCTGTGTGCAGCTGAGAGAGCAAAGGGCTGGCCAGACTACCAGAGGAAAGGTTAGAAAAGTTTCTCCCTTGCTTCTTCTTTGAGGAAGGGGAGATCTCCCAGCTTTTCAAGAGACGGGTATTCTGAAGAGATATGGGGCCAACAATTAACAAAAGCTTATAAGTGAAAGCCTGAGAAAACTGAGATCTGTTAGCATTGTGAGGCAGAAGATACTTCTTCAGCCTTACAAAGAAGGGAGGCAAGAGATGCTGAGGGCATGAGCAACAGCTTAAAGGGAAAAAAAAAGCAGTAAGGAGGGGCGTGCAAGATGCTGTGCAGACTGCACATACATTTGAGGCATGAATTGGTACCATTGTTTACAAATAGCAATCAAGTCAGTTGACTTAGCTCTTATACTCCATCTGGAGACCAAAAGAGAATAAAATAACACAAGACGCATGCCACCTGAATTCTGCTGGAGAAAGAAAATTTGGGGTGAAAATTTGGATAATGCATGAGAACTTCTAAACAATTGGCAACACTGGTCTCTTGAAAATCAAATTGTGTTTCTGACTGAGCCCATTGCCAGCAGAAATGTTGCCATAAAAATTACTGAATCGCCTGCCCAGGAGCATTTTTTCCTTTTTAATCCTGGCTACTATCCTCAAGGAGAACATAGGAATATGCTAACAAAAGGGGTATATAAAAAGTACTTTTTTTAGTAAATATGTGTTCTCCTATGTTTGCAGGTAAAAGAAGTATAGATGTAGCTGCTGTTCACTCATAGCATTAGTCTTGGTGTCCAAAATTCTGTATTTTATTAAATTATATGTGCATTAGACATACAAGTCATATTTGTCTATATGCTCCTAGTGAGGCTTCTTGAATTTATATTCCTTTCATGCAAATCATACACTTATTATAAAAACTAGATGGGTTTTGTTGATGATGAAGCCTCCCCTCTTCTAGCCTGAACTTGTCCTTCAGTCCTAGATCCCCATTACATTCATTCCTTAGCTAGAATAACATTATCTGTCAGGGAGGTGATAAATGCTAGGCCTGTGCAGACTGAGTGTAACAGTGCTGAATTAGCTCAGGCAGTTTTATGATTGGTGCTAAGGTCTTCTTTGCAACATTTAAAATTTACATGGGGGGAAATTATGTATTTTTATTAGATGTGTCTTTCTCAATGCTTAAAGGTAATGATTTTGTAAAATCATAATATGAATTATTACAACTGCACGTTTCGAATAAACTGAAATACCTGAAGTTAAAATTGCATATAGCTACATATATAATATTTTTAATTTATAGATATGTAGATATATTTTAAACCTGAAAAGGCATCTGATTATCTTGTCTGACCAATTCAATATTAATCATCGATGAGATGATTGATACTTGATGAATAAAACTAGACAGTGTTATAAACGCAAGAGTCCTGCAGTGTTAGGTAGGAAGTACTTGTTGCAGACCATATCAGCCTGATCCACTGGCGGGCTCTGCTGACTTCCAAAAGCAAGGCTTGCAGTGCTGTGTTATCTTAACTACATAAAAGTACAAACCAGAAGATAATGGTGTACAAATGGCTCTGAGCTACCCATGTGTACCACCAGCACTGAACTGCTTTGAGGCTTGAAGAACAGCTTATGTTCCCCTAGTTTGTAGAATTCTACCAGCCACGGGACAGCCTGTAATTTCTAAAGCAATATGTGCTGCAATCATGCCCCAGAAGTGTCTTTCCAGCTTTTACAACATAGCCCAAAACATATATACAAGAGTTTGCAAGGAACTCCTTGGACAGTATCTTCATAACTATGTTTCACAATAACAGCACCACTCAAAATTGTTTTTACAAGTGTGTTTCTAGAAACTGTTTATATTTCTCTTTGGTCTTTTTGCACAGTATAAAGGTTAAGCAATTAATGTGTCTGTTCCTGTACAAAGTATTCTGAATTTTTGCTATATTGATTTTTCAAGCTTAACACTCATTCAGAGAATGCTAGAGATACTTAATTTTATTCAGTTTCGAAGGAACTTCGAAGGAAATTTCACTTCCAATTCAAAATAATTAATCATGTGGAAAAAAGATTGCTGAACTGAAAACCCTGAGTGTGCTGGTAAAGATGCATGGTCTTGCAGATATGCAAATCAAAGGCAGAAGACTAGAGAAGCATGTCCACTATAATTCTTGCATCACTGCTTTTCATTTATGAAAATACCTTGTACCAATCAGTCCATACTCTGTAGGAGCTATGCTTTAAGCTTACAACGATATGAAAAGTGTGGAAGTCACCTTATCCCGTGTTTTGATTTTAACAGTTTTCAATGTTTATTTTCACAGTGCATTGATAATATAAGGTGCAATGGTTTAATGACCATAGTGTTTGAAGAAAACTCTAAAGTCACAGTGCCACATATGATCAGGTAAGTGCAGCATTTTTTTCCCCAGTGAATAAAATAGCTTGCTGTTTCATTTTAATGGAAAATTTAACAAAAGAAAATGTGTACCTGGAAAATACAGCCTTTCAATTTAGTTTTTTCCATTTTTTTGTTGAATGGAATTAATTCTACATCCCAAAATGTATGTTTTCAAATCTTTCTTGAAATGGTAGGGATGACTCAAAATGGTAAATTCTCAATTCATAGTATTGGACTCTATAGGTTTGCAGCTAAAATTTGTCTATTATTTGTGAAATTGCCTTCAGTTATGCTAAAGATGAATAATTTTATTCTTTGTTAGCTTTTCTCTGTCATAGCACTCATAATTTCATTGAACATATTTTAAAATGTCTTCAAAATTTAGGTGACTGGAGACAAGTACCATTTTCCAAGGTATTTTGTTGTATTAGACAATATTTTTCTGTTTCTCTTATTTCTGAGAAAAAATTACTTTCTCAGAATTTTAACTGATCACATCAAAGTAACATCGTTATTCATAAACCTGCTTCCTTCACCGTTGGATTCTTTCAGTCATTTATTATAATAAGTAATTTTTATTTGTAGGCAGCAATTTTCAGCACATAATTCCAAACTTCTAACACAATTTTACTTCTTGGATTCTCTACAGATCTGTATTTACATGAGTTTTACCTGCTATTATCCAATATAAATATAAAGGAATAGAACATAGTGATAGAAATATAAGTATTTCCTTTCTTACTGTTATCTGTGACTAAGCCATTTCTCTCTCTTGGATATACTCCATATGTGAAGGTTTCTGAAATGCCTCTTTTGTATCTGTTGCTGCTCTTCTCTTTCTATATGTTCAAAAATGAAAAAGAGAGAACATCTGTGAATACACTGTTACGGAAAATACCTTTGATCTCTGGAAAGAATGTATTTTATTGTCTTCAGTTGTATTCCAGGGACTCTCCAGTGTGTAAACATTTCTGTTACCTGCTGAATGTTAAAAATACATTCATCTGTTTTCAGATTGTAGAATGTAGCAAGGTCGTAATCCCAATCTCAAGAGAAAGACATTTTACTTCTAAAAAACATACAGGATCTTAACAATAGATACAAATTTGGTGTTCTCTTTCTGAGATTTTACTCATCTGATTTTTATCACACCCTACTTTTAGATGCAGATGTCTTTGGATGAAATGAAAAAATTTGGCACTTTTCTGAGGACCCCACTTAAGAAAGAATATTTTTTCTGTTGTTTCTTTTATGTAATGCAGTTTAGAAGTGTGTGGAATATCTTGATGCTATATTCTAAGAAAATCAAATCATTTAGAATGAAAAGATCAATCAGCACTGAAAGATGCTTTACTTAGAATCCATCCCATTTTATTAAAAACTAAGCCTTCAACTAGACAAAATTAAGCAAGACTGCACTTGGAAAAAAACCAACAAGAGTAGGGTTATGTAAATGATGGGTTTTTATTTTGATGTCCAAATAAAAATTAGTCAAATCTTGTTTCACTGAATCGAACCCTCTCTGTGGTTTTTGCTTTGAAATTTGAAATGTTTCATGCTGTTCACTTTTTCCTTTTTTTTTTTTTTTTTTTTTTTAAGTAATTATTGGAGCCTGAGGGCAGGTGTTACCTTGCAGCCTTAAGCTTAGCTAAGGGGTTAATTTTACTGTCTTGTGCTAGAGTCCATTAGTGTATTTTAGATAAAGCTAGGTCCCAACAGAAAAAATTGTCATTAGTCCACTATTGTTCTGTACTGAACTTCTAGTAATATTGGACTACAGAACACAACAGCCTGAAAGAGACAAGAGGGGAAAATTCTGCCTCCTGTTCCATTTCAGAAATTTAAGCATTATTAATGGTTTGTTAGACTTTGAAATGTAAATTATTTGCCAAAAATTAAAATCCACGTTCTTTTATTTATGGCATAAAATATAACTGAATGGAACCAGGTATCACCATAGTTTAAGAGTTTTCTTGTATTGGTGAAGTACAAGAATGCATATATATTTGCTTCTACGTTAACAGGAGCAGCTAAAGTGATACCACTACTGTATCATAATCACTCTTACTCTTTGGTAAAGTGTTCTAAATTTAATTCCTGTGTAGATCCGATGCTCGTCTTCATAGAGATGACATTGATATCTGCTTCAGCAAAACACTGAATTCCTGCAAAGTTCCCCAAATCCGTTATGCGAGTGTTGAGCGCCTTTTGGAGCGGCTAACAGACTTGCGATTTCTAAGTATTGATTTCCTGAATACTTTCCTACATACTTACCGCATATTTACTACTGCATCTGTGGTACTAGAAAAACTTTCAGACATATACAGACGACCCTTCACTTCAATTCCTGTCAGGTGAGCTCTGGGGTTTTTCCTTTCTATGATAGATTTCTTATGTAATTACCATGATGTCATTTGTTGTTAGGTTTTTTTACCATGATTTTCTGTTACATAAATAAATCTAAGAAGAAAGTTCTTCCCTTGTAAATAGGATGTAAATTTTTAGGTAAGTCTGTCTAAACTTTCTGCCCAGGCTTTGAGGACTGTGTTTTACAGATTTTGCAGTGTCATGCAGATTTGCTTCAAATTCGTATGTAAATGTTTTCACTTAAATCTGTTCAGTGTTTGTTATCATCTGTTGCTTTTTCATTTCTTACTCTTCAGGTCCTTGGAGTTATTCTTTGCTACTAGTCAAAACAACAGAGGAGAGTACCTGACTGATGGGAAGTCACCACATCTCTGTCGCAAGTTTTCTTCTCCTCCTCCACTGTCACTCTCCAGAACTTCCTCACCTGTCAGAACCCGAAAACTGTCATTGACCTCACCACTGAATTCAAGGATCGGTGCCCTTGACCTCTCTGCTTCATCTGTGGCGAGCAGTCCTACCTCAGCCTACAGCCCGGCCACCTCCCCACCACCAACAGGTAGCAAAGTACCACTGGACCTTAGCAAAGGGCCCTCCTCTCCTGAGCAAAGCCCTGGCTCCATAGAGGACAGCTTGGAGAACCCTCGTGTTGACCTCTGTAACAAGCTGAGGAGAAGCATTCGAAGAGGTATTCCATACCCACAAAATACTCAATGTTAGTTTTGATAAATAGCATAGTCTCTAAGGTAGGCTTGACTTAGATTACTCCTGAGAAGCTGTTTCTCATGTTGTTTTTTTTACTTTTGATCACCATGAGTTATGTTGTGAAACCAAATACTCTGTGCTCTGTTCCTTCTCTAGTAGAAGCTGCAATGCATTGCCTATTTCCACCACTTTGTTGTTTCTTTGTAGGAATAGCGGTGTGGCAGAATGTCCTTGTCTGTTTTCATTTCAGGAGAGCGTTAAGAAGGGTAGAAGGAAATATTTGATGCTAGTTGTGTTTCCTGAGGTGAAAGATTTTGGAGTTGTGCAATTACTACAGGAAGTAAAATATTAAGTTAAAAAGAAAGAGGGAAGTAAAGACATAAGGGCTTTAACATGCTTATATAACAGGACTAGTTTTCCAGGAAGATTTCATCATTAATCCAAACAATTTATATGATGCACTTGGTACTTTGGTGAAATTCATAACACCTGGTTATTATTCATCCAGCAGGTAGATGTCTAAAGTAGATTAATTGCCTCTGTGCAAATGCCTGTTTTCCTCTGTGGATTTTGTAAGGCACCTTGGAATAGGTACTACTTCCAGAGGGCTAAAGTTAGTTGATATAAACCTCACTGCAGGCATCTAGAGTGGAATCATTGCATTTATAGATGGCAAAGCAAGAAAGTAGCTCTAATCGCATAGGATGCATAAGTGTGCACTTATTTCTCATTGCTCTTTGGGCATGGAGCGATGGTCTTCTGAATTAGAATAGAAGTATGTATCAATTTTTTTGTATTGTTACATTAAACAGAAGATGAGGAAATAAAAAAAATAGTATTTTATTCCTAATATTCATGTTTAAAAATGGTCTTGCATGGCCTGACTTAGAGTCTGAGGAATTTGAACTGTAAATCTGAGCAAAGCATAACTCAATTTTACTTGCAAGTACTCTAACAATGAAAATTGTTATGACCCAAGAGGAAAGAAGAAAAAAATTACCAAACACAAACTAAGGAAAATAGGATTGAAGCATTATGTCTACTCCTTACTAATGAATTGAAATAAGTGCCTTGGTAAGACATTTGATGTTGCATTATGCAGAGGGATTGTTTTTACAGAAAGTAGTCTACTGTTTAACAAAAAATCTTTTTAACAGGCAAGTTAGCCATCTTAGCATTATAGAAGTCTATGCTTTGTGCTTTCATAAAATGCTGGTTGACTGTTATACCTAATCATTATATTTCTGTATGTTGGATTTTTTAAATGAATAGCATAACAGACTATTTACGTATATATAAAATACAATATTTACTGTGTAGAGTTGGGCAAACTCTTTTTGTGCATTAATATAACCACATTCAAATCAATGTGATAGCACAGCATGTCCCAAAATATAGGTCATGCATTAAAATGAATTGTACCCAGGTAACTGTAGTCTTAGGTGTAACGTTTTTTGCTATACAGTGTAAAGTAAACTAGGATAGAATAGGTTATTCTGGCCTAGTGTTAGCACTTGGCATTGTTGCAGAATTATTCAGATTTTACATTCCAGTCTATCAAAACTGGAAGTGTCATCAAGGCAGCATGAGGAACATTTGGAAATGGCAAGAACCTCATATAAATGCTAAATTGCTGTCTGTGCAGTGTCTCCAGTTCCTTTGGGGATCTCCTGCTGAACAGTTTGCACTCTGTAGGAATTTGCAGCTAGATAGATCTGTTCTTCAGGGGAAAATCCTTTTGTCACCCATCTGCATATAGTATGTTGAGGAAGAGGTGTAAGTTTAATAAGAAATCTCACAAGGGGAATGGAAATGGGCGGTAGGAGAACTACAAAATGCTAATCTGCACATTTCCTATCATACTTAATGAATTTCTTTGTTTCTGAAGTTTTCTGGGTAAGAAGACAATTTGTACTTAATCAGGAGCTAACACCCCATAACGGTTAATACTGTTGCTCTGGTTCTGCCAGATTTCCAAGAAAACAACCATGGCTTACTCTAAATCCAATATAACCTTACAAATTCTATTCCCCAGGACATATTATTATGGTGGTGGTTGTTGTCCCTGAATGTTGTCCATTTATGTCCTCAGATTTCCACCTTCATTGCCCACTTCCCAAGTTGTTTGCTTTCAAAGTTTTTGTTTTCCAAAGTTTTTGTTTGTATGTATTTTTATATGTACAATGCTTATGCTGCAAGCACAGTTGTCTTTCAAATTAAATGTAGGATATATTTTATCAGCTTTTTTTCCCCTCATTTCAGAAGTAGTGGTCTGCCATTCCTTTTTTATTCTTCTGGTAGAAGAGCTCCATGGAGTAATCTGCTCTTCAGTGCTGTTTGGCCATTTTATTGGGCAGTTTTTGATTATACATTGTTATCCAACACGGATTATTTCCCCAGGTCTTATGAGTTCATGTATCCTTATTGCATGTGCATTTTAGTGCATATTCTGCTGACTTAAAAGTGCAATCTTACCAAGCGATTTTTAAAACTGAGAGCTGGCTGGTTTGCACTAAGTTCTTTATTTATGAGCTTTTCTGTGGCTGTGTCATTGGTACAAAACTTTCCCAGGCCCGTAACTCCACCCAGAGGGTAATTGTTGTTGAGTCTTCTTAATTCAAAAGTTTCATGGCATGTCCCACAAGCAGCACTGTTTAAAACAACTATAAACCACGGATTAAATGTAAACAACTTTATGTTAGATGATATTTAGTGGTATTAGGTTGGTATTGAAACACTGGTATTAAGTGCTATTAATTAATGGCCATTTTTTAAACATTACCTTTCAGTGAAGCCCACTTTGATGTACATACTCTATTTTGTCAATGCAGTACAGTTCAGATTGTTCAAAGTTGATCATTTGCAGACTTTATCTTTTGGTGTTTGTAAACTGAGAGTCCTGAATCACCCACATACTGTATAATCTCTGCAGAGGCACTCCATATCTAAAACAAACTAATCTGCCTATATTCTGTACTTCAAAAAAGCATATCTTAAAGCCCCATACTGTAGTTCCATATGGCCTCCTGATATTTTCAAAAAACAGTTATGCTTTATAAATACTATACTATACTGTAGCATAGTATATCATATAATATATATAATATCATATGTCATATATCATAATTGATGCATTAATATTAGTTATTTATATTTAATTATATTTATATCATGTATTGTATATAATATATATCTATATTATATATTATGTATTGTATATAATATATATCTATATTATATATCATATAGATCTATATATCTATATTATATCTATATTATATATTATATATAATATAGATCTATATTACATATCTATATAGATCTATATTATATATTATATAAAAATATATTTTTATATTTTTATTTATATTATCTATATAATATAAATTAAAGAGTTGTAAATTATGAATTATCATCCCAGTATTAACATTTATTCTCTTTTAAAGCAGCAGTTCTAGAATCTGTGTCAGTGGACAGGACAATTCCTGAAAGCACCTCAGCAGTGGATACTACAGAGCTTTCCCCATGTAGATCCCCTTCGACACCACGTCATCTCCGCTATCGTCAACCAGGAGGTAAGAACCTGATTTTTTTTTTTGCCTCTATCAGCCACTTGAAAGAGTTTAACTAATGTAGCTGTAATCTTTGCAGGATACTAGAAAATAATAATGTTTAAATAATATATTTTGCTTGTATTTTCATTATTTCTTGGATATTAAAAAAAAAAAAGTAATTAGAATGTGAATTATGCCAGTTAATTTGTATAATAATGAGAGGCTCAGACGTGTATTGGGACTTTGGTATGGTGAAATCTTCTTAAATAGCTTGAGCAGGATGTGCCCAAGTTCAAGACTAATATTGAGGCAGTTCTATTCTCACAAAACTCTCAAGACCTTGACAGAGTTTTTTCAGCTACTAAGGGGACATATTTTGGGCACCATATGTAATCATGAAATACACAACACCCATTCTTGTCAATGGGGAGTGACTGTATCTATTTCTTTATATAACACTGAACATTTACAGATGGTGTCACATTATTTGTTACAAAATTTGAATAAACTGCTCAATTGAAGAGGAAAATTGAGAGCTGGAGCTCCTCAAATAGCTCTCACGCAGCTCTTTGAAATCATTAGCAGAGCTGTGAGCTACGTCCATGAATGCTTAAAATGCTTCCATCTCTTGCAAGCCACGTTTCTAGGCACTTATTTCATGCCTGGGATTAAAACAACAAAACAAGAGCTGAGTCTTCTCAACTGTTAATAAGTTGCTGAGACACTTTAATTTTAAACCAACAGTAATGTTATGTTATTGGCCATGTTTATGGTGAGATGGCAAGTTTTGGGAGTTGGAAACTGGGGAACAGTGACAGATTATCTATCTGAGTACTAGTCAGAAACAATGTTCACAGCACTCCCTACAGAGAAAGTTTGATAAATCGTGCAAAGCCATACTCATCCTAGGCAGTGGCCTGTGAAAATATGTGAATCCAGTTATCAGAAGTTAGTTAATATGCTTGGTTCTCTAATGTAATTTTTTGTTTAGGTTAATTTTCTACACCATTGATTTTGTCTTTTTTTTTTTTTCTTGTTTTTTCTTGTTTTGTTACTGCTTGTTCCTCACCTTGGCGATGTCCTAGACATTTTTTTCCATAGCAACATTAATTATACTGACAAGGTAATAAAACTTGAATCACAAATATGATTCTGATATTTTTATTTACCTCATATAAAATCCTCTGGCAACAAAAACATAAAAAGTTCATGAAGTATAAACATATGAAAAATATGAAAAGTATGTAGAAATTTTTAACTTTTCTCTGTCTGTTTCCTTTACAGTACAAACTGCTGACAACAGCCACTGTTCGGTTTCTCCTGCTTCTGCTTTTGCTATTGCTACAGCTGCAGCGGGGCATGGGAGTCCACCAGGTGAGAGAAATGTGCGGTACAAAAGAGAAATAACAGTAAGATACCTAGTTGTCAAAAGGTAAATATGTTTTCAGAGCATACTTATCTGAATCCTAGATAGCTTCTGATTCATTAGCTTCATCTGCTGCTGTTTGGAGTCTGGAATCCTTTCCTTTATGTGGACATTGCAGTACAGCATCCACAGATAATTGGAGCCTTGGCTTCCAGTTATGTGGCCATTATGAAAATATTTGTAATGTAACTCATTTAATTGAAAGGGACATTGACTCATAAGAAAGACTAAAACAGCTTAAGACAAGCTGTTCAGGTACATTCACCCTGTTGTATTTCCTGCTATGGCAGTCTGGAAATTTTGGCTGATGAAGCAATTTGTGTCACCAAAGAGTAGTTATCTTTTAGGCTGTTTATATACCACCCTGTCCTGGGGAGTTGCCAGCAACCATCACCATGTCTACTTGAAAGAAGCGGAGGATGAGAAAGTATTCAGAAATATATTTTAGAGCAAAATGTGAAACCTAACAAATGAAGACTGCATACTATACCACATACGTTCAAGAAACTCATGTGTGCCTTGCACCTTTGTGTTGTGGACTCTTAAGGAGATTGCCAAACTATTCACTGAGATTTTGAACTACCAAGGTATAAACTAATGATTGCTTTTCTTGATGACTTAAATCATAATTATATTATCACTCCACATTTCCAGTTCATCTATTAGTTGATTTTTTGTATTATGTCCTTATTAATTCTAGTCCAGCCTATTACCAAAAGATTAATATTTTACATATATGTGATCTGTTAAACATCTAGATCATATATTTCTTGGTTTTGTATTCACTTAAAATTTAAGATTTTATTTTGAAAATGAGATTTTTATATATCCAAGGTTGGTATACATAAGAGCAGTTGTACTTAACTAAATTATTGCAAGTGTGTACTGTATTTTCTTTGGAAAGCAGCTACGTTGTCTACTGACTGGAGGTATTTTGTGAAACTTAAAATACTTAATTTAAGTTTTGAATTTACTTGCTGTCTTGCTATGTACCCTTTGACATTAGTATTTTCCACTGAGTCCTGTCCTAGCTCATGTTACAAAAAAAAAGCAACTGTTTTAAATTCCACAAAACCACTTCCACTTTGCATTGACACACTCAAACCCACAGTTCATTTTGATTATGTATGACACAGCAGAGTCCAACTGTAAATTAACACCTCCCTCTTATCCATCATAAATGTTGGTATGTCAGGAAACTTCTTTGAAGACCCTAGTCTCAAAATCACTCACAAAATTCTGTGCAAGTCAGTAAATCATCACCACTGATTTCAGTGGATGTTGTATCCGCTGTGTCTAAAGCGGTCATTCGCTTGACGATCAGGCACCATAAGAAAATGATTTCTGGATAAATGTGGATCAGTGCTCCTATTACTCTTGAGTACTTCCTTTGATCTTTAGATGATCACAAGAGAGTAACGTTCATTGTTAGGAACTTTGTGAACCTCTCATAAGCATGTATTTAGTAAGTTTTTTTTAAATTATGAATATCCTCTTTGTTTTGAATCAGACACTGCCAAGGAATCAACAACATATTTTGCTTTATGATTTAATTCCAGTATGCTTACAAGTTGTTCCAAAAATGCGGTAAGAGTAAAAAATATTATTCTTTCCCTTTAGAACCAATTTAATTAAAATTACTGGGTTTCTATTGTTAAAAGCACAGCTTTTCAATATTTGTAGTATTGAAGTATAAGAGAAGATAAAATCTATAACTACACAATCAATTGAAGGAATATCAAAGCATGGGGGTGTTGGAAAAGGAAAAAACAACATCCTTAATATTCTTCAGTACTTTTCTGTGTTGCTGAATGGCTAGTTCTGCATAAATGGTCATTCTCCTGGGTGATGTGAAAAAACAGCAAGAAGGTTCTGCAGCAAATCTGGCAAGGAAAGTGTGTGGTGAGGAGTCTCATGAGACTGAGCTGGAGCAAGGCTGTCCACCTGTAATCAATATGAAAATTCAAGGCTACAATCCACAGCTTAACTGTTTCACCTGTTTTATGACCTGATACAATTAATCATGGTAGAGATGGTATGAAAGTTGCAGAGTTGCACAGTTCAAATGTGGGTATTTCAAATAATTTTATTTCTTCCCTCTGCATGTGTTATCATGATTATGTGGGTTTTTTAAATAATGCATTTTATTTTCCAGTTGGCTCCTGTCTCATTCACTGCATAGGATGGACATGTTCCCTCAGTGAATCAGGTTTGGGTCGTGAATGAGCTCACTGCTGCAGACATTGTGATGTATGCCATTTGGTATACTCCTACATGGAACGTAAATAAAATGGCAGGTGAAATTCAGTGTTGATAAATACTAAGTGATGCACGTGAGGCAAAACAGTCTGAGCTCTACACCTGGAAGAATGAGCTCTGTGCTTGGCTTCATCGCTCAGCACCGAGATCTGAGGATTGCAATAGATAATTAAATGATCTTAATGCTCAACAGGAGCCAAAAAGGTAAAGGAAATACCAGGCATTTTTAGGAGAGGAACAGAGAACAAAGCAGAGAAGACCATTGTGCTACTGCAGTATAAATCCAGAATTTGTATGTGTATTGAAGACTATGTACAGTTGCGATATGTCCTGTTTGAGATGAGGGGATATAAACTAGAGAAAGGTTGACAGTTTCCAATCAAGGATGAGTGGAAATATGAAATGGCTTCTGCGCATTTGAAGTTTAGAGAAAAGATGAGTTGGAGGGCTGATGAGAAAGTTCTGCAAAATCATGGATGTCAGGGAGAGTTAGTAGGCATTCATTGCTTTTTCTTATTCAAGAGGTAGACGGCATCAGTTGAATTTCATGAGGCCAAGGTTCAAAAAGACAAGTTTGTGGTTCTTTGTGCAATGAATAGAAGGCCTGTGAGATTCTCCTGAGGAACATTGTGAAGGGAAGAGACTTACTCAGGTTCAAAAAATGCTCGGCTACCTACAAGCGAGAATCATTAGTAGTTACTAGATGGGCAAACTAGAACAGCTTCAGGAACTGAAATCAATTGGAGGTTGCGGGAGAGTACTAGGAGGCAAGAGTCAGCTGTGTGTTTTCTGTTCTTGCTGTTCCCTGAAGCCTTCTGGCTATTTTGTTTTGTTTTCCCAGGGTATGATCTCTTAGCTCTTCTCAACTTTCTGACTGTTCAGGGATGTGTTGAGGCAAGCAGGTTAACAGACTCATCGGAAAACTGTATAGTCACACATGCTGCTAGAACCAGACATGAAGAATATTTAATCTTCTCCTGTGGAGAGTAACGGCCATTTTATAATTACCGTCATCATGCAGTGATAAGTTTATACACTCATAAGTGTGCAAAGCTCTGAACAGCTCTCCCAGGCTCTATGAGGGCTTTGTGTATCTTTAGATAGGCACCCAGGGGAACACTGCCCATATTGGTCCTGTCTGCAGGCTGCATGGCAGCAAGTGACTTGATAAAAGTTGAAAGACTTTTGAGTACTTTGGTCTGGTTTAGGTAGTGGTGCACTTCCCCCTTCGGACGTAGCCTGAATGCAGTTCACATTGGCAGTGTTCTCAGTCTGCTCCATCCCCACTGCATGGGGATCAGTGCTGAGCTTCAGGGACCTTGATAGTGGTTTTGGGGCACCATCATCTTTTGGGTTCATTTATTATCTGGATGCCTGTAAGGTACACATGTAGGGCTGGCAGGGCCCTAAGAACAGCTCATGCTTGGGTTGCCCCACCATGCCATACGCTGCACCAGTTTATGAGCTGCTGAAAAGGAGGTGCTGGGCACCACAGCATTGCTCTGCAGTATGCAGAGCTTCCTGCAGTATATGGAACCTTCCTCTGAACGAGGATGGTTCAGATTCTTATGCCCTTCAGCAGTTTTTGTAAATTGATGGGTTTGGTGCCACTAATTTCAGTTATTTTGCAGGCAGTTGCTTTAATGATGCCAAACTGTACTATTTGTCCTATTGTTTAGTCAGTCTGTCTAGTTAAATATTAATCTCTACGTATCTCAAACATGTTTTTGCCTATTCTCTTCCAGAAAATGTGCATATTACTTGTTTATTTTAGCAGCACGGTAAAGATAAATATAAATACGAAGTGGAAGTCCAGAAAGTTAAATAAAGCTCCCCAGGTGCACAGCTTGGTGCCTGCATGAAAGTTAATGTGCACAGTAGGGATAAATAAAGCATGTTGTATCTTTTACATGTCCTTTCTCTTTTGAGGGATGTGAAGGATGGCTGTATGGATCATGGCTTGCTGCAGTTGCAGTGCTCTGTCACTATTAATAGGTTGCTGCTCAGCTTCATTCTTTTCCCAGTTTATAAAAATAGGATAATACTAACACATTCTAACATAGAAATGGACAGGTCAGATCATCTTTATTCTCCAGTTTTCTACAACTTTCATTCATTGCAATAAAGCTCATTCTTCAGCAAGGGAAGAGAACAAAGTTATGCAAGCATCCTTCTCCAGAACAGTGAAAGACATCCAGTTTTCATGACTGGATGTAAACTAGTATAAACTCAAATTGTTGATACAGGGACATGTATTTTTATTCTGAATTACCATCTCCCTTCTCATGACTCTGTCATTGCTTCTAGCACTTCTGTTATGTATGTGTTTCTCAGAGTGGTAGATAAGCCCTGAGCAATCACAAATGTATGCCTGCTCAGAGGCATCAGTTACTTGAGCCGTTTCTTCCCCCCTTGTTCATATACCTCTAGAAAATTGATTCTTGATTTCTGCTTGAATCAGTGACAGCTTCCAAAAGCAACACAGAAGTTGTCTAGCAGCTCTGCTCCAATATCTCTCTTATAATATAGAAAAGTTCCTACAAAAATTTTAATGCTAACGGTCCCATCCTAACAAATATCCTGCTAATCTCTTCTTGAAGCTTTGCAATGAGAGTTAGGTAGTCCTTAAGTGGAAATCCAGGGAGCTGCAGTGAGTCCCATCTCTTCAGGAGTGATTTCCTTCTCTTCTCTGAGAGTCTGTCACACAGCCAGTGTCAAAAAAAGGAGTGAGACTGGTAATGTGGGAGAGGAACCTTCTGCCAAAATACTCACCAATCATTTGTAGTTTTGCTGCAAAAATCCTGCAGATGTTACAGGAATTAAGTAACAGCAGTATAATCTATACAGCACCCACACAAACCCTAGCACTAGATAAAATCAAATCATATGGGAAAATATTTCTTTCATCTGTGGTTTATAGATCTTGCAAATTTCCCTGGTTTATCTTTGTACAGTGTTTTCAACTATGTTACTGCTTTTTTTTTTTTTTTCTCCTTAACTTTTTATTTCTGTTTTGCACAGAATCTGAGCACTATCAGTAAGATATCATGCACTGATTTTTAAAGAAAAAACATCTTTTGGTGTTCATTTACTGAAACTGCTTGGTCCTCATACTTGTTAATACCTATAAATTATAAAGGTGCTTTGTGTGACTAGAAGAGATTCAAGCTTTACTCAAAATCTCTGGATAGTTGTATGGATGAAGCCAAATTAGCAAAATAATGCTGTCTTGTTTTTTTAAATAATGAATAAGGTAAAAAGTACTAATATAAGCTTAGCAAATGTACAAATTTCTTCTCTGCTAAGAATGCCTAACAAAACTTGAAGAAAAATAGTTAATGTTATATTGATCATTTTATTTTGAAACAGTTCTACTGAACATGGGCTTCAAGGAGATTGTTTTGACAAAAACTTGAATTCAAGATCTAAACTGATCTTATATACTTTCTATTTCTTTTGTACTTGTAGCAGATAGACAGAAAGTACTTTGAGAAGCTTATTTCTTTCTTGACTCAAACTAGAGACCAAGAAGTTCCCAACGTGCAAAAAAAATGTTATCCAAAAAGCAAATACCTAAACCCAAGCAAACGGCTTGTTCCCTAATGAACATAGCAGCTTTATTTCAACAGCTCTGTCATCCAATTTTGAGCTGGATACGTCAGTATTTCCAGCATGCTGCATGCTTCAAAGCTGCCTTTCTCCTCCTACAGCATGATGATCCGTGCTGTAGAGAATGTACCATTTTTCACAAGAACAAGGTGACATATTATGGGAGAGGATGGGAGTGGGATGGAAGCTTGTGGTTGGCAGGAGGGCCTGGCTTCTTTAGTATAAGCATTTGTTTTTTAAAACACATATGAAGTGGAGAGGAGAGAGTGAGAAAGAAGTAGGGAAAAAAGAGTCTTTGGGGGAGTATCTCTGACAAATATAATTTGCATGTAGGAAAATCTGCCCCATGCTAGCAAGAAGGAAACATGGTTTTATTCTCTCTGATTTTAGTGATTTAAAGGAACAATTAGAATAACAGCTTGAAGCTTTGAAGCATCTACACAAAAATGAATCGCTTATATACTATCCCTTTCAATTAATTGCCTGCATGTCTCGCTGGTGCTAAATTGCCTTTGACTTGAATTATTTACCTGAGTATTGTTCAGGGGAGAGTTTTCCTGGAGCTTCTGCATTTTTCAGCCTGTACCCTATCAAAGAACATTTGAATAGATGTCTTGAACAATCAGCCTGCGAATCCTTTCTATGCAGAGAAAGTGCAATCCTTTCTATGCAGCTCCTCCTCTTTTCACAAATCGCCTCTGGTGGTTCAGATAAACAATCTTAATATAAATTGCCCTTGGGTTTGGGCTAGCAAAACTGATCAGTCTGTTTACCAGACTATTTTCTGGTATCATCTGATTTTCTGTAGCTCTTACAATCTGTCTGCAGAACTGATCGGACAGTCCTTTGCAGCTGCAGCAGATTCTCAACAAAGGAAGCACAAAACCTACTTCATTAATCTGCTAGCTGCAGCTTCTAAATACAAGCAGTATCTTCTTCAGAGCAATTCAATATGCACTCAGAAGTATGTCCTGGTGCCACTTCCACACACTGCCACTGAGTAGTTTCCACTATTAGAATATTAGAATTGTTGACAATGAATCTAATAGTCTGTGAGTTCTGGATCAGTGGTCCTGCAGTCACATCATTGTCTATGTAGGGATCACATTCCTTTCTTAATCTTAAACTTTGTCTAAGAAGTTAATTATATGCTACTTTCCACTGATAATCATTTATGCATTAGTGCATTAATTATATGCATAAGTTACACATTAGTGATGGAAAAGGTGTACAGAAGGAAGTGTGTAATCCTTTTAAAGTATAAATGTCTAATTTATTTTGACTTGGCTATTTTTGTATTCTTGATCATTGCCTGGGATTAAACATTGTAGGCTCTTTCTCTATTTTATTTGACCACTTCTGATGTAAAGCTGCCAAACCTTGATTTCAGAGCAATTGAATGTGGTTGAGGATAAACAGTGTGGAAATGCTTATGCGAAAGTGTCGACTCTAAGAGCCAGTGACTGATGTGGAAGTGTCAGCTTCAGAAGCCACTGAAATGAATATGGAAAGTCCTCATCTCCTCAGAAGTGCTGTAAGAGTTTGTCTGCCATAGCATACCCCATCTATGGTATCAATAAAAAATATAAATGGACTTTTGTAAATTACAGCTATGGTTTCCAGAATGACATATCTCTTCAAAGATGCATGAGCACTGAAGTTGGGGAAGATGAGTACTGTGAGCGCAGTCTGACACTATCACCACTTGATTACTGTCACAATATTAGATGGATAAAAATTAGCTAAAAGTAATAATTCATGCTTCATAGAGATCCAGATTACAGAGTGGGTCATGTGTAGGCCTTTCCATTCAGATAAATCAGGCACAGATTGATTAAGGCTGATCACTTATTTTAAAAGGCAAAAATTATCATGAGGAAGTTTCACAAAAGTTTTTAGCAAGGGCTGCTTAGCTTATTTTAGGTTGTGACCAGTGGTGCTATTCTGCAGTCATTCAAACTACTTGCCAGCTCCCAGTGTGACAATATTTTTGTTTTGTTTGTTCTGGCATAAGCACTAATTGGAGTAATGGAATGACACAGCGTGTGCCAAATGATACAAGCGAGATCAGATCCTATGCGCACGTTCATGTCCGTGTGTCTGTAGTGATATGTATGACTGTGCCAAGAGGAGGCACTGTAGCTGTACATATTGCTGCCAGGTGCATTCAGCACTTAAGCTGAATAATGTGACGTGGAGATGTACCATGCAAAATAATGAAGGCATATACTCCCAGGAGGATCCCGTTGATCCTTGAAATGGAAAAGCATGTAGAAACATACGTTATGCTTTAAACAGATGCAGTATTTCCTTGGTTGTTACCGTCTTGCACACAGATTGATGCGAGTGTATAGTTCTACATTCAATGGTATCAGCTGCGCTGTTCAGGGAGTATTTCCCTAATTCTGAACAGAGGAATAATAGTGTAGCATTACACTGTTATGTTTCCTGAGACAGAAATTCTGGAGTAGGCAGCTGAGTTAGTATGGAATTTGGTAAAGATTAGAATTAAGCGAGGTTCGTAAGGGAAATTATTACTTTCTTTTTTCCACTGTGAGAGGGCACAAAAGAAAGATTTCCATGCTATGATTAATGTTATGTGAAAGGTGAGCAGTAACTGATGTTGATGTTGAAATGTATTGTACATTATGTGGATAGCCAGGTAATGCACATCTGTGTTGTGATGTACTAAATGCTTCAAATTATATCAGTGGTTACAGACTAACCTTTGGAGAGGTACCTATTTCTTTCTGGCTCTGTACACAAGTATCCATGTCTAAGGAAAAATCAGAAAATGTGTGTCTTTTTCTAATTGATATTCAGTATGATGCCGTAAACATTGCTATTAGTTACAGTAATTTTGCACTGCAGTAATTTTCTGTGTTATAACATCTCATTCCCTGTACTAGAAACACTTTGTAGACCCTTTTCCTTATGAATCCAAATCTGAAAGAAAAAAATTGTGATGGTGATATCCCAATCAATAATGAAGATACAAAGAATTTAATCCTTTTGAATGTGCAGTTCATCCCAGCAGGACTACTCTTCACGGGAGTATATTGTCACAGCTGGGTCACAATTATCGTGAGAGTGTTTCTAGGAAGTTGGAAGCAGACCTTAATTTTAACTGTACCTCAGGTCATGGGTTTCCACATGGAACTTCAAGACTGAATATGAGGGCATCTAGCTTCTTGTCAGAGATAAGGGATACCATCAAATCATGCCTGAAATCATTGCGGGCATGCTTATCAATCCTGCTTGCATCATGAGCTTCCCCAGTTCCCCTTTTCTATCTGGGATCTCAGATTCTTAGTTCCAAGAAAGGAAAGAATTGGTGTAGGATTTGTTATCCTCCCCTGTTCCTTTATGCAGGACAACCAAGTTTTTTCACTTCTTGTTTTTGTTTGGCTAATGGATCTAGCCAGGAACTGAGGAAGTGAGTACCAGTTCCCTCTTGGGAATGTGCTTTAATGAGATTTCCAGACCCATTTATGCACATTCACAAGGTTTGAGAAGCACTGAGACCTGAACACCGAAGTGACTTGGAGTTCCCCATTTCAATTAAAAAACCCCAGGTGGGAAGTACTCATTGATTTACTACAGCTGACACTGTACTCCATTAAAAAACATTGTGAGACAAATAACTGCTGGCATAGACCCAATCAGCTTTCCTTCCTGCTGGCTGAAGTGTTGTCGGGAGTTGCCCAGATGTTGTTACCAAGGTGGAGGTGGCCAGCACTAATGTTGGGTCATTTGGGGGACTCGGTGGGAGATGTGGGGTGTGGGGAGTGGGGGCTGATGGCAGTGCCCCAGCAGAGAGGCTAACTTGCTTTCTGTTCCAGGCTGCATTCTTAACTCTCCTTCAACAGGCTGCTTTTATGACACATTTGTGTATGTTTTCTCCTGCCAGAGGATATTTTACTGGGAAATTGGTAGTGAAATGAAAATAGAGATTAAAACTAATTTGTTTGGAATCTAATTCAATAACCCTGAATGTTATTCCTTTCCGCTGAATATTCACCTACTCTGTAGTGCATTTGAGTAGACTTCTGGTTTTGTTCCTGAATTAGGAGCACTTTGAATTTAACAAAATGGTTGCTTAGCAATTTTGGATAACTGGTGAAACATTCATGTTCAGATTGAGTTGAATCTCCCCTTACAGTTTTCTTAGAGCAAAACTTTGAATTAAAACAATGACTTAAAAATGAAGGTTAGTTTTGTCTCAGGTGATCCCTGCTCTTGGAAGTTAAGAGGCAGAGGAAAATTATGATTTTTTTTATTTTTTTTTTCTTATCAGCAGAAATTTAGGATCTCCTTTTTTTAAATGTGTTCCTATCTCTTCAGTTAATTTCTTATTCTAGTTTATTAAAGGAGCTGACTACTCAGGAAAAAAGTATTTGCACTGGACATTTCCTGAGTTATGACACTGTGAACCATGTGTTCCCTGACCTATTGCACTAAGTCCTGAGCAGCTGTAGAGAAAACTCTCTGTTTCATAGACATGTGCAAGCAAACTGGCACAGAAAAATTCCTTCTTCATCTAAGAAAGAGGATTAGTACATTCCCTATTCCTGCCCCCCCTTCCCCGCCCCCCCCAAAAAAAAAAAAAGGGTCACCACAATCCTACTGCAATTATTTAGATAGGATTTGTTAAATATGTGTTTTATGAGGGTTTAGTTAAGCTGCTTTGGCAAGCTCTTAGGTGATATTTTCCTCTGCTCTCCTAAGCTGAAGAGGAGAGAAGCTGGAATGAAGCTGTGACCACTGCATGTGGGAAACCAGCCCTAGTATTTCAATGTTGCAAGTGGGAAATTTGACCAAAAGGTCTGGGTTCATAATGAGGGCAGGTTTGTTTGTATTCCCTATTATCTTCCTCACATTTGATGTACCCAATGGTGTGCATGGGGTGGAGAGAGAAGTTTTGGGAGGATTTTTTGGTGTTTTTTTCCTTTCTTATTTTTCCCTGAGCCTAAGTGTTGCTTGGATAATTGATATTTGTTTATGATACTATTAAGTTACTTGATTTGTAGCCCAGTCATAAATGGTCTGGAAACTGCTTATGAGATAGACGTTTTGTTCAGAGGTATTTTGTTGACTGGTATGCATCCTGCCAATTTTTGTTTTGCATGACAATCAACTATCCATTCACAGATGGTCTGAAAAATGATTTGGCTCTTTGCAATTATCACCTCCTTTCCATTTAACCTCTACTCTTATTGTCTTTAAAAAATCTGAATGATTTTGCAAGCTAATTCATTTAGCTTATATAAAAAGCCCAGACCAACTACAGGAAAAATTCTAAAAGCATTTTTTGCAGTTTTCTGTTTCTAGCTGTACATTGTCATAGACTTTATTTTAACCTTTCCTTTTTACTGGGGCACACTGAGCATTTTAAAGGTCTAAAAGCTTACTTTGAATAGTTCTTGAAAAGACTGTGAGCATTATGCAGAAAAGATCTGCTATACTCCTCATGTTGCTGATAGAGCAGGTTGAGAGTAGAGACAATGTGTAATTAAAGGAATCAAGAGCTAGAGATCACTTGAAATGCTGAAATACATCAGCAGGTAAAAATTGCTTATATGTTCCCTGAAGACTAAGAGACATAGCAGGAACATAGGCAAATGCATTTGTACTTGACGTACAAATTCAAAGAAATATCAACTGCAGTGTTGCCATTCGTGTCATTATTCATGGAAGATAATTCAAACATTACTGCAGTAAAAAAAAAAAAAAGTATCTAAGATGTACAAAAACAGTCACAAATGTAATTGTTAAGGTAGTCTGTTTAAAAAGGCTTTCCTTCTTTGTCAATTGCTCCCTATAGTTCCTTTATATAGATAAATCATAGGAGAAAATTCTGGTGTCACATTCCACATTTGACCTGATATTATGCAATCTGTAAACACAATTAGCAAAAACAGCCTTTGAAATTCAGGATCTATTCTTTTCTAGAGATGTAGAATAAAGGCACAAGATTTAGATGTTTTTGCCTAAGACTTCACTAGAAAAATTGGACTAAGAGTTCACACATGCATGCACACACATACATTTCTTGTGTGCAAACAAATATGATTTTGAAGATGTATGCAGGTACACCAGAATTTAGCATTAGGTTTTGGTGGTGACATTATCTCCTTGTTGGCTCTCTTTGTTGTTGCTGAAAGGAGAAAAGGATGTTGTCCAGTGGTAATGTATTACTGATCCTTACAGTTGTGGAAAATGCATCCTACAAAGTACAGTAGTCTAAATCTCCAGATACTCATTCCCTGTGTTGTTACAATATATGTAAATGCTAATGCATGCACATGTTGTTTTTTTCTCTCTTTTCAAGAGAAGTGAACAGTGCTATTTTCTCCAAACCCATGTATTTATCCCAATATGCCAAAAATAAAAATGCAATCTTGTAATCCTGCTGAATTTTAGTTAAAAAAAAAAAAGCAGATTCTTTAGTGTTTTCTACTTCTAAGATGAGTTATGGGTTTATAATAACAAGTTGTGTAACTTGTAACTGCAAGTATGTTTTCAGTGTCTAGAAATTTTAAAATATTTTCTTCCAAGTGTGAGTCTCTGAGAGACCATAAAAAAACATTAGAAAAACAGAAATCCCAAGGGTGTGTGCCAGTTATACCTATGGCAGTAACCCTGATTTTAAGAATTTTTAAAGGACAAATTCTCAAATTTGAACAGTTATTTAAGTTTAAAGGAATATTTTCATTCTTTGTGGTACTCATGTTTTAACCATATAATCTCAGATTATTATAATTCTCAGAGCAACTTTAATGTTATTATTAGGAGTTAGAATAGTATTTTGATTTTAAGCATATTTGTTAGCCACTTATTCTTGTTTTCCATCCATTAAACTAAAATTATTTTGCTCAACTGATATATTTTTAGACTTCTGGATTTAGTTCAAGTTTGCAGCATAATCATGACATAACTGCTTTATCTCAGAGTTGTGTTCCTTAAATTTGTCTGATTACAAAATAAGCCATTCTAAGGCAAGAGTCATTTAAAAATAGTTTACCAACCTTTCCCTTATCTATTTTGCAGAAATATGCAGTCACTATAGCTCTGTCTGTGTTACACTATTGTACATCATCTGGTGCGTGTGAATCCATGGGATTTACCTTACTAAGACTATAATCCCTTGACTTGATTTGATAGTTAGATCGTATTTGTGGTGGAGGCTTTAGGCAGAAGAATCAAATACATACTTGTAATTATTTCTGATGTGGGTGGTTACAACAGGGATTTTCAGTGGCATATTTCTTAGAACAAAATGATTCCGTATGTCCTGAGGACCAGTGAAAGTGAAATTAAAAGCCTGAAATGCATTGGACACTAGATTTCTGCTGCTTTTTAGTAATTGCTTCTTCTGATGCATAAACTTACAAACCTTTGTGAAACAAACTGAAACCCTGGCATAGTGAACTAGTGAAATATAACTCTCTCTTAAATTGAGGTAGCCCAAAAATCATGGCTAGACTTGATAGCTCCTATTTTCAAGCTGCAGATGGATTGTATGGCCTGCATCATTATAAATCTAAACGTGCACATTTGAAAATTAAAAAAAAAAAAAAAAAAAAAAAAAGAGGAAGAATTGTATTATTGATCAAATATGCTATTCTGTATGCAGTGAGTGGGAGTTCATCATCTTTATGCTTCTTTTAATCTCCGTTAACATGGTCTTTTCCAGCTCTGCTGTTCTTCATCTGGCTAGTGTATGGCACCCTGATATCATAATTAAACAAAAGAAAAGAGCAGAATCCTTGGCAGTTTAGATTTCTTATCAATATTAGGCTACTCACACTCTGACACATTTATGTGAAAATGTGTGAAACCCAATTACTTGCTTGAGAATGTATGACCAATAGAAATGGATATATTTAAACAGTCATCTCAAACTTTTTTAGATATGTCAAGGGAAAGCTTTTATAATTAGGTGGGTTTGTGCTGCATATATATTGTGAAGGCTTTTCTTTTGTGCTGCATATACTGGAGAGGCTTTTCCAGTTTTAATCTGTGGATGAAAACTGCTCTGCTCCAAGCCTGAGCAGTTTATATTTATTCTTTATCCAGGTCAGAAAGTAACACTGATGTTTGCCAAGCCTAAGCTTTCAGGATTTGAGCCAGGCTGAATCATGAAACTGGCCTACAACTCATGAGCATATTTATCAGAAGAAGGAAAAAAAAAAAACACAAGACAGCGAACTACATTTAACATTTTTTTGATTATTTGTCATCTGTCTCGTGAACCGTGAATGTTCCCCTTCCGCCTCACCAGTACTCTGTGGGGTTTACCGTGACCTTCTCAAAGGTTGGAGTGCAATATTCTCCTATTTTAGGTGCTAAGTCAGCTTCAGTGCGTGATTTCAGAGTATTTCAGTGAAGCTGACACACAAAACCTTTTTCTGAAGTGAAGTTTTTTGCTAAGAAAGACACCAGAAATTTGTTGAAGTCAGTCTTCATAACTTCAGACAAATTCACCTCTAAATCTTGTGAGCAGAAATTATTTTTTGTATAGATAAACCCTTAAAAATAGACATATCATCAAAACTTTTGACAAATTAATTACTGTGGTCAGGAATCGTGTGTTGCTGTATTAATGCAGAAAAAATACAGAGAATACAATAACTGTAACTAGACTGAGTTTTTGACATCTTAAGTGAAATAGAAAAGCAAATATGCATCATTTAATTTCTTTAACATATGCAGTGCAGAATTTAACATAACACAAATGTTCCTCTTGGGTGAGGTGGATTTTAAACAGGAAATACTGTATAATGCTGATAGAGTCAAGTTTGTTCAGTAGAACAAGATAAGCAGGACAGGATTTTGCTATAGGGAATTCAGTAGCTTTTTAGAAGAGCGTCTGTTCTGTGTCTCTTACTGATATGTGGTAAGATCTTTGTATCTGGTCCTGAACAGCAGTTCCAAAGGTGGAAACACTGAGACATCCTACCTGCAGGCATTGATTGACTGTGGTTTTTTGCTTTATGAATGGGATAGGTAATGACATCTACCACTGGAAAGTGCTTTAGACTTTCACATAAGAAGAGCTGTCTATATACAAAGTATTGTCATAATTTAATCTGGTTTTATCTGCAGGTGTTGAGACATGTCTGTTCAGCAACTTTTTTAAAAATCTTTGGTGAAGTAGAAGCTACAAAAATATTAGTTTTGATTATAGTGCATATAAGCAAAACTTTTGAAGGTGAAACTGGATTTTGTGTAACATAATCTGAAGACAAGAACATGAATAGAGTGATTAAATTATATTGAAAGAAGTAATTCACTGAAACTAGCAATGCTGGCAGGTTAACATTGTGTTTGACAGCCTGTGGTAAAAGTTCTGCAGCACCATTATGTGAAAAAACTATTTGTGGAAGCAGTATATATTAATCTCAACAGATACAGGGGAAGAACATTACTTGAAAGTAGCACTCACTGAAGCAGCTGCCCACTAAGATGATTAATGACTAGAAATACTGCTGATATTTCTAATGTAGAAAGATTGTTTCCTTCAGGACAGAAACAGCTATTCACCGTGGAGTGTTTCAGGTTATTTCACCATGGGGTCTGGATGTGGGCAGTTCCATCCAGAATCCTAATTAAAACATTGCAAAGGCTGGCATCATGCTAGATGGGACCCTTCACCTCTTTCCTCTCCTAGAACTGCAGTGAAGATGAACTTAGAAGATATAATGCCTTCTTTGCTGCTGATGTAAATGTAATGTGTGTAGTTAGCCTCCAAACTGTTCATGCCAGGGATAACACACTATGGGAAGGACTGCTTCAAAATTCCCCTTTTAAAGATATTTTCAGCAAGTATTTTTTTCTGGATACCAAGCTAGATGAAATTTCAGCTGAGGCTTGAGGAAGTGAGGATGGAAAGATGCCTGGCAGGAAAGGACCTGGGGGTGTTAGTCGACAGCCAACTGAATTTGAGCCAGCAGTGTGCCCAGGTGGCCAAGAAGGCCAACAGCATCCTGACTGGTATCAGCAGTAGTGTGGCTAGCAGGACAAAGGAAGTGATAATCCCCCTGTACTTGGCACTGGTGAGGCCGCACCTCCAATACTGTGTTCAGTTTTGGGCCCTTCACTGCAAGAAAGACATCGAGGTGCTGCAGCATGTCCAAATAAGACCAGTGAAGCTGGTGAAGGGTCTGGAGCAAAAGTCTTGTGAGGAGCGGCTGAGGGAACTGGGGGCGTTTAGCCTGGAGAAAAGAAAGCTCAGGGGAGACCTTACAGCTCTCTACAGCTACCTGAAAGGATGTTGTAGTGAGGTGGGTGTCGGTCTCTTCACCCAAGTGACAAATGATAGGATGAGAGGAAATGGCCTTAAATTGCAACAGGGGAGGTTTACATTGGATATTATGAAAAATTTCTTCACTGAAACGGTTGTCAAGCATTGGAACAGGCTGCCCAGGGAAGTGTCTGAGTCACTGTCCCTGGAGATATTTAAGTGAGATGTAGACATGGCACTTAGGAACATGGTTTAGTGGTGGACCTGCCAGTGTTAGATTTACAGTTGGACTTGACGATCTTAAAGTACTTTCACAACCTAAATGATTCTGTGATTCTGTAATTCTATTTTGTTTATCTTTTAGCCCACCTAGATTTATAGCCCACGTGGCTAAGAGTGGCTCTGAGTACTAGTCATGGATGGGAGTGATATTATGCTAGGATCTGATAATCAGAGTTAAAAACTACTCCTAGCCCCGAAACAGGTAGGAAAAGTATATGGGGAATAATAGAGTGGATGCGGGAATGCTTAAAGGTTGACTGGAAACTGTTTGGTAGGTTGTTCTCTGAGATACACCTTAGAGGTATGATGAAAACCTTGTTCCTTGCAGATCAATATTTGACCTGAAGCCTTGGCTTATGATTCTAGTCTGTGGGCCAGCACCCTTTCTTTTATCTGCCTACCAGGGTTAAACGATGACAAAATTTCATATTGCATGCTTTGCAGGTCCAGTTTCACACTTAATATGGACAGGTGGAGCAGATGATGTGTGACCCAGCAAGGTTCTGGCTGTCTCCTGTTTTTTTGCAGTGGGTTAGATAGCTTGGAGTTCCTGCTAGACTAGCACCACTGTCACCTGTTGCAACAGTAGACATGATTGGAGTATTTGGGTCACCTTTTGCAGCATAAACAGCAGCAGACACGTTGGCCATCTGTAAGTGGTGACAGAAATATGCAGAGCCAGATAATGTTGTATACTGGACTCTGTGAAATATGCATAAAGAAGTAGGATATGCATATGGAATAGTTGCAGTTGTCATGGTGGCTCAGGGTTTTGTTTGGAGTTATATTAGGAGAGGATTAAGTGGGCAGGAAGAGGAGGAAGTAAGGACCAGCAGTAAAGCTGATATATTAGAAGAAATTTGCACTGTGAAATTGCAGTGAACACGATGGCACCATTAAAGTTCACTGATCCCTACTTGGACAGCCTCTGTAGTGGCTTTATCAGATCTTAGCTTATGGTTATCTCCCCTTTGCACTTTCTGTCCCAAAGGCCACATGGCTTTGAAAGTTACAAGGAGCAAAACGAATACTAGCCAAGGACTTGTTTTTGCATGTTGCTTCTTCTGTCTTAATGTAGCTGTGGCAATAAGTTTTTATTGCTTTTTTCAGTGTTTTGTTTAGACCTTTTCTGTCAGAGTTAGAAGATGAGGAATTAACAATGCTTAATGAGCTTACTTGTTGCAGCTGACATTTTTAAATTTTTTTCTGAGTTTTATCAGGTTCTGAAATTAATACCACTCTTCTGTGCAATTTGAATGTTCTTGAGTACCTTTTCTCTTACATGTTTCCACCTTTTGGTTAATGAAAAGATCCAGTGACTCTAAAAACTACTGAGATTTCTTTTCACCTTCAATATTCACTAACTTTTCTTTAGGTTAATAATATGACATAATTTCCTTAGTATCAGGAATGATACAATCCAGCACTTTAAATGGTAGGGTTTTTAGCTGTTGCTATACTGACTAGAAGGGAGCTGACACATTAGTTTTGAATAGATTTGCTGGTGTCTATCTATATATAACTTCACACTTACGTAGTCTTCTGATAGATGGGTGAATAGGTAAAAAAATGGTGTCTATTGTCTATAATTTTAATGAAAAAATCTTGTATATAAACCTATTTAAATTTATCTAGTGAATAATAGAAGTTACTAAATAACTTCTAATTTGGGGTCTAATATAACTAATCTGTGCCTGATGGGCATTTAATGATGTGGATGGTAACCATCTCTACCGCATGGTGACAGTCCTGGCTCCTGCTTCAGTTACAATCAGTTCAGGATTGAAATGCTGAGAGCTTGCAGTGTGCTAAACACGACCATTCAACAGGTTCACACTTTGCAACATCTTCTGGTGATAGACCTAGAGAAGATCATTGTGATGGGTTGACCCTGGCTGGATGCCCACCAAAGCTGTTCTATCACTCCCCTCCTCAGGTGGACAGGGGAGAGAAAATGTAACAAAAGGTTTATGGGTCAAGATGAGGACAGGGAGAGATCATTCACCAATTACTATCACAGGCAAAACAGACTTAACTTGAGGAAATTAACTTAATTTATTGACAGTGAAATCAGAGTAAAGGTAATGAGAAATACAGCCAAATCTTAAAACACCTTCCCTCCACCCTCCCTTCTTCCCGGACTTAACTTCAGTCCTGATTTCTCTACCTCCTCCATTCCAGCAGCACAGGGCTGCAGGGGTTGGGCATTACAGTCAGTTCATCACCCGTTGTTCCTGCTGCTCCTTCCTCCTGAGGAAGAGGACTCCTTGCACTCCTCCCCTGCTGCAGCATGGGGGCCCCTCCCACGGGAGACAGTCCTCTATGAACTTCTCCAGTGTGAGTCCTTCCCATGGGCTGCAGCCCTTCATCAAGTGCCCCAGCGTGGGTCCCTCTCACGGGGTGCAGTCCTTCAGGAACAGACCACTCCAGCGTGGGCCCCCATGGGGTCACCAGTCCTGCCAGCAAACCTGCCCCAGCGTGGGCTGCTCTCTCCACGGGGCCACAGGTCCTGCCAGGAGCCTGCTCCAGCGTGGGCTTCCCACAGGGTCACAGTGTCCTTCAGGCATCCACGTGCTCTGTCATGGGATCCTCCATGGGCTGCAGGTGGAGATCTGCTCCACCATTAACCTCTGTGGGCTGCAGGTGGAGATCAGCTCCACTGTGAACAGCCATGGGCTGCAGGGGAAGAGCCTGCCTCACCGTGGTCTTCAACACAGGCTGTGGGGGAATCTTTGCTCCAGTGCCTGGAGCACCTCCTCCCTCTTCTTCACTGACCTTGGTGTCTGCACAGTTGTTTCCCATATGTTCTCGCTCCTCTCTCCAGCTGCAGTTTCTATTGCACAGGACTTTTTTTCCCCCCTTTTTGAATATCTTATCCCAGAGACACTGCTGCCACCACTGATGGGCTTGGCCTTGGCCTTGGCCAGTGGTGGGTCCATCTTAGAGTTGACTGGCGTTTGCTCTGGGACAGGGGGGAAGCTTCTGGCAGCTCTCACAGAAGCACCCCTGTAGCCCACCCCCACCCCTCCACCCCCTAAAAATCCCTTGCCATGCAAACCCAATACAGTTTCTATGAACTGTTATCATATGGAGACATGCAGTTCCTTCTGAACTGTAAGAAGTGAGTTTATCATTGGATCTGTCTGAGATGGAGTTGATTTTCCCCACAGCAGCCCTCCTAGTGCCGTGCTTTGCACGGGCAGCTGGAAGGGAGTTGATGACACACCAATGTGTTGGCTACTGCTGAGCAGCGCTCGCACCACATGCAGGCTGTCTCGCCAATGTTCCCCCCTCACCCGTGGGCTGGGGGTGGGCAAGATCTTGGAAAGGGACATAGCCAGGACAGCTGACCCAAACTGACCAGATGGATATTCCATTCCGTATGATGTCTGCTCAGCAAGAAGAGTTAGAGAAAGGAGGAGGAAGGGGGCTGCATTCATTATGACGTTTGTCTTTCGGAGAAACCACTACATAGGCTGAAGCCCTGCTTCATGGGAAGTGGCCAGACATCTCCGGCTGATGGGAAATAGAGAATAAATCTTTTGTTTTCCTTTGCTTCTGTGCACAACCTTTGCTTTTCCTTTATTAAAACTACCACAAGGTTTTTCCCATGCTATTTTCTCCCCACCCTGTCCAGTTGAGGAGGAGGGTGATAGAGTGGCTTGATGGGCACCTGGCATCCAGTTGGGGTCAACCCACCACAATTATATGCTTCACTTATGCAGATCTCTCCACACCAGTCAAAGATGACTTGCATACCTCAGTCTTCACGAGAGGCAGTTCATCATCTTCATCTCTGTTGTGATGCAAGTCTCCAGCATTGCCTAGAACATTGTCACCACTTTTTGATGTGAGAGTATAATCAATCCATTTGTCCTGAACTGCTCCATGTTCTTTCCATGTCTATGCAGAAGCATTTGCTTGGAGTTAGCACAGTTGTCCTGGTTTGGGCTGGAATAGAATTAATGTTCCTTTTTGGTAACTAGAATAGTGCTGTGTTTTAGATTCAGCATTGGCTTTGATATGAGAAGAATGCTGATAGCACACTGACATTTTCAGCTGCTACTGAGATTTCAAGGACTCTCCAACTCCCCATGTCCTGCCCGTGTGCAAGTGCACAAGAAGCAGGGAGGGAGCAAGGCCAGAGCACCTGACCCAAACTGGTCAGTGAGATATTCCATACCATGGAACGTCATGCTCACTATATAGAGGAGGGGTGGTTGGGAAGGAGCTTGTTCTCTCTTGCTTCGGGGATTGCGATTGTGAGATCTTGGTATTTCGGGATTGCTAGCTGAAACGGGCTGGGTATTGGTCAGCGGGTGGTGAGCAATTGCATTGTGCATTGCCCGTTCATATTTTCTATTGCTGTCATTGTTTTCATTTTATTACCATTATTAAACTGTTTCTATCTCAACCTGCGAGTCTCTCTTTACCTGTCCAATTGCCTCCCCCATTCCCAGGTGTGGGGGAAGGGTGTGTGAGCAGCTGTGGGGTGGTTGGCTGCCGACCAGGCTCAAACCACTACAACAGTAGATCATAGAAGAGGAACAGAGGTAGAGGCTTCTTCTTCTGAACACTATGAGTCCCAGTACCTTTGTCTTGCTCCAGCCTCAGTTGCCTCAGGAAGGTCCAAGGACACCATGTGTTACTCTCCAGTATAACTGCCTCTGGCTGACTGAGATGTTGTCAAAGCTACCGAATCTGGAGCCTACCTGAGGTCTACTGTTACTCAAAACAAGTCCTGAGGAAAAACCTTGAGATAGAGCCAGACATCCAAATGGAAGGATGCTAAGCCACTATACAGAGAATAGTGGGTATTCCACTCCATTCAATTTCCACAAGAAAATGTCATAAACACGATTTTCTTCAAAATCAGTCTTCACATTTAAGTCTTGGACAGTGAGTGGTGCTTGAGGACTTCTGGATTCTTTTTTTTGTTTCTATAAAGAACAATAAATTAAAAATGTTTTGTGAAGAAAGAAGGAAACACATGCAGGCTTTCTGAGTTGTTTGGTATTTAAAAACAGAGTCAGAATGAAGTTAATAGATTTCCAGTTTTGTTTTGAAAAAATTTTATTTCGCTTATTGAATTCTTTGAAGTGTTGTACCAGAAGATGCACAGTGAATCATCCACTTGGAGTTAAATTCACATGTGCATCTATGTTCAGCTAAGTTATTTTCTTATGAAACTGGAGATCTCCACTTACTGGTTCAAGGCACCAATGTTAAGTACTGACAATGTGGATCTGAGTGAACATGTTGCTTATTCTCTTCAATAAGCTAATTACTGCTTAAAAATTGATGAAATTCTGAGTACCATAGAATTTGCTGAAGAGATCTCTGCAGATTTCCCTTTTTCCTATCTTGCTCTTTTTATTCTTTTTGCAGCTAACAGAAAACTGTCTCTGAAGGCTTCTTTCGGTTTTCCTTCCAGCTTACTGAAACTTCTTTTCCTTAATGTTCATTTGATAAAGACTCCACTGCTTTAATATATAATTTTCATTGTGACTTTCATTGCTGCAATTAAGTGGCTGATTGAACAGTTTATGATGTGTATGCCTAATTGCTTCTGCAAGAGGTTAACTGTGAAAGGCATAGAAAATTAGCACACAAAATGTTGCGTATGTTACCTTTTAATGAGTAAAGCCTCAGAGACTTTGTTTACTTTGCTGTTTATGGGCAATGAAACTCCTGAAGATGTTTTCATATGAAAGTTCCTTTGATATTGAATCTTAGATGTCAATTACAGTGTAATATTCCATAGCTTAAAAAAATTCCATGAAACATAAGTGTAGAAAAGACATTTAGGGTTTGTGGTCCAACCTGTAGTAAAAGATGTAAGACTACGGTTAAACTGTTTCTGATTATCTTTCCAAAAATATAGAGTGGCAATTTGGATTTTTTGGATAGTCTTTAGTAAAAATAGAGCAAAACTAATACTAGTCTCTGAGAATACCTCCAAAGTATTTCTCATGGAATAAATAGAATTTTGATCTGCCTTTGCTATTTATAATAATACACAGGCTGTAGAACAACTTTTATGATAAAAAATTAGTACAGTACTGGTCATACGGAAGGGCGTTCCCAGTTTTTGCCTGGACTCTGCACCAAGTGAAATGGAAAGCAGCACAATGTAAGATCAGATCTCAAAGACACATAGAAGAATGTAAACATCTCAAGTGTATCTTCAGAATTATCAATTTTTTAAAAAATCTGGGGCATTAATGTAATCATTTTATTATTACTAAAATAATGTAATCACTTTATCATACAGATTGTATTTATGATAGAGCTATAACAGAATGAGAAAAGAAAGAGGCAATGATGTAAATGTAGGAAGAAACTTTTCTTTTTTTTTTTTTTTAAACTATTTCTTTATAAGTATATATTGCTGACCAAAAAAAAAAAAAAGGTTGTCTTTACAAGATGTGTGGGGAAATACTGAAGTTGGTAAATCTTTGTTTTCAGGCAGCTAGGTTTGTAAACATATTTTCTGTATACCCTCCCACTTTCTTATCACCACTGTGGTAAAAAAACAAATAGCTTATCTGAACAGTCTCTGTTGGCTAGTAGAACCCATACAATACTGCTCTCATGAAGGAATATTTCTTGTGTTGACCTCATTCTTCTCTGTGTTTAAACTGCTATCCTCCCCTATTTCTTTACCACTTCTTAAATTTACATCTTCCCCTTTCTAAATCATACTCACCTTCCTTTTGTAATCTGTTTTATTACAGGCCCTGTACATTTTTGGTATGGTCCTGTTTTCTACTGTTACTTTCTTCCATACTGAAAGGAGACCTTGATGTTAATGACACAGGCAAATATTCTTAATCTTTCTAAAACTGAATGCTAACACAAGGAGGTGTCTGTATTAATTATGATGGACAAGGCTATGTTCTACTGATCTTGCAGAATTTCAGCAGTCTAAATGGTCATATTTGAAAGTCTGTATAGGCGTCTTTCCTTTTATTACACATAAATGTTCTATAAAATTTCAGTTTACCTAAGTTATTCATGTAGTATTTGAATTTTTGCTGACTCCATTAACTTTAATGCGTGTTTTTTCCACACAGGATTTAACAATTCTGAACGCATGTGCGACAAAGAGTTCATAATACGCAGAGCTGCCACAAATCGTGTCCTAAATGTCTTGCGCCACTGGGTCTCCAAACATTCTCAGGTATTCTTCTTTCTCCTCTCCATCTGTAATATGTCTACATTTTCCCAGCAAAATATTTTTAGGCAGTGCTGCTGTATGGTGTTGCTGAGGTCAAACATCCTGAAAAGTTAGTGTTGTAAAGATAATATAGAAAATTAATTTGTAAAAACACCCTGTTAAGCAAGTGAGGAATCCTTCATCTAGCCTTGCAAAGCTCTTCTGAAAATATGCAGTTAAAACATTAATCCTGGTAACATTGTGTGTGAGTGCTTTACTGCTGTTATGTGTGTTGAAAGACACAATGAGCATGTTGGATTAATCTTTCAGATTGTCAGTATTTAGTTACTTTGACTGTGTTAAGATTCTTGAGTTTGCATACAGATATTGATTTATGTGTTGTGAATTACATATGGAAAGAGTCACCAGTCCTTCATGTTGATCGCTCTACAACTATGACAGGACTGTGGGTCTGATACGTAATCATAAAACTCTGTTGACAGAGGAGAGAAAAAAATAAATCTGAGTGGCTAGTAAAATTTCATAGGTAGAAATGTCCTTTAAAGCTGACAGGTGAGACAAATGTTGGAAGATTTTGGCATGCGTTTGGATTACACAGAAGATTATTGAAAGAAACCAAGGAGGGAAGGAGAGAAAAGAGGGATGGAGAAAAAGGAAGGAAGGAAAGAAGGAAGGAGAGAGGGAAAAAGAAAGAATGAGAACACTTTGGAAGCAAATGAAAGATTTTTGTATGCCTTGCATAGATGTTTTTTCATGGCAATTATAGACTGCTTTGTCATTACTTGCTAATAAACAAGAACACTTGATCTAAAAAGCGTTTATGGCACAGGTAACTGTAGCAATGTCAAACTGTTCTATGTCAAACTCAGTTCCCTTTATCCATGTAATGGGTTTAATTTTCATGGAGGTTAAGTTTGCTAGAGAATTAAGCCAGTAAGAAATGTGTAAATAGCAAAATTGATTGTGTTTGAAAAACTGAATAGCCGAGAAAATACTAATAAAACCTCTCTTCGTATCATGGGAATGATTAAACATTTTGAGTTATTGGGAACAACCTATGTACACCAAGTTGCCTTTGACTACCTGTTTAATGACAAACATCGCATGGCAAAATCTTGAGCTGTAATGGGAACAACAGAAGACTGTTATTACTGTTCAGTGTCATCATAGTGTATTGTACATGCTTATTGAGTCCCTGCCACAGTTTTGTATTAAGCAACTGCTATGAGTTGAGTTGACCCTCTATACTAATTAAAGATGGTTAATTAGTGTGATTGTGAAAATGTTAGGAGTCATCAGACTTTACATTAAGCAACTGTCTACAACTAGTTAGACAAGTTTAAGTTTCAGAGCTGACTCTAATTGAGTTGTGACGATTCTCTATCATAAACACAAAGTAGCTGTGAAGAGTGTAAGCATACTCTGTCATTGTAGCAATTTAGCAAATATATACTTTCTCTCCTTAAAGATACAAGTGTTCTCTGTTTCCATTTCAAAAGTACCCGTGATATGCAAAAATATAACGTTGTTCTGAAGGCAGACGTTGGCCTCTTCAGGGATCTGCTTGATAGAGTAATACGGGATAAAGCACTGGAGGGAAGAGGGGCCCAAGAAAGCTGGTTAATATTAAAGGATCACCTCGTCCAAGCTCAGGAACAATGCATCGCAACAAAGAGCAAGTCGGGCAAAAACTCCAAGAGGCTGCATGGGTGAACAGAGCTCCTGGGCAGGGTCAAACACAAAAAGGAAGCCTACAGAGGGTAGAAGCAAGGACAGGGAGCCTGGGAGAAATACAGCGAAATTGTCTGCACAGCCAGGAATCAGGTTAGGAAGGCCCAAACCTTGGTAGAATCTAATCTGGCCAGGGACATCAAGAGCAAAAAGAAATGCATCTATAGCTGTGTTGGTGATAAAAGGAAGATAAGGAAAATGTGGGCCCTCTCTGGAAGGAAATGGGAGACTTGGTCACCTGGGATGTGGAGAAGCCTGAGGTACTCAATGACTTTTTTGCCTCAGTCTTCACCGGCAGAAGGCAAAGGCAGGGACTGAGAGAATAAAGAACTGTCCACTGTAGGAGATCAGGTTCAAGAACATCTAAGGAACCTGAAGGTGCACAAGCCCATGGTACCTGATGAGATGCATCCACAGGTCTGGAGCAAACTGATGGGTGAAGTGGCTGAGCCACTATCCATTATATTTGAGAAGTCATGGCAGTCCGGTGAAGTTCCCACTGACTGGAAAAGGAGAAACATAGCTCCCATTTTTAAAAAGGGAAAAAAGGAAGACCTTTGGAACTACAGACCAGCCAGTCCGACCTCTGTGCCCAGTAAGATCATGGAGCGAATCCTCCTAGAAACTGTGCTGGGGCATACAGAAAATGAGGTGATTGGTGACAGCCAACATGGCTTCCCTAAGGTAAATCATGCCTGACAAATTTGGTAGCCTTCTGCAACAGGGTTACAGAGTTGGTGGATAAGGGAAGAGCAACTGATGTCATCTACCTGGATTTGTGCAAGGTATTTGACACTATCCTGCATGACATCCATGTCTAAATTGGGGAGACATGGGTTTGATGGATGGACTACTCAGTGGATAAGGAATTGACTGGCTGGTCACACTCAAAGAGTTGCAGTCAATGGTTTGATGTCCAAGTGGAGAGCCAGTGGGGTTGAGTGCACCCTCAGCAAGTTTGCCAATGACACTGAGCTGTGTGGTGCAGTGACACGCTGGAGGGCAGGGATGGCATCCAGAGGGACCTGGGCAGGCTGGAGAGGTGGGGCTGTGTGAACCTCATGAAGTTCAACAAGGCCAAGTGCAAGGTACTGCCCATGGGTCGAGGCAATCCCCAGCACAGACCCAGGCTGGGCCCTCGAGGAGCGGCTGGAGAGCAGCCCCAAGGAGAGGAGCTGGGGGTGCTGCTGGGGGGAAAACTGCCCGTGAGGCAGCCCCGTGCGCTGGCAGCCCAGAACCCCCCCGTGCCCTGGGCTGCAGCCAGAGCAGGGGGGGCAGCAGGGCCAGGGAGGGGATTCTCCCCCTCTGCTCCGCTCTGGGGAGACCCCCCTGCAGTGCTGGGGCCAGCTCGGGGGCCCCCAACAGCAGAAGGACCCGGAGCTGCTCGAGCGGGGCCAGAGGAGGCCACGGAGATGCTGGGGGGCTGGAGCAGCTCCCCTGGGGGGCCGGGCTGAGAGAGTTGGGGGGGTTCAGCCTGGAGAAGAGAAGGCTCCAGGGAGACCTTATTGCAGCCTTTCAATATATAAAGGGGATTTATAAGAAAGAGACTTTTTACCAAGGCCTGTAGTGACAGCACAAGGGGCAGTGGGTTTCAGCTGAAAGCAGGCAGATTTAGACTGGACGTAAGGCAGAAATTGTTCCCTGTGCGGGGGGTGAGGCGCTGGCCCAGGGTGCCCAGAGCAGCTGTGGGTGCCCCCTCCCTGGAAGGGTTCAAGGCCAGGTTGGACGGGGCTGGGAGCACCCTGGGCTGGGGGAACGTGTCTCTGCCTGTGGCAGGGGGGTTGGGACTGCATGGTTTTTAAGGTCCTTCCAACTCAAACCATTCTGTGATTCTATGAATACTTTTGCACCAACATTAAGTTTATAATTAGTACTGTTTTAAAAATATTAAGAGGACAAAGATAATGAGTAATAGTTCAACACTGTGCATTTTCATAATGGAAGCTATTACCTGGAATCCCTAGTCTTTCACTGACATTTTTCCAGTGGCAAGGGTGGCAGATTTAAATTCTCTAGCTCTCTTAATCCAGTATTCCAATATAGCAAATACTTTAAAATGCAAGGGCTTTGGCATAGAAAGTAAAGAATGCTACAGCAACAGAGCATGTAATCACCTTTTTATGTTGTTTACTTGTGAGACTAGGGAGACAGAAAGGACAGAAGACCTCTGCAAACCAGAAATGACTGACCAGTTTCTGCCAAAAAAATATGGGACAGGACTGCTTTAAGGAAGACAAGTGAAGAATTACTCTCTGGCCAAATAGTGTGAAAATTTGGCAGTAAAGATGTGTAGTCCTGGGAGAGCAGTAGCTCAGAGCCTCATTTTACAATAACAACACAAACTGCAAGCCAGAGAACCCTTAGACACCAGTGTCTGGTGAAGAAATGCTTATTAGATTTACAAAATGACAAAACAATGTAAGCATTAAAATTCTGCGAGATCAACAGACCTGCCAAAAACTTTATTAAATTTTAAGGTATTTGAATCATTCTCTGGTCACTTAGTGCATTTGAGACATCCTTCACCCTCATCAGCAGCCAAATGTAAGTTTTATTCTCTTTTTTTTTTTTTTTTTTTTTTTAAGTTAACAAAATAAATTGATATTCGGAAAGATAAACATGTAATTCAGTATGCTTTGCTGATTCTGTTTTCTATCCACTTGGCTTTGAATTTGCTTTTGCTGCAAAAACTCCCAGCACCAAATAGGCAATTTCTGTCCTCTCTGGGAGAAGCTTCTCCCACAGTTTGGTAGACTGTTCTGCTTGTGATGTGCCTGAGATCCTTGTGGTCACTGCTAGCCTGCACCACCATAAAAGGTGACCTACTACACACATTTTTTTCTGCCAAAATGTCATTTCCTTATTACTAGATGCAAAGACAAGCAAAGATGGGTAAACTGTGGGGCTTTCTTTAGTTCTCTTTTTAGGATGCAAGGTGCTACTACAGACATGCACATTGTTGCAGCATGTGAATAACACTGCAGCATAACTAGCTCTGATTTGATGCTCTCTGGATCCACCAGTGACAGTCAATTCTCTGTATTTGATGCCTAAATTATTGTACTGATTTATTGTGCTCTAATGCCCAGAGCTCACAAGGTGCTACACAGTCCCACGAGACTGTCCTATGTTCAAAAATGTGTGCAATGTAAAGAAACTAATGTACAACCATTTGTTAAAAGTGCTCTTACATATATCATCCCATTTAGTTATTTCCTACCCTCCATCTCTCCCTCTGGATCCCTTTGGCTTGCTTCAGTGTGCTGCTCTCAAGCGTGTAATAAAATCAGTCAGGTTTAGTGCATGAGCTGAAGGATAGAGTAATTATCCAAACAAATGGTTTAGAGCCTTGTATTTCCTCACTTTTCTCCAGCAAATCCTTGTCCAAGTTCTGGAGGATCTTTCCTCTGCTCGGCTATGGAATGAATTGGCTTCCTACAGTATCTTGCAACTGTGTCAAAACCATGGTTGTGGGTGCTTTAGGGTTGTTTTTTTAAAACATGTATTTTTAAAAATTTATCTGAGCGTGGACAATATTTAGTATGTAAACTTACCTGTGGCCAGAAAACAGAATCATTAAAATTAACAATTCAGCCTATTCAGTGAGGATGTGCTTTCATTAAGCAGGTTTGTTATCTTGAAATCATACTAAACAAGGCTTAGAAAAAAGATTCATTATTTTTAAAAAACTTGGGTCATACACTGTAGGAGCCTCACTTAAATTCCAAGTAAATATATAGTGGTAATGCCAGATCTGCAGACCTTTCAGGAGAGCAGAAGGAACTAATTAATGTCTTCAGGAGTTCCCAAGGCACAGATAAAAATTTGGATAAAAGCATCCTCACATAATATGACATATACTTTTTGTTTTTACCACACTGAGCAAGAGGAATCAAACCTGCATTGCTCATCAGCCAAAACCTGCACAGTGTGGAAGATGGCTCATTTAGGTTTTCCAGGGTTTTTTTATTTACACTTTTGTTCTTTTCATTCCCTATCCTTCCTCTTCTTTTCCCCACTCTTCTCTCTTTTTCATTCAGCCACCTACAAGCCAACAGAGCTTTCTGTTTGCCCAGAATAACAGCAGAATGTTCATGTTTACATTTCATTTTTAAAATGTAATTGAGAGGAACAGCGTAGAATTCTCACGTTGTAAACAATAAAAACACAAATGACGAGGCAGTCAGTCATTGTAAAGTCAAGAGTGTTGATGGGAACAGAAAGGGCTCGTGAGGATAAAACTCCCACTGACTCCTGCAGAGATGGAAAAATACGAAGGGAAAAGGAGGCCAAGAGGAGATGGTATGATATGATTTTCATTATCCTAGTGAGGTCTTGCAGCCTCATTTTCTTTGTTTAACAATACTTTGTCTTTTATCTAAACACTTCATATTATAAAATCAAGCTTTTTCTGCTTCTGTGGCAAGCAGATTGAAATGGAGCTTGTCCAAGGAGAAAACTTTCACATCTGCTGATGAAGAAAGAGAGACTGGCTCCTCCAGGCTTCCCAGTTTTGAATGACAGCTGGGTGCTTGTTCCCGTTGGCTTCTTTGAAGATCTCAGCTGGAATGAATTGGCAAATCTTAACTCTCTCACAAACTAGATGGCTGCCAGACAGTGTCAGTGAGTTATGAAGTTACCACAAGACCTGGGGAGCAGACCATGTCTTGAATTTTGAGAGTATGGGTCATGTTCTTGTGCCTGATGCCTGTCTTGCTCCAGCTGTGAAATAATCTACCACAATTCATTTTCTTGCTTATACAGATGAAGCAATGTTGGGTTTTCAACAAAAGGTTTTGCAATGTAGTTATTAATAGGGATTATGGAGGACACCTGTATACACAGATTTGGCCAAGCAAAGATCATTTCAGTTAGTTAAAGATAGTTTTAGTGCACTTGAATTGGCCAATTCCATTTTGTACATTAGAATAAAAAAGAAGATAAAATTCTTTTATGTGAGCCCCACTTGGCTCATGTTTAAAGGCATAAAGTGATGAATATGATGTCTGGCAAAGTTATAGTAAGTTTATTGTGCAAATGTGAACAAATTACACTCATGCTACTCATGTATGATAGGAAGATGTGCTGTATTTTAACTACATTTCAAATAAACCCTTAGGATCTGCAGCCTCCACCTTGAAACAGCAAAGAAAATTCTGGGGTTCTTTCTGAAATAAACAGACATCATGATACAAATTGTGAACTGAAGAAAGAGAGGTTGCCCCAGAGAGAGACAGAGCAAGGGAACCCCGAGTGAGCCTTCCAGCACGCTGTTGGTCACTTAGTGAAGAAACCCAATTTGTATAAACTTCAGCCCTTTGCAGAATACAGTTATGCACTGAGTAGTGATGCACTTAATTGCTGCTATGCTCTGTCCAGATGTCACAGAAGTGTAAGGGTTTGCTATACCATGACCCTTCAGGGAACATGAGTCACCCCCAGAAAAGTAGCCAAACTTGTAGTCAGTCAAAGTAATTATCAGTACTCTGCACCCACTTCTGTTGGGGCCTGACAGGTCCTTCTTCACTGAGGTCTTTCTGTAAAGCTCTTGAATGTACTACATTCCACAACTTAGAGGCAGGGATGTCACATTTCTTATCTGTCCTGAACACTTTAATCTGATGATATGTAATGACTAGATTCTTCTTTCAAGATTTCTTTGTACTACGGAGTTACACAGTGCTTGGTTAAGGAGAGGTTTGTATTGTATGTGCTGAGAATAACTTAGTCACGCTTTTAACATAGCTTGCACTTTTAACCTGATTATATTTCATCAAGAATGACAGGCTAATGCTGATACTGTAGAATCAGGACGGGCATTCTTCTGCAAATGATGACTGTCTCTTTGCGCTTGAAACTAACTGGAAGACAAAGCTGTAGTCCTTTGCTTGCTTCTTGAAGCAAACCAGGCTTACTTCAAACTGAGGGCTGAATTTTCCTGATAGCCAGTTATGATATCCTTTATCTCTTCCTTTCACATGCGTAAATGTTTTATTGCAGGTGAATTTGTAAACCTTTCCCTCAACACAATTGTATATGATAGTTGAAGTGTGTTTTTATGCTGGAAAATTAAATATTGTTGTAGAGGACTGTAACACTGGAATAACTTCAATTAACTCTCAGAGTTTGATCTGCTGTGTACAAGATTAAGAGTCACTCCACTGATGACACTGAAATAATTATCTGTTTGCACTTTGGCATGAGAGCAGATAAATTAAAATTGTAGAGCAAAACCCATCTATTTAAAAATATTCTAAATTCCTTGTAAACAGTCTTTCAGTAGATCTCTCTCCCCACCTGCCCCTTCCTTCACTCCCTCCTGTGTTTTCCATAGTCCTTATCACTGACATAGTCAAATATAAAGATTTAGCTCCCTTTTATTTGTCTGGGTTATTCAATGTTTCCTCACATTGTTTAAATGAAAAATGTTTCCTCTCAGGAAGATTTAAAGACAAAGGGGAGGAAAAGTTTTTGGGGTTTCACTGAGCCTGTGTCAAAACTTGAAAATTATAGTCTCTGTATAAACCACTGATAGTAAATCTACATATTTCTAGTAGTACCTCACCAGCAGAGCTAAGTTTTCTTTTTCTTGCTTTCTGCTGCCTCTGCTGCAGTCTCTCTCCTTCTGACCAGTGATTCCAAATCCACCATCCCCTCTTTTTTTTTTTTTTTTTTTTTTTTCAGCTCAACTGGGATAGGTTGCTTCTGAAGCGCTTCACATACTGCAGCACAGCTTTACTAGCCCCTCCTGAAAAGGGAATGTGCTTGCACTTTATAAAGACAACATTGCTGTCTAATTCTGTGCATGGTAAAGATCAACAAGCTGGTTATGAGTCTACTTAAAATGTAATCATGCCGACTTTGGTGCTCTGTAGTTACATAGGAGGATTTTGCTTTCATAGTGCAGGTGGGTGACAGCAAAAGTAATACACTTCTCTTTGTTGCTGCAGTCTTTGACTGCTGGAAACTTCATTAAGTAGTGCTGAACATGGTGCATGTTCTTTTAATCAGCTTGGAACTTCATACATCCTATTCTTATCATAGGTGACTCCAGCGCAGGCCTCCTACTTAACTCATCAGCTGTCATTTTTTCTATATCTGCATATTTCATAAGTGGTTTTGCAGTATAAATATTAAATAAATCAGGAAGAAATATCTTTTCCCATTACTGACAGTAATGGACATAAAAGTTTAAATTTTGCTTGGAAATCTTAGTTAATTTCTCTGCTTAAGTCAAATGAAAATCTGAATAAGACCAACAGATCTTTACACGATTATGGATTCTAAAATATTTTAGAGGTATGTGCGCTCTCATGAAGGATTAGACCACTGTCAAATTGAAGTATGCCTGCTGGAAAATTGAGCGGTTCTTGTCTGACCAACTGTATTCCTTCTGTGATATGTAAATTTCAACTAAAAGTATCTTTGACCATTGGGGAAGTCTAACACATGCAGCAATTTAAGTGTAAGGCAGTATAGCAGTGTTTCCCAGGCTTGCCAGCCTTTACTGCCAAGGATGGTGGCAGGGTGTTGTTGAGTGTCCTTCCAATGCCTGGAAGAAATAGTGAAATGTATTAGCAGGTGATACGACAGAAAAAAATGTCACAAAAATGATCTAAAATTACGTAGAGAGATATGATATACATGTATACAATATATCTAGACCTTTATATAGCTAAATATAGGTGTATGTATGCAAATACAATAAATAGATGTAATATATTAATATATATTCATATATAATGCCCACAATACAGGTAGATATAATCCACTTGTATTTATAGTTATTTATATACAAATTATCTTTCGAATTGGTGGCTAAGTATTTTGGTGTTAGTATAATTCTCATGTTAACATTTTTACATAGAGCTAAGTATATTCACATGTTTAAGTGCAATGATTTCTCTAAATTTTCCATATTTTGCACATCACACTGGAATCTCAGTACCCCCTAGATCATGAACTTCACTGGAAAGATATATTGGCTCTCCAGTTTTCCTCTGAATCCCACCTTTTTTCACTTTTTCCTCCTCACATTATAAGAAGCAGCTGGCACATTCCTATAAAAAAGAATACCTCCAGGCACAAAAAAGACATTTTGAGCAGTAAGACAACAGCTGCAGAAATTGCATGGACACAGGGCCAGGTCTGTTCTGTGGGAAGGCTACGCGGTGAAGTGACATCTCATTGTGGTCAGGCTGGTGTGGAGTTGTGACAGCAGCTGTGACTGAAGGAGTCACACAAACCAATGCATCCTCTGTAGCCCCTGACCAGTCCCTGTCATCTATGACAGTTTAGGCTGGCTATACTGAGGTTAGGGAAGTGGATTTTTCCACTTTGAAGTTTCATCCAAAGCCAGTGTAACTGAAGCGGAAGATAGCCCTAAGCCTAGGAACTAAGTACTTGCATAGCTTGCCACCAGTACGAGTTATCCCAGTGATTCCAGGACTACTGTCTTGTGGAGATTACTCAACAAGCGTGTTTTACTGTTAACATACAATGTATTCACTCTCATTACTTATAAAAATTAGGTCATAAGCACACAAAAACTGGAAATGCCTTGTTTTTCTAAGTCTGGTATTTATAGATGAGACTTCCCCATCCTATTCACAAATGAAATAACTTTTTAAAATCTAGACTTTTTTTGGTCATAAATCTAGCTGCAATAAAGCAAGACTTCTTGAGAAGTGTAATAAAAATACTCAAGCAATTATGGTTTGAAAAACATACTTGGAGATAAAATCCAGATGATGATGTAGTGATCTGCCCATTTACAGTAGCAGTTAGAGAATTTTACCCAACATGATAAATGGGGATGTTAGATTTATCAGATCTTGGATACCTTTTCTGTTCTTTTTTGATATTTTTGTAGCACAACTAGAAAAGATATCGAAGTTGTTTTATACAGTGTCCACTGTCGAGCTATAGGGCAGAAAATACTAATATTAATTACACTGGTTGCTTAAGCTTGTGCAGACTCAAGGTTTCTCCTATAGCTATATTTTGACAGTTTCATATTCCAAATGGCTTTCTTTAAAAATCACTGGAGCGAACATTATTCTTATGCACTTTAGTTACATTCCTCATGTGTTCACTAATTAGTGTCATTTCTATACCCTAAATAAATAAATAAAAATCTCTGTCTTCTTTTGCCAACAGGCTAAAACAGTTCCTAAAGGAGGCATTTTGAACAGTGGCTGTAGAAAATTTATTTTATAAAAAAAAAAAAAATACAGTGTAGTGCCCAGAACTATTTTTTGCTTGGCTTTGAAGTATATGTCTGATACCCCACCCAAAGCCTATACTGCACAGCTTCCTGCTCTCCAACATCCTTTAATACAGACAAACATCACAAAAATCTAAGACACATATACTAATTGGTTTCAGACTATGAATTAGCTGTGGCCAAGATGTGAAAACTTTTGAAGAATGAAAAGGGGATGCTTGTAACAGGAGGAAAACTCTCAGGGCATTGCTGGCAGAAGCAGTGGGATATTTCTGAGTGCTGATATTTTGAGCAACAAAATTTCTCAGAAAGTACTGTAAGCATGGCTGTGACACAACCTTTTTTAATGAACATGCATTCCCCTCATTGTCTTAAGTATTTCACCCCTTTTCTGAATTAAGCATCACTTTACTTTTTGACTTTGGGTGTGCTTTGATGCTCCCATGCCCCTCAAGTGAAAGCCATGGTGTGTGGATGTGTATCTTCATGAAGAGTGGTTCTCCCAAGGCACACATCTCCAGAAATCCTGTCAATTTGGGAGCCTGTTGCAACATAAGGGGTTGTAGCTGGTTCTTTGGGAAAATGAAATACACAGCTCTTGCACAGAGGTGCCAAATATTTCCCATTTTCAATAACTTTGTGGCTTCCGTTCCCATGGCAACAATCAGGGGCTTGCCAGAAACATGGTCCTGCTTGTAAGTAACTGTGGATTATCAAGGAAGATCTATGATGCACTAGATGACTGAAGGTTTGGGTATAGTTTTCTTATTGAAATGCTGGCTTTGAGCTAAATACAAGCATTTTTTAGAGTCTCCTCCACAACTTGCCTGTAAGTTCCCACCTTAAACATCATCCATTGTTTTATTGATCTTCTCCAACATCAGAGATCAACAGAAATGGTTATTGTATGTTCCTGTTCTTAAATTGCAGCCCAGTGACAGATATCAGTCTGCCTCAGAAGTAATTAAAATGCCAAAGCTCTTAAGTGCAGTGCCAGAGAGCACTAGTCTGATTTATCAAGATTATTAGGTGGAGTATTACACTACATGGAACAAAAAGCAGAACTTTCCAAAAGAGTGAGTATGAGATAAGAAATAACAGAGTGCGAGGCAGATAAACAGAGAAACTCAAGAAAACAGTGAAAAAAAAAAGTGTCCAGTCTAGCTAGGCAGTGGTCTCAGTATTGCAATTAAACTGTTTTTCTGCTTTTATAGTCATTGTAGGAGAAGAGAGAGTAAGGCATTTTGTGCGTATTGGTGAAATGCAGTTCTTACTTCAGAAGAGGAAGGTTAAGTGATTTGCCCATTTCCACGCAGAAGATAAAGGTCAGAAAAGGAGATAAATTATAGCCTTTCAGGGCTCCAACTTTTGTGGCCTGTTCACTACAACAGCTCTCCAAGTTCTCTGACTATTTTCAAACCTAATAGCAAAAAAAAAATCCAACCAAACTAGGCAAAACTCATAAAAGCATATCCTTTCAGTTACTTGACCAACATAGTTAAGACAAAAGGAAGTAAAATTGTTTTCCTTTTTAGGATTTTGAGCTGAACAACGAGCTGAAAATGAATGTGTTAAATTTGCTGGAAGAAGTTTTGAGAGACCCTGACCTTCTGCCACAAGAGAGGAAAGCTACTGCAAATATACTGAGGTAAATACGTTTGTAATAATTTAGTATGTTAACTGTAGCATGTGAAATAGTTAGGGGATTGTGTGTCACAGAATTCACAGGGTTTAGTTTTTCTCCAGAGTATTTAATTGTGAAGGATTACTCAGTGTTTTATTAGCTATAAAATAGAGTGTGGTTTAAGTTTCATTCATAAAAATACTTGTATTGGAAAATTTTTCTGCACAGACTGGCAGTCATGGGTTCAGTCTATATAGCCAGGAAAAATGCTGCCCAGTAAAGCAACAAGACCACTCACTATGATACCTTGAGGAACTTCTGTCTCAGTAATGAGCCATCCACTCTGATAATCTCACAAGAGGCTGATAGTAGCCTCATGTGTCGTGACATCCTAACAAGACCATGTTTGCACCTTCGTTTGTGTTGACAACATGTCCAGAGTTCCTTGTGTAGCTCACAGACAGGAATTCTTGCTTAATTAATGCCATGAAATAAAAGACCTTTAAGTTTCTGCATAACCAGGACTATTTAAATTAGGGTTAGAACACCTTATTTTGTTTGTTAGGGCTGGTATTAGAGAGTTGAGTGTCCAGTCATGCCAAACCCATAAGTCTTTATATGCATTTATCAGTGAAAGTAATTCAGTCTACTAAATGCAAATATTTTCTATTCAGTAATTTTCATGTAAATTGTTCTACTTTACCAAGGAGCAGTAAACATTTAAAGACTAGGCAGTATTTAAAATAAGCTAAGATGTGCTTTGTTAGTATTTTTGTAAGTATTCTGCTAGAAAGCCAGTAAGGGTGCAGCAAACACAGTGTGTATGACTTTTCTAAGACCATCTGACAGGTTTCTCCATCAGATATTTGTGTGAAAAGAATGAGAGTAAAGTTGTTCACTCAGGGGGAAATAAAGTCAAAGGATAAGAAACAAAGATAAGTTCTTAATAAAAACACTTATTGCCAGTGGTATCCTACTTCATTTTTACATAAATAAAAATAAACCTCCTTTTTAATAATGTTACAGGTGCTGCTATTCCAAGTAAAAATAGTAAGCTTGATTCATGTATTTCCCTGGAAGAAACAGCAAGCATGAAGAGCAAAAAGGATTAGGATAATGGGTTTTAATAATATGTGTGACAGAAAAGGGTCTGTCAGATTGCTCACGGTGGGAAAAATTATGTTAAGACCTTTAGCTGCTTAAGAAAATATGAGAAAATAAACCTGGACTGACTGTTCCTGGCAGACTAATGGAATAGATTTATAGACCTTTAACATCCAAGTTTGTTAGCCATTTCCTGTATCCAGTTTCCAATTAGCCAATTTCCGTTAGCTGTTGCATCAAAAAATGGGACCTTGATGGTTATGTGTAAACTGTGAGTTGCCCCCATTTGCATTCTTTTACTGGTATTCTATGAAATGGAAGGTATTGTTTGTCCTCTCTTTCCTGCTAGCACTTATTACTGTAGTATCTGAGCACACTGTATATACTAGTGAATACAGTTAATCAGATATTTCCATTAAACATTTTTCAGAATTTTTCAAAAAATTCAGACTGAGTTTTTGACCATTCTGTGAATTTTGAAAATTCTGAAAGATTTAAATTTTTAAAACTGAGAAATGGAGAAAAAAAAAAAAAAAAAAAAAAAAACAAAAGAAAGGGGTAGTGAAATAAAACTACTGGAAAATAAAATCTTAGTAAAAGTGAAAAAATATATGCACAGAAATTGAACTAAAGTTTAACTAGAAATTAACTCATTTGAAATATTTTGTAGAAACATTGCATTTTTGAAAATTCTTATTCATAGTCATTATAGTGACAGTATTTCTGGAAAGGATTATGGCACTTTATTTTACAAGCAAGCAAGTAAAGCACAAATAAAATGACCTGTCCAAGTTCTCAGTGGGAGTTTCTGTTGGAAACAAGTAGAAAATGAAGATTTCCTGAGATACAGCCCTCAACTAAGCCATCTTTCAATAAGGTTTTCAGCTGTATACCCTAATCCTGCCAGACATTTTGAACAGCATAGTTTGATTGTAGATTTATTTAGTCATATAGAGCCATAAGTATTTGTTTACATCCCACAAACTAGCTCTGGAAAAAGAGACATTGGTGTCTCAGTGTTCAGGACTAGTCCTTTTCATTAAATGCTGTATGGATGTCCCACTTTCCTTCAAAATGAGGCTTGAAATTCAAGCCTTAGCTAACATTGGTTATCTAAAATCCTTTATTGCTTTTCAAGACTGGAAGTGCTGCTAACATATATGCATTCTGGACAACTTGTATGTCAAATATTTCAATACTATTTCAATTTAAATTACATTTCAATACAATTTCAATACTATTTCAACACTAAGTCCAATAAGCATCACTGACATAGTATTGCTGTCCCAAGACTTCAAAAAACTCTTCCATTTTCAGTAGCAACTATATTTTAGTAGCAGCTGAGTTTACTCATATGTCCTATCCATATGTTTATTATCTACATAAACTGCCAAAAAAAGGAATTGTGGCATAAATAAATTTTGAGATAGAAGCAATTGCATAAATACAACTTTCATAATTTAAATTGTTAAGCTGCAGACAACAGGACATAAGGAGTTAGTTCCCAAGTTTAAAATGTTATCTTATAAAACAAACTGTCCCAAAGTCTTATGCTGATCAAAACTGTAATCTGAAGCACTTGGGCTCATTATCCAGCCACAGAGGAGGCAGTTATTTGACAGACATGTCAAATTTGTTAACAGTCAGCTGGTAAGGAGAAATTAATTTTCCAGGAATGGGAACTACTTCAGGAACCTTTTAAGAAAGAGTATATTGGAGCAATTCTGATTCTGGACAAAAAATCATTTATCTGGGGTGAAATACACAAAGGTGCCATACATCTCACCCTTCCACCGAAAGGAAGAGCTCTGTTTCTTATATCACCTCAGGAAAATGGTTTGTCCTGTAATTAAGAGTGGTTTGCAAGCTAAAAAAAAGAACTACAGTTACTCCCAGAAATACACCCTCTCAGCAAGGCTATATAGTTAGCTGAGAAGAGGAAATGATAGGATTTAAGGAATAATCTGCAGTTGAATTGTTTGTTGTTTGTTGTTAGTTGTTAGTTCTTTGAATATAACTGTATTTCTGTGGTAGTAACACAGCGGTAGACTTTGCTTTATTGTTCCACAAGCCTTCATTTTTATTGCACATTATTAAAATTCAAGTGCCAGAAGAACAAAGTTTTTTCTATATTTGCACTAAACCCAAAGATACTGCTTCTGGTGCAAAAAGAGGACATGGTGACAGGGAAATGTTTCTTTGCCTGACATTCTTGCCTGTTGCCTCCTGTGGTACCATGGCTGGTTGTGAAAGTAGGTCAAAGCAAACACTGAACATCCTCTTCCCTAAACTGGAAGAGTTCTCTCTATTACTTCTCTCTGAAGATTACTATCTGTCGTAGTAGGGACATCTAAGACTATGTTCCTCCTGACCAAGAACTGCTAAACTTTAACCAAACGCTCCCATACTGCACTGAGACATCATGAAGAGGCACTGTGTTCTACACGAGTGTATGTATCGCTCATATAATTGTTTTCTTTTTTTCTGCATCAGATTAGAGATTTTCTATCATTTGCCAACATGGCAGATTACAGTGAGTGTTCTAAATGTTAAGAGAAGACCTGTAATGGAGTAAAATTATTTCTTGAGTTTCTTGAACTGTCCATAAGTTATAATGACAGGGTGAAGGGAAAGAGATTTCCTCTCTGCATGAACTTAGAAAAAATTCTTTGATGGGACCCACTGTGTTTAACTGAAGCACATAGCCACAAGGCAAACCATAGACAGCTAATGAGGTGCTGCTTTCAAGGTAACTGCCTCTCGTGAAGGAGATTCTGTCCACTAAAATTGTCTGAAGTTAGGCATCCTGACTGTTTCTCCAGAGATTGTACAAGGTACCTTCCTTTCTCAGACAATTACAGAACACAGGCAGTGACTTGTGGAAGATGTGAATCCCACCCTGGATGGCCTAAAAGTATTTAGAGTCCTTCTTGTTGTAGAAATGTGTGGAGGTGCTCACAGGCATTGCATTCATCTTTTGGTTCATATACCAATGTCTGGTTTGGAGAAATACTGCTCACTCCATCATCACCACATACCCACCTCCTTGGAAAGATATTATCCTTCTGGTTTTCTCCTAGATGGAAGGCTTTCATCTGATACTACTTAGAGGAGAAATGTAAATTACCCACCTGAAACCGAAGGGCTTTTTTGCTATTACTAGAAATCAATATGTTTGAAAATATTTGGCATCATATTTTTTATTTGAAAGCACAGATTTGTCACTGGAAGTTCTGATTAAACTTTAATTGAAAAGACTTCTATGGGACAGAATGAAAATGGGAAGGAGGGGTGAGCCAGTTGACATACCCCTCATGAAAATAGTCATTCACCCAATTGCTAGGTGAGTGTCATAAAACAGGCTTCTTAGTTGATCTGAAGGGGGGCTTGTTGCAGGCTTTTATATGTAAAAGGCCTTGGCATATCTAAAAAGGTGGTTTTTCAGAATTCTGTTTTGCCAGTCAACCCTCACTGTAGGATCTGTCTTCCCCACATTTCAGTTTTGATAGTTATTCTTGACTCTGAAAAATAGAGTAGTTCAGAGTGAGGTTAGCATAAGCATTGCTTATCATAAATTCAGTGTTCAAACGCTCATGAAAGAAAGTTCATGTTCTCTGAGCCTACGTATGGGTATATTCCGTGGACTGTCTCCTTGAAGGATATTGGGTACAAATGTGTCATTACAAACTGACCCAGCCTTTGAGTGCATGTGTGCATATGTGCATATAAATTTATTGGAAAATCCGTCCATTTATTAGTAGAGATTAGAGGAGGAGGAGAGGTTGGTCTGTGTTCTGAAGATACTATGGTCACCTCTGGGAAAGACTGTATAGAATATGAATGACAAGTCAAGTGTTAATGAGAGATACTGGCCTGCTTCATGCCTTCTTGAGTCATCAAACAGAACAGCTGGTATTTCTTGTGTGATGAGATTTTTGTTGAACGGACTGACAGGGTTTCTCTGAAGGATAAAAAAGCTTCTATTTCTTTTTATTCAACGTGTGTTCTGAAAGCTAGGCAAGCCTACTGAAGTATGTTTTGCTTGAGATTTTATCAGCCTTACTTATTAACCCCTGAAAACTAGGCAAAATTTCATTGATGGTGAAATATGAAGTTGTAAAGTTCAGACTGAACAGCAGTGGAGAACTTTGATACATAGTCATATCTGGAGAAAAAAACGTTGGTTCAAGAAACAGTTCCTCCTTCTTCTTCCTTGGAATAAATGTAAATGAAATCCAGGGATATGCAGAGATCAAAATTTGATGGATGACCGATTTTCTGCCATGTATGATCTCACCAGACAATACATTTCAGACTCTATGACTTACACCATCTTTTAAAATATTTTTAAAATATTTTATATACTGTAAATGAATGAGACAGTTGTTAGTATTTTCTACTAGAAAATTATTTTAATATTTCAACCAGTCAGGCACAAAGAATAATTTAAATGAGAAACATCTAATCTTAACTGCTGACTCTAAGAATCAGAAAGTTATTTCTTACATATTTACTTCCTTCATTTGTAAGGATAACAATGAAGGTGTTACCCCATTCAGTCCTCCCTGAGAGGGATACTGTTAAACAGTCTGGCAGAATCTCTCCTTACCTTTGCTTTCTTTCATACCTCTTTTCACATGGACCTGTGCTTCTTACTCAACTTCCATGAGGCTCTCCAAGGAGTGCAATGGGAGCTGCCCAGGCAGAGCTGGTCATCTAAACATATCTTCCCAGACCTCTGTTGAAACTAGGTATCCCAAAGCTGACAACAGTGCAGCCTGTAATGGAAGCTACTGTTGATGCTGTCAGTAGCTTTATCCAGTCTAGAAATGCACTGTCATATGGAGATTTAAATGTAGAGCATTTATTGATAAAAGGAGAATTTTTTTCATGAGACCATAGTGTTAGAGAAAAAGCACCAGTCATCTCTTTAGTATGAGGGATTGGAAGTCTACATAAAATATGAGACATCATTTTAGAGAGTATCAGGAAGCAAGTATAGGGAAGAGTTAAGTATTTTCAGCCTTTTAAGAATCTTATATTTCCTATTTTATTTTGTTAAGCAAATTCTTTATTTATTAAGCAAATACAATCATTTCTGTATCAAAGATCAAAACTCCAGCCAATATAAAGTTATATGTAAGGAACTCAAACAATGAGTTTACATTACTGATTATCCTTGGGGCAGAAGGACAAGCCCTCTCTTTATTTTATTGCCGGGAAGCACATGTTCTTGTCATATGATGAGCAATACCTTTCTGCAGGCAATCAGTCATGAGATACAGCATAAAATAAACTGCTCAGGAACGACAGATTGCCACTCTGTTTACAGTGCCTGAGTCTGCACACCGTTATTATATGGAGAAGCAGCTTAGGGTTCTCCTGAAAAAGTAGATATTCAGGACTTTGTATAGCTTGCCCATCAGATATAAGGTGTTTCCAACTCCTGTGAAGAAAGCGGCATTTTGTGTGGATTTGATAGGCTGAAAATGAAGGCAAGGAGGTTTCTTAGATACTTTTTCTGTGTATCTGCATTTGATTTTAACCTCATCCTTCAGTTTGGCAAACCAAAAGGAAACAACAACAACCCACAACAGAAGAACCTAGTGTACTAAGCATTAACACTTCCTCCCCACCCACATAGTACAAATTCCATATCTCACACTCATAGCTAAAATCTCCAGGCAATATAATCCTTTTAATGCGTTCCCCAGCTGGTAAATTGAAAGTCTGTTACTACGGTGTGCAAAATTAAATTGGAGGCACCATGAGAAAATAGCTGGTCCAGTTGCTGCACTTTCTGGAATGACCAGTAGAACTGGATCTTCTTTAAAAATGGTCATCTAAACTTTCCTTGAAAATTCAGCTGAGTGCTCTAGAACTTCTGCAGAAAGCCTGTTTCAGTGCTTACCTATACATCCAGTTGAAAAATGGAACTTAATGTTGAAATGAAATCTCCCCTGATGTGAATCAGTCCAGTGACTTCTTGCCATATCTTTGGTGTCTTTATAGGCAGTCTTTTACATACCAACATACTGTTCTTTCTCCTGATTTCTCATAAATCTTCTCTTTCCTCTGTAATGTAAATCCAATCTGTTCAAAGTTTCTTTGACTCTGTATTTTCCAAATGAAGGGGTGAGATCTTAAAATCATGTGCCAGGATACTATATCAGAGTAGATGAGTTTTGATGAGTACTTACTACTTCTTCTGGGTTCATTTTTGACCCTTTATTTTGAAATAACCCTAATAATCACAGGTTTTCTATAACAGAATTGGAAGCATGGAACACTTGTATTACTCAAAGCAAATCATATACTTGCTACAAGTAAAATCTGCTAGCAATTTGTTGTCTGCTTCCACTATCACAGTTCTGTGTGTGGGACACTGCATAGGACAGTGTAGTGCTAATAAACAAGAACACTGCCCAGTGAATCACCTGTTTTGCTGTTGTTTCTTCACTTCTCAAATGTTGATTTTTCAAACATTTCCCCCAAATATAATTTAGCACAGTAGTTTACAAATCAGAGAAAAGGCTTGAGATGTAATTTTCCACCTTTAGGTTTCCTAGGATTATTCAGGATAGGGAGCTCATGATTAAATATTACTGGTTTTGTGCTGTGTTTTTGTGTTGCCAGTCCAGTTCTTGAAAACGGATTTCTTATTTGTCCACCAAACTTCTTTGTACTAAAGTCAGAGTGGTATAGATGTCAAAACCTTATAACTATAATCAACAAGTAAGTACAGTAGTTATTGTCATTGACCATTCTACAGTATATGCTGTTCTTATCTCAGACATTTTAAGCCTCCAGGACCATCGTTTTACCTTATGTGACTTTGATGTCGTACCATTTTGTACACTTTTACTTAAAACAAGAGATTTATGTGCCAGATCTTTTTTTCTTTACCTCTTCAATTGCTGTCTTAGGATTTATTTTAGATAAACATGATTGCCTATCTGTGATAAGGCTTTCTCATAACCGTCGACAATTTTATTTATGTCGGATGTTTTGCTACTTTATTTTTCAGGGCTCTTTCTCAGGATGATCAAGATGATACCCATATGAAAATAGAGGATATAGTACAGATGGTAAGTTCATCTTGAAATTTAAACATGAATACTCATATAGAAATGTTGCAGTTTTAAGTCAATAAAATGTAGCATAACTGCAGCTTTACAACTCTGGACAGAAATACTGTTCTTTCATATCAGGAATATAAATTTCAGTTTAGAGAAAGTAAGAATTTGGAGCCCATGTGAAAGACGAACAGGTCAAAGCTTTAGGATTTGGATTTAAATCACATGATTGGAAAAAAAGAAAAGGAAAGCTATTAATATGGATGAAATGTTAAGTGTCTGCCATCTCAGCTGCCATCAGAACCATAGCTGACCTTGACTGACAATGCCTGTTCTCCAAACTGCAGTCACCACCATCTCATTAGTCTGAAGAAGAGTGTGGGCAATGAAGTAGATGCAGTGTGATTATGTGGAAAGTAATACAGAACGCACAGATTTTAATTAAGCTACATACATACTCATGACTTGGTATATACCTGTTTTCCTATGAGTTTCCAGCCTGATGTTTACCCTTATATAGTTAGCAGTTTTTCTTAATTCTTATTTCTTTGTAGCAGGTTAGTTACAACTGTGTGTTGAAAGTTCAGATGGAGTTCTTAATACCCTGTGCTTTGAAATGTCCTTTGATGCCAAAAGAGATCATTAAGTGTTCTCCTTATTTTTGCAGTCAGATTGTCCAAAACAAGAGTGCTTTGAGACTTTGTCGGCCATGGAGCTTGCAGAGCAAATAACTCTTTTAGATCATGTTGTTTTCCGAAGCATACCTTATGAGTAAGTGTTCTCCTACTAGTGACTGAAGTGAGTACGGCAGATGAGTTATGGACTGGCAATGTTAGGCACTATGCTAATTCATGCTACTGACAGGATAATGTCCTTGTCTGTTTCTAGCCTTGCCTCTGACTCCCCTATAGTTTGATCTTGTTTTGAAAGACAGAGTTCTTTGTTAAAAAAAAAAATATGTGGTCTAAGGCTCTGGTCTAGTGAAGGGTGACTATAGTATGGAAGTGCTGAGTCTCTAGGGAGGGAGTGTCAAATCAGCTTCCTTCATACAGCAGTTTAGCATGGATATAACAACGTAAGCTGACAAGACCAATTTCAAATAGGGTCACAGTGCTGATAATTAGGATGGGGGTGGGGCTGGGGAAGAGGATTAAAATAAAAATAAATCTTCTTTATAAAATGTATTGCTTCAGACAGCATTAAAAATGGTATAGTGAAATGCTGGAATTAGTGTAAAGCCGTGTTATTAGCTTCTAACAGAATGAAACATACCTGAAATCCACAGTTACAGAGACTCTGTACTGTGTTTATTAAGGGCATTTTTGTTTGGTTTTTTTCTCTCCCCTCAATATTTAGAGAGTTTCTTGGGCAGGGCTGGATGAAAGTGGATAAAAATGAGAGAACACCCTATATTATGAAAACTAGTCAACATTTTAATGATGTAAGTACTCTTAAATATAGGTTGCTTTCTAGGAACTCTCTTGACACTGTGACCTCTGGAACAGAAATGCCTTTTTTTTTTTTTGACAATGTGATGTAGCTTCTTATCTAGTAGTAACTACGTTACAGTCTTTTTGTGATTTACCTTTTAAATCAAAGCACATGAAGATTCTTATTTTCACATATTGGTACTCAGCATTTCAATGGCAACTTAATAGAGTAGAACATTTTAAACTGTACTACAATGCTTTGTTGCTTACAGAAGAAACTAAAGTTTCCTCAGAGAGTGAAAATATAGCACAAATTCTATTTAATGAATGCCCATTGTATCCCCAAACATATCTTGGCTCTTTACCATTTTCCTGGAATTTTAGTGAGGGGCTTCCCAATCACTTTTATTACTGTGGGCTTGGAGATACTCCCCATTGCATCTCTTACCCTTCCTTCATATCATCATCATTCCCTCCCACTTCCCTACAATGGTATTTTCAATACAGTTTCTCTGGTTTTATTAAGAGCCATAAGTTCTGTTCTGCATTAGTTTTTTCTGCCTTGTTCAGTAAATAATTATATGTTGAAAGTGTCTATATTTAAATGTCCTAAAATTCTCCCTCTTTGTTTGGTCAGATGAGTAACCTTGTTGCCTCCCAAATCATGAATTACGCTGATGTCAGCTCCCGGGCTAACTCAATTGAAAAGTGGGTAGCAGTAGCTGATATTTGTCGATGTATGCACAATTATAATGGTGTGTTAGAAATCACATCAGCCTTGAACAGAAGTGCAATCTACAGACTTAAGAAAACCTGGGGTAAAGTATCCAAACAGGTAAGAAAGATACAGTTACAAGTACGGTTTCTAGATTTCATTGGTCAGTGTATTGTTCAGAGAACAGCCTGTTGAGATAGGATTCCTCCCATAAATATTTCTACTCTTACAATACTCCAACTATTTGCCAGAAGCACCAAGTGATACTGGTATTTCATGTCAAGGTGTTTTGTATTTAATTTATCCTTTTTATAGATATATAATTAATTAAATATATATGGGAACAAGCTGATTTCAACAGAATTAGCAGGTGCCTAAGTCTATAACTTGAGCCTGAAGTACTGAAATATTTGAGAAAACTAAATTTAGATGTTTTCAGATGTACACATCTAGGAGGTTACTAGCTATAACTAAAGTCAGCTCAGGTGCCTAAAACAGGAGCTGTATTTCCCTGCCTGTGCAGAAAGTCAGTAGAAAGGTCAGCATTTCTCAAGGTGGTGAGTTTTTCACTACCCAGTAAGAGACGGTAGACAATCAGTCTTCTTTCTTATTTAGGGTCCCAATTTTAGATGGTCCCTTTATCCCTTACCTTGCTGATGAGACTGTCAGCAGCATGGCTAAGGCTGTAAGGATGACTTCCAATAGCAAAATTAAGACATATGCAAAAAAAGACTAGCTGGAATGAAGAGTATCCAATATTTTATGTTCTCTGTTTTAAATGGTTTGATGAAATGGGTTAAATGGTTTACATCTCAGCTTTCTGCTATTAAAAAACCAAAAATTTAGTATTTTATTACCGTGGAATAACGGCGCAAGGAGGTCAGTAGGGCAGAGCAGCCCGTTGTAGATTAGGCAATATTTAGATACAGAGTTTACTCCAGCTAATTGGAAGACTTCGGGTTGCCCATTTTAGGTCTGGCTAATTGACATTCAAAAGGTGGCCTTTTATTATTGCATTTCCCCCTCTGTATGTCTCTGCAGCTTTTGCAAAGCACTAAAGCAGCCCAAGCAATGAAATCCACTTAAAATACATTCTGACTTTACTGCCTTCTCCAGTCAGCTTTTTCTCAGCTGTTTTATAGCTGGTGCTACATTCTAATATTCTTGTATACACAGTCAAATAAATTGCTGACCATTAATTTAATGAACCTGTGGTTTTTTTCCTTAATTTGTGGGCTAATACTATTAGCATAGATACAGGTTCTGTGTATCACTTAAAGGAAAATCTTTAATGCTGTCTAATCTGCATTTTCAGAAACACACTGGGAACTACAATAAAGCTAAATTCCTACTGTCTGTGTTATTACTTTTGCAAATGGGGTGAAGATGCTAAGTGAATTAGACCTTTTTTTTAAACCTAATCCCAGTCATTTATGTGCAACAACAATGACATTTGTAATGCATTTCCTTTCTAGACGAAAGCTCTCATGGACAAGCTTCAGAAGACTGTCTCATCTGAAGGACGATTTAAAAACCTTAGAGAAACACTCAAAAAGTATGCTTCCTTACAATACACAATTGTGCTTTGTAATGAGCAGTGGATAGTACACTTTAAGATGAGTTGGCTTTCATTAAGCTTTAATAATTAATATAATATTGGATAATATTTTTACCTAATAACCTTTTAAATTATAGTTTTATTCTATTTGGCATTATTGCTTTGCTGAATATCCTGTGATTTAGTAACCCTGATAGATAAATATTGTATCTCCAGAGAATTACTGAAACAAATCAAACTATTATTCTGTGTGAATGTTCCCTGTTGGGGTTTTACTTACACTGATAAACTTTTTCAATAAGTGTAAAGCCAAGTTTATAAATAAAAGTACTTATTCCAAAACAGGATTCCAGGGAGTCCTTGTTCCAGATAAGAAGTTTAGGATTTAGGACTGAACCTGAGTCAGATGAAAGATCTCTTCACACCTTTATCTTGTTTCTTACAGTGGCCAGTAGCTGCCGAGATGAATGTAGGAACAGGACAAATGCACAATGAAATTTCCTCTCCAATAGCCTCCCAGCACTCTGTAGTCTGCCACCTTAGAAAACAGCCTGATTTTTTTGTACAGTGGTCCTTGAATATTTTTTTCTTTAATTGGTTTGTCAGATTGTGTTTGACCTTACGCAGTTTTGGTATGCAAAATATCCTGTAGCAAGGGTTCTACTATTGATGTATGGGCTGCAGCTGCATGCATACAAAACCTGTATTTTTGCAAGTTCTGTAATTAGAAGTAGGCTTTCTAGGATTGAGTGGTACAACTAAATGATCTTGAGAGAAGCAAACTGAACTCTTATAATAATTACTGGAATGTTTTAAAATATATATGTAGTTCAAGTTAGTCAGTTTTTACTTAAAAAAATATTGCTCAGGAGCTAATCACTTTTTAAAAAATATTTTTACTCACAGTGTATGAACAGGTACTTGTATACACCTTTCAGTTAATATATTGCTTGCATATGTATAACAATCATCCTCATAATACTGAAACTATCCAGAATTAAATGCACTGCTAAGCGTTGTCAGCAGTCTACCTAAGTTAACAGTACAGACATCACCCTTCATTCTTCTTTTGCCAGAGCTTCAGAAAACCAAGTTTACTACTAGAGGCAAGAATCAGTGAGTGTGGAGCAGTGATTATTGCATTAGGAAAGCAACAATCATTATTCCATTCCTCCTGTCCGTCCAATAAAAGAAAATACCTGTTCTCCAGGGTCTCTATTTCCACTTTTCCAGATCATCTTTTTTCCCTCTCTCTCTCTCTTTTTTCTTTGTGTTCACTGTTGAGAAGGCCTGAATAGACTTTGACAGAATGGTATATACATACATATGTATACAGATACATATACATATGTGTATACGTTCATATATGCATACATATATGTGTGTATGTATGTATAAGTGTGTATATATATATATATGCATGTATATACATACATATGTGTATATAACTCCGCACACACCCTCTCACACACACATGCATACATTTACCCTTGATATACCAGGATGCTTACAAAACTGCAGAACATCAAAGGCTCAGAAGCATGTCCACATATATTTTTAGTTTGTGTGTGGGATCTATTTCTGAGATTGGCTGTCAACCAGGATTTAAATATGCCTGAAGGTGTCCTCTGATTCCAGAGTTTACCTGTCCTTCCTCTCACTCCATCATGTTACTGTTCTACCTTTCACTAAAGCTTATCTGCCATTAGTATTAGATATTGGACAGAATGCATTCAGTTGGTCATGGGCAGAGCAAATACAACTCAAGTGATGTCAGAGAATCTGTTTGCCTTAGAAATGAATGTAACCCATTATTTATAAGTATGTTAACTAATAAGGAGTTTGTCTGAGTTCTAAATAAAGTTAATTTGCAAATTTAGCTACAGGCAAATATGATGATTTCTTGTTTCACAGTTGTAACCCACCTGCTGTTCCTTACCTTGGAATGTACCTGACAGACCTGGCATTTATTGAAGAAGGAACACCAAACTTCACTGATGAAGGCCTTGTCAATTTTTCCAAAATGAGAATGGTAATTTTCAGTTCCTTATATGCTTTCCCAACAGGTGTTTAATTGCGTGAGTTAACTATTGATTTAATTATAACTCCTTTGAATTTAACTTCTAAGACATACAAGTATATTGGCATCATGCAAGATAGGTAGCTATTTGAAAGTAATTACTTGATCCAGTCTTCTATCACCACCTTCTGGTAAACTGAGAATTTTTACAAGGTGAATTTGCTTCTGATTTGTTCTCTGAGAAATGACAGACAGAAAAATCAGCTGTCCAAGGCTTGTGGAGGAGCAACAAAAGGCTTTTTGGAATAATCAAAACTAGAGGAATGTAGTCATTCATCAGAAAGCAGTAATCACAGTCTTCTTTTCAAGTGTTCTAGCGTCTGTCTAAAAAAGCATTTTAAAGTTGATTTATCTCCAGTGCTGTTTTGTAACAACTCTTCAAAGGGAAGCATGGAAATTTCTCTTCTAATCTTAGCTTGATGCCCTTTCTATGACTATGGATGGTAGCAGTCACTCAAGAAAGAGAGAATATAGGTTATCGGTATGGGGAGAGGAGAGACAAGGTGGTTCACTTGAGGCTGACTGAACACTGAATGGTTAATTTAGGAAAGTGAAATCCTTGGAAACTGTTAGGAGATGATCTCTGCCTTTCCCTTCCCTCCTCCCTGGATAAATTGCACAATTTGGTGCACAATTCTTGCCTTCTGTGTCTTAGCTGAAGTCAAAATGCAGTTGTACTTACTTATACACATGTGTTCTTTTGAAAGATCTCACATATTATCAGGGAAATACGCCAGTTCCAGCAGACCGCCTACCGCATAGAGCATCAGCAGAAGGTAAGGCTCTTAGGCACTGTTACCTACTAATGAAATCAAGGCTGTGGTAGCAATTAGTTGTAAGACATAGCTGTTGCTGAAAGATAAAAATCAGTGTATTTGCTCCCACACACAGAGAGGAGAGGACAGGCAGAAATTTGGATAGGTGATCTGGGGCTGTAATACCCTGGCCCTGGCAGAAACTCTTTATTTGACACTGTATATGGAAGCAAGTTTATTCCTCCTCCTCTGGAAGCTGTCTTGGGATTGCAGCCTTCATGGGGCTGGGATGTGAGGGAACAAGTTCAAATGAAAATGTGTTCTTACTGCCCATTTGGAAGCATAAGTGCCCAGAGAATCACAGAATCCTGGGATTAGGGGACAGGAGACGGCCCAAGCATCTGCTGATGCTGTGTGCATCCCACAATTCTTCATGCCTTGTCCCTCTTGGGAGCAATGAAAATTTGCCCAAAGCCAGTCTGTACCTTCAGAGAAGATTTAATTTCAGGCTCCAGGGGAGCAACATGGTCTTAAGTAACCTGGCTAAGGATTTGCCCATTCCTAAGAGGCCGTGATTCATAGAGCACCATTCAGACAAGCTGTTGTGTTTTGCAAGAAAAAAACGTGAGGGAATCTCAGGATCTGAAATGGGCTGAAGGGGAAAAGGAAAGCAGAGAAATTCTTGTGGAAGTGTCATACAGTCTGTTGATCTATGTTTTCTCCATTCCAGGTCACTCACTATTTACTTGACAGGACACTCATCATAGATGAAGATACCTTGTATGAGCTTTCCCTGAAGATTGAACCCAGACTCCCTGCTTGAAGAGCCAGCTTTGCCTCAGAGTCTACAGAAAGCTTTAGTACATTGAACAAAATCATGCATGCCAAGTCCTAAAGACAGCAAAGGAAATATTGAGAAGAATGCAAGCTCTTTTTTCCAATAAGAGATAGAGAGCCTCGCAGTATTTCAGTATTTTCCTCTCAGGCAATGAAAGTGAGCATTGGAGGTGGAAAACAATGATGCTTCCTACCTGGATTAAGTGTTTGCTGCTTTGCAAAGATAATGCTTTGCAGTAGGGACTGTGCATTTAATGGAAAAGAGATTTTCCTGTGAACAGGTACTCATCGTAGCCATCTTATGTGACAAATTAAGGAGACAGATTTAATTGATGGTAATATACTCAGGTATATTAAGATAAATGAGCAAGATGACATTGCTGTGATGTGGTCTGGGTTGATGGCTAACTATGCGTTCACTGAGGCAGTAATAATATTGGTGTCCTCATTTTATGTCAACTTCATTGAAGAAACAGGATCTTAACAGTCATCTGCTATCTTGGAGTGACTAAGGTAGCATCTAGTATCTTCAGATTTGCAGTTGTTTAAAATACTTACTGTACATTTAATGCTACCCTTTATAAAATGTTATCTTCTTTAAATGTTGTCAGCCTTTCTAAGGTGACTGATTTTACCAATGAATGAATTGTAAATATTTCTTCATTCATACACAATGAGAATATTTACAGCATGGAAAGCAAATGAACTGGTTGAATAGGTGTAAATAGTTGCCAGCCTTACAAGCTTCAGGTGGGAAATACAAGGTTAGCAGCTCTACTTGAGACTTGAGAAATACGGACATACAGTGAATGGGATGGTTAGTCACGTTGCACACAGCCCTGGAAAAGGCACTTTATTTTTCTGCACCTCCTGCAGCTTCTCTGACAAGTCAGGCTACAGAGCACTTTCTGGACACACTGTGGAGAGAAATACATGTCTGGTCTGGCGATGAGTAGTGATCAGCAATGGACACTAGGAGTTGGAGTGACAGTTTCATTTTACATGGAATCAGTGGTTTGAAAATTGTCTATATTTTTGTTCAGCCATTCAGCACTGACTTAATTCTAAAATTGTTCGCATCAGTGGCAAACTTTGAATGCCAGCAAACACAAACGATATATTTTTATCTGAGCTAGTAATTATAATTTGCATATGAGCATATGTTTAAGAAAATGTGCTATTTGTAAATGTTTTCAAAGCTTATGCTTTTGTGACATTCCAGGTAGATAGATGTCATTTCTGCAACTAGTTAGTACTTCCTGAATTTTCCTGATCAAGAGTGGCCTGTTGTAGCTGCATGGAAAGTGAGCTCAAATGCATGCTGTAAAGTGCATCATAGTATAAAACGCAGGTATTAGCACTGTTGAAAAAAATTGGCTGGAAAAGTGTCCTTACTTTTCCAATGATATTCAGCCAGTTAAAGAAATAGGGCTATATCACTGTATACCTCCCTTAAATCTTCTCAGGGAGACAGATGTTTAAAATAGATTATGACCTAGGCCTATTTGACCTGACATTTCTTACCACAGTTGTGATGCTTCTTAATGGTGGCAATGAAAAATGGATCTGCCTGGCTTGTGGGTTTTGTCTTTATTTGCACTTTAATTGTATTGCTGGCCCAGCCCAGAGCTGCACAGTAAATTCCATTCTTTCTATCTGAGTGTAACTGCTAGCATTTATAAATTTACCTTAGCAACTGTAAATTTAATTAAGGTTCTTCACCACAAGGACCATCTCTTTGTAAATAACTGCATGAGGAAACATTACAAATACTGGAACATTCCTCAGTTAGAAGAGCAGACAGCAACAGAAAGGGAAATTCCAGAAACATTTTAAATAGTTCTGGCTAATGATTGCTGTAGAAGTGAACATGGAAAATGTTACTTATAGAAGCTTTTTGTTGTCAAAAATACGCTTGTTCTTTTCACTAATGACTGACAAGAAGCTGATTGCATCACAATGCATGGTATGAGAAAAAAAAAAAAAAAAAAAGCATGGTTTATTTGGACCACAAAACCAACTTCTGTACTAAAGCAGTTACCGTATGGTACTTCCATAAGACACTTTGAAGTAATGAAGAAACGGGGGAAAAGTGGTCCAAAAAGTGATTTCTTAACTTGGTTTTATTGTTTCTCTGTTAACAAAGAAAATGTGTAACAACTGTCAGTGTCAATTGCCATCTCTGTTGTGTGCTATTAACTGCTGCTTTATCTGCCTGTACCCCATTTTACCAAACTTCCTTGATGTTCTTAGGGTTACAGGGTACAATCCTTCATCTTGCTCTTCTAACAGTTTGTTGTTTTGTACTTTATATGTGTATATTGGTTCTTTAGAGTTTCAAAATACTCAATGCATTTTAACGCTTGCAATATGCAGGGGTGTTGCTGTGCTCATGCTACAGTATTGCAAATGGACAGAGAGGAAGACAAAGGGTTAGGCATGAGTTTTTTCAAAGGTGCTGAGCATCCATGTCTTAAAATCAGTAGACAATGTGGTAGTTCAGCCCCTCTGGAAAAGCATATACTGTTTATATGCCAAAAGTTACCTCTTTGGTCAGTGGCACCATTTAGATTAGAATCACTAGAGTAACTAGATACTTGATTTGTGTTCAGAGTAACAAAAACACACAAAAAAAAAGGTTATAGTCACAGTAATGTTTGATTTGCTGATGACTAATATCAGTCTTTTTGGATGGGGATACAATGTGTTCATTAAAACACAGGAGGTGACTGCTCAAAGAAGCGAGCGCGCGTCTTGTTATCCACAATCCTAGCCAGTGTGGCAACCCTAACCAAAGCTGGAAACAGCTGTTCTGCAGAAATCCTACACAGCGAGTGTAGAGCGGTGTGTCTGCCCTGCAGTCGGGTTGTGTACTCCGTGTGTAAGTGGCCTGAGTGCCTCTGCTACAGTACTGCTGCAGTGTTTGAGCTATGGCAGTCGTTAGTAGGCAGCAGCAACCTGCTTTATGTGAGGCTTTGCCTATTACATCTATAGTGTACTGTAGTGCAGTGATCTCCCTGTACAGTGCACAGGGATTGTGGAGCTCCTTGCTACCAGCTTCTCTGTGCCACTCCACCACAGCCATATAATATATAGAGATAGAAATCCTAGTCATACAACACCTACTGTTCGCATCTGATGTTTTAGGGAAGAAGTCTTCAAGTGAGGACTTTGTCATTTGGATCTTGCTGTCTTTCAGGATCTTGTCCATTATAGCTTTTATGCCGTGGAAGCAGAGCAGACTTGCTTTTCTGCAATTGGAGCTGAAAAAGCCCAGCTGATGCAGGATTCGTAAGAAGGAGAAGGGCTGAAGCGCTTATCTGTTTGCCTTTCTTAGCTCCTCAGCCCTGCTGTGCCAGTCAGATGCAACAGTAGTTCTCAAGTTGGAGGGGCTGCTCCCTCTCCGGACAAAAACGCCTCAGGGTGTACGGGCTGGCTAGCTGCAATGGGGATAGCTTATTTCACCCACTGGTTCAGCAGTGGGCACATTTGCCAGCAAAGTCCAAGAGGAGTTCTGCAGTATTTTTTATTGCATAAGTAGCAGCCCGGCTTCAGCCTGTAGTTATCTGGGAACCTGGGCAGCAGCACAGACACGTCCCCTTCCATGTGACAGAGAACACTTGTCACACGCTGATATGGGGTTAGAGTTGCCTTCACCCCAGCCTTCAGTCCCCGCCCCAGCCCTCTCCTCCCCCTACTAAATTCACCAGTATTGTTAGTGGACTGAGCCTGTGATTAGTCATCCTGTGAAAGAAGACGTAGATCTGTTGAATTTACAGTGGCACTAAGTGTATATTCTGTCCCTTTCTTTTGGCTAGTCCTGTAACACACAAACGTGTAGCTTAGTAGTGAGAGATGATAGTGGGACTGATCACCCTTATTTAAAAGTAAGGAAGAGGTCTCCATCCTCTTTCTGCTTTCCTATGTCTCAATACTGATTATTGTTCTCTAGGATAAAAAGGAACTTAACTATTTAAAGTATTTATTGACTTTAACCACATTGATTTTGATTTCAGGACATGTTCATTATCCCAGATTTTCCTTCATAATCATTATTTATTTTAAGGGTTTTACAAAAACATTGTTTTATTTGTATCAATATTCAATCTTGCCTCTTTTCACTCTTATCAGCAACATTAAACTTAGATATATGATTTTAAATTCTCACCAATTGAGACATTTCTACCCACTCATAATTGTTATTCATTAAGGGCAAAATCCTTCAGACCTCATTCTGATAATACCTTAGGCTTCACTGAGAGCTTTTCATAAGTAAGTATTTGGGGATCTGGCTCTCAGCTATTTGCCTGTTACAGTTTTTGCCTCCAAAGGTCAAATGTCTCTGTGTAGGATGCTTTGTGTCCAATATGCTGCTCAACTATGGTTGTTTTGTTGTACCTTTACTTTTGAAATAGTCTCTGAAGTTTTGTTCTTTAGGAGAATAGATGTATGTTTATTTGACAAATGTACCTATATCTAACGTTACTTAGTGCACAATCCAGATGTTTTTGCATGTATTGTAACTTATCTTTTGACCTGAGGTTATTGGTTTGTATTGTTAGTAAGGCATATCAGGCAGGGTGTTGTGCCTATATGCTAATTAAACATTCTTTTTTTTCCTGAGTTTCAGGAGTCCTTACTGGTATCTGTTTATTTTTTTACCCCCACCCCCCACCCAGTGGTGAATAATTACTCCTTCTGAATTACCACGTCTTTTAGAGAAACATGGGAGGGGAAGGGACAAGCCATTAATAAGAAGGGCAAAAATCAGAGAAAGTTCTTGGTCTTCACTGGGAAAGAGTAGTTTGAATTACTGCATTTTATTCTTTTTTTCACTCATGCTGCATTGCAGCTGTTGTGGGCATCATTGGGAATAATGCTGATTTTAGCTTGGAACAGAGAACAAAGCCTACTTCGTACACAACTGGAAATGCTAATCCACTGTGAAGTGTACAGCACAGATAACTAAGAAATGTAACAGATTAAACTGAACCAGCCACACAGCTCATTCTTCTTCATCTGAGGAAAGCCTCCCCCTTTTCACACCTCTATTTCCTTTATAGGAATTTACAAGTAGGTGGAGTTTAAATATAATTTCAGAAGGTGTTTAAGGACTTCCCAATTCAATAGAATATTTCGTTAGGCAAAAGGCAATTAACTATATAATTAGTAAGTAGCATTGTCCCTACCTTCTTTATCCTGTTGTTTTGGGTTTGAGGGACACCTCAGGTTATTGGTTTCCACTTGGACACTGAGCCATTGACTGTAACTCTTCAGGTGCCACCATCCAGCTAGTTCCTTATCCATCTAACAGTATCCATCACATCCAGATCTCTTTAATTTAGAGAGAAGGATGTTGTGGATGACTGTGTCAGTGACCTTACAGAAGTCCAGATAGATGACATCCATACCTCTTCCCTTGTACAGTGATGCAGTCACTCCATTGAAGACCATAAGATTAGTCAGTCGCGATTTGCCATGTCGGCTGTCTTTCCTCAGCTCCCTGCCTTCTATATGTTTCAATATGTCTTCTAGAATGATCTGATCCATGATTTTACCAGGCACAAGATCACGGATTATTGTTTAAGAAGTTTTTAGCAGGGGGATGGTTGTTTTATACTTTTTAGTATATTGCAAGAAAACAACTAAATACTCTGTAAAATTATAGACTCACTGAAATGATCAAATCTCTGAGGAAATCCAACAGCACACAACTCTTCTTAATATTGACCATGAAGAAAGGTGGAGAAGCTAGCAGTTACAGACTGGTCAAAATCCTCAGTTCTGTGAAGAAAAAACTGAAATTCCTCTTGACTGATTGTGCAAAGATAATGAATGAGAATTGTGAAGACTGAACTATGCCTTGAAAGTTATATTCTAATGTTCTGGTAAAGTTTGAAAACAGTAGATTTTTGCTTGAAATTTCCAATTTCAAAGAGGACTGAAACAGTCACTGGTGTTTATTCCAGTTCCCTGAACACTAGAGACAACCCTGTACACATGGGTTGGTAAGTGTAGTAGAAGAAGCCATTGCAATTCTGTTTTCCTAGAGGTAGAAATTCCACCATGTAAGCCTCTTCTAATCAGACATCAACCTACCATAGTAATGCTAAGGTGTGCTCATGCCTAGATGGATGGGTCAGAAACAGAACAATCATTATTTCTGAAGTCCTGTGTTTTCTCCTGCTACTTTTCCTGGAAGCTCTAAATTTATACAGATTGGGGACAATATGTATAAATCATGTCTAGATCCTAGATATATTTCATATAAATCAAACATAGTAACTCTTCCAGCCAGAGAAAACACAAAATCCTATCAATGCTTTCTGTTTTGGTCTAAATATTTTATTTGTTCCATTTCTTTTGCTCTTAAAATTTCATCTCCAATGGGAGACCCGTATGAAAAAGAGCATCTTTTTCCTTCTCTAACCAAGCCTGATGGAGTTTACGTGACAAAAAATGTTGGATTGGCATAGTAGAAAGAGGGAAGGTGTCCAGACTTCAATATACCTGAATAAATTTGTTGGCTGTGTTTCTCTAGTCATTACTCTTTTGAATTCCCTGACAATCACAATCTCAGAACTGATTAATTTTGCCATTTAGGTAATTTTAAATTAACTGCTGCATTTTCAGTACTGTTTTATGAGAGGAATAAAAATCCCACATGTGGAAATGCTAGTATTAGAGTTACAGATCCATAGTTGGGTTGTGTTTTGAGGAGGAAGCAATGGCCAGCTGCACTGTGAGCCTCCTTCACCAGTAGTGGCTGGCTCTGCAGCAGCAGTGGAAGGACAAAATGAATATCCTCCTCTGGCTCAGAGAGCAGAGGATATCAAAGTCTCCTCTTGTAAAGCAGTAATGTTTGTTTGTAAGCGTGTTCTCAGCATATACCCTTGAGAGAAAATAGCATTTCAGTGAGCCACACACACTCTTTTTTCATTTTTGAAATGAGATAAAAGCTTTGCTGAGAGGCCACGTAAGAGCAACTTTTCAAAGGCTTGAAATTGTCTGAATCAGTACTGTCACCCCTTTCATGTGTGTGATCCACACCAGACAAATCCTACCTTCAGTCTTGCCTCTCTAATTAAGAACATACTAATTGTGATAGTGTGCAACGCAGTCTGCAACACAGCTGGCAAAAATAGTGTGATCACTTTTTAGGCAATTGCACTGAAGGCCATGTGGTTCTGTTGTAAGGATTTGGGATATTCCCCCTTTCCTGAAGGGTCAACTCCATTTTTAGAAAAACCTTTTCTGCTCCCTTTGGCCAGAAAACGCACTGCTAATTATAGAGAACCTTTCCTATAGTATGTGATGGATGTCCTGTGAAGAGCAACTTCAATAACTTAAAATAACAGGTTATTTTTAACAGGTTGGTTGGATCCAGTTGAGCTCTTTTTTTAGTAGACATGTATTAGCACCTTAAAGAGCCTTTCTTTGGAGTAATCATAACTGTAGGAGGAATGTTCTATGCTTACTTAATGCACTTGGTCATGGTGACTGTGCCCATGATTAGACCAAGTACATGCTTAAATTCCGTTAACTGCAGTGGGATGTAAGTGGCTGAATGCTACATCAAAATGGAATGTTTTTCCAGTTTGAGATCTCAGTGACTGTGTATAGTCTGTGTAAGTGGGTATTGAACATCCACGGACACAGGGAAATCTCAGTAAGAGGTCTGGTAACCAGTTGATAAACCATTATATTTATTCCCAAGATGGTATGCTTCACTGCATTATTCTAAGTCTGTCTTTAGGAATCTCAAAAATTAGAGACCCACTGAACTTGAAAACCAGTGATTTCCATCACATCGGGGGCAAGCTGACTGCTAGCTTATAAGGATATTGTGTGTAGTGGCTCTTTGCAGCTGTGCAGTAACAGAGCTCTGACTGCAACAGCAGGAGAGCTAGTGATCACTGTCCTTGCAAGCTCTTCAGAACAAACACAGCATCCTCTAATTCCTAATTTTATACATATGCTAAGTAATAATAACTAGGCTTATAATTTCTGTCCTGATTCCTTTGATTACTAATAAATTATTTCCCACATAAGGAAATTTGACTTTATAGACATTTGCTGTGGAAAAAATGTGCTAATCAGAAAGGCCTTCCCATAAGAAAAAATTAGCTTCATCTGATCCATATAGGTAACCTCTCTGTTCAGCAGCTTCCAAAACAAACTTCAGTGGGGCACAAATTATTGCTGAATTTCAGCTGAACTCCCTGTGCAGGGACAGATGGCATTAATATGAATAGCAATTGAATTAACACTCAGCTACTGCTACCTCCCCAGCACAAGCAATGAAACCAAGGCAGCATTTTAATTGGGAGATTTCACATAAATATTTAGGTTAGATAGAAATGAAAATGGGGCATTATTTATGGATGATTCTTAGCATCCCAACTGTTTCTGTAACAGAGTTCCTCACAAAATAGATCAAAGAACAGTAGTAAGACCAAGCCATTCTTTTTTAAGTATTAATGATATATTCTTCAAAAATCATAAGGGAACTTGCTAACACTGTTTTCCAGGTGTTTGCAATGTTAGCTTACAAGCTGAGTTTTGTTTACATCTTCTGTTCTTCCAGGATCTGAGCTGGCAAATAGCTTAAACATCTGTGTAATACAGCAAGGCACTTCAGCTCATGATAGCACCTACTTCAAGGTGAAGGTCTTTGTCTGTTCAAGGGCTTTATGAAAATCACTGCCTTTATCAAATATTTAAAATGAGGTACATGCCTCAGTCATGAGCTGCTGAACTGGAGTGTGGGTCTGCATTGCTGACCAAGAGCTGGTGGCAGCCGCTGCAGAAATGTTAGTACACAAAGCTCTGCATTAAATGCAGGAAGTTGGGGCTTACAGCAAGAGCAAAAGATGTGGAATGGCCATAAAGGAGCTCTTGCTGAGTACAAAATGAAAAGCTGGTGTCTGCTTTCTTTGCCAGTTCCTGTACAGGGTAGTATTTGTTGTGCTCACATTTCTGTACTCACATTACCTCAAGAGATCCTCAATTGGATTTTTTTTTCCTGTCAATACCAGAAACAAAGTGTTGGGTTGGTGAGAAGCAGGTGTGGTAAAGAGGGGGTGTTCCAAATACTCCGTACTCCAGATGCATTGATCTGGAATGGCTGTTTTCTTTTTAATTAAAGTGGGCATGCATGGCTCTCATTAGTCCAAACAAGTAATGACATCTATGTTTTGTAAAGTTCCAAAAACCTGAGAGTTGGGTTTAGGAAATTACTATGTGTAATTCAAGGAATATTAAATGTGCAAAGGAAAAAGCATTTTAAAATCTTGGATTTTTAAAAGCTGCACAGTATTGGCCTCTGTGTTCCTCTGTCAGCCTCGATAAATGCTCTGCTTTGGTGGGAACAGAGCTGGGTAAATGAAATTGATTATTCTTTTTTGCTTTCCAAAACATGACATGTTATTTCTTTCAGTACTTTACCACTATGTAGCTATAGTAATTCTAAATGGTAGGCTTCAGATATCCTCTTTTCATGTTTATGGACCTTCATGTTTATGGACCCCTCTGACTTACAAAGAGTCATGAAATAATGTTGTGAATTAAAAAGTAAAGGGGGAAAAAAATGCCTACTGTGATCTCAGCTCACTCTGGGTCTCATTCCCTGCTCTGACCCATTTTCTTCTAAGATGTGTGCAGGTGGATTTATCCTGCTTTCCATGTCTCTCAGTAGTTGTTCAGGCAGGCCAGGCAATCCAGCACAGAGGCTGCTCTTGACCTTTCTCTTTTGGCTGTTACTAAATGGGCCCTTGGGGGTGGATCAGCGGAGGTGCATCTCATTGCAGTTAAGCATTTGGCCAACATTTGCTGACATGAACCCTTTTCCCTTGGTAAGTGTTTGAAAGGTGATGTTATCACCCAACTGCTACATGCCCCTCTCCTGCAACATCCCGCTTACGTCAAGGGCACCCTTGTGTGAGCAAATGTCATTCATGTAACCCAGTGAAATAGGATTGGACACTGCAGCAATTATTTTCACTTCCCTCACCTCCTTTTCACTATCTCATATTACCTGGGCTCCTGTCAGTGCACCAACTTGTTATTCCCTTTACACTCTGGGCTCACTGCAGGCAGCAGGACGTCTCTACCTTCAGCTTCAAGGTCAGTTTAACTACTTATACTGCTTTTCTAGTTTCAAATGGTAGCATTTCAGATATGAGCATTATTAAAAAATTAATTCAAAGCACCACAGGATATGGTGTAATTTGGTAATAATTTATTGATACGCATAAATACCTGGTGCAAGAAAAAATGTGTCAGCCCACTGTGCAGATGCTTCAAATGCTGACTCTTAAGTATGTTTAAGTAAGGGAAAAATAAGCCCATTTGCAGATGTATAACAAGTTCACACAAAAACATCTCTAATTCAATAAGGGTTTTTTTTGTGACTTTGATTGTAGCTCTCTGCACTGCAGAGATGAGGAGTTTATGCTGTAAAACAGTGTCTGATTCAGAAGGGCAAGCACTCCCTGCACCATCATTGGGCTTTAGTAGGATAATTTGGGCTCCTGAGTCTCACCAGGTTAGGTCTGACCTGTCAGACCTTCACCTGAAAGAAATCAAAAATCATGGTGCTTCTAAGGGGTAGTTGTCTCATCTATGAAGAGTCACAGTCTTTTCCATGACTTCTCTATTGACATGAATCTACTTACAAATTCATAGTTTGGAAATTTTTTTTCCAAATTATTAGATTTTTATAACCATTCCCTGACCTCTGTCATTATAAGGAGAAAGAAACTGAAATTTAATTGATTTTTCATAGAGATATTCCATGCTGTGATTAAGGCATAGTTAGAAAGGTGTCTGCACTGGCATTGTTTCTGCACTCTGGAGACTGTATCTTAAACCCAAACTAGTCAAAAAGGTTTGAGTCTTGCTCAGGATGAGCTATGAGAAACTGAAAAAAACTACCAATATTGCTTTATGAGATTTAATGTTTGAATTTACATCTTATCCTCTGAACCTATAGAGTGATACAGCAAACCAAGAGCAATAAACTGTTTTCTGGGCATCTAAAAATGGTCTCTCGTGCATGTAGTCACTTGTGACATTTATTGCAGATATTTCTAAGGTGCCAGCAACTTCCATAGACGGGCAGAGAAAACTTTCCACTGGCATCTGTAGCCTTTAACTCAAGCTAAGGATGACTCAAAGGACTTACTTCTCAAATATAAAAGACCAGCCTCCTTCTCCCTCCACCACGTGAAAGCTCATCTCACTGCAATGATACCGTTAGCTAAACAGCTTAACAGTTTAAGACGTGCGTATACCTTATTTGTGATTATGAGCCTGTGTGAACTTCAGCTATCACTCTGCCATTCCTCTAAAATGTCACTCAGGATCACATGGTGTGACAATTAATACCACCCAAGACACGGTTCAAATATTTAATCTAGTTCTATTTCTAGAAATGTCACTGTAACCCTCATACCTTCCTTCTCTCCTTGGCTAAAAGCACATGTGCTGCCTAGCGTGAAATATAAGATAAACAATACCTGTTTTCAAACCCACTAAGAGAAAAACAGAGCTGACAACTTCCTCTTTAAAAGAAGTTTAAGAAAGTGAAGAATTAATAGCACAATAATTATTTTTTTTTTTAATATTAAATGTAGTTCGCAAGTTCCATAAAGGGTAAAGAGGTGATTTGTGCATTTCTGATGATTCACTCTCCTCTGAAGTTCACAGAGAGGGCTGCAGCAGCTTTGGCTGTGTGCAGATCACAGGATCTCCGTATGCACAGCTGAGCATGGTGATAGTTGTGAATAAAATGTCCTGGAGACCCTCTGCAGCCTTTGGCCACAGCAGCTATGTCAGAGTTTTCTTCACTTATTGATTTAAAAGAAGGACCTTTTTAGTGCTGGTGAGGAACCTGCTGTACAAAAGCCATATTTCTTCTCCAGAGTACCTTCACCTTCAGCAGAGGCTTTAATCTAGGTGTGTCGTGAATAAGAGGGAAAAGTGGTTTAAGGCCCTGAAATAGGCATTCTCCATTTTATTTCATACTGGGGCTCAAACTGTGTTTACAAATAGCCTCTCCACCTTAAATGATACCTGCAATCCTTTGGGCTGTTTCTCAGCCAGCATCACATCTGCAGTAGTGACTTACTAAATCTTGCTGTTGGCTTTTGTCTCCGCCTTCTGGGCACAGTGGATGATACATATATTAAAATACAGTTTTAAAACCAGAATAGACTCCAGGCAGGATATTAATGTCCTGTAGGTAGCTGAGCATGTCTTGGAGGAGAGCAGAGAGATAAAGGCTATGACCTCTAAGATCATGACCTTTCAGACACATTTTGCTGATTCACTGGCCACAAGTTATCATGGTGTATTGGAATACTGCTTTAGGAAAGGCAGTGCTGATTTGACTCTGAATTTTTTTACCCTTTATGGTGCCAATGTGGTGAGAAAATGAGAATGAAGAAATTTTGTTTCCGGGGACACTTAACACTACATGCTGTACAGATTAGTGGCTGTTACTTTAAGTCGGTGTTGCATTTACTCCCCTCACAATTAGCCACTGCAGACATTGATCCACAAGATGACTTCTAAGGAATGAATCAAAACTGTTCACTGTAGGAGGGAACCTGGTGTGTGGAAGATGCACAGCAGCTGTTTCTGAGCCAACTGTTCTATATTTCTTCTCCCCTGCACAACAGCATTTTTGCTTTCTTCAAATGATAGTACAAGTACAAATGACCTTGGAAATAAAACTTTAAAAGACTTGTTGCCAGTGACAAATTCCACTCTCAGAGTTACTGAGTTGTGTTCCATGCCCTGGCGTTAAGCCAAAGGCATGTGTAATCCTGGAGGCATACAAAAGACGTTTTAACTAGTTATCATGAGGCAAAGCCAGCATCCAAAGTATGAGCAGAATGACATAATAAGGGGGAATGTGCAAGGCAAGTTGTCCAAGCATTTTGTAAAGCTGTTAGATTCAAATACCAGGAGCCTTCAAAGTGTCTTTCAGCACACTTGACTAATAAGAAAAAAACCCCAAACCTTCCCTGCCACTTTACATGTAGAAAATCCACCTGATGCTGGATACTAGCTGAGATGTATATCTTACCCTCCACCTTCATCAGTTAAAGGATGCCCAACTGAAGGAGAGGAAGACAGACACATTATAATTGCTGAGTGACAGTAGAGCAGATCAGCCCTGACCATGGTAAAGAAAAGCAGGAGACAAATTACATGAACAGGACCACTACATGAGAGCCAGCAACCCTGGCACTCACATTTGAGAGATGATGAGCCACATCCGACCGTGATGCTGTGTGCAGCAGAAGTAGGTGCACCCTCCCAGTTACAGCACAGGCTGGCACCACAGTGCTCATGAGGTCTGTTTTTTGCATTTCTGCCATCTGCCAAGGGTTTTGAGAAGCTCATGCTCTTCTCTCCCTGATGTTCCCTGACTGCTCTTCTTTCCACCAGGCTACAACAAGGTCAGTGCTGTCCTAGTCTGAGGACTTAAGCTAGCACTCCAATTTATATTTCCCCTCTGCAAAATACCAGTTCTTATTTACTCCCTTTGGGCTGCTGTGCCTCTTGATGTGTCAGCTTCTGCTGATCTGCATACAGAATATATATATATGGTGCTCCAGCTTTGACATAGACTTACATTGAAACAGTTCAGTTTAGATCACACCTCTGAATATTTCTTACACAATATGCCAAAATCCCTACATCATCAAATTAGTAATGAAGAAGCTGTCTGACTCTTAATGTGCTGATCCATTACATTTAGGAAAAACAGTCTTATTACTATCAGAGTATTATCTGAGTGACACATGCTTGAGGACTCATGTCATGAATCCTAAGAATCTTGTTAAAATCTATTAAAAAAAGTTATTTTTATACCTCAAAAAAAGGTGTTGTATCCAATACCATAGAAATTAGACCTTGTTTGGACAACTGAAGAAGAGATATTCACAGAACTAAAAATCAGTGCAGGTTTAGGCGCATCTAATTTTGACTTATGTGTTGCTAAAATAAAGTCCAAATTGACATGGTGCATTGAAAGAATGTGAAACTTGTGCAAGGTTAGTGGAGTTATAAACAAACTTAACAGATAAAAAATAATTAAATGGAAAACCATAATTGACAGTTGGGAACCATTTAAGAATATTTTATCAGTACACTCAGAATCCCAGAACAGAGGAGAAAACTCTGCTTATTAGGAAGCATACCAGTTTAAAGGGAAAGTGAAAGTAATAGTAAAAAAATTGATGAGACTGATAGACACTTAAGTTAACCAGCTTCCTGGTATTGCAGACAACCTCATCACATAATCTTACTTGGAAATACATCTATGATGGTGTCAGATAGAGTTCCCTGACTGCTCCGGTCAGGAGGATCCCCAGGCCATGCTGAGGACTGCAGTCATCACTCCCTACCCGCGGTGCAGGGGACTGTGACTCCCCAGAGAGGCCAGCACTTGGCAGGCAGAGACCACGGCGTGCACTGCTGGTGAACCGCTGCTGGTCCCAAGGGGCTGACAGGACCTCCGAATGTATAAGCTATTTAGTAGAGAGCTGCTCTGCTGCTTCTATGCTGGGGACCTGGTATGAACATTACTGGGGTGAAAGGGCCGTTCCAGTATCAGGAGGATGTTGAGGATGAAACAGGAGTTCTGGGTGGAGCCATAGTGATTAATAAATCTTCAAATATGATAAAAAACTGATAGAGAGACATCAGAAAGAACTAGTTATTAAGTAGCTACATGTGGAACAAACAACGAGTAGAAATTTCTACAACAAACTGATAAAAGTAATAACATAGGGCAGAGATTCAAACTGAAGATAAATGCAGGCCAAAAATAAGAGTTTTGTTATTTGTTTGGGGTTTAGGTTGTTTGTTTGTTTGTTTGCATTTTTTTGATTCAGAAACTCCTTTATCTTATCCAGACCATACTCTCTCTATATAGTTTTGAATGCAAGATGGATGCTTTCCTAGTGCAAGTGTTTTCCTTCCAACACACTTCATCAGTGCAGGCAAGCACTCTATTCCTTTTCAAGGGTTAAAAATTATAATCACATAAGTTCTTCTGATCTTGAAAAACTATTCTTTCCCCTTTCCAGCTGCTCTATGGTAGCACCATAGGCATCTAGAAGAAAATGGATTTTCAATCATCATGAGCACAAGAGAAGACCCTTAGGAAACTCTTACAAAAGAAAAGTGTGCACTTTCATCTTTTAGGCTGTGCAGTAGTTAAATTTCCCTGAAGAAAGTGAAATCCTTACAGTGGAGGCCTAATGATAGTCTGCAGTGAAACTGAATCACAGCATGGTATTTCTGGTTCAGTGTTCTTAGAAAAACATTATTCCTTTAATGACACCTTTGGCTGGGATAATTACGTTTCTCTGAATCCACAGAGGTGGTGATGGTGCAAACTTATTGTTAGGGCAGGCTGACATTTTCTGTGGGGAAAAAAAATGGCTGAATCTGTTAATGATTTGAGGTCAGATTTGACAAATGGCTTTGATGAGAATTTTTTTAGGTTGAGACCATTCTGTTCAGACCCTTTCAAAATGCATCTTTTTGAAGTGTTTATTTTGAAGCAACACATTACTTAGAAATCGCACTATTTTTAGAGGAAAAAATAATGAAAAACAAAACAAATTGGTCTTGTTTCCTGTCAAATAAAATGTCTTATTCATTATGCACCCTCATTATGTAAAAACTTTGTTTGCTGAACTTGTACATCAGGTTTTTGTGCAAGTCTATTTGTTCTATTTCGACTGTATGTGGACTACCTGTTCAAGGCATAACGTGGACTCAGTTTGTGCTGCAGTATTATATGCATGCGTGTTCAGAACTATAGCCCACCCTTGTGGCAAGAGGTGTTTGTTGAACTAGGAGTTAGATCATTTTGATATAAAGGATTACAGTCACCATTCCACAGCAGTCCAGATGATGTTTTTCTTCTCATAAGAAATTCTAACTTTCATGTTCCCCTAGACCCTTTGCATTTGACAGTCACAAATGATGGTCCCTGCGATGGCAATGCCACGCTGCAGTGAGAAGGTCCTACCTAAGGAGCAGAAGATCAGGCCATCTGTCGTCTCGCAGTTCCTGCAGGCAGCAGCCACGTGATGCTATGATTGATGCTTGTCAGGTCACCTTCTCAGCAGAGTCACCTTTTCTGCAGGAGTGACTGGGTTTAAAAATCTGAGGAACTTACCGGTAAAGATAGAAACTGAACTTCTGCTTACAGAACTGCAAAATTTGGGGAAGAAAATTTTAGAATGAGGAGTGCTGGGCTTCAATTGTAAGAGGAGATGTGTAGTTAAACATTAGTTTTTTAAAAAAGAAAAAAAAATGCCTGTCTTACTCTGATTTTTTTTTTTTTTTTTTTAGGTAGTTAACCTACGCAGGCTGTGGCATCTCCAGTCTTGGAGGCTTTTAAGAGCTCTTTGAGAAACATCTGTCAGGTAAAGTCTGCTTCAGGTTAGGGGAAAACTTTTCCATTGGGACAAAGCATGCAGCCACAACGGAAGATAAAACCACCAACAAGAAAAAAACTTGCAGTGTGAGATTTTATTAAAAATCAAAAAGGAAAACAATTATATGAGCATAAAATATGCCTTTGATCAGATGTCTAAAATCCAGTCATTCTGTCCCAAAAGTACAGATCTATTTAATGTATCAGACCCTGAAAGGGTGAGAAAACTGCTGATGATGCCTGAACAAGGGAGGATGGACAGTGAAGATGTCCATGCTGAGAAGGTCTGCTTTAGGGATTAAAGCTCAGTATTGTGCATCTAGTCACAGATGGGTATACATAAGAATGAGGAGGGGGCACTTGTACTCATTACGCAGAAGAAGTAAGGTACAACATCTCTGTATTTCCCAGATCAGCCATGTCACAAAGCTGTCACCATTTGGGTTACCAAGGAGGTCTCTTTGCCTTTTCAAACTGGCTCCTTTTATTCCAGGTTCATCCACTTCTTTTTCCAGGTGGTTTATTTTTCTTTCTGTTCACAGACTTTGACTTCTGTTACAAGCCTACACCAGTCACACAGTGTAGTTCAGCCTGAAAGTCAAGGATGTGAAGCTACTTCAGACACCCATGGTATTGTTTGCACACCACTTTTTGCAGAAGGTTTGCTCTGCTCAGCTGCTCTCAGGATCTGGCACTCTCTTATCCAATAGCTGTTGCAAGGGCAAAGCAAAGGATGTAAGAAGCACTGAATCAGCAGCTAAACAACCTTAAGCTTTTAACAGCTTCAACAAGCACAGTAAGCCTTCCAAAGAAATCACAGAAAGTAGCTTCTAGCACCCTTCACCCTTGCAGAGCTCCCGTGTACTTCTCAGCTCCTCCAGAACAAATTAATGCCAAGTGCCTAGGGAAGAGCACACTCTGCTTACCCGCCAATCCTAGACCACAATATTGTGGTGATCCAGAGAGTAACTTTCTGGCTGGGATGTTGCTTCTATCCATTGTGCAACCTTGATCATTGGAAAAGACTTGAAGGTAGAAAAATACGCACCCAGTCAACCAATAGCTGATGTTACAAAGAATGGGACTTTCCCATCACATTACACTAGTACAAGGAATGGAGGTTATGTGAAAATGGCAAAAAATACAGTGCAGCCTTGCCAGCAGATATGTGACATGGCTAAATTTAACGACCTGTCTGAGGCTGCTAGCTTTACCTGTTAGGCTGCACTACATGCTGCAGTCAATAGATGCACTATTCTGGCTGTTTCTGAAGCATTATAATTATACTGTTGTGCCTCACACTTTCTTGTAAGTACATACTGCACACCATTCCTCTAATTTAAGCAGATGTATGGACCAGATCTGTCCCTTAAAGTGACACAGTATTTAGACGCTCCCAAAAAACCCAGGCTGGTGGAGATGTTGAGTGCCTGTGGTCACTGAAGTCATAATTTCATTAAGTGGATTTTGATAAGGCTTCCAGTTTTCAGGACGGGATTTTGACTGCCAGCCAATTCCTTGCAGTGAAGATAGCTGGCATCTGTGAAACAGAACTATAAATACATAGATCTGCCAGGAAAATACATGTATTGTTTCTCAGACACTTAGGTATAACAATAATAGTTCTGTGCAGATTAGTCATAAGCAAATATTTCCAGAGTGTAGGATGGGGATGCTACCCTGTGAAAAGACACAAGAACCATCTGCTAAATACACTCAAAAGAAAGCAGCACCAAGCCCTCCATCACAAACTTCATATTCGATTTTGATTTACAGTTAAACATTCTCCCACTGCATTTTGGGAGGGAGAAAACCTGTTGGAGTCATGAGATCCTGTCCTGCAACTCTCATACAAATGAATTAATGGATAGAAGGGAGCCACTCTCAGACATAAGATACCATAAGGCTGTAGTTGATGATCTGCCTCCTGTCCCAGCTGGGTGTCAGCATGTGTTTCATTATACTCTAGTGCTGTGCAACTAATTCTTGGGGACTTGGAATAATTGAGGAAATTGCAATGTATTCCTGATGGAGATTAAAAAAATGCCTTCCCTGTGTGGTCTCTCCCCGTTTCTGTTTTGGGGAAATTCTTTCAGTAAAAAAATACTGAAAGTTCTGCCAGTCAGTGAGCACCTTTCTCTAAAAGGAAAGTTAGATAAAAGTATATTGCAATTCAAAGTCATGGAGGAGACAGAATAACGATATTCATGTATAAAATTGTTTAAACAAGATACAGGACATGAAACAAATGACTCGAAACACACTTGTGTTTCTCATCTCACATAGGTGACTAAAGTACAAAAAAGATACTTCTTTGCAGCAGAAAACCATACAAGCAGATGAGAAAGTCTTTTTACCAAGTGAGAAGACATAGATGCAACACTGCATTTTTCTTTAGGCAGGAGTGGAGAAGTTGAAGAAGTATGGGGTATGGGGCTAACAATCCCAGATCAACATGAAAATTATTGGAAATTAGAATACTCCGTTCACTGAAAATAAAACCAAATGCTCTGAGGTGTTTAGTTTAACCTCTGAAAGAATGGTGAAGAGATTGCGTAAACAATTACATTTTTAAAACTTTGAAAAAAACAACTGAAGCAACATATCCTGGTGGAAAGGTCATGTTTTACCATAAATCTTCCATGCCCACTTCCCAGAGATGATTTACCAGAGTCCAATTTTAAGAATAAGCTTCTGTCAGTGACACAAATTGGAATTTGTGTCCTTTATTTGAACAGGAGTTGTATCTTCCTGAGGAAGTCACAGTCACTGGCAATATTAGTCAAATTATGATTTTTGGAAGAAAAAATGTGCATTGTCTTCTTCAGACTTTCACAGAACATGCCATTTTCTCTGCTAGATTTAGAGATCTACTGTACTCCAGACATAATTCCAGCAGAATTAAATAGAAAAAAAAATGTATAGAAAAAAATACGTGTAAATGCTAACCATTTTCCTGAACATAAGAGCAAATCAATAATAAAAATAAATATCTTCTCTTATAAGGCTACCATTTAAAGTGAGGGTTTATTTGTCATTTGCACTGCATGAGTACTTATAGGTTGACATTAGGCTGTCTTCTCTTCCAGACATCTTATCCTCCAAGAGGAATGGCTAGCACATTCTGTCGTCTTCTGGCTGGCCGTGCAACCACTGCACTCTTTGCAGCCGCGGGCGCAGGGGTGCTAACCACAGGGTACCTCCTCAACCAGCAAAATGTGAAGGCTGCTGTTCAGGAAAAACGGAAACTCTTCCCTCCGAGGTAAGGACTTGGGGTTAGGCAGTCAGCTGAGCACAGCACTCTGTTAACTGGATTAGGAGCAATGTTTAACTCTGTGGAGGAAGAAGGTCCCTATCAGAGCTGCAGAGTCCTCATGTGGCCGTGCTGTCTGTGTGTCTGTCCATGGGATGTGTGACCTGAAAAACAGCATCCTTTATTAATAACCTCAGGTTTAGGTAGCACCAACAATGGCCTTCAAGACCAGAAAGCAGGCATGTGAGATATCAACACTGAAAAGATAACATTGCCAAACAATGACAAGCCTAATAAATGTTTCAAATTTTAGGCAGAGCACTGTACTAGTCCTTATTTTATCTCATCAGCTATCGAGTATTTTGCAGCACAACCGATTGGACTAGCTAATTATACGGACTCTACCACTAGGAAATGTGAAAATATTTTCATTATGCAAGTAGTAAAGAAATCTCCCATATAACTTCTGTGCTTGAAATACTCCTAATTCTGTTACAAACTGGGTGGGTGATGATTAGAAACTAATTACAGACCTTCTTCTCTGTAGATTGACTGCTGGCCATACTTGTGAAAAACGATATGCATCAGGGCCTGACTGACCTTTTTTTTTTTTTTTTAAGTAGTAATTACTATCCCAGTTAGGATATATTCTTATAGAAATAACAGTTGTGCATAAAGCAAATCACTGCTAGTACAAGGTAGATGTGGTCTGACTCAGTTGCAAAAATTACTTGCTACAGAGTAACATATTTATTTTCCCTGGTTTAGTGCACCATGTAGCTTTCCATAAATATTAATGCCATTAAAGCAAACACAGATATTGTAGAAGAATGAGCTAACATAGATCAGACAGTCCCACTGATGTCCACGAAGCTGTGAGAGCATCTGGGCTCTGAATTACACAGAACTTGTTCAGCTAAACTTAACTCCCTTCCTACTTGAACAAAACAATGCTAGAGCTCTTTTATTTCTGAATAGAAGTGTCTCAGCAGAGATTTAATGGGGCCTAGTACACTTCCAGAGCTCATTTGGATTCATTTTCCTGGTGGCCCTGAGTAGTAGAAAGCTGCAATTGCCTGTCAGTGTGGTGGCCCACTGGTGTGCAACGTAGGGTACTTTCAGTGATGAATCTTCCTTCCTTCCTTCCTAAAATTCAATGCAACATACAAAGGAAGAACTCAGTATACTTTTAAACCACGCTGCCTAGTGTGTACTTCATGATCCATTTAATAGCTTCGAAAACTAGCAAGGATTACTCTTCAAAGGTGCCACATTAATTGCTTGGGATTCTTACTCTCTTCAGCGCAGACTATCCTGATCTCCGCAAGCATAACAACTGCATGGCTGAGTGCCTCACACCAGCCATTTACTCTCGGCTAAGGGACAAAATGACTCCCAATGGCTACACCCTGGACCAGTGCATCCAAACCGGGGTTGACAATCCTGGCCACCCTTTCATTAAAACTGTGGGCATGGTTGCAGGTGATGAAGAGTCCTATGAGGTAAGACATTTCCACAATACTGTCGTACTTGGTTCAGTATTTGTGGTATTGTTCACAAGAGTTTGTTAAATGAAGACAGATTCCCAGTAGCGTATGTTCTCCTAAGATAAACTTTATCCTAGAGACTACATAAGGGGCAGGCCATGTGCATAAAGATGGGGTTTTCCATCCTCTTGCTTATTAGGAAATGCATGAATATGAGGTGTTACTACAGGTGCCCTCTCTGCTGCAACTGAAGTTAATAAAATGCACCTGTTCAGGAGAAGCTGCTACCTGCCTTCAGCAGCTGCCCTCCTTCTTACAACTGAACTTATTTTATGGCAAATCTGTGCAAACTTGAAACACACAAAATAAAGGTAATGTGGAAATTACACTGTGTAATTTCCACATTACCTTTAGAGTCAGAAGTGAAACAAAAATATCTTCTGGAAATTGCCAGACATCAATAAGCCACAGCTTTGGGATTGTTGTGGTTTGAGGCCAGAGGGCAAGTGAGCACCACACAGCTGCTCACTCACCCCTTCCCCTCATAACTGGGAAGGAAAAAAATAAAGAACAGTTCATCACCAACATACGGACAGGAGGGATGGCTCACCCATTATTGTCACAGGCAAAAGACAGACTCATTAGTGGAAGAAAAAGAGCATCAATTTAATTCAGACACTAACAACAACAACACTTGACAGAGTAGGACAATGAGAAGCATTACCACCTCTTAAAAACATCTTCCCCTCACCCCTCCCTTCTTCACAGGCTCAGCTTTGTTTCCAATTTCTCTACCTCCTCCCCACAGAAGCACAGGGGGCAGGGAATGGGGGATGCAGTCAGACCTGCCACTCTTTCTTCCTCAATGTGATGGCTCCTCACATTCTCCCCCTGCTCCAGTGTAGTGTCCCTCTCACAAGAGACAGTGCACCATGAAATTTCCCTGTCATGAGTCCTTCCCACGGGATGCTGCTATTCCCATGCTGATCCAGTGTGGATCCCTCCTATTTATTCCAGTCCTCCCACCAATGAACTACAACAGCAGGGGCTGCTTCTCCCGATGGAGTCCTGGCCTCCTTCGGGCATAATCACTTGCTCCAGTGTGGGGTCCTCCACAGGCTGCAGGTCAGCATCTGTTCCACTGGTGACCTCCATGGGTGGCAGGAGGGGTGGCCCTGCTGTCTCCCCACAGGATAAAGGGGGGTATCTACACCAGCACACCTCCCCTGCTTCCTCCTCTTTCCTTCCACTAACCTTGATGTTTGCATAGGTGTCTACTCCACAACTTCTGACAACTCCAACTCTTCCTCCCAGGTTCTCCTTCTTAAATATATTATCACAGAGTGCAGCCACCATTGCTAATTGGCTTGGCCCTGGCCAGAGATGGGTCTGACTTGGAGCTGGGAGAGCTTTCGAGAAGTTTCTCACAGGGGCCACCATTGTAGCTCCCTCCTACCAAAACTCCAGCACACTTAAATCCAGCACAGAGATCATGATGAAAACTGAAAACAAACAGCATTAGGGTGTACAGTTTTATTTAACTCTGGAATAAGGAGAATAGGACGAGAGAAGAAAATTCTTGTTTTTATTGTCCTCTGTGATCTGCTATCTTCAGTCTACCTACAATAGTATCTATTATTGTACAGTCTCCTAACAGTATCCCAAACACTGAACTGCTGAGGATGGACTGGGACTTCTGACATTCTGGACTATCAACTCCTGTGGTTTGGTTTACACATTTAGATGTGCCACTGCCACTGCTCCTCATCTGCATGAAGGTGTGGTTGTGATCAGTGTTGACTCAACTGAGCAAAGTGGCTTTAACAAGGGCTATTATCCCATGGCATGGAAGACATAGGGCATGACCTAAAACCAAGAGGCAAGCTTCCAGGTCACTCTGGGTGTGTTCTGGTTGGTAAAACATCCTGAAACCTAATCTGGTTGCCACCACATCCAGTATCTGCCTGTGGTAACTAGAGTAAGCTTGTAACTTAAGTAAGGTGCAGTTGCACCTTCTGTTGTGAAGACAAGCAACCACTACAGAGCACTGTCTAGGTCAAGATCACCCCTCCTTTTATATTTACCCCTGCCTGCATTTGCAAAGCTCCCTTTATGTCTGTCACCCAGGAGCCTGTACCAGGTGACTTCTCTTGTGGCTGAAGCTAGTGCTTTGAGATGTTTCTGTGATGCTGCAGACTCCTTCTAGATTCTTTTGACTCCATAGGTGTTTGCTGATATTTTTGACCCTGTCATTAAAGTGAGACATAATGGCTATGATCCACGGACAATGAAGCACCACACAGACCTGGATGCATCCAAGGTAGGATTGAAATAAAACAATGAGACAAAAAAGGCTCAGGGGTGCTTCTTATAGTGATGATATTGTATGCAATAGTATTTTTCTTTTTTCTGATCCAACTCCAGGGACACAAATTTTAGAGCTAAGGAAAGTAGTGTGCCACCCACGGCCCTACCAGCAAGACAGCTACATCCCTGCCTTGTTCCTAGCAGGGGGATCAATCCCAACTGTACTAAACATTTGGGCCACAGTCTCACTTGGCACTGTGGATCTGTTCATGAGCTTACAGATAGTTGCGTATCTAAGGGTTGGAATGAAAGCAGGAGCTGATCCAATATGCCCACATATATGTAATCAAAACTTACCTGCTGCTTAGTATTTCCTTTATAGTTCAACTATATCCTTGTTTAGCATCTTTGGGGGCTTTCCTCTTTCTTCCTTACCTGGATGCCTGCCTCTGCCCATATCTGTGTTTCCAAAAGCCATGCAGATTCCTCCATATTTTGGGACCATGAAGGATTAGCTGGTTACTCTACCACATTCCTTCAGTCAAAGAAACATGTTGTTCCTAAAAAAACCTCCTGGTGTCTGAAATTCTGAGGGGCTCCTGGTATCCTGAGTATTTGTGATCTTATGGAAAGGTTGTCATGCTTGGGCAGAGAGATGCCCCTATTTTTGAAGGATGGGATATGGGTTTTTTCAGTAGGGGATGTGGGTGAATTAATAAATCATTCTTTCTTCAGATCACCCATGGTCAATTTGATGAGCGCTATGTCCTCTCGTCACGGGTGCGGACTGGCCGCAGCATCCGTGGCCTCAGCCTTCCTCCTGCCTGCAGCAGGGCAGAGCGGAGAGAGGTGGAGAACGTCGTGGTCACTGCACTCTCTGGGCTGAAAGGAGACCTCTCCGGAAAGTACTACAGCTTGACCAATATGTCTGAGAGGGATCAGCAGCAGCTTATTGATGTAAGTATAGCTCCAGTGCTGACACCACCTTCATTTACTCTCGTTAATCTTCATCCTTCTTTGAGGTACAGGCTTTCCTTTGTGGCTAAGGAGGATAATCACAGCATTAACCTAGTAGTTAATGGCCTGATGATATTTTTAATATAATGTCAAAACATCCAGGGTCTATATTTTGGCTAAGTACATAACTGCGTAGGTCCAAAATGTGGAGTTGTACTCCAGACAGCAAGATTTGTGCCAAATCAAATATACATGGCTGCTACCACTTCTTTGGACAAATAATGAAGTAAATTCAGGACTTTCTCTTGGTCATTTCCTTGAGCAAAGATTGATATTTTCTATATTAATAGCCATTCTAACTAAAAATACTACATTAAGGTAAGCATTATGTATTACCTGTATTCTAGATTGTTGGGGTGAGGGGCTTTGGCTGAAGTTTTTTTATGTCAAAACTACACTAAGTCCAATATCACCAAAATGCCTGTAGCCTGCTGGACCCTGACTTTTTCCCAGTCCTCTAACTGTATTTAAGGACTTGAAGGATCAGGCCCATAACAAGAGTGCTCATTGTCACACAGATGGAAACACAAGGATTTCCATCACTGATTTTGTCACAGCATGTGACATGTCAAACAAACCTTGAATGTGTTTTTTAAATATCCAAAGGAATGTCTGTACCCTGTTAGCTATATTCATGGCACATTAATACATAACATCAACCAAAAGGGAGCTGATGAAATAACATAACTATTTTTAACCCTGGAACTAGGTGTCTCAGGCTGTATTAACTAGTAGTTAAGAATTTATGTGAGGTCAGTAACTTTTTAATCAAATGTCCATGGTTATATGTTTAATGACAAGAAGTTGATGACCTATCGTAGGTTTTATTTCATTAACTTGTTTTTACCAGGAGAGAGCTTCTCCAAAAGCAGAGGACAAAATATGAGTGTGGAGAATATAATTCCTTCCTGGTTTAAGGTTAATCATTTGGGAATTGGAATAAGCTTCAGTGATTCAGCACCTTATCTTGTTTTCTTTGGTTTTGTGGTGATGCAGATGTATAGAAATTAAGGCATTGAATGTTACAACCTCAGATTCCTTCTTTAATTCATATCACTGCTTACCTCCTCCAGTACTTTAGGATCTTGAACCTCTGTGGTATCAGGCTTTCCACCAGCCTTTAATAAACACGATTTGATCTCAGTAAGACCAAATCAGTGCTATCTGATTGCTAGCACAGAAGTCATTTGGTAATTTGCAGATTTGAGCCATATGTGTTTAAGGGAAACTAATAGTGCTTAGCTGTTTTCTTGAAAAAAGGGGAATTTTTCTTTCAAGAAAAAATAACAAGTGGAGGAAGCTGAGGAAGGAAATGTTGTGCCCCTGCAATGAGCAAAGAGAACTCCATACCTTTTCTTTCTGCACGGTTGGGGTTCTGTCTGCATCATATCCATCACAGGGTGCTGAAAGATGAAAATCTAAAATTCTCCACTAAGGGTAAAAAGAAGTAAAGCATATCAACTTGTCTACCATGTCACATTTATTCTGGATAGCTTGTCTTACTATTCTTAATTAAATCCTAGATTTAAAAAAACCCAAAACACCAACCAGTCTGCACCTCCACCCCCACCCACTCCCTCCAATATTTGATACAGCAATGACTGATGAATTAAGAACTAATAATTTTTCAACACATACATGAAAATCAAATACTTATTTCCTTTGTGAAAAAAAAAGCAGCTCAATTTAAAAAAAAACTCTAAATGATCTGAAATGTGGTAAGTCGATTGCACAGCAAGTACTACATTTATTAAATCAGAAATAGCATCTCTGTTAAGAAACAGAACAAGTCTGTGATTCCAAAAGGTCAAGCTTAGCACTGATTTAATTCCTACCTTGAATTCATGCTCAGAATAAATTGCTAAATCTCTGTGCTGGAGAAATATATTTTCAGAACTACTTTTTTTTTTTTTTTTTTTTTTTTTCCCCTATCATTAAGAACCTGTTGCATTCTCCTACCCTGAAATATGTCTATATGCAGAAAACACCTCTGGTACTAGCAGTCAGATCCCTCCAGAGTACACTTTGGTGTGTTTATGTGGCATTAGGTCCCCACATCCCATTCCTCCCTACATTTGAAAAATATTTTCAGCAAAACATGGACATATTACCAATGTCAATGAGAATCTGCAAGACTCAAGAAAATCACCTCTGTAAAGTGCTTTTAGTTTTCAGAAGAATGAACTAGATTCACAGGTTGTACTGTGATTTACTTATACATTGATTGCCTTCAAGTAAAATGTATTAGACTGCATTATACTGCTTCCTTGAATAAACTTGAATTCTGTTTTGTTTTGTTTTTTTTCTCTCTCTCTCTCCCTTTCACCCCATTTCTGTGTCCAGGATCATTTTCTCTTTGATAAGCCAGTGTCCCCTTTGCTAACATGTGCTGGGATGGCACGTGACTGGCCAGATGCTAGAGGAATCTGGTATGTTGTGTGACATGCAGAAGCTTGTGTTGTGTTTTAAAGATTGTGTTACAATTCTCCTTGCCTGTCCTAACCTTGCAGCCACTCAGTCCCCATACTCAGAGCATATTCAGCTTTCTTTTTAAAAAAATGGGGGTTTTGCTTAATTCAAAACAAACAAACAAACAAAAAATAATCCAGTAATGAACAGCAGAATAGGTAAGACCTTTAAGAAACCTTCAAGAAGCCATCACTAATATCATCCACACAACAGAGCATGATAGGCATGGCTCCTCTTTGGGTTTTTATCTCAATTTTTTCTATTTCTAGATAAAAATTTGATTTGGGAAAGAGCCCATGAGTCACCATGCAGTTGGCAGAGCTGGGGTTACAAAAGCATCTCTAACACCAGATTGTAGCCATGTTGTTGGCTAGGAACCACCAGCCATACAGCTGCAGGACACCACATTGCAAATTCCTGTCCCTCTCCTTACTGCCAAGAGACAGAATGTTATTTTAATTCCCAGAGCTGAAAATAATCCTTTCTTTCCAAATGAACTGGTCAAAAAGGAGATACAGAAGATGAATTTTCTATTTTTTTCTAAGTCTGTTTCTATTTTCACAATGCACTTGACATATTTGCTCCTAAATACGGTGTTTTCTGTGGAGATAAAGGGATAATAGCTCTGAGAATGTGCACACACCCACTATCAGAGGAGGAGGCAGCTGTGCAGTGCAGAGCATCTGCATCCATCCTGGTATACTTCTAGGCATTACCAGACGCTTTCATTCTGGAAAATTAGGCTAAAAAGTTTTCTGATGAATCATCTAGCCTATGTCCTTGCCCTAGGCAGGTTCAGGACTTTCAGAGAGGATGAGACTTTACGTGGAAAAAAACCCCAACTGTTCTCCGAGCCGTATCTGACAACACTGGCTCATGTTCAGAAGCACAGCCAGTATTACTGCAATGAGATAAACTTGTTTTCTGTCGGGGAGCAGGCGCTGTGAAACCTGATCACCCCTGAAGCCTGATGACCTGCTGGAAATCTGTGAGGATTTTTTTATTTCAACAAGCTTCAGATTAGTATCCTGGTCCCCATCTAAATCTGAGGAAGAGGAAAATGATAAAGCTGAGGCATCCCATTCATTGTCTCTACATACAAATAGAAGAAGTACCAACAATACAATTACTATCCAGGGACTCATGAATAAAACAGACCTGGTTTTTGTCTTGTTTTACACGTGAAATATCAGTCAGGCTGGAAAAAGATTCGTATGATTGGAAAGTATTTCAGTAAGCCACATTTGGAAAACTTGCCTTTCCCTGGTAAGAAATTGTTATCAGAAAAAGCATATGTTCTGGAAATTATTTTGTTTATAATGATTGTGATCCTGTCTTTATTATGGGCTGCAGGATTATTCCCACCAACCTCACTGGTGGCGATGACATGGTTTAAGTGCACTTAGCACGGCCTCCCTCCATGGTCCTTAAAGCAATGGGAAGACTTAGTTAAATAAAGGAGGAGGAGCTGAGTCAGGCCAGCATCAGGCTCCTTGGAAAACGCTCCCCTGAACATTTGTACCCGTCTGAAGATGAGGTAACTGGACCTCAGGTGACCATAATGTCAGGGCACAGGATATTTATACCTGCTCAGTGTTGCAGTGGCAAACTCCAAGTGCAAAAAAAAAAAAATGATGTGCAGTAAAAGACTAGCTAAAAATCAGGATCTTGGTGAACTTGAACCTTCAAATTTCATGTGTTTCAGACCCGGTAATATTTCACTGTTTGTACAAATGAGTCTGATCCCATCAATCACCTTCTATGTGTTGTAGAAAGGCTGTAGTAGAAGACAGAAAGTGGACAAAAAGCCAGGAAAAGTGACCTCAGGTTTGACCCAGCACTTATAAACCTTGTCACAACTGATCTGGCTGAAGCAAGAGTGGGTATCTTCAGGCATTTTTATCTTGACTGACAAGCCAACATCGCTAATGTGCTGTCTGGAAGCATCGTGCAGCTGCTGTCCTCAGACACATAACTTGACTGATGTGGGAATTCAGTGTTACCAAGCAATACAGAGAGCACTGGGATTTGATTTAGGGGAGAATACAATTAAGTAAGGGCATATTGCTTGGCCCCCAGCAGCATGTAAATGTTAGCGTTTTTTTCCTTTCTGCACAGTTTACTAAGAACAATAAAAACTGTCCCTGGTGACAGAAGTTGCAGAGCTTGGTTTCTCCCTTTGCTGCAACTCCCAGCCATACTTGTGCTAGAGAACAACACATTTTTCCTCACTCAGCATCATGGCAGCATGATGTGGTCAGAAAAGCTGCTCTTCTTGCTGTGCCCAAAAATCCCACATAATGCCATTGGCATGGAGGATCCAACTGTGAAAGCAGCTCAAATCCCTAACTCCACTGAACAATGATATTTTGCCACACATAACCTCTCCACAGCCCTGAAAGACTGTGACAAAACTACAGATAGTGAGAATTATCTTTCAGGGCTTGTCTTTAAAGCTACTCTAATTTTTCCCTCTCAACCAGGCATAACAATGACAAGACATTTCTCATCTGGATTAATGAAGAGGACCACACCAGAGTGATCTCCATGGAGAAGGGTGGCAACATGAAACGGGTGTTTGAAAGATTTTGCCGTGGTTTAAAAGAGGTACTATCACAATGAGTTTATTACTCCTGTTTGTTTATTCTTGGCCTGTTATCAGCACTGCTTACTGTGGTTCATTCTGAGCTGACATCTCCAGGAGTAACAAAATAAAGTAACACCAGTCCACATAGCAACCCACACTAATGCAGTTAGAAGGAAGCATGGGCAAATTTCTAGCTGAGTTGCAGGGAAAAATAAATAAAATATCTTTGTAGCGGCTCCATTCAAATCTTAAGCACAGGCTGGCTAAAGAAATATCCCTTTTTTTTTTTTTTTTTTTGCCATTTTGTGCCTGCAGGCTGTGGTAAATCATAAATCAAACATTTTATTTGGATTGTTTGATTTGCTTGAATGAAGAATTTATTTGGCCCAGCCTCTTGGTTCTCATCCTTGATGCTGGGAGCGGGGTGGATGTTGCTGAGGTAGTGCACAGGACTCAGAGCTTAGGACCCATGGCTCACTGCCACTTCTGGGGAGATATGGGGGTTTATGATTAAAATACTAAGAACTGATAGCCAGGGTTCCAGGATTTTATTCTGGTCTAGCTATTCACAAAGATAAAAAAGCCTTCATGAGATTGCATGTGGGTAAAACAGTTTTGTCTAGGCAATTCAGGTATGGCTCAAGCCGGCTCTGGGCCCAGCACAGCCCTGTGTACCTCTCTGGCACAGAAAAAGTTGCTTTAACAGAGAAAGTGGACTTTACTGTGTCCCACAGGCAATATAAAAAGCTGCAATGGAACAGGAGATGTGATCAAACACTATTATCCACTACTTCTGTCCACGCCATTCCTGGATGGATTGCCAGAGTACAGGAAAGTCTAGAGGTTAAGCTATGGAAGGCTGAAATGGGCTTGAAATTGTCTCCAAGACTGTAAGAATATTCAGGCTGCATAAATCAAGTATTTCTCCTCACTGGGTCCTTGGCACACTTAATTCACCTGAACTGTGGAAGAACAGCATTTGTCTCCATCGCACTGCTTTTCTTCCTGGGTATGGAAATGCATACTGGATCAGCCTTGGACCGCTTGTTTCATTCATCTCACCTTGACAAGACAGCTTCTCTGGATTTCTAGAGGCACCTCTGTCTCAAAAAATCCCCAGCAAATGTAGGGTTAACACAGCTAACCCCTTCCATATCACTTCACAGACCCCAGACAAAAGAAAACAATGCCAAGCAGGAACAGCAGGGAACTACCACCTCTTGTTTGCGGAAGCAGAGGAAGTTCAGACCGTTCACAGGGAAGCTGGAGTATGTAGTGGATTTAGGAACAGAGAAGAACAAAACTACCTAATGGATGCTTCTTTGGCACTGGGGTGGTTAACTGGGATGTATTAGGTTTCCAAGGTACACTCATGAGACTGACCAGTGTACAGGGTGGTAGCCCAGGTGACATGGATTTCGGATGTTGTTCCCAGGTTTGCTTCTGCTACTGTTCAACATGTTCAACAGCTCATGTTCTACAGAGGTGGATCTGTAGGAAGTGGTCAGTCAGCCTTGGAAACTGCAACCAGAGCAGGTGTCTGAGGCAGGAAATTAGGCCTAGTTTCCCACCATCAATTCTGGTGTCCTCACACAATATAGAAATTATATTAGGAGAGTCCTTTATTCTGTACCCTTCTGCAGAATTGAAGTATTCACCTATATTTGCAGAGGTCTTGTGATCATGAGCTAGTTTATGTATCTGATTCTTCTCTGGAGGAGAAGAGAACTGAATTGAAATTGTTTATGAATTGCAGAAGTAAATCCAGGAAGTGTGTATGAGTGAACAGAGTATCAGACTATTAAAAGTCAACAGACCCTTGTGATTTTTCTGTGGATAATTATTTCACTCTCTTTTCTAATCTGGTCAGAGGTCTACTAATGAAGAGCATTATATACAAGCTATGTTGTCTCCTTATAATGGAAGTGTGGCTATTAATACTAGTCATTTGGAAGTCAAGTGTCCTCCCATAAGAGTCATGGCATCACGTTGAAAATTACACAAAACTCAGTTTCAGCTCCTTTTGTTTGCTTCATAGCATTTGAGTCCTTTGGGCTTGTGTGTTTCAAACTTGCTCCAAAAATACCAAGGTTAGAAGCACATTGCAAAAGCCATATGTCTTATGTGAAAATATAGCTTCATGGGCTAAGGCTATACCAAACCACCATGACAGGGAGTTTTATGATAAAGTGACAAAGAGTCTGCAATCTAGTGGTCATTAGAAAACACTGAAGAAGCCCTTGTAATATACACTGGGGATCTCAGTACCTAATGAATGCAAACATTTGCATCAGATCCAAACTAGACTGTAATTGGGTGTAAATTTATGCAACTCTGCTGGTGTTAGTGAAGTTCGTCAACACAGATACATGGTGAAAAGAATCTCAGCTATAAGCACACATCTTAAAATAAGACATTTGTATGCTGCCCTTTTTCTTTTTTTTTTTTTTTTCCCTTCCCATCATAGGTGGAAAGATTAATTAAAGAGCGGGGCTGGGAGTTCATGTGGAACGAGCGTCTTGGATATGTTCTGACCTGTCCTTCCAACCTGGGAACTGGTTTACGCGCTGGAGTCCATGTTAAGCTGCCCAGGCTCAGCAAGGTACATAAGTAATTTAAAAGGCCAGTGACATCAGTCAGCTCTTCTGATTTATAAAGGAACAAGTGAAAAATGACAGCTTACAGAGACTGCACATTAGCATGATGTGTAACAAGGTCCCAGGGATAAGGCACGACTAATTGAGCACACTTTTATTCTGCGAATTATTGTATTTGTTATGGAAATTAATCTACCCAACAGACAGCCACCAAGACAGGCTGTAATCCAATGACTGAGAAAACTATCCATCTCTGCCTGTCTTTCTGGAAATGCTATTAAGTCATGTATAACATGACTTAATAACATTGCAATGATTTGGCACAATATGAAGGGTAAAAGGCAATAAGCTCAAATCTCTTTTTTCTGACAGGATCCCAGGTTTCCAAAAATCCTGGACAACCTGCGTTTGCAAAAGCGTGGCACTGGTGGAGTTGACACAGCCGCTGTAGCAGATGTATATGATATCTCCAACCTGGACCGCATGGGTCGCTCAGAGGTAATCTGTGCTTTTTTTCCCCTTGATTTTTATTTCAGATCTGTACTGATGTGAGCCAGGTTCCCTCTAGTTGGGTTTCCTCCGCTGACTTCAGTGGAGCCATGGCAGTTTTCACTACTGATGAATCTGGTCCAAAGGAAATGCTTACTCAAGGAAAAATTATTAGCGTGCATGAAGTGTTTCACAAATATTCCTGTCATGACAATGAAAAAAATCAACCTGAACAAGTTCCACAAATGTGACTTGCTTGCATCATGTGCTGAGGATGTCCATGGAGAGCTTGCAGGTGCTGGAAAGGTTTCGCTTTAGTAACAGACATCCCTCAGGACGATGTTTCTCAGTATCACAGCACAAACTCTTAGACCTGCCTGCCCACTGGAGTACCCAGCTATGAAATCAGTGTCCAGCAGTCTCTACAGTGCTGGACACAAGATGTATTTATAAGTTGTACAGGGGGGCAGTGAGCTAGCTACTACACATTGGGCAGTACCCCCTGCAGCTGCTGCAAAATCTTGGAGAAATAAGCAGGGATTGAGTCCTAACACACCCAGGGAATCAGGAACTGAAAGCAAGACTGGTTTAAGTTGTTGTGTTCATATTAGTATTCAGTCTTGTGTTTTCTCCACAGTTAGACATCAGAACAAGGCCAGTCCTTCCACCCCCAAAATAATTGAGGAGGAGGAGTTGGTGACATCTTCACATGTCCTATGTGGCACTGAGCAGAGGAGATGGGAGAGCTAGGTTTAAAACAGTGCAAAGATTTAAATGTCAGCTCTGAGCCCTCCCTGTTGGGGCTATGATTTGTGGGCTATGATGAAATGGGTTTACCTCAGACATTTGTTTTGAAGCTATTTCAGTTTGAATGAATATTTGTTATGCCAGATTGGAAATGACCCTACATCCTGGTGATTCTCCTGCTCTCTTGGGAGACTTGGGTGCCAGAACTCATTCTAGTTTAATATTTAAGTATTTTATAAATCAGAACAGTCCCAAGGAGCAAATCTACTGAAGGATGGGAGAGACACAGCCATGTTAAAGAATTGCAGGCAAAGAGCTCTGCCTGATCCAAACCCTTGCTCCAGGTCACTGTATGTCCCGTGGCACCGCTAAAGCTTTCCTTTCCTCACTGACACCAGGGCTGTGTTCACCCTGGGTCATGTCAAGAACAACCGAGACGAAAATTTACCTTACAAGACCCTGTAAGTCCAGTGATTTGAGCACTCTGCTAGTAGGCAGGAACCACAGGTTCAAACCTTCTGTCAGGCATGTCTTTCACCCCTAGGTGCATGCTGTAACCTCTCAGCTATGGTCAACCAGGCACACCCTGGTGGGACTGGTGTCTCCTGAGGACCCTTTTTCTCCACTAGCAATGCAATACATGATTTAGGCTCATATGACAACCTGCTTGTACATGTCAGGATTTGAAGGGCTGCCTGCTTGCCCAGCAGCAAAATTTTAATTACCCTGGGGGCTTTGCTGCAAGTTAAAACTCCATTGCAAAGAAAGGCATGCTGTCAATGTGTGTCTATCCAAAAAAGCACAGCACTTGACAGCCTTTAACAGCTTAGATACAGATGCAGTCTGGTCCTGGTGCTGCAGTCCAACACCTGAGTTCAGCCTGATTCTGGGTAGGTTTTCATAACACGAATATAACCCTGAGATAATGCACCTGGGTTACAATTAGATTCACACTGGTCCACAGCCAGCCAGCTGGCTTCCCTTCCTCACTCACCTTGGGTTTTCTGCCACTGAAATAGAGCCAAATCAGGTCTTCTGTGATTTCTTAATTGAACATGCCCTTGAACGTCTTCACAGATAAGAGTAATTTGGAATTTTGGAGTTTGACATAGGCAGCTATGTTCCTTTTCGTCTAGACTGAAATATATAAACAGTGAAAAACTATTAACCTGTATTATTTGCAAAAACAGTATGTGACAAAGACATTTACTATACCTGAAACATCAGCATGTGTGCTTGATACTAAAATAACACTAGTAATACAAAAGGATTACACAGCATGATTAATTAATAGGAGTTCTATCAACAGATTGCTTAAACCTATAAATTTTTGCTTATATGAAGATTTCTACTGAAGTCAGTGATGCCTTGTATAGCAAAGAATCAAAGGATTAAGCCAACAGATAAGATACAATCCCTACCTTGAAGATTTTGAAATCTAAATAAGACAAACACAAAGGCATAGAAATTCTTTATTATAAGACATATTTTTTTTCAGTATATAATAAAATAAATTCCATTATGTGTTAAATCTGTTTGCAGAACTGAATTATATTCCCAAAGGTGCAAGATAAAATTGTTTGTATTTTTGCTTTGTTTCACTTACTGGTCAATGCAAACTTAATATGAAATTCCTTTTCCCCTGGAGGGTGTAAATTCAGACCTCTGATTTCCCAACACAGCTGGTCTGTAAAAGACAATAAAATAAACTGCTAAGCCACTGAAATGCTTTATAGTAAAAAGAAATCCCTTGAAAATCAGTGATTGTCACAATAAAGAGACAATGGGATTAGGTCTTCACATTTGGTTTTAACAAGCCAGTCATTAAAGGTTGCTAATGAACCATTTCATGAAGATTAAGAAAAATCAATGCTATAGTTTGCTGGCTATCTATAATACAGGGCCTGTGGTCCTTGTATGCCACTCCCTGTGGAGAAAGCCTGCCAGGGACAAGGCACCTTGTAATCTTCAGCAATTCCGAAAAAGTTTACAAAGACACTGCTACCACCTGCCATATAGAACTGCAAATTTTGGATCCGTTCTGGGACTGGAGCTAGTCCTACCCCTGCCAGTGTAAATGAAGAGCTGAAAACAAAGGGGTGATGGATGATGTGGAGCCAGCATGAGTTTAGGGTGAGTGCCTCTGCTTCAAATATGTGGGTCCTGGGCTTGGCAAAACAGCCTCAGCAAAGCCAGCACGCTTGGCAGAATGAGCAGGACACCTCTCCCCACAGCTCACGAATCCTTGCTGCAGGGTTCACGGTGATCTGCAGGGGAACATATGGTCCTGAACCATGCCTGTGAAGAAGTGCAAGACTTTGGTTTGATGAGCTTTCTCAGGCGCTCTAAATGGCTGTGGCCAAACAAGTAGTCCTGTCATCCTCCCACTCCCAGCCATGTGAAGGACTCCCACCCCGTACCTCCAGCAACATTCAGGGCTGGTGTTAATCAGGGCAATGAGACTCTGTCTTCCTCTCCTTGCACCACCGTCCCAGTTAGTTTCTGTCTGACTCTGTACTCACATAAATGCTCCTGCAAGCACAGAGGCAGTACCAGCCTGGGAGCTGGGAAGACACAGAAACGGCATTTGCTGCTTCCGCAAGAACTGCCCGGTGATGCTGAGCACTCACAGCACTGCTGTTTTGATTTCTTCATCCTAGTATGTTGAGTGCGGGGAACACAACAGGCAGGCATCCCCAGCTGTGCCAGGTATTACGTCTCAGTAAACATCTGGGGAGGATCCTGTACCCTCACGGTGGTCACATTTGAAACAGTTCTCTCCACTCATGCATAAACTTTTTATATAAGGACTTTTGTTTGTCTGCTTTGTTCCTATAAGAATACAAGCAGGAGAAGAATTTGGTTGAAATAACATCAGGGGCCTATTTGAAAATTTCTGTTGTTGGCAGTCCAAAGTCAGGGCAAACAGGAAAAGGGAATTACTATGAGTTTCCACTGGATCAGCACACCTCATGCCCCCTGTGCCATAGGGTGTATGATCTCTATGCTGTGACCCTCATTACTTATAGCTTTAAATGCTGTCATTGTAGTATAAGCCAATTTTCCCTTTCACTTCTAACAGCATTAGCTAAAGCTTCTATTACTACTATTTTCTTCTTGTAGGTGGAGCTAGTCCAGATTGTCATTGATGGGGTCAATTATCTAGTTGACTGTGAGAAGAAACTGGAAAGAGGTCAAGACATCAAAGTGCCACCACCATTGCCTCAGTTTGGCAGGAAGTGATCTTGCTGCTGATGGTGGCAACTGATGGTAAATACAGCTGCCATTCTGACAGAAAGGCACCTCTGTATATCTCTGTATAAATATCTTGTGTAATAAAACACTACCTGATACCTGATGTCTCCTCAGATGCCTGGCTGCACTCAATACAACCACCTTGGTATGCTCTTTTGTGGGGAATGCTTCCCCTTTTTGGTTGGTGATAAGAAAAGTACTACCTCGGTAATGCAAAAAAAAAAAAAAAAAAAAATCTCTAATTCTGTCTTGCATTTGCACTTATAATGCATACTTACAAGATCTCCTATGAGCCTCTTCATCCACATACACAATTCTCTCCAGTGAATGTCCAGGCAGCTGAAATCTGCCAGCCTGAGGGGCAGGTTCTGTGAAGTGCCCACTGCTTTTCCAGCAACCAGTGGACACCATGGTGAGTTCAGCAGTTAACTGGAGTCAGCAACTGCAATGTGCCTTCAGTCACTGTAGTCCACCACTTGACCTGTCATCAGGAACTCAATGGTGTCTCTGTATGGGAGCTGTCTTCTCTTCTCTGTCCAGGACTGGTCTGCACACAAACTTCTTTACTATGCCATCCCAAACCCTCACACTTTTTCACTCCCAGAGAACTCACTAGGTTACTTCTTGGCTGTTTCCCTCAGGCATCATTTCTGGCCTGTGGCCTTGGACTGCACCAAGCTGGCCTAAAAATCAGCAGGCAGATCAGTTTGCTGATATTCTGCAGCCAACATAAACCTGTCGAGTATGGCCTGTCCCAGTCTTCTGCAGCTTTCAGGTTCACAGGTAATAGGGACAAGGCTCCAGCTAATTGTCACTCATCAAAGTGCCTTAGGATATACTGCCACCCTGAGTAAGATCTTCTTTGTGCTCACCACTATTCCATGTGGTGAGTAGCTTGGTGGAAATTAAAAATAGCAGACGCTAACAATCCCACTGCTTCTTTTTAGCATACTGAAACATATTCAGTGATTCACAGTAGCCACATTCAAAACACCAGTTCTCAGGAAAAAAAAATATCAAAACTTGCTCTGATAAATGCATTGTCTGTGTTGCTGATGAGATGGGAGTAGTATCAGCAGAAAATGTTTCAGACCTGTGTGGGCATGAAAGGGACACTGCCAAGGTGCCCATTGCTACTGTAGGTATGGGTATGTCTAGGACATGCAGTCCTGTCATATCCAAACTGGTGCTCTGGAGCCCACTGCAGCACCTTGAGAATGCTAGTTTAGTTTATAAAACTCATGCACTGTAAACTCTCAGAAAACACTGAGAAAACATTTTTTGGTCTTAGTTTAATTCTCTTGCGGTAGGAATTCCCCTAACAAAGCATCCTTCATCAGAAGCCTCTCAGCTGACACCTACTGTACAGTGCCAGCCTGGTGCAAAGCCCCTTTAAAAGGTTTTTCAGTGAGTCATATCTGAAGAGCTGTGAGTGGATAGCTAGGCCATAACCAGTTACAGACTTTAAAAATCACAGTTGGAAGTTAATTGAGAGCTAGACGGTGAATTAGCAGCTCTTGGAAATCAGCAGCATGGTGCGCTCTTGTTTCTTGCTCAGAAGGAGAGCTGTTGCGTAAAAATTAGGTTGGAGCTTCCATATGATTGCTGTTTCTTCCTCATCTGTGCTGGGTACATTGCCTAACATTTTGCTACTGTCTTTCTAGATGGTGGTTAATAATAGTAATTCTGGGGGAGGGAAAGAGAGTTCTGCTGATTTTACATAGAAGGCAAACAAATAAAACTGGAATGACTTCACTGTTAGCTCTCCAAAACACTCAGATCAACACAAAATTCAACTGTGGGCCAAACATGCTCAGATTATAGCTTCTATTTACTTTTCTCCTGCTGACTTGCAAACCGCTGATAGGCAGTGGTACAAAATCCATCTGGCAGCCATTTACTAACAGAAATCCTGAGGAGTTGATATCAGAGCTGATGATACTGTTTTAATACCTTTAATAACAACTGGGATGATGAGGTGCATTACATGTCAGCCAGTCCACTGCTGGTGCTAAATAAAAGGGTGTAGCTGGTACTCTGGAGAGCAGGGCTGCTCTTCAGAGGGCATTTGACTGTAGAAATGGGCTGATGGATTCCTCTTGAGGTTCAACAGAAGCAGAAGGGAAGTCCTGCACCTGGAATGGAGCAACTCCATGCAATAGCACAAGCTGGGAGACAAGTGGATGGAAAGCAGCCTTGCAATGACTTAGGGTCCTGGTGGACAGCACACTGAATGTGTCAGCAGTATGCCCATACTGGGGTATATTACACGAGTGTACCCAACAGCTTAAGCGACATGATTATTTCCCCTCCATTTGGTACTTGTGTAACTTCATCTGGAGTATGATGTGCAGTTTTGGGCTTCCCCAGTGCAGGAAAGACAGTGACAAACTACAGCAAGTCCTGGACAGGACCAAAAGAGGGTCAGGGAGCTTGGACCATGATGTGTGATGTGAAGCTGAGGGAGCCGGGTTTGTTCAGTCTGGAGACAAGGTGACTAAGTGACCTTACTGATGTCCACAACTGCTCTCTGCATCAAAGAATGTAGAGAAGACAAGCTCAAGACTCTTCTTGGAGGCGCACAGTGATAGGACAAGAGGCAACAGACACAAGCTGGGACACTGAAAATTCCAGTTAGATATTAGGAAGACCTTTTGCACTATGAGGGTGGTCAAACACTGGAACAGACTTGGAGATACACAAAACTCAAGGAACAAGGTCATTATCAATCTGATCTAAGCTGTCCCTGCTTTGGGGGGTTAGGATGCAATGGGTGGGGTGTGTTGGACCAGATCACCTTCAGACACCCAGCCTACGTAATTCTGTGATCCTGTGACTGAATCAATTACTGCAAAATGGCTACAGCTGAGTAAATAAGCCAAACAAATGCCCTGTCCATCCTGTGCTCTGTGCAGGCATGGAATTGTAAGTCTGCACAAAATTTGGATACCCTGATATGATTTACTCTCTGCTATGATGAAACCGTACCTTTCTCTGTAATGCTGTCTTCCAAGTGTGTCCTTCACCATCAGAATGCTCCCTCATATGGATTATTTTATAAAGGCCTGTTATTTGCTATCTACATTTTACACTTCTGCGATCTTCCTCACTCTCCATCATCTTTATACTGTCAGCAAGAGCAACTCAACTCTTTAATATGAATTATGCATTTTCATTCCTGACTCCACATCACTGTTTAGTATTTTAAATGAAATTTGGACAGTCACATATCTATTAATGTTATGCTGGACACTTTTACTCAGTCCTACTCCATCATTATGGTCCTCAGACCAGTTTACTGTCTGCTTGGATCACTGTTTATCTCCAAGTAAAGTATAACCTGGAGTTGGGGGTGTGTGGGGAGTTGGGAAGAAGTCTGTTCCTGTCAGCCTTCAATGACAACTTAAAGGCAGCAACACTGCAGCTGCACTCATTGCAGAGGATATGCTCTGGTGAATGGCTGCAGCAGGAAATAAACAGCCTGAAAGCTTATCAAGCAAAGAAAGAGAATCATACAGATTATGATTCAGTAAGATATTAAAGGTTAAAAAGCTGGGTTGGTGCACTAAACCTAGACATACGATGTTACTTCTTGCATTATTGTATTTAGTTTTCCTATGTGAAACAAAAAAGGCCCAAACAATTGGCCTCAAACCAAAGTTGACTTCTGAGTGAATTCCCTGACCAGCAACCAGCATCTCATCAGCATGAAATGCAACCCTGGGAACAATCCCTGGGAACTATAAGTAAACAACAGGAAGTAACTATAAATCCCAAATGTAAAGAAAAACAGAAACTCCTCAGACGTGCCCGGATCCTGGCCAGATCCGGACATGCCTGAGTGAGGCATGTCAATCCTCCAGCTATCTCCTGTGCATTTTGTTTAGACTTGTTTGTTAAACTGTATAAAAGCCGGGCCCTCTCACAGCACAGACGCAGACCTCACCTACGAGCGGACGCCCTGCGTAGGGCTTCCCAATTGCCGGGAAAGGCTCTGCGACCCTTCGCTGTGACGGGGCTCCCCAGCTGATGCACGGGTCGGGGTGATGGTCAAGTAGGAGGGCAATTGGTGATGGATCTTTCTTAATCACTATAGCTAGCTTTATGTAGTAATGACTAGGTGCATTGCCTTGCTTATTCTTTCTGCTGCTTTAAACTAAAGTAAAATAAGCCTATTTCTTTAGCTTAGTGTCTGTGCCCTTTGTGTTAACTCTGTCAATTGGCAAAACACCATGCCAACAATTTTGTACTGCTGAGATTCTTTTGTGTGATTAAAACTCTTTCCTGATAGATTCAGACACTAGTTCTCTATAAATCTTTGAAAATTATTTGATTAAATACCCCAAGAAGAGCTATATGCCATGCCTCAAGTACTTTTATAATCTTCTTGACAAGCGCATCAGAGACTAGGGATCAGCAAAAGTAAACTCTCAGGTCATGCTCCATCAAAGCCCACCTGTGGTCCATCAGGCAGTTTATGCAGGGTGAGAACTGGCGAGAAATTTGCCACTACAGGACAAGAGAGAAGTGGAGATTATACTCAGCTCTACCAGGAAATGGACAATGACTTTGCAAGAGGTGCCTCTGTACAACAGTGAACATACTCTTCTGTGTTGAAACTGTCACACAATTATTGCTCTAACAATAAATATCTTGTCTAAATGTCTGGGGTGATGGGAATAAACTGTGTTGATTTGCATTTGCACCATAGGAGGACCAAAGGTTCTCAGGAAACTACAGATCCTTTGACCTGTACACTACCAAAATGTTAGCATGCAGACAGACCTACTTTTTACAGGGTAAAGAAAAAGACAAACAGCAAATGAGAGAAGCACAGGCTGAAAGCACAGAAGAAGAGAAGAGTGAAGGAAAACAGAAGTTAGGTAATTCTCAAACAGTCAGGAGCATAATTACATATGTTGGGAGACTCAAACATGGACACAGAAGCCAAATTATTTGTACCAAGCTTGAACTGGGTTTGGAGCTGTGTTGAAGTAACTGCACACAGGAAATGACCACGAGAACAGCCAGCTCCTGCAATAAGCCATGGCCTGGCTGAGAAGCATTGTCAATAAACTAGAAAGTCAAGGAATGGCTCAAATGTAAAGTCAAGCCAGTAGTAGACTGCATGAAGGTGAGGGAGGCAGGACACCGAAGCCCAGGACACGGAGTAGCATGTGTGGGGCTGCCTTGGGAGAAGGCAAGGGATGCTTCAGGACTGTGAATCAAACAAAAAAGAAACACACACATATACCTTCACAAAGAGGGCTAAAACTTCACTGTACTTCTGTCCTGGTTTCATCTGGGATAGAGTTAATTTTTCTTCTTAGTAGACAGAAAAGTGCTGTTTCAGATTCAGTATGGGATTTGGTATGAGAAGAATGTCGATAATGTCCTGATGTTTTTAGTTATTGCTAAGAAATCAAGGTCTTTTCAACTTTCCATGTCCTGCTAGTGTGCAGGTGCACAAGAAGCTGGGATGGAGCACAGTCAGAGCAACGGATCCAAATTGGCCAATGCAATATACTGTATCATATGACATCATGCTCAGTGTATAGATGAGGGTTGATCAGGAAGTTGAGGGGCTCTCTTCCAGGATTTCAGTTTGGGGATATTAGCTCCTCCCGAATCACTATCCAGGAATGGGCTGGGCATCAGTAGGTGGGTGGTGAGCAACTGTATTGTCCATTACTAGTTTTCATATTCTATTTTTTTTTTTATTTCAGTTATTAAATTGTTTTTATCCCAACCTATGAGTGTCCTTACCTTTACATCTCCAATTCTGTCCCCCATGCCCCTGGGCAGGTGAGGGTGAGTGAGTGGCTCCATGGTGTTTGACTGCTGGCCAGGTTGAAACCACCAGAGTCCCTTTTGGCACCCGATGTGGGGCATGAGATAATGACAGATCTGACCGGAGTGTGTTAAAACAAATTTGTTACAAGTATGCATTGTATTGGTTTAATAGTCACTGGCTGCAATGTTGATTCTTTTGATCTCAGAGTTGGTGTGCTTGTTCTTAAAGTTGCATTATGTACTACCTGACTTGCAGTATATGCTCCCTGTTGTGCTCTTTATCACCCATGGGACCTGGGCTAAAGTTATCGTGTTGCTGTACTGGCTAACAGTGGTTTATGATATGATAGAACTAATCCAACATTTGTACTCGGCATTGCCATCACCTCCGTACTTCGGGAGCCATCTATTGGAAACTATTAATAATTACACCTTTTACCTTTTCTCCTTGTGGAGCCAACCTATGGAGACACCTTCTCAGACCTTCCCCTTCTCTGCCAGGATAATTGCAATAGCGTTTGAAAAACTAAAAAATTTCTAATATCCTTGGGATGTTGAAACCAGCATGGTCTTATTACTAGTAACCCTGAATGTGGTTCAGCTCTTGTTCAGGGTTAAACATCAGTGCCAGATGCAAGTGCGGTGCAGCTGCTACAATCTCCATGACAAGAACTGAGGCTGCTCAAAGCCTGACTACAGACACTGTGACTAGTCAGACCCCAGTGATGGGTGATGCAGCTGAACCAGGGATTCAACAAATGCCACCATCAGTCACTTCCATATAGATGAAGAAATGGACACAGAAGTCAGCATGTTTAGAAAGGGATAAAGAAGCTTCTCATAGGAAGGAAGAGGAGGAAGAAGAGGAAGATGAGACAGTAATCACCACCACCTGATCTCTATTTCTGAGTGAGCTGCAGGATATACAAAAAGACTTCAGCCATCATCAAGGTGAGCACATTGTCACTTGGCTGCTCAGATGTTTGGACAATGGGGTCAGTAGCTTGGATTTAGCAGGTAAAGAAGCTAGGCATCTGGGGTCCCTTGCTAAGGAAGGGGGTGTTGATAAGCAATTGGGAAAGGGGCACAAGCCTGCAGCCTCTGGAGGTGGTTCTTGTCCGGTGTGAGGGAAAGGTATCCCTTAAAGAAAGTGACTGGCACAGAAACACAGCCCTTCCTGGCACCCTGGCTGGATGTTCAAAGGGACGGTCCACCTTCAGAGCATGAAACTGGTGCTATGTGGAGTGAGTCGGTCACACTGATCACACAACAGGCTCAAATAGGGAGCCCTAGCCACCCAGGAATACTGGGGATGATCACAAACTGGACAGAAGGCAAAGATTTTGGAATGCTCACCAGAGGAGGTGACACGTGCTGAAGAGACCCCACCATATAATAAACTACCAAATAATGAGAAGTAAATATGTCCTGTTCACTGATGGATCTTGTCATATAGAAGGGAAACATCGACAGTGGAAAGTCGTATGACAAGTTGCAGAAGCTGCTAAAGGAGAAGGTGAATTGAGTCAGTCTGCAGAGTTGAGAGCCATCGAACTGGCCTTAGATATTATTAAGCAAGAAAAGTGGCCAGTGCTCTGTCTCTACAATGGCTCATGTATGGTGGCAAATGCTCTGTGGGGGTCATTACAGCAATGGAAACAGAGCAACTGGCAGCACAGAGGCAAACCCAGATGGGCTGTTGCATTGTGGCAAGATATTGCTGCATGGATAGAGAACCTGGCTGTGAAAGTATGTCATGTCGATGCTCATGTACCCAAGAGCTGGGCCACTGAAGAATATCAAAACAACCAACAGGTAGATCAGACTGCTCAGATTCACATGGCTCAAGTGGATTTGGATTGGCAACACAATTTATTGAAAAATTTATGGCTTGTTGGGCCCATGACTCCTCAGGCCACCAGGGAAAGGATGCAACAAATAAATGGCCTTGTGATCAAGGGGTGGACTTAACCATGGACACTATTGCACAGGTTATCCATGAATGTCAGACATGTATTGAGATCAAGCAAGCCAAATGTTTAAAACACCTTTGGTATGGAGGACGATCGTTAAAATATAAATATGGGGACGCCTGGAAGATTGATTATATCACGCTCCTACAAACGCAGCATGGCAAGTGCCATGTGCTCACAATGGTGGAAGCAACTGATGCATGGCTGAAGGCATATGTCATGCCCTGTGCCACCACCTGGAACACTATCCTGGGCCTTGAAAAGCAAGTCTTGTGGCAGCATGGCACCCCAGAAAGAATTGAGTCAGATAATGGGATTCATTTCTGAAATAATCTCATAGACACTTGGGCCAAAGAGCATGGAATTGAGTGGATACACCACACCCATCATGCACCAGACTCTGGGAAAATCGAAAGAGACAATGGATTGCTGAAAACTACACTGAGAGCAATAGATGGTGAAACTTTCAAACACTGGGATACACATTTAGCAAACGCCACCTGGTTAGTCAATACTAGAGGATCTGCCAGCCAGTTTGGCCCTGCCCAGTCAAACCTTCTATGTACTGTAGATGAAGTCCCTGTAGTGCACATTAAAAATACACTGGGGAAGACAGTCTGGGTTATCCCTGCCTCGGGTAAAGGTAAACCCATGCGTGGTATTACTTTTGCCTGAGTGCACTTATGGGTGAAGCAGAAGGATGGGGAAGTCCAATGTGTGCCTCAAGGAGATTTGATTTTGGGTGAAAATAGCTGATGAATTGAATTGCATGATGTTAATTGCTAAATAACCGTGTTATTGCATATCATCATTGCTATGGTTGCTGTATATTATACTAATGGCATCATATTAAGAATCACCCAGGTAAATGAAAAATGAGCTTTGAGGGAGCTGTTTTTAGCAACTGGCAATCAGCAACTCCCTTGAGATCAACATCTTCAATCCACATGCCATGAGCAAGAACCGTGCCAGATACACCAGCTACGAGCTCCAAATGTAGTATGCAACAGAGACTACACACCATCCTCCTGCCCAGTGTCACCTGCCCGCTGCACCACATCAAAACTCAGTCCCATTCCACCGATGAATTTCACCCATTTTACCAACCGTGTGAACTCTGCATCATCCCTCCTCCTTTGAAAGACTGTCATGACAGATGGAACCTGAAGTTATGGACAAAATTAACTCAATACACATTTTGGAGGATTGGTCCATAAACTAAGGGAATGATATATTTGTGTGTACGTATATTAAAAGACAGGAAAAGTTGTGGTGATTAATTAGAAGATATTGGAAAATGTGCAACCTGAGCATTATGTAAATGGTATGGAATACAGGGTGGCTACTGTCCTGGTTTCGTCTGGGATAGAGCTAGTTGTTCTTCTTAGTACCTAGAATAGTGCTGTTTCAGATTCAGTATGGGATTTGGTATGAGAAGAATGTTGATAATGTCCTGATGTTTTTAGTTATTGCTAAGAAATCAAGGTCTTTTCAACTTTCCATGTCCTGCTAGTGTGCAGGTGCACAAGAAGCTGGGATGGAGCACAGCCAGAGCAACGGATCCAAATTGGCCAATGCAATATACCGTATCATATGACATCACACTCAGTGTATAGATGAGGGTTGTCCAGGAAACTAGGGGGGTCTCTTCCAGGATTGCAGTTTGGGAATCTTCTTTCCTCCAGGATCACTATCCAGGAATGGGATGGGCATCAGCAGGCGAGCGGTGAGCAACTGCATTTTCCATTATTCGTTCATATATTCTATTATTGTTATCATTACTATTTTATTTCAATTATTAAATTGTTTTTATCTCAACCTACGAGTCTCCTTACCTTTAACCCTAGAATTCTCTCCCCCGTCCCCTGTGGAGTGGGGGAGTGTCCTGGGTTGAGTGAATAGTAGAGTTTTTTGGTGGCAGGGGAGGGGGCTATAGGGGCGGCCCCCTGTGAGAAGCTTCTCGAAGCTCCCCCAGCTCCAAGCCAGCTCCACTTCTGTTTGGAAAATTGAGCCCATCAGCTGCGCCTCTGCGATAACGTATTTAAGAAGGGACGTGGTGATGAGGAGTGGGACTTGTGAGGAGGAGTTGGGGCAGCTGCATGAACACCAAGGTCAGTGGAGGAACGGAAGAAGAAAGGAGGGGGGAGGTGTGCCGGAGTAGAGACCCCCCTGTATCCTGTGGGGAGACGGCAGGGCGGCCCCCCCTGCCACCCATGGAGATCTACGGTGGAGCAGACATTGATTTATGGCCTGTGGCTCCTGCTTGTATGATCAAGGTGTCTTTGCCCAAAGAAGGCTGGGGTCTCGTGGGAAAAGGCAGCCCCGCTGCTGTAATTCAGTGCTGGGAGGATTGCAGCATGTGGGGGAGTCCCACACCGGAGCAGCTTGGGAAGGGCTGCAGCCGTGGGAGGGAATCCAGTCGGAGAAAGTTAGTGACCCACGATGGAGCAGTGTGGGGAACGCTGTGGCCCATGGGAGGAACTCATGTTGGAGAAAGTTTGTGGAGGACTGTCTCCTGTGAGAGGGGGACCACGATGGAGAAGGGGGAAGAAGTTCCAGAAGCTGCCCCCACCAAAGGTGGAAGAAGCAGCAGCACTGCCTGCACCCCCCATTCCCTGCCCCTGCGCCGCTGGGGGAGGAGGTAGAGATATCGGGAGCAGAGCTGAGCCCGGGAAGAAGGGAGGGGTGGGGGGAAGGTGTTCTCAAGATGTGGCAATGCTTCTCACTGTCCTACTCTGTTATGTGTTGTTAGTGTCTGTAATAAATATATGGGTTTTTTCTTCCCCTAACGAGTCTGCGTCTTGCTCGTGATCATAAAGGGGAAATTTTTTCCCATCCCAGTCCTATCTCGAACCCCAAGCCTGGCTCTCTGTCCCTTCTCATTGCTGGAGGGGAAGGGAGAGAGAGGTGCTGCGTTGTGGTTGGCTGCCAACCAGGCCCAAACCACAACAGGGAGAGTGAGTGAGCAGCTGTGTGGTGTTTGACTGTTGGCCAGGTTGAAACCACAGCTTGGTAAATGGGCTCCTACGACATATGCAAAAAACAAATGTCCATACATTAACAGGCAGATCTCATATGACTGAGTAATCTATTGAACAAACACATGCTGCCTGGAGCTCTCCAGTTTTCTGGTAAGTTGTAAGATCTATCCATCACTAAAGGGCTGAATATGAGCCGTTAGTACAGAAAAACAACAAGCCAGTGCAAGATTTACTGTAACACTGTCTTTTTTCCCAATAAATATAACACAATGTGCGCTATAGTAGCATCAGAGTGACTGAAGACTGACCTACTGTGGTATCTTTGAATTTTGGCTTTTTTCCACACACTGGTGTTAGCACAACACATTGAAAAAGCAAACAAAATTCATGCCTCGCTAGCAGAGTACCCTGTAATTAACTTTGGTAGGTGGAACTACGTGCATGGAACTGATTTATTTTCTGAAGCCTGATTTAAAAGCTTAAGACAAGCCTGTATCTATGACAGTTGTAATTGATTTCACTTGTGACAATTTGCACCTGAAATAATTTGCTGTCCTAACAAAACCTGACTATACAGACTTTCAAAGTTCATGAAACTGTCACTCTTACAAGACTAGTGCATACCTGAACAGACCTGATGTAATTTTTCTCTAGAAATATCAAAAAAGGGAGCAGATAACATGGGGAATGACTTACAGCTAATACTTATATGCAGAATTACTTTTGTAATGAGATTTGTTGGAATGTAATTTAATACCTGCCAAAATAATTAATGTTCATCTTTCTACTGTAATGTCTTTTACAGTTTACTTTCAGCTTAAGGCTTAATTAAAAGATTGAAGAGTTTAAACGGTAATTTCTTTTGCCTGCAAAGATGCCTGCAGACATGGCATACACCAAAGCGCACTATGTATAGTACAGAAGTCCTACCAAGTCAGGTCTTTCAAGAGGGCACAAACATGGAGTCATCTACTGCACAGCATATTGTTGATGACGGATATCACATTTTTAATTAATTCCATATAAAATATTATAGAAGATTGGGCTCCTGATGTGAAAATACCAGCTATATTACAATACTAAGTTTATCAGTAAAGAAGGGTAAGGAACATATTTTGTTCACCTACCTATTATTCTTGGAACTCTGTTGGATCCAAGAGCTTCTTAGACAATGTGGAAAAAAAAGTTGATTAATGATGCCAGTCAATTTTATTCCATTTTCTGCACATACGTATTCCTGTTTGAAATGAAAATGTTCTCCATAAGTTTTCTGTCTATGCCTTTATCAAAGTATCAGGCTTAGCTCTCGTTCCAGTTTTGTATCTCTGCTTTCTGAACCAGAATTTCCTCTCAGTTATATTGATGGTCATTTGGCAACAGGGGCATGAAAAGAACTACCAGGGAAATGTATGCACCTTACGGCCACCAACTATAACAACATTAAAAATAATTAGTATCTGTATTTTTAAAGTCTAAAAAAGCCCATATGTTCAAGAGACTACCTAACTAGCTAAATCTCTATCACCAAATGTGGAGATACTTACCTATACACATATTTGGAGGTGGACTTCCCTCCTCCAAGCGAGAACGCCTTCTCAAGCCCAGACCATTCAAGAAAACAAAGATAAATTCTTAATTCCAAAAGTTAGTGGGAAATCTTGAAAACACATCTTGGTGTCTAGCTCCAACAGAAATCAAATAGGAGATGCCTAAACAAGAACTAGTTATCCAAATGCCTTTGGACTTAAAAGCTATTGATCATTTGGCTGGTATTCAGCAAACAACTGCATAGACTGTTGGCACTTTTACTTTATTCTGTAGAAATGAGGGATTTGTACTTTTCTTGATTGACAGGAACACAAGAAATAAGTGAGACTGAAAAGATTAGAAAAAGCATTGTCCTGGTTTTGAGTGAGTGGTGAGGTTTTTTGGTGGCAGGGGAGGGGGCTATAGGGGCGGCCCCCTGTGAGAAGCTTCTCGAAGCTCCCCCAGCTCCAAGCCAGCTCCACTTCTGTTTGGGAAATTGAGCCAATCATCTGTGCCTCTGTGATAACGTATTTAAGAAGGGACGTGGTGATGAGGAGTGGGACTTGTGAGGAGGAGTTGGGGCAGCTGCGTGAACACCAAGGTCAGTGGAGGAACGGAAGAAGAAAGGAGGGGGGAGGTGTGCTGGAGCAGAGACCCCCCTGTATCCTGTGGTGAGACGGCAGGGCGGCCCCCCCTGCCACCCATGGAGATCTACGGTGGAGCAGACATTGATTTATGGCCTGTGGCTCCTGCTTGTATGATCAAGGTGTCTTTGCCCAAAGAAGGCTGGGGTCTCGTGGGAAAAGGCAGCCCCGCTGCTGTAATTCAGTGCTGGGAGGATTGCAGCATGCGGGGGAGTCCCATGCCGGAGCAGCTCGGGAAGGGCTGCAGCCGTGGGAGAGAATCCAGTCGGAGAAAGTTAGTGACCCACGATGGAGCAGTGTGGGGAACGCTGTGGCCCATGGGAGGAATTCATGTTGGAGAAAGTTTGTGGAGGACTGTCTCCTGTGAGAGGGGGACCACGATGGAGCAGGAGGAACAAGTTTCGGACACTCCCCTCACCGAAGATGAAGGAAGTGGCAGCGCTGACTGCACCCCCCATTCCCTGCCCCTGCGCCACTGGGGGAGGAGGTAGAGATATCGGGAGCAGAACTGAGCCCGGGAAGAAGGGAGGGGTGGGGGGAAGGTGTTCTCAAGATGTGGCAATGCTTCTCACTGTCCTACTCTGTTACGTGTTGTTAGTGTCTGTAATAAATGTATGTTCTTTTTTCTTCCCCTAACGAGTCTGCCTTTTGGTCATGACCATAGTGGGTGATCTGCCCCTCCCGGACCTATCTCGAACCCCAAGCCTGGCTCTCTGTCCCTTCTTATTGCCGGAAGAGAAGGGAGAGAGAGTGGCTGCATGTTGTTTGGCTGCCGACCAGGCTCACACCACGACAAGCATGTAGCATCCCCCCCTTGCTGCATATGATGCCTAAAGAATCTGTACCTCTGTTTGCTTCTGCTGGCAGTTTTAAACAGTTGTTTCTACTTTATTCTGTGAAAAACAGTAGCTTTATTCAAAATACAGCCAATACTGTAGAAGGAAGAGTCCACTGCATCCAAATGTGTGCCAGTGAATTGCAGAGGGTAATCTACTCTTCATCTCTTCTTTCTTTCATATCTTCAACCCTAGAAATTAAACCTTACTCTGTCATATTAAGATACTAGCTAAAGTATCTTAATATAACAGTGTGCAATTTAAATTTAAAGTCATATAGTTCCTCCCTGTGTGTTTCTGAAAAATCAGAATTATGTTCTCCTATGAGAAAACAATGTTTCCTTAACAGGTAGACATCAAAACTAACAGGGAAAATTCTCGTGCTATCATGACAGTGCATGTCTGATAATCCTACTTCACTTGAGCCACATTCTCTGGATTTTCATTTTGATATAGCAATAGTAAATAGCAGTTTCTTTGCAGTGTAAAGTGACTAAATAAAATAACTGACCTCAGGCTAACCTTTGAAGTCTTCAGTTCATCCAAGAACTTAAGCATTTGCCTAAAAATAAACCTTTAAATATGCTAGTTGATCCAGAAACATATGTGAGTTGATGGAGCAACATTTAAGCACTTGTTAAATATTCTGAAAGAACTAGAGCCACAAGCAACACAGCTTGTTGGAAATAATATAGGGTGATGGTCTGCAGAGTAGGCTTACTGAAGGTGATGAAGCTTTAGTTGTAGCAATTAAAATCCATACATGCAGTCTATGTAATCATTTAACATAGACAAGAAAGCCAAAAAAAAGGATCAGTAATCTATTCATCTTATGGTGAACAGACCAAAGTGAACCCCTACACAGGAACCCTCAGAATACTGCAGAAAGAGGCCTTACTTTTAAGTGGAACTTTTAAGCAGAAACAGGCCTTACTTTTTCCTTTCTCTCCTCAAGTTTAATTCAAAATTAAAACAACCGGGAAAATGTCATCCTGACTCTCTGGGAAGTAGCATTAACTATCCAAACAAAACAGGGAAAAAAGAGTGAACAAAGATACCATCAGTCATACAACAATACAATACAACTAAGGCCTCCAGTACATCTTGAGCAGACAAAACCTCCCTTTTGGGGATTTGAGGATTATGAGCATTATCAGCCAGAACAAAAACAAAGTCACTTTTCAAGCTTTGTAAAGAATTTGACGCTCTGACATGTTCAGCTTCACAGTTGTCCCTGCATCAAACACCAGACTACAGGGGACATCTTTATATCCCTTTTCCAACTTACTACAGTCTTTCTCTGGGCCCCAAAAATGCACCTTCATCATCTCCGTTTTGTAAAGGAGCTGCAGCACAGCTGTGAATCCCAGAGTTTACAAGCAGAACCTTTTTCCCTTGGTATTCTTTCATGATTTCTTACTACTACATCCTTCCTGTTCTTTTGCATTTTTCACTCTCCCAAACTTCTATTGCTGCTCTGGCATTTAACCACTGTCATTTTTTGTGCCAGCCCTCTCAGACTCCCGTCTTCCCGAGATGTGCTTCTTTCAGAGGTAGTGTTGTGATCTAAGAGGACAAATCCCATGGACGTGGACTGAGGAACGCTGAGTCAGGCCTTGAATTATGCTGTTGGATACAAAAATGGGTAAACCAAAAAAAAATTTTTAAGTGTCTTTGAAGGAGAGAGAAGGATTCACACATTCCTCTTTCTCTGGTTACTAGCATCAAATGGTTCAAATCACAATGTTCCAAGAGATTTCATCCCAAGATACCAAAGATGCTAAAGGATTTTCTAGTCCAGATTTTCAATTCTGTTGTGTCCAATTTCCAAAGCATTTTATGGTTGTGATAGAACTATGAAGGAAGTCCCCTAGGAGAGGCATTGGACTGTGCTGCTCTGAATTTGCTGTCCCTTAGTAAAATATTAAAAAAAAAAGGCAATAAAATTTTACATGATTTGCACGACTGCTGTCTTGCCCGTTTTTCACCTGCTGCCTCTGTGCAGCAGAGCTCCCAGCCAATTAATGTCAAGTTGTAACAAAGCTAAATCAATGCTAGTGTCACTGTCAAAGAAGTCATTTTTGTGGGGAAAATACTGCCCTACTGATTTACTAGAAAAGTATTAAACAGACTTTTCCACTGCCTGCACATCTGGTCAGGGATCCTAAAGGCCACTGATCCTGCCCAGACACACACACATAAATTTCAGACTGAAAAAGAGCACATCTAATACTTCAGCAGAACAGAAAGCAAAGCAAGTCCATTCTCATTGGTCTTGCTTATGCTGTTCTTCAGCTTTTCTCTACACCCGTTTTTGTGTCCAGTACAGCAACTGACGACCTGTGTGTTGTGAGCTCAGGAAGGAGGAAAGAGGAAGGTACAGTCAAACAAAAACCTGTGCTGAAACAAAATCAGCGAGCACACTGCTGACTCCACTCAGTGATAGTAAATTGATAGACAGAGGGTCATACATCAATGGATGTAATTAAATGTATGTGTGTGTGTGTATTTTCTTTTTATTTGACAACTATATCAATCCTAACGACTGTAATACATAAAACTAATCTGGCCACGTACACTGCATACAGATTAGTAGACACTTCACCCCAGCTCTTTTAAAGAAACCCCTAACAACCATTTAAAAAACTTATGCATCAATACACAGCTATTCATAAAACACAGCCTAATAAATACATAGCATACGTATGCCTGAAATGTGTGTGACATGTCATGCCCACGGGATCCCTGATTGCCTTTATCTTCCCTGCCCTTGGGCCAGTGTTGCCTGTTTCTAGCAGCCCCTTCTACAAGCCTGTATGAGCCAGTTTTGGCCATGATTTCTAATCTACTGGCTTGCTGGCAGCACATTGCAGGAACAACTTGGACCTCATGCTGTGGTTCAGCTGTAACAACATCAGCAAATCGGTTACTTTTAATTTTAAAATTAAATCCTGATAATTTCTGATTTTATTTTCTAGTTTATTAACAGTGTCTCTTAAGCGGCATTCATCAAGTATTTTTACCTGCAGTAAATGCACTCCGATTATTCTTAAGTCTGTGCTTGTTCTTGCTGGCAGTGATGCAGTTTAACAGCAAGATCAACGCACGCTTTGTGCACACCTCCCTCTAGTGGACCCAAAACCCAGTGAAATCAGCAAAATCCAGCAAGGCGTTTTTTCTAGGGAGACACAAATAGTAAAGATAACTAATAAAGAAGGATGGTGACCAGCTGTCTTTATAACATCAACTCAAAGTTACCAAGAAAAGTAATGGAGATCTAGTGAAATGGTAAAAATACAAGAAACAGGAAAAAAAAATCTGTCTTTATAAACGTTTCTTTCATTGCTAAGCAGGGGCCTCTAACAGTATAGTCCTGGCGATTTACTTTGTGAATCCTAGGGACTTGGAAAGAGCAAAATGTGTCATTAATTATGTTCCAAAAAGCTATCCCCCCTTCGGGAAGCCTGCTGTAAATTTTACAGCTGAAGGTTTGAATCCGCTTCGGGGCTGCACGGCGGGGCCAGGGACCACTCCGGTGCCCCAGCAGTGCCCGGGCTGCAAGATGCCCCGCACCTAAACCTGCTTCACCGACCAACACGAGCATTTAAACCGGCGAAACCGCACCAGCGCGGCTCCCCCCGCTGCAAAAAGGGGTCTGGTGTAAAACTGTGGAGCATGACAGCGGCAAAACTGGGGGCGCGGCCGCGCCCGGGGGGGCGGGGGGGGGGGGAGCCCCGCCTTTAGGGGGTCCCACACACCCTCTGCAGGCAGCGCAGCGGGCCCACCAGCGCCCCAGCCTCCGCGATCCCCCCGTTCCTTGGTAGCTCTGCGGCACCCCAGCAACGTCGCCCTGTGCTGCGACATGAGCGCGACATGACGCAGCGGGGGGGAGGGGGGCGCAAACTCAGCTGGCACCAGCCGCTCAGCACCCCTTCAGAAGCCGACGGGCTGCGGAAGGGGGAAGGTCCGCGCCCGTGGGCAGCAGCTCCTGCCCCTCCGCCGTGGTCCCGTCCCCCCTCCACACCGCTTCCCGTGAGACACGGGCGCTGCGAGGGGCCGCCTCCCGCCCTCAACCCTTTAAGCCCCTGCGATAAGGACGCTAAAGCTTCTCTGGGAGAGGGTCAGCCCTCCCGAAGTGCCGCCGCAAGCCGGTAAAGAAGCAGGGGAACGCGGGTGGACCCCACGGGAGCTCCCCCCCGCCCCATCACTGGCTGCCCGCCTCAAAGATGGCCGCCGGGGGCGGGAAACAGGGACCTGGCGGAAGTGGCCGCGGGGCTTCCGCTTCGCCGCTGGCGCGACGCTCTGGGAGCCGGTCTCTACGGGCGCGGCGGACTCCGGTGAGAGGCGTGGCGTGGCGTGGCGTGGCGTGGCGTGGCGTGGCGTGGCGTGGCGTGGCGTGGCGTGGCGTGGCGTGGCGTGGCGTGGCGTGGCGTGGCGTGGCGTGGCGCGGCGCGGCGCGGCGTGGCGGGCCGGGCCCATCCGCCGCCGGTGTGTCCCGTCCCCGCCCTCCAACCGCCCGGTCTCGGTGACGGGCCGCGGGGGGTGGGCAAGCGGCCCCGACACCGCCCCAGCCCCGGGAGAGGGGAGCGAGCGGGGGTGCGGGGGAGGGCCAGACGCCAGCGGGCGGGAGGCCTCGGGGGTGCGGGCGGTGTGAGGGGCGGGCCGGGCCGCCCCGGTGAGGGAGTGGGGCGACGGTGTGTTGTGCGCGGGGTGCGGGGCCTCTCGTGTTCAGTTTCTGGGTTTCCTTCAGGGAGTGCCTGCCCTGCCATGACCAGGTGGGCCCGCCGGCCCGGCGCTCCCGCCGGAAAGGCGCTGGATGCCACCCCCTGGGAGGAGATGGCGGGCGGCCCCCCGCGGCGGGGGGGCCGCTCAGGCGCTGCCCCCCCGAGGCAGGAGCGAGAGAGCAAAAAGAAGAAGAAGAAAAAGGAGTATCTGAACGAGGACGTCAACGGGTTTGCGGCGTACCTGAGGCGGGGAGACGGCGCGGCGCTGGGGGAGGAGGTCGCGGCGGCCTTGAGGAAGGACGAGCGGCGGGAGGGGAGGAGGCTGAAGAGGCGAGAAAAGAAGAAAAACGCCATGGTGAGTTTTGCCCTCGGCCGTGGGCGTTTGCCTATCCCTGACAGCTTGTTTAAAAACTTGGGAAAAGCTCCGTGTGGAAGACGCAGACTCCTTACTCTCTGCCGCTGCTGCCGGGACGTGGTTTGGTGAGGAAGCCGAGTGCTGTACCCGCTGGAAGCGTAGCTTGTGCTGAGTGACATTTCAAGTTAATAAAGCCAACTTGAGTACCTCAACTTTGAAGCAAACAATGCATTTCAGCTTAAGTCCTGGCCTTTTGCACGGCTGTTCAGGTTCAACGCCGTTCTTGCTACCCTTTGATAAATTCCCAGCCCCTCTTGCCTCGTGGGTGAAACTAATTCTGTGCATTTCTGTATCTAATTCATCAGTACAATGATCCTGCTGTTTTGGGGTCTCTTTCTGTAGTGTCTTCTGCTTGAGAACTGGAGTGAGATCTCCAGCAGACTTTAATAAGACTGTGTAAAAGCACTTATCTCAGCACAAGTTTACACATTCAGCATAGGTTTATGATGAATGTAATCTGGGAACATAGTAAAGAGAGTTACTGCTAATTAATCTGAGATGTCTAAATTATTCATGATTAAATTATAGGACAGGTGCAACATTGCTTGTATTTACCTAAGCACTTACTGCAGTAGTACTTAAAGGGCTTGGGGAAACTGTGAACTGTGAACAAGTGTCACTGTTCATCCAGGGTAGTCCGTTGTCAATGAGTGAATGCCCCATATGGTGCATAAAAGGAGAAAAGAACCGCAGTAATATGGTTTAATGTCATAGACCACTAACAGTTATTTTGTGACAGGGTACAGTGTCTAGCTGTTTTTTCCCTGAGGAGAAAATCCCTTGATATGTCTGCCTTCTAAAATGCTAGAAGGCCTTATTATACTAGAATTTTCAGGTCTTTGAGTGCCATTCACAGAATCTTGTCTTTTTATGTTAGAATAACCTCAAATCTCAATAGTAGAGGTATGTATCTGGTAGTTTCCTCAAGATTCCAGCCAAGAGAAATAGTGGTCTAGTAAAAATCTAGGTGATAATCGGATAATTAGGAGTAAGTGAATTCTTTAGTAATGTCACCCCTATAAGTGCTCTGTTTTGCTATGTTAACTGTCAATGAAAATGCATATAACGTAATTTTTATTTTCAAAGGTATGTTTCCACTGTAGAGAACCTGGCCACGGTGTTGCTGATTGCCCTGCAGTACTTGAAAGTCAAGATATGGGTACAGGAATCTGTTACCGGTGCGGATCCACAGAACATGACATCAGCAAATGCAAAGCAAAAATAGATCCAGCAGTTGGTATGCCAGAGAAACTTGTATTTTTTGAGATACTTTGTTCTGATTTTTTTTTGACTACTAAAATGGAAGTTTTGTGTTTTAGTAATTTAACTGTTCGGAGGAGATAGTTTAATATGTTTAAAGGAATATAACATTGTAGCAATGAATCTAACAGTGTAAGAGGCAGTATAATTTTTATAGTATAGTAGTGTAGTAAAATGTTGTTATGGTGTGTTCACAGTTGTCTGTGACTTTACAAAGTTTTTAATACATATCATAAACTGTGATTTTGCAGGGCCATTTCCATATGCAAAATGTTTCATCTGTGGTGAGATGGGTCATCTGTCAAGGTCATGTCCAGATAATCCCAAGGGATTGTATGCCGAAGGTGGGTGTACTAATTTACTAAAACCAAAACACATTTTTTATACTTGTCTGATAGGAACAAAGTCACATGGCAGATGAATGAGGATCTGATTGAAAGGGATTTCAAAATATCTTTTGCTGTTTGTAAAAGCAGATTAATTCTGGGGAATTCAGTGTTAATACTGATTACCAAGGGATTTCTGTTTTAATTGTAAGCTTAGTGTTAAGATGAGATGCAAAGTGTGAGAACTTGCTTGGGCTTGCAATATCAAGAGGCACACAAAAAACCAAAATTGTAATAGGCTGTGTGTATGTCAGTGTGTATTTAAATGCACATATACCAGAGTAAAAATACACTCTCATACTATAGTTTAAGACTTTGGACGGTGTTCACGCAAAACGAGAGTTCTCATTAGAAAGAGGACATCTTCAGTTTAAGTGGCTTTCATGAGAAATGTGATCTAAGTTTGAAGATTTCAATCAGATTCTGCTCTGCCTGATTTCTCTGTTGGCACTAAAAAATAGCATTCTGTCTCCCAGTACAAGCATGAGGTCTGGCAAACTCAAAATGGTGATCTTACAACACAGTTAATTTGGAAGACATACCACTTTACTTTCAATGTTTGGATTATGAGTAGAATTTATATTTCATAGCTGAGTACCTGCAGTTGGATTACGTGCTTCTCAGGAGCTCCTGTTAATTTCAGAAGTTCCTTAGAGTGTGAATGTCAGCAGAATTCATCTTATTTCTCAAAAACAGTGCTTTCCAACAAATCATAAATACTCAGTAGGTGGTAACTGGAATTTGTAGTGTGGTGCTTTACAGAGCAATGTGATCACAAACAGGTCTGTCTGTCTGTCAGAGACACACAGACAGAGGAAGCTGTGGTGTTTGCAGGTTTCCAAAGCTGCCTGCATATCTGCTCCACAATGTTATATCATATCATAAAATAGAATGTTACTGTGCCAAGGAGTGCAGACCTGTCCATAGGGACATTTCCTTATCTTCCTTACAGATTGTCACTACAGATAGAGTGAGATTTTTCAGGACACATATAAGAAAAAAACAGCATAGGAGGGTTGTTTCTAGTTTGAGTGTTTTGGGTTTTTTATTCTTTTTTTCTGAGAGGGGTAACAACTGTTTCCCTTAACAGGTGGCAGCTGCAGACTTTGTGGCTCTGTGGAGCACTTCAGAAAAGACTGTCCAGAAAAACAGAATGCAGGTGAGATGCGGGGGAATGCACAGTTGAGCAATGCTTATTTACAGCTTTGCCTGACTTTGGTTGGGGAAAAAAAGGGTGTGAGAAGAGAATTTGCAAATAGCAAAGGTGACCTTCCTTTGGGAGTGAGTGCTTCTATTAAGGGGCATGTGGAGGAGGCATTAAGTTGCAGTGTAAAACTTGAGCTTTCTGTTAAAAAAAAAAAATTCTAGCGTGTGGGTTTCTGAGGGTAACATGAGCTAATGTGTATTTGTTAGCCAGTATTTATGCTGTTGTTCACAACTTAGCAGCTGTAGAACAAAACTGGTTTCTTCTGATTTCTGTGTGAAGTGGTTGAACTGAATATAATGTCAGTTGGAGGGTGGTGGTACTGGCAGCTTGTAGAAGCTGTGTGTGCAGACAAGTGTTCAAGTCATTCAAGACAGGAGAGAAAGAGGAGACAGAAGATCTGTCTAGCTGGATTCACCAGCTAATAAGCTGCTTGCTTAAATGTTCTTCAGTTTTTTGTGTGAGTGGAAAAATTATGTTATATACAAAGAAAACCCACCAGGTGCTAAGGAAGGCAAAAGCATCAAACAAGGGTTTGAAGAATGATTCTGTTACTGAAGTGGTGACACATTTGTGCATTTTCCTACTTTGTATGGCTTGTAGAACTTTTGGGTTAATAATGTGCTACTTTCATGGAATTTATGTAAGAAATATTTATGGGGACAATAGAGGCCTATACTTTGGCTGTTTTCTGTATCTGATCTTACATATGTGATATTGTTGCATCAAAGACCATATGTAACATTCTAGATGTGTGCTGCTTTGCTAGTTTAGAACAAGTGAGATTAAGTCTTAACTGGTATGAGAGAAGATTGTGATACGAAAAGACTTAAAAATTTCTCCAAACTCATCAGCCATAGCAGATCGTTGGGCAGTGCCTGCTCACATGACTGCAGAGTTGAAAGCCTGTAACATAGCCCATGTTGGATTTCTGCACACCACTTTTATGACAAACAACCTCTGTGTGGTTAACACTTTTTGTAAATCAAAAAGCTGTACAGATGCTGTAGGAGAAAAGAAACATCTGTAGGGAATGGCACTGCTCACATCTGGGCCAGCTGTTATCAGGCTATGGCAGTGTTCAGTTGTTAGTGCAGTCCAATGCAAGTCTTTTTGCTCTCTTGCAGTAGGTCTTTGAATTATATGTGAAGCAGAATTGGAATTTTTTTACCTTTTTTTGAGAAATTTTATGTCCATAATGAAGACTAACAACTGCTGTGTAATTTCTCAAGGGACATCTTACACTGACATTTCAAAACTAGTATTGCTGGTTAAAAATAGTTTAATTAATTGGAACTGTGACACCACTGGTAAGAATCTGTAGTATTCTTTGAAATCAGTTTGCATCGTGAAAAGTACTTTTAGACTACAGGAAGATACCTGATAGCTATCAAAGAAGTTTAGGCACTATAGCTTGTTACTTCTTTAGGTGAAGTTAATTGGTCCATTTTAATATACAAAAGTTAATACAAGTAAACTTTGATTTATCCATGTGATATTCTTGGTGTGATTTGATTTGTTGCTCTCAAAATTAGATTGTCATTCAGAAAAGAACTGTCAGTTGGTTAACAGCATTTTCTCTGGGAAAGAGGTGTGAATTGGTCTAAGTAGCATTTAAACAACTAAAGGATGAGGTTGATTATATGCAGGGGTGTGGGTTGAGAAATACAAATTTTGCTCTGTTGTGCCTCCTCAGGCTTAGATTCTTCATCTGCATAATAAAGTCTTTGCCGTATATCCAGAGATGCTTGACATTCTGAAATTTTCATTGTAGGAGTTATTTGAACTGATGTGAGAGGTGAAGTATTGTCTGCATACTCAGCGAATGTTTCTTTGAACACTCAAAGTAGGAAAAAACATGCAGTAATGATTTCTGAGCTTTGACAATCTGTACGGGGGAAGAAAAGGAGTTTACAAAACACAATTTAAAAAAAAAATGGAAAAAAGATTGTATAAGGAGAGTCAGCTTCAGAGCTAGAACTAAACAGACAGATCATCGGTGAATTAATGACAAGTCCTTGTGGGGCAGATCTTCTCAAATGAGAAGGTTTGATATAACAGTAATGCTTAGACTTCCCATAATCTATTGTCTCTCACTCTTCAGATCAGGTTACAGTTGGGCGATGGGCCATCGGAATGAGCGCAGATTACGAAGAAATTACAGAAGCACCAAAACTGCAAAAACCAAAAGTGAAAGTACCCAAAGTTGTTTCTTTTTGAAGGCTTCTTGGCTCTAAACCACAGTTAGCCTGCACTGCTTCACTCCAGAGTAGTGACTACACAGAGTCGATTGCTGGTTCCAGAAAATCAAGCAGACTGCTGCTGCTGAATTATTTTTTTTTTTGGTCCCCCCTCGTTTTTCCAGTTTGCCTCCCAGACTCACCCAGATGACTGAAGAGCTGGGAACAACATAAATATAGCAAGTGGGTGTTTTATTTTTATACATCTGTGCTGAAATACAGCATTCCCTCTGATTCACAGTCCCTCTCACTGCCAGCCCTCTGGAGAGGAAAGTTGGCTTCTTCCTGTAACAGGGATCTGGTTGCAGTAACCATGCAGGGCATGTGCATTTTATTGTGGGGGTTCATGACCACTAGGTTTCGGAGGTCAGTATTGTCATGAGTGCTGCTTTCGCTTATCAGAGATGAATAGAATCATGCTGATCATAGTAAGAGCATTTTTCTGTTTTTCTGAAAGGGATTGTGGGTATTTTCTGAAGAGCCTTGTTGGGTTCTGGCTTGGTTTTGCCTTCTCCTTTCAGAAAGAATTCTTTTCTTGCTCTGTATATGCTACCTTGATCAGTCCTGTGGCATAGTTATCTGGTAAACCCTATGGCCTGGAGAGCTGGGGGTGCAACACCCATTGCTCATGGAGGTCAGGTGAAATGCGTCCATGCATTAACCTGATGGTTTATGCATGTTGGATTGTTGGAGTATTTATTCACTAGAATAAATAGAATTGTGCCCTTCCTGATACCCATGGTAAAATACATCTGAAAAGAGTTGGAGAGCAAGTGAACTTGCTTGCTTAGTTTCTTCACCTTTTCCAGGGCAAGTGCTCAAAAATCTTCAGTGTTTCTATCCCTTGGCGAGTTGGGCGTAAACTTTGCTTTGTATTACATGTGCCTGCTTAATGACAGATTTATTTATTTTTAAATGGAGACTGCAGCCTGAAAAACTGATAGATACTTTAAAATGTTGGGAAACCGACTCAGAACAGAGTTCCTGCATCCGCTCTCCCAATATTGCGGTGCCTCAGGCTGTGCAGCCAGCGGTGGGAGGCCTTCACCTGCCTCCGACCATCTCGCCCGAGGTGAGCAGGGAGGCGCGATGCTGCCGCGGCAGCCCACCTCCAGCCTGTCCCACGCGCGGGGCTTGCACGGAGCCAGCGCCACGGCGGTTCTGGGTGGGCGCTGTGCAGCGTCCCTGCGTGGCACTGGCCTGCGACACTGGGCGTCGCGGTCCTCGGCTGCCGCTCAGTACTGCCATCAGACACACACGGAGCTCCCCAGACACCTTAAACGTGCCTTCTAAAAATTTCAGCTTGCCTTACGCGGGAATAAACAACAGTCCTCGAGGGAGAGCTACACAGTGGTTAAGCTATTGCGTCTAAAGAATGAATTTACCCTTTCAATGAACGCGTCCTAAGGGTCCAAACATCACCTTGGTGAGAACATAGAAGGAACACCAGAGTGCAACCTTGAGCTCAGGACTGGCTATTGAGATGCTTAGGACCAGCTATGGAAACCACAGGTTTGGGACACACTTTTCTTAGAGCAAAAATGAAATACAGGAATTCAGTTGTTTAGTTGTATTTTATATTTGTACACGTTAATTATTTTTAATAAAATGCTGCTAAAGAATGCAATAGTTAAAGCTCTTATTTTAGGTTTCCTGGGTCTCTGCTTGCACAAACACATTAAGCTGACTAAGATAGGGCATGTATATTCAGTTTATAATAATCAGAGCACACATTTAAATGGGGAAGAGGAGTGGATGTGGGTGAAATCCAGGATTAATTACAGATTTAATTAACTGTTGAATTAAAGCTCAAAGCAGTATCACTTTAATGTGGAGATTTTGCAACACGTTTTTCCCAGCTTAAAAACTTTCTATTATATAAGTGTATTGTTTAAAAAGCATCTGTTTAGGTAATTTGCTGTCTCTAAAAAGTCCTTGGTATTGTAACATGTTCCTTTACCCCTAGGAACTTGAAGCCGTGCACCTTGACTTCCCTGGGGCCACCAATACTTCCCAGATAAGGGGTTGGTGCAGACAGGGTGGTGTGCGAGTTGTGGTTTCAGAGTGCAGCCTCTTCTGAGGAAACGGCTGCTTGGCTCCAGGTGAGATGGGGTCACCCAGTTGTGCTTCTGCAGTCTGAGGCAGGAGCACCCCTTTGACAGACTGCTGAGTTACAGTGTACAACATGTAAGTTGAAGGAAAAGAGAACTCGCTGATGATCCCTGTCCCTTCTGCTTGGCAAAAGGGACTGCTAAAACCAGGTTGACTGAGAGGGCAGCTGTGGCAAAAGAAACCCTGCAAGAAGTAGTGGATTAAACTTTGCTATTGAAATGTTGGAGCACAAGCTTGGTGTGCTAGTGTCCAGCTTGCATACCTCCTGAGCTCAGTCTTCTCTTCAGTGCAGTGATGCAGCCTGCCTTGTCCTGCTGCTCTGGAGGTCGGTGAGCCTGATGGCCATCACTGGGTAAGACAACCTTCAGTTTCATACCTGTTGCTTTGATCCATCTTGTACTAAAAAACCCCACTTGTTGGGCTCTGACACCTGACAACTGCTCTGTTTTCCCCTGAGAAGAAATAATGGACTTCTTCAGACTTCAAAAAAACACAGGGTACAGTCTGTGAAAATTTCAGTCTAAAGGCAGCAGGCTGTTTCCAGGTAATCACACATGCTGGCGTGGGGCTGGGAGCATGTACCCCCACCTCTTGTCCTCTGATTCAGTGACTGCAGAGGAGAACAGGGCACTGGAATGCTTGCACTACACTCTAAAACAGCTGCAGAGGTTGGCAATCTTCAGTAACAACTATTGGACAAAACAACTTGTCAAATGTACCCACTAATCTTTTTAGATGATTTCACTAAGGTAGGTGTAGTTGAAGAAAGCTATTTGGAAAGCAGCTGTGAAAGATGATGCATGTAAAGATGTATTGTACCCACAAATACATTGAAAAGTTAGGCAAATGGAGTTTAAACAAAGTTTGTGCACCAGAAAGCTGAATTTCTTTGTCTTGGAATTTGCATAGAGGTTGGTAAAATACAATCCTTGAGCTCAGCAGAATGCTAGTATTTCAAAAATTGTAAATGATGTTCTCCAGATAGATAGCCTTTGCAGTAGTCCCACTGAGCTCAGTCTGTGTGTGTCTCTAAAGGCAAGTTCTAAACCGTGCTGCACAGGAAGCCACCCAAATAGCTGCTAAGAAACACTTGGTGCAGGCAGTGTTTGGGCTTTTCCTCTCTGATGTGTCATGCATGTGTTCAGAGCTGAACGTTAGGTGTCTCTGTTCACTAAAAATTGGGACCACGGAGACTTACCTGCCCACCCAGAGCTTGTCTGCCATCATCTGCACCCAGCAAGTGTGGGCAGGACTGGGAGAGCTGAGCTCCTGGGCCACAGAGGGGGCCTGGGCTCTTCCCTTACCAGCTGAGCCAGGAGGCGACAAGCAGGGCCTCGGTGGTTTCCTTGCTCGGTGCAGCCATCCTCGCTCCTGAGGCTGAGGGGTTGCACCTTACCCATGTGATAAAAATGACAATCCAAAATCAGGATCTGGATCTATAGCCTCTCCTCCAGAGCCAAAGAGCAGGACCTGCTTTACTTTTTTTTTATCACTAATGCAAATGTATCCCTGTGTTGTATGGTATACAGAGGCCAGCCTGCACTAGACATAGAAGACAGCAGCTGATTTCACCCGTGCTTTGGTTCAAGGCTGTACCCAGGCTAAACTAGGCTTGCTGAGAGGCCAGGTGACTCGTGGTGCTGGTATACCCAGAGGGCTTCACGGACTCCAGTTTGTGTCTCTTCTGCTGCACTTGGTAGACATGCTATATGCAAAATATGCAGCCATGCTGTAGCCTAAAAAATCACTGATGAAAGCTCTGATTTGGTTATAGGTTAAATTGAAGATGTGTTTAAGTGAGAACCGGACCAGACCCCTAGAGCTCTTGCTCTACCAATGATGAGACTGAGGAAGAAAAAATGGCACGGCTACAGTTCACATGCTCTGATTCTCTTAACACCCCCAAATTCATGTTACAGTCGAACTGCTGATGATCATACTGTTTTTTCTGAACAAGGCTCTTTTGAGCAAAAATAAGAGCAGAAAACAAAGTAGATGCAGCACAAAACCTCTGAAACCATTCTCCCTTTTCATCTGCGAGGGAGTGGATCCAAGAGTCCTACTGTTCCACATTTATTCAATGCTAGCAGAACAGTCTTGCATAGAACTTGCCAGCGGGAGGTCTGGCACTTTGTAAGAGGCCAACGGCCCCCATTATCATTACAAAGCAGTCTTCCCAGAACAACATCTGACGCCTTTCCAGAGATACCCTAATAAAATTTATGATGTAACCTCAGAAACAATAATTTCTTGGAATTCACAGATAAACTACAAGAATTAAACTACAAGTATTAGCAACCTATAACTTACATGGGGTGTAATCAAGTTATATATAATGGGTGTGCAGGAACTTGGACAACCAGGTCAGTGCACTGGATAAGCTACTTAATAGCCCTACTTTTCTGCAAATTACACAGGGTGGTATTTACTGATTCAAAACTAGCTGGATGCCATTACATTCAATATAACATTAAAATAGTGAGATAGTCCCATAATCTACAGTTCTGCTGGACCAAGTTCTGCATCCATTTATAAGACATTCATTAATGCAATCAAGAGTAGGATCTGTCCCTTAGTCTTTTTAAAATTAAAAATTTAATTTTGAGCCTAAGGCCTAATCTTAATTTAATAGAAAATACTTGTACTAGATATTTTCAGGCTCAAGCCCAATACTGGCTGCATGAGCCACAGTAACTAACCTCTAGAAAAATGATCAACACTCATGAATTTAAACCAGTACTGCTTGATAATCTTTAGACGTCTCTTCAAAAATCCGTTTTAACTTCAATGCTTGCTGCCTTTCAGCTCCAAGAACTTTATACATTCCAAAGCAGTGTCTTCAATGGATTTTGACGAGCCAGTAAGATTTGCAGCTAAGTATGGCATAACACCTGACGTCATTTGATTGAAGTAACGCACCTGTTTAAACAAAAATAAATGAAGCAAAAAAGCCTATGGATTGCAACAGTTAGCCAATTTTTTGCAGAGCCTAGACAAGTATCAAAGTTTTTATGGATGCAAATAGAAACACATAGTGCTTCTGAAACTGAAGGCAATAATTAGCAATAAGAGCATGCCTTTTTTACAGTACTTTAGTGATTTCAGTGTCCTCACTACTGCCAGATCCTCAAGCGTCTGTACGTAAATGTACACAGCAGTGCAGCCAGAAACACTGTGTGTAACCTGTTAAATATATCTACTTTATGAACAAAGCTCTTGCCTGTGCCTGAAAAAAGAATCCCAGCCACTGAATGTTGCTGAATGTTTTCAGAAATATATTTTCTTAAATGAAAAATTTATAGCCTTCCCATGGAAAAGAACAAAAGAGAAACATTGTAATTGGTCCAGGAATGGGATTCAGATTGAATAATTTCTGACATATGAAAGCTGAAGTTAAGCGTTTAATCTGAACTAATTCCTTGGACTTCATCTGTAGTCAGTGAAGAGAGTTGGACAGCACCAGAGACCGGTTTAATGCAAACCTTCAAGAAGTGTATTTTAGGGTTGATTGAATGAATGACTCTCTGGAGGTGCCTGGCCATCTCCAGTGCTTAGTTTAGATTTCATTCCCAACATTCAGATTGGCCAAAGTTGGGCAAGGCAGATTCTACTTTGTGGAATAAAGAATGTCTTAATAACCACACTGAACTCTGGGCAAACTGACTCATTTTTTCTGTTGTATTGCTGTTACTGTTCTAGGCTGTCAGCTCAAATGAGATTATATGCACATTTACTACTACAGGAAAGGAGACACAGCTGAGGTCTGCAGAACCACTCACTGTACAGGAGCTGTTGCAGTCACTGTAGATCTGGAATCCGGCACAAAGGACTTCACTTCTGCAGTATTCTGAAGAAGGTGGCACAGACATGAGGGTGACTGACTTTACAGCTACTATGTAGGGTTCACTGCAGGGCAAGGGGAAGAATCAAACATTTCTTCAACAAGATGTTAAAAAAGATACATGCAAATGACTACAGAGTAGGTACAGCTATAGCAAAGATGTATTTTCAAATGAAGGCAAACAAGCTCATGTATGTTTAAAGATACATGTTAAAAGATTCAACTCGCTTGAGTCTCATTAAGGCTTTGTACAGACTCCAACCAAGAGGACTACTGTGGAAAGCCACAGAACCATCACCCACATAAACCACCCCATTTTTTAAATTTATCCTGCTCTCCACAACCCATGTGTATAGAATCAGGGCTTAGGAGCAATGCTTATTAAAAGGCTTTACCGTGTGGTCCCAGAAAGGTAGACATGATTTAGTTCCCAGATGTGGAGGGAAAAATAGCAAGCACAGTACAGAATACTGCCTTTTAGAAGCAATGCTCTGTTAACATGAAGAATTACTGAATATAAGAAAGAAACTGAAAATAAAGAACAATAAGAGAGACCAAAAGGTCCCATTTGTCCATGTTTCATTATGCAAGAACAAAAGGAAATCTAATAGAAAAATAAATACATAATAAAAAAAAAAAATTCAATGTACATTAAACTGATCAAAGGACTTTTTAAACCAAATTCAGCAGTAAATTTACAGATAAAATAAATGCGTCATACTGAGGTTTTAAGAAAGGCCAAGCAATTCCTTCAACCAGAAAATCTCCAGAGTTACATTAAATGGGATTACAAAGTCACTTAAAACAAACAGACAAATGCCCAGTTATGTGCTTCAGCACACTGACAGGCCTTCTGGGACACATTTTTTTCCAAATTGCCTGTTTGGAATTCTGGCCTATTTTCCCTCATGATAGACCACTCCTGAGGATACACTATCAAAGAAACAGTACTGGACTACACTACAAATTTGTGATGCTCTGAATTTACTTCATTGCACAACAAATCTGGGTGTGCAAACTTGGGCATCAACATAATGTATTTGAAATCAGCTATTGATCTAATTTTCTTAAAAAATAAAATATCATCTTTGTCACCGAACAACAGGCCCAAATAAAGGTCAACAGTAATCAAAACTGTGGCTCCAGAGTGCTCACGATTAAACTTGAAATTGCATACTCACCTTGGCTTACAGGGTTGCCTCTGAGAAACAAGAATCACAAAATCTCTGGGTTTATGGCCAGTCACGGATGGAGATGTAACATAATATATTTTCTCATCTTCATTCACATCCTGTAGGACCTCACAAGTTCTGCAAATACATTTAACACACACATGCAGACCTTGATGTATGCAATAGCATCTCTGATGAAAAACACAGAACAAATATATAAATATATTCCATCCTAATATTAAGCGTATGATTTTCATGTTCAGGCAACAAGGAAGAGAGAGGAAGAGAGTGAAAAAACAAGGGTTTTTTGCAACACCTCATCTGACACCACCTCTCTGTCCCACAAAATTGTTAAAAAGCACTGTAAGGTGCTAGAGCCATGTCTTAAAAGCATATCTTTTGCATACTGTTGATTCCTGTTTGGAATGACATTAGCTTGCAAGCCAAAATACTTGCTGAATTTTTGCTGGATGAAAACGTCCATCTGACACACCACAATGAAGACAGTCAGGAAACATTTGTAAAAACTTATTCAAAGTTGTGTTCTGCTCCATTCAGGCGTGGCCACCTGGGTAGGACACATTCTTTCACTCTCTTGGAAATATTGATCACTATCTCTAAGTTTTCACTACAAAAAAAAGTCAGAATTTTCCTATAGGTTGGCAGTTATTGATTAATTTCATTTCAGCTTCTACTGCCTCAGCAATAAGAACTACTAAGCTGGTATTCAATTTTGACCAGTCAATCAAGCTTCATGGTGGTCATAAGAAAGCTGAGATTTTGGGCAGTAGATACAGAAAATCAACACATTATTTCTTCAGATTTCATTTGTTCCAAGTCACAAATTCAGCAGAGATTGTAAATCTTCAGACATTTAGGCTTCCACTTTCACATGCTGATCTATTTTCCAGGATAGAATGACTAACTGAAAAAAAGCTTCTCCTTTAAGAGAATATTCACCAAATCAAATTAGTATCATATCAACTCGATCATCTCTAGTCATTATTCTACACCATATAAGATAAATAAAAAAAACCTCAAATACCTTTTACAGCAATTCTGAAACCCGCTCCAATTCAGATACACTTTATAAGATGCTATTTTTCTTAAAATAAGCATTTTGAAGAACCCCATTTCTTGATTTCTTACTTTGACTGTATGATGAAGCTGAGCATCAGCATCCCAAACAACACGAACATGAAAGGTCCATAGCTTTGACTTATTTCTTATAGAGAGCACACACAATATATCCACCTCAAATTATATGCAACTTACTAAAGTTAAACCTTTTAACATACGCGTGTCTAGGCATGGAATTGTGTTCATTTTAGAAAAGGGTAACCTTTGTCCCAGCTGTCTCTTTTGACAGTCCAGGGCAACTGTGTTTTAAAATCAGACTATGAAGAAATTAAATTTTATTTTTAAGGTAAAAAAAACCCAATCCATACTTTGACTAATGAATCTTTAATGTCAACTTCTTACAGCAATTTCTTCTTAATTAGGTAGAAAAGTGTCAACATCTCAGAAAATATTTGTATCAGAAAAGGTTAGTTGTCAGTGGATTCAAACAGTCCTAAAGAAAGGTAAGTTCTTACAAGAAATGTTTGTCCCATTGTTGGCGGAATGTGAAGTCAGACAAAAGGGAGAAAGCTAGATGTGACGGTATCTTCACTTGCATTTCAACTTTGAGAGACAACACATCACCCTCCTCATGAGTCCATATTTTTATCTGAAAAAAGTGAACAACATATTAAAACCAAATAATTATTACAATAAATATTTTAACATTTATAAATGTTACACGTCTAAGACTTATGCAGATTTTCTCAGGAGTAAATATGTAACTGTATCTGACAGGTGAAAGGCAGATGACTATTCAAGATTAGTTTTACATTAAAATACAGCACAATGTAAAATCTAATACACTGATAGTATAGTGACATCACACAGTTGTAATTATATCTGGTTAGGGATAGCTGAATTAGCTTGCGAGTGGAATTGAATGAGCTAGAAGCCAGTATGACCTCTTTTTTTAGGCTATGCATACATACTCTCTAATTACCCTTCACACTGCAGATGCTTTGGAAAAAAATGAGTTATTTTTCATCGGTAGAGATATCGCGAGCAGAGCTGTCATAGTTTGATCTCAGAGAGGCAACTGAGTACCACACAGCTGTTCACTCTCCCCTTCCCCCCCCAGCACTGAGAAGGGGAAAATAAGCTAGGTTTGGGATTAGAGATAGGACAGGGAGGGATAAATCATCTATTATGGTCATGGGCAAAAGGCAAACTTGTTAGGGGAAGGAAAAAAGAACAGAGATTTATTACAGACACTAACTACAACACTTAAAAGACAGAGTAGGACAGTGAGAAGCATTGCCACATCTTGAGAACACCTTCCCCCCACCCCTCCCTTCTTCCCGGGCTCAGCTCTGCTCCCGATATCTCTACCTCCTCCCCCAGTGGTGCAGGGGCAGGGAATGGAGGGTGCAGTCAGCGCTACCTCTTCTGACATCTTGCCCCTCCCTGTCCCATCTCAAATCCCAAGCCTAGCTTATTTTGTCCTTCTCACCACTGGGGAGGGGTTAAGGGGGAAAGTGAGTGGCTGTGTGGTGCTCTGTTGCCCTCTGAGCTCAAACTACAATACTGTCTTTAATTAGTACTTAATAGAGTTCAACTAATTCAGCTCTCTTTGTCCATGCAAATCAGTCACACATTGTCCTGTGCCCCCTTCCCCTAAAATGACTCAACATTTCTCTTTCCAAAATATCTTCTTTTTTTCTCCTTCCCCTCTCCCCTCCCCTATTTTTTACTGTGAAGCAGATCACCCGGACTTAATGATATACCAAAAAACTATTTCAAAACATAGTTTGCCTTTCTTGTCCCACACTTGCAGTATATTGTCCTGATTATTTTGCATATATTTCTAGTCATAGGCCTAAATTCTAACACAGAGAATTCAAACAGAATAATACAATCCTTACAAAGGAAGGGCTTGACATGTTCCATAAACCCTGTATAATTAGAATTAGTGGACTTTAATCCCAAATTTTAAGATTTAAGATTTAAGATTATGTGTTAAATATCTTCTCAAATCCTAGAAAGTTTTAACAGATTTTAATTTCTAAGCAATACAATATTCATAAGCTTCATAATCTCTGTTGCTTTTTTTTTTTGCTATATCAAAAGTTAACAATATTTTTGTTAACAGAGCATTTGCGCAACAAAACATGTTTTGTATGTTTTCGTACTTTCATGTTTTGGAATAAGAAAAAACCCAACATAATCCAGTAAGCCTCCTGCTGAAGTAAAGTTTGGCAGGAAACAAAAGGCCTAAGAGCTTTAGAGACCAGCTACATGAATCCATATTGCTCTAAGGCATAGAAGAGAAATCATGTTGTCTTAGGCGTCTTCTAGACTTGAAAAATCACAAAACAAAGTAGGAGGTGTAGCTGTCTGCACCTCCCTCTGCTAAGTGAACATTGACAAGGCTAGATTATTACTATAGGCCTGCAAGTCATGTGGCTCTATGTCAAAGAGCTCACAGTGCCATTTTCTACCTTCAAAAACTGTGAATCAACTTGGGGTCATTCTAGTTCCAGGGAAAAGAGAACAATTCCTCTGCATATAGAGAATAACATGCTGCTTTGCAAAACCTATCTACTAGAATATTTAATCTCAAAACACAGTTCAGGCTTATATCTTTGACAGTCTCCTTTCCCACAGTACGACTGCCTTCAGGCAGAACACTGATCAGCACTACTACGTGATTCCCACTATTTCTTCTTCCAGCCTCTCCCCAATAAACTATTTCATGGACATTGAAGAGATCTGTGTGACTGGAGGTGCTGCTATGCATGTCTATCAGATACAGCTATGTAGTTGCTCTGTGTCTACACTGCTGTGTACCCTAAGAACAAGGGTCAAGTCCTGGTGCATGAGTGCAGAGAACACAAGACTAGTATGATGCACATGTGCTGGCATGCAGTGCCTAAGGAAATATGATGTAATGTTTTGAGCTAGACAGTGTCTTAAAGGATACTCCCTTGTGCTGACATTTGCAAAAGTGACAAAAATGACCATGAAACAGTGACAAGTGAACCAAACTAACATTTGCCAAGATAGCGAGTTTCATTAACTGGAGCTATTGGAAAGCCTTCCTTGGAGATGCACCTATACCAACACCTAGGGGTTTGAGCACACATCTAAATTTGACTGAAGGATCTGTATAGGTAAATTCTAAGATTAGTAAAGACAATGAGAGTGAAACCTAAGAGCAAATCTAATCCACCCAGTGCGTTAATTTAGAGATAAGAATACAGTCACATATGGGGACAAGTGTACCCTCTGCCTACTGCTGACATCCACACTTTGTTAACAGTCTACCTGGTGCCTGCAAGTAGATGTTAAGTAAGAAAGAAAACTTACTAATGGAATAAATGGTACACAAGAGGTAAAGCAGCCTACAACCAAGTATGGTTTGCTATCACTGTTCACTGCATGCATCCTTCCAAAAAAAAAAAAAGTAGTATGTTACCCTAGATCCCTGCCACTTCTTTAAGGAATATCTTTAAGGAATCTGCCAGATTATGCAGAAATGTCTAGAACAATGGGAATGGATGGCTACTCTCCACCCATTGACAGCATCAGTGTGATATGCATCCTACATCCTGCCTGACGCTTTGCTGGATTTAAGATACTTACCTCAATTAGATGAAAGAATAGCTAGAAAAAGCTACTTAAGTTTTGCCACAAGATCAGGCCCAAGTGTCTTAGAGCAGATCTTACTTTCAAGACTATTTTAAGATATCCAAAAAGGGGAGAAAGTTCCGGGCTCCAGTAATGCTGGAAGGTACCTGGTGGCTTGCTGACAGAGAGAAATAACATCATGCTGTTTTATAATGTCACCCAAAATGTGCATTGGTTTGGGGTTTTTTGTATGAAGTAATTTCTTCACAACATTTGGTTCTGGTTCTATTACTGGTTTCAAGCATTTAGGGCTAAGAAAGAAACTGAGATTGTGGCAGTCCCAGTGGATGCAGAAAGCAAGTTTCACATGGATAATAATACAGTCTTAGCAAGGGCTTGAAAATAATGCTCAACATTTCGACCTGATTGTTTAAGCTTGCTTTTTCCAGCATGAGTGCTGTCTGTTATTTATTCTGCACAACAGTGTTTACTGAAGGTTATTAATGACTGGAACAACCTATACATGCAACTGGCAAATTTGCCATCACTGGAATTCTTTATGATTTATATATGCTCTTACTCAAGTAGCTTATTGACTAGATGGAAGAAACAGTGATTGAAGTTTCATAGCCTGTAACATGCAGGAGGTCACATTAGAAGACTAAGTCTTTTCTTGTTCCAAAATATCTCTGAATCTACATGATCTTAAAGTCACTAACCGTATTTCAGAAACCAAACCTTAACAGATGTCTAGATAGTTTGGGATAGTTTGGAAAACATGCACAGCAACCAGGTTAAAATTGAGTTTTCCCAGACAAATTATATTGCTACTGGTTTTCTTAACAGCATCTTCCTGTCTTAAAACTGGCTTACACAAGATTCCTTACAGATTTTGAGCTTCTAACACTAGTCGATGAATGGAGATGCTTTGCTTTCAGGATTTTGTACTTTTTTAATAGAAAGAGGGCAGAAAGAAAAATATCTGAAAGGAAAAACATGCATAGAAAAAAAAGAGTCAAGTGATCTTCTCAGAAGACAGACTGAAAAATATGGTATATAAATTGCTGTCACCTGCCCGCTGGCAGTGTCCTCTTGGAACTATCACAAGATAATGCCTGCTACTTAGAAACACCTCCCGTGCTGTAAAGCTGGTAAATGCAGTATATTACAGACTGCTACACACATTTTGCTTATCACAGTGATATGAGAAGCCGCACAGATAGTCAACAGCACTGCCTAAACAAAGATGTCCAGGCTTGGTGTTTTGCTTGAATCAGTTTGGCAAAACCACAGAAGTACGTCAGTGGCAAAGAAAACACCTCACACAAATGAGATAACTGTGTTTTTACACTATCCTGTATGTTGCCCAACAAGCACAACTGATCAGTTGCTGGCAAGCCTGTCTTTCTGGGATCCCAAGTCCTTCGCTGGCAAGCCATTCAGATTATTTTACAAGAATTCCATGGCACTTACAGGTTGCAAAGCTCTCTGGACAATCAGAGGTTGCTTTGCAACATTTCAGGGAAACTGGGAGTTTTGGTTTCTAGCCCTAGCCACCGTAAAACCAAACACTGCCTAGCCAATGTATGTGTTTACAGATGTAAAACATTGTTTTTCTCTGCCCACCTCTTATGGCAAAACTGAGCTAAAGGCTATGTACCTATCCCACAATTATGCACTTACGTCATCCAGTGTACTGGTTATTTCCCATCCTGGTTTTGCTGCTAGGTGTGTCAGTGCAGCTATATTGCTGTAACTCACATATGCCTGAAATACAAGATACATTTCTGAAAATGAAGGGGTAAAGGAACATTTCACTAAACATTGCAAAAATGAGGCACTCTTCTTCTATCATTTCCCCTCAATCGTGAACAAATACGTATTTTCCCATAAGTATTTTCCTTCCAGAAAGCACGGACCAGTAGTTTCTGAATTAAACACTTTCAATAGCTAGATTATGTGCTCACATGGCTGTTGGCAAAACAACCCTAATTAAACAACAACAAAATACTACTTTTGGCTTGTCCAATTATAAGCAGTGCAGAAAAACTGTGGCCACAAGAGAGATAATACAGGTAACCTTTCCAACCACTAAATTAATGGTTTTGTCCATCTTCCTCCTATGTAATTAAAATCTACTAGAAAATTAACCTCTTCATTGCTATCAAGCTGGGGTCTATCTTGGAAATTGCTTTACACACCTGGCTCAGAGCAGAGAAAGTGCAAATATATCTGTTATTTAAGCTTGACTGCAGTGGATGGAGTTATCATTTAGCCACTGCATAACAAGAATACAGCCTAAGAGTCTTTAATGACAGGTTTTAATTTAATATTAAATAAATCTTAAGCAAGACAATTCTATCATTGTGTACATTTTTATATTTATTGTTTTGTAGAAAATTAATGCTGCTTCAAGCAGTAGAGATACCACTGTTAACAGCAAATCACTTCCTGCGTATAATTCTCAATTACTTATTTTTTCATGTAATGGAAAAACAACTAGGTAAAATTTCTGGGAGGCACTGAGATCTTAAAAGCAATGAAAATTTAACCACAAAAAATTCAACACTGAAACAACATTTAAGGTGTCTATAAATCCACCTAAATTCAGGTTCATCACTATTCATTTCATGACACAGGCACATTCTATGGCCTAACATGTCCAAGCCAGAAACACGTACCACTCGTTGCAGAGTATCTAGGAATGAACACATGTTTTCACCTCTCCTTCCCATAGAAACAAAGTTTGCTCTATTTCACTGTTCATCTGTCTGTTTGTATGGCCATGTTTCTCCCCTAACTTTTAGCATATACTAAATGGTCTCCTTACAGCAATTTTTAAGAAAGTTTGTGTCTGGATTAAAAAACCAAAAAAAAAACAACAAACTTAATTCTTCTACAGGAGAAGTCATCATTTTAGAAGCTGGGGACACAGGGATATAAATCTGCAGGAGACCTTACAGGTCAGCTGCTTAAGGGACCACTTGTTAAAAGAGTATATCTTAAAGAAATTTTTTATGTTTTGTATGAAACTTACTCTTAAAACAAATAGTGAAGCATCTACTCTCTTTTTTCAGAAGAAATAAACAATTAATCTTTTTATACGTTTATCCATTCTTCCATGGCCATCGTAACACCTAAGTACAGAAGGTCCACTTTGGAAACCGATACAGCCTGTACAATTGTTTTACACACCTAAAAAGTGTACAAATACATCACTGAATGCAAGTAGACAATAGAACATGATCTACTGATTACCTGGTTGCTTCTCTCCCAGGGATCAGAAGGTTTGTCCTCTTTAGCAAACAGCATGCATTTTCTAAAACAAAGTTCAAACAAAAAAAATTAGCATTAATTGGTTCTTTACACTTTCCTGTATATATGCTAAAACTCATCACTTTTATAAGCTTAAGTGTCTTCTAAATATTTTACAAATATTTTATATATTTTCAGTTGCAAGACAGATTTTCAGTAACTACTTTTTCTTGCCAAGAAAGATGGAGAAAGAAAATAACCTAGCGAACAAAGTATTTTTGAGATGATTAGCCTCTAATATTTTCAATGCAACTCAGACAAAACTATTTGGAAAGTTAAGAAACGTAACAGTTATGTTTGAGGCAACTCTGACTACTTAACTGTAATGGATGTACTCAACCCCTCCATAACTAAACTCGCAGTAGTTTGGTACCGTCTCCAAAGGAGGTAAAGGCCTGAGCCATAGCCTGGCCAGAAATCCTCTAGGAAGCCCACAAAGGAACAGAGTGACCCAGTGAGCATCAATGCATGGACTTGGATCACCAATCACGCGATTAATGAACAAACAGCAGATGTTTTTTTCAAGACTCATTTATCAAGGAACAAAGAAAGTTGTGGGTACAAGGAGTCTCATGCATACCTTTCCCACTGTATGCATTTTGACTACAAGCCAACCACTTCATCCCATAAATATGAGAACTCAAGTAAGCCTTTTTGAACTCTCCCTGATAGGCAGTGTGGCTGCATGGCGGTGATCTCCCCTTGAGCAGGGATGCCTCTAAAGGTTTGAGATTCCTTCCCTGAGACAAAGAGATCCTAAATCTCTCATCCATGCCAAATAGGCATAGTCAGTAGGATCCTAATATCACTCATCTGCAACATTAACAAATGATCACTTTTTAAAGGATACATAAAAAAATTAAGTTTTCAAAATCAAGTTCTCCTTGTAACCCAACAATACCTGGCTAGTCTAATTCTCCTTCGGGCAATAGCTCCATGGTATCGCCTCACGCCATCCTTTATAAAAAGTAAACCAGACAGTAACACATTTGATTATTTCAGGACACTCTCTAAAAAAGGACAACTGAAAACTTTTTCTTACTGATGGACAAATTCCAGAGATATATTACAAATAAATACAAAATTGTACATTGGACTTACCCCAGATTAACCTGTGTGTGGTGCACTACCCAGCGGCCACTTGTTTAGGACCAAAAATTGCTAAACTGCCAGGAGTATGCTACTGTGACACAACTTTCCTACTGATTGTTTTTGCAAACTTTTGACTTGACAGTATTCCCTTAAGGAAAGCACTGTTTTTCTGAATTTTCTGACAGAATCTAAGCTGCTATGGTGCTTTTTTTTTTTTTTTTTTTTTTTTTGTAAGAGTTAAGAGTTGGTTTTCCCTCTTGGAACAGTCTGTAATGGGCAGGAGTGAACGTTACTGCCTCACCTAGTACACAAGACACTTTGATTTATTTGTCCAATTGCCATCCTATAAAATTTAAGTTCACTGATGTTAACAATCATTTAATTTCTGACTATACTGGCTCTCTAAAAATCTCCTAATTGGAGCAGTAAGGTTAATGACAGGTGACATTACAGCAAATAATTCAACAATAGTATTCAAACTGCTCTGAGTGCTTCATGAACCACTTTCAGAGAAACACATGCTGAGATCTCCATGTTAAAGGAACCGGAAAGCCCACCCATGTAATGGGATTTGATTCCTATAGACTTCTTTATTAACTCTATTTCTCATCTTCATTAACAGTTTATAAAAATAACTTTATTCACTGAGCACTTGAGACACTTCTTTGCTGTCTGGGCAGCTTCTAGTCAGTGAAGATTGCGCAAGACAGATACAGAAAGGTGCAAAAATCTGCAAAAAGCAGATTCCCCTTCCCTGTCCATTAATTAACTATAGAATTTCTACTGATGATTACCCTCCACTGCACCTCTCAGTTTTGGATGACTGAAGTTAGCAACAACAAATATCTCACTCAAAGGCAAACCTTTCATTTAGGGGTTTTCTCTTCTGCAAGAGGATGTATTTCAGTGCACAGCTCTGTTTAGTCCTTGCTTTCCCAGCAAGGTTATGGTGGCTGGCTGTGTGACATGCAGTGTGCTGGGCTGGACTGCATAGTCTCAGGTATGCCTTCGTCCTACTCCTGAGAATGACAGCTGACCTTTGTCGTAGGCTTGATTCTAGGGAAGGTGAGCAGCTCTCCTTTGTTATTTACAGTGTTAAAAATGAGAAACGCGCTGTTAATATGCCGTGCCTGGTCCTTGATCCATTCTTCACAGTTATATGCCTCAACACGGACACCAACCTCCACACTGAAATAAAAGTTTAAATTAATTATTGAACTACTACAAGAGATGCAGAAGGAGCCCTGAGACATTCTAAAGAGGGCTGCTGTACACTTTCCTGTGTGCAGGAATCCTGACTCAAATGCCTTCTGTAGCATACAAAATACATTACTCAGTCTGGACAGGCACGTTTCAGAAATAAAATAAAAGGTAGCACTAGATAAGTAGCATTAAGAAGAAGAGTGAAAATTGAGCTAAGTAACAAAATGAACACCAGTATGCATACTGTGAGAACAAACAGCAAAACTGAACTGAAGGATGATATTGATTTGACATTCAGAAGAAGCACAGTATGAAAGTAATTCATGCCCTGCTGGCATTCTATGGCGACCATATACACCTACAGAAAAAAAGTGGCATACAGCAGCAATGCTAGGATAACATTTGTCCCACACACAAAATTTGGAGGGGGAATTACTTTAGCTTCTGCCTTCCTGTGGCTTGTCTTGCTATACCTCTTGCAACTTCTGAACATGTCCTCCTGCTGGAACGGGGCTCCACATCTGTTGTGTCACATCCCTGGCATAACCAGAGAGTCTGTTGGCCCAAAACACCACTCCTGTAGGTGGGGAGACAGCCTAGCAGAGAGGTGCTATCCCTTTGCCAAACGTCAGAGGAGAGTCATTCTCTGTAAGGCAAGTACAACAGTAGCCCTAAAGCTGCAGAGGAGATAGTGCATGCAGAGGAGAGAGAAAGAACTATTAGCAGGCAGGTTCTGTGCATGATTGGTCAACAGCCACTACTAAATTCCAGGAGGAGGCTTTTGGTGTGCCAAAATCTATGTTTCACGCTTACAGTGACCATATACTCAACCGAAGATAAAATTTCATCATGGGCTGTAGCCATTTATTCCAAACTGCTACTGGCAAAGACTCACCCCTGAGTACACCTAAACAAACACTGGGAAGAAATATACAAAACAAAGCACAAATTTTGCCAATAAACAGCAACAAATAGAACCCAGATCTGTCAACAATGCCAAGAGAGGAAGATCCTGGCAGTAAGCTGGAGCCTTCTGAAGAATCAAAGCTGTGGGACCAACTCTTCCCTTAAAAATTGCTGAATTCCTGAGTATTATTTACAGTTTGAAGTTGCAGGATTGGGATTTGGTTACAAACTATCATAAAATTGAGAGTGAAAGTCTGAGAATAATTTTTTAAAGCTTCATTGAGAAAAGTAAAAAAAAAAACAACCAACCAAACAAACAAAAACCACATATAGACAGATAGATATAAATATATCCCTCAAAGCTCCATCTGAATAATAATTCATTCAATAATGCAAATCCTACTGATAGCCAAAACTGTGTGAAACACACAGTTGGACTAGTGCTGGAGAAGTCAAGGAAAATAAGCAGATGAGGAGCTTTACCTATTCTGAAATGTATTGTTCACAATTGCATTGAAGACAAGGCGGTCACCCACAACGGATGGTCCCCAGAATTTGAACATATTGACTGATTTCAAGATGGGATATGAGCGACATAGGCGGCTGGAAAAGAAAGCAAGAGAGACAGAACAAATCATACAGTCATGTTAAAGAACCTCCTTTGTTAGGTTTGAAATGAGTAGTGATTAAAGCAACAAGGTTTGCACAACCTAGAAAATAACTATATTACACTAATTTATTCCGTAAACCACTGAAATACAGTTAACATGTTCAGCTACAAGAGCATATAATTCGAGCTTCAAACATAATAATGCCACTTACATCATGCTGTTTCATTTTCAACACACTTTACAAACACCAACTAATTAATTCTCACTGTTTGATATTAACTTCTTTTGGAGCCAGACCATAAATGCCTTACCTACACTGTAACCACTTACTTCACAGAGTTTCATTAATTTCTATATGACTGCATCAGGAGTAGGATATTGCTCAGTATGTAAAAATGCCAGATCATAAAGCCTTTAAACAATTAAAAGAAACCTGAGTAGAAAGGTTGAGCACCAGAATCAGCGTGCAAGCAGTGTCCAACTGTCTATTATTTTTAATATTGGTGCCTTTTTGCTTGTTTGTCAGATGTTTTCTGATAGTGTTATATGAAATAAGAATAAAGAACTACTCATACTGCCATACTCATTGAACTGTCAAATACATAGCAAGTTGGTTGGTTTTTTTTTAATTTGATCTGGTTTACTAAATTATGTGCAGTTAGCTCCTGGTGCTGAGCTGGCAAACTCATCTTTACACATACAAAGGGACAGAAAGATGTTGAACTGATCACTCATCAACTCCAACACAGAACTGTTGGCTAAATTTCAAAAGCTGAGAACGCAAACACACAAATCTCAGTAATTCTGTTCCCTTTGTGTGCACAATGCATCCAATCACCCATCTTTCCCTATTTCAGACGTGATCCTGTACTGTGTTCAATCACATTCAGCCAGGTTCAGATGAGTTGTCCTACTGGATCTTTTTGAAATGCTTGTGAAATAGCCTGTAGCCATCCTGGCAAAATTTTGCTGGCCTAGTACAGAATATTGTCTGTGCCAGGTGAGTACCCTTTCCATGAACATACTAGCAAAGCTGCTCTTCAGACTGCTACAGTGGACAGATACACACCTGATCAAACCCAGATACACTGCTAAAGGAAGTTTTGCAATACTGTGTCATCTACAGCAATGAATTCCAACAACCCACCACTTCTCTGACCTTCACAGATGTTCCAGAAAAAAAATCTGCAGTACAGATACTGCTTCAGGGTTTAAGGAACCGGAATCTAGTTTGCAAGCTTTCCACAGTGGGCAAAAATTAGGTTCCTTCAGCAGTTCTAAATGTAGTCAAAGCCCCACTCTTTACTGAGATCTCTGTGTACCACATGAATAGGGAACAATATACAATAATGCCATTTATTTTTAGACTTTGAAAAAACACACTCTGTCCTCATGCATGTGTGCAGAACTCCTCAGTAAGAACCCCATACGCATATCTGAGAATAGATTTTTCATTGTGCAGTTTTTAAACTTGAAAATACAGCTTTGTAGTGTTCCTAGCTTTTAACTCAACTGCACTCTGCAAACTAATGTACTAGTATTGTTAAACGCACACAATTATCTGTAGCTAATTAATTGACTGGTACATCTTTTTAATAGACTAATAAATTCAAATTACTTTGTAATTTCATTAAGATTAATTTGCTCTTCTGATTGAAAATGCTAAATGGTCATCTTATATACAATGTTCACTTTAAGGATGCAAACACGGTATTACTGAAAATAAGAGAGGAACAAAACAGAAGTTTGGCCAAATATTCAATTTTTCCTGGAAAACTATGTCCTGAATGCTTTTACTGCAAGTGTAAGGAATAAGAAAGTACCGATCTAGTTCAAACTAACATTACTAATATTCAAATGGACTTATTGCTATGTGCAAGAGCTTCACTTCCTGTCCAGTGACAAATGTAAGGGTGGGGAGGAAAGGGGAGAAGGAAGGTGAGTAACCTTTAAAATGTCCCTTAGAAATTTATTTGTCAAGGGTTAGCCCTCCTCTTCTGTTCCTCCATCAGAATTTATGGCCATAGCAACTCTTAACTGGCACCTTCAAAAGTGAGGTCTAATTGTGAGTGGTCTTGCAAAAGGTGTGTAGCAAAACTAGCTATTTCTCAAGCATAAACTACAAAATCTCTGTTCTCAACAAGCCTCTGTCACCCACTATTATTCCTGAAATTTTCAACATGACAAATCATGTTTGACATTCATTAGTTCAAGTAAAATTTTTTTAGTACTCGGTTTTCTGATGTTTTCCTTCTCCTTTTAAACCTAGATGTGACTCTCACTGGGTAAAATTTGTCAAATAAAAACAGGTAAATATTTTGGGCCATGTTATGGCAAAAATCTGAAACAATCCCTTTGAAGCCAATGAAATTACACACTGGGGTAAGGTTAGTGCTTTCTAATGTTACTAAAACAAGCTGTTTATACAACCACTACAGAAAATCTGTTGTTATCTGTACAACTACTGTCGACGAATCAAAACTATATGAATAATGAATGGGGAAGTCATTTAATTATTAAAGTTAAAAAGCAAAAACATATCTAACATCCCTGCAGTGAATTAGGTCACTTGGTATGCAAGGAGAATTCAAACTGAAACTCAAGTGTTGCTTACAAAGAAGCTTTGTACAGCATCCAAGAACAAGGAGAGAGAAAAACAACGGTTTGATTTCAGAGGAAGAGAAATTAAAAGATTATATGTCTAGGGCATACTGACAAGCAATACTAGGCAGTGTCACAAAAATACTTTGCACTTATTACCTGAAGATGTCAGAGGTCTTTAAACCACGAAAAATATTACAACCCATAGGATGTGGGACTCCAAGAGACTGAAGGTTAAGTGACTTACTGAAGGTTATGCATCCATTTTGTGTGCACACCAAGAAAACAGAACCTGTTTCTTCTGATTCTTCTCTGAATTATTCTTTCTTCTGGCATAATATCTGCAGACTAATGTTTAGAAGGCTGTTCATTTCTGGATGTCAGTTGATACAGGGTCAGTATTGGTTTTATCCCTATTTAACAACTAACTCTGCTTTTAGAACACTGCACCAACCACATGGAGGTCAAGTTTCTATTTGTATGTCCAGTGCTGACTTCCTGCAGAGATTCTCAGGAGGATAACATAGCCTCTTTTGCCTTTGGGTCTGCATGTACCAGAAGAAGAATATTTGACACCCATGGTAGTGTAAAATGCTGTGGGAACTGTACCACAGAAATAGTTCAACGGCCTTCTGCAATCCGAGGAGGGAGAAAAGTCACAAAGGTTTGAGTCTGTATTTTTCATAAAATAAATCCCAGTGAAACCCCTTACATTAAAATAACATCCATTTAGAACCACATGCAAACACGAAGATGTAGAAAAGTACCTTGCTGAAATACTTGCCACTGTCTCCATCCAAGCCATGATCTGGCCACCAAAAGTGTTTCCATGATGGTTTGCATGAGGAGGCTGGACAAGCTCAATACTTTGTACATGAGTAAGGTCAGTTGAAACTGCATCTTCCTCTTCAAAATTATCTGAAATGCCACAGCAATGTATGAATGAATTATTTCAGCTAGTAACTCTGGTAGCCAAGAAGAAAATACCCCCCAGTTACTGAAGTGTGTAATTTGCTCCAGACACAATGAAAAGAAGGAAAAAAGCCAGACACATAAGACTTCTTTTCTTTGCAAAGTAAGCAAGAGCCTGGAAATTTGCTCTGTTCTTCCAAGAGATGTAAGAGGTGGGGGATGGTGCATCCCGCAGTCTATCACAGCACAGCGATCCTTCCCAGCCCTCACAATATCCTCTAAAGAAGCTCTTTAACTCAGAAGCAGTTACTGTGAAACTTGGCTAGCTGTGAATGCAGGCAGCCAGCAGCCTCAGCATGTGCTTGTGATTATTCATGGCTGCTATGCATGACCTCTAACGGAAGTTGTCTGAGCAGTTTATCACTTACTCAGATGACTTTCATAGAGTTTGACATCTGAGCATGACACCATATAGTATGGAACATCCCTTTGGTTAGTTGGGGTCAGCTGTTCCAGCCTGCTTGCTAGTGGGGTGGTGTGAGAAGCAGAAAAGGCCTTGATTTTGTGTAAGCGCTGTTCAGCAATAACTAAAGCATCCCTGAATTATCGGCACTATACCCAGCACAAATCCAAAACACAGCCCCATACCAGTTACTATGAAGAAAATTAACTCTATCCCAGACAAAACCAGCACAACCATGTATGATGGGCACCTCTTCAAATGTGTCTAATTAAGGTTACAGCATGACATGATTATTTCATAACCTGTTACAAATCTTGTGATTACCAGAGACAGTATGGAACACAAGAAAGAGAGAAATATGGATCTGAATCAGTAACCACCCTCCATTGTATGACCATTTCCAATTCCACTTTCAGATGTTTAGCCATACATCCTCACTCTAATCTTTGTTTTTTTTCAGGTATGTTTTGCAAGAACAGATTTAAGCATGAGATTATGTCAGTCATTTTAAAAGTCCATATCTGTGCTAGTAGCTACTTGACCTGGGTTGTATTTTTGACCTTTTCCATAATTAATTAACTTTATGATTATGTAAATGTATGAACACATTTGACTAACTTGCACTTTGGAGCTATTTAAGTTGTTGCATAAGATCCACTCAGAAGACAAACTTCACTTTCTGGATAGGACTTGTACCTATTTTGCTACCTGGAAGGCTTTACATGCAATCTTTTCTTCAATCTTTCCTCTATTTTGTTTGTTCTGTCTCCTTAAGAAGGCAAATTAGTGCTAACAATGATAAGATCCTTCGAGGAAGTTTCCAGGCAAGGCAGTGGAAACCAAAATCATTAACCTCTGATTAAAGACAAATCAGTCTTTCATGTATTAAGCTCTTATTACACAGTTACCATGAAGACGAATAACTTGTTTGCTCATAGCAAATAAGTCTCTTCAGTTCTAAACAGGTTTATTAAATTGTTAAGATCAGAATTTATATTTACAACAGGTTTCATCTTTCCTCAGTAAAACCACGTAATGTCTGTTGTTTATACACAGAGTTATGGCTCAGATTTTCCAAATACCCGCATATATCTTAACTGTTGTTAGTAATTCCTTTTGCAGGGGAACACAAAAACTTTTGAGCACAATTGTCTTTAAGAACAGAGGTTACTATCAGAAATAAAGACAAACCTGTTTCTTGGCTCAATTTTTCTAATTGATTAAATTTTTTTTTTTTTTAACCTGTTTGAACCTCTGTGTGATGAAGTTTCTCCTGTTTGTTGGGAATGATCTCACAGCATAAACTTTGCTTTCTTGCAAAGACACAGCCATAACCCTGAGTGAGTTTTATTCTTCTATCTACATTACAACTAGTGTCATAGAACTTTATTACCACATTGCAAAGTTCTATGTGAACTGTTAAACTTTACACATATAACCTACACGAAGATCTGTATTTCATATCTATTTAATGCATGCTTGGCCTTCAATTCTGCATTTTTAGATCTGGAATTTCTGAAAGACAAAGAAATACCACTCTATTAGAATAACTGTCTTGTACATCCCCACAAATGTGGCATACACTTTTCTACATGATACCACAACCTCAAGGAGCTCTACTCAGATGTGTTGTGTGCTTTTTTCCTCCCTTCCAGCTGCCCATAAGCCATTTGTTCCATCTTCTATGCTGACCACAGTAATCACCTTCCTTATTACTCTCCTGCATCAGGTTCTGAAAGACCTGTTCATAGCCCAGTCGGATTCGTCTTCTCTCAATAGCCAGGGTATGCTCCAGGTGGTCTTCTGTAGACAGAATCTTTACAGGTTCTAACTCAATCTATGCAAATGGGAAAAAAAAAAAAAAAGTTCTGAATTCCATAATCATAAAAAAGTCTACTTTGAACTTAAAATTACATCAGCATTTTCTACAACCTTTTGTTATCAACTGTCCAGGATGACAAGTTCTATTAATACAGACAAGCACAGAGTTAAAATTCAAGAGATTCTGCATTACCCTTTCAGAATTATTTTTTAAAACTCAATGACAAAGTGCTTTTAGCTTTTAAATACAAACATCCATGAGAGCATACACAGTTTAAGACAGTTCAAGGAAAAGGAGAAAAAGGAGAAAAAGATCTTAATATGAAGGTTTGAGTATTGAATCTTTATGTCAGAAGAATAATCCAGCTGCATTGATCAGTGGTGTAGTGCACGGGAAAGTGTACACCACGGCCCACTCCAACTCACTACACAAATACCCAGCTCCCTCTTTCACAATTCATTCCATACTCACATAGCCATTCCATCTATCTGAGGACCTATTTTCAAAGAAGCAGTGGTTTTCTGAGGTGAAGGAGAAACACATGAACACCCAGCACCTGGTGCAGCTTCAGACTCTATACATTTATGCCCAAAATGCTATTTGTGCCTAGACACACATGCTTTTCTTGCCAAGATCAGAACTTCTTCTCCCTTAAGAGCAAATTCCCACATATGTCAGTTCAATGACAAACTGAATCCAAACCTGTTCTGGCTTAATAAAATTATTAAATTTAGATAAATACTGCAGAAGTGCCACTAAACAGTTACTGTGTGATTTGTCTACAAGGTCTAGTCTCAGAAACCTTAAAATAATGCACAAGCACTGTAACACAGACAAAATCAACATTTTTTGTCCTGCAGAGCTGCTGCTAATGTTTCTCAGAGTCTTCACTTAAACACCCTTGCAGTCTTCTTGCTTTATTGCTGGCCCTCCTCAAGACCTTCCTAGCTGGTCCAGATAAAGGACTGAGACTGTGAGCTCGCACTTTAGCAACAGTTGTCCAAAAAAGTGGATTTGAAAAAGTTCTTTAATTTCTGCAAGACTTTAATGAATTGAAGGCTCAAACTCCCTCTGGGACATTCTGTCTTAAGATTAGTTTTAGTTAATCATCACCAATTTAATCCTGGAATAAACTCCCTGGAAATTTGGGTAAAAAGTAAATGGGTTGATGCCCTGGATATGATATGAAACCAATAATAAACAACCCTTACTTCATACTATTTTAGTACTTTTAGGCTAACCAATTTAGCCATTAACCTTTTAGAGACAAGCTGGGCTTTTGTTCTGGTAAAACTGTTCTGATTTGCTTCTTATGCAATATATCATTGCAGATAGTGTATCATTGCAGAAGAAAAAGCAGAAATGATTTGCTATATTAATTGCTCATGGGATGACTGCTCTCTGCCAATCTGCAGAGGATGTTAAAAAGGCAGATGCACTGTCACAACACATTCGAGACAGGAAAGGCAGATCTGTGATTCTAGTTACTCATGCTCACGGAAGTAGAATATTATATACAAAGGGAGTTTATTAAAAGTATCTGAAGAATATTTGGCCTTTCTCAAATGAAAACTTTAAAAGAACTGTGCCTGTTTGGCACAGCAATGTGAAGGCCAAACAGTACCATGGATGATTTCTAAATACCTCTGGGGAGCCAAACATTGGGGAAAAGAAAAAACATTGTCATGAAAACTAATTAACATAAATGGCAATAAATTAATTTAGATTGGAAGCCAGCTTAAAAATGTCTTCTGTCTGAATAGTGATGTCTGAACAACCTTCTCAAAAGTGGGAGTGAAGGATAACGAAACCCCATCCCCAACACCCTTGCAGGTTTCAAGATGTATATAGATCAGTTTCTGAAAAGGAGAGAGACCTTGCAGACTCATAGGGATCTCTCTTCCAGTGCTTGTCTCTGTCAATATTGCAGCCCTTTACAAAGACACCAGTTCTACTACTAGCAAATGTGCAAGAGAAAGTGGAAACTATAAAAAAACCCTAATAATTTCAGAGCAAAAATGTGGGGGAAAAAATGTCCATGAAGTCTGGACTCTGTGCTCTTTTCCTATTACTGATCGGAACAAATAGGTATGAACATTTTCCTGTGTTTCACAACCAGAAAAGTGGGGTTATTTCACAGAAAGTCAGTTCCAATAACTTCAAGCATAGAAGAAAACAGAAAGAATACCTTTCGAGCATCAACTGGTTTGGCTACATATGTTGCATATGCCACACTCACAATTTTTTCAACATTAGTCAAAACGTCCTGTACCGTAACTTTGATGCCAACCTATAAGGAAGGAGGCATTGGAGGAAGGAGACAAAAAACCAGTATTTACTTCATTGTCAGTTGAGGTGAGACAAAATGGTGCAGTGTTAATCAAATGAACCATATCCAGTCTGTTAAACCTAAAAAAAAAAAAAGGTAAAAAAACTGCTCTGCTATTACTGATACATCTCTTTACACATAAGAACTTCATAATATTAGCTAAATTAGCTAAGCTCTGAAAAGCTTTTAAGCACCACTGTGTATGTATGTTTAGCATCACCTGTAGAGTAAAATAATAATAATAAAAAAAAAGACACTTAGTTTTATGAATATCTCTTTCCATTTACTTGTGTGCCATTTGGTGTCCCCACCTGAATCTTTCCAAGATGAGAAAAAAGTCTGTATAAATGCATAAAACACACTGAAACACTTGAAGGTGAAACACTGTATTTGATCCTGTGAGACATGCCTGACATGTACCAAAAGCTTCTGATTTTCTTCTAATGTTTAGAACATTTTGGAACACATTCCCTGTAAGATGCATCAGTCCCATTAGTATTAATGAGAATTGGACCTGGGCACAGTGCAGAGAAAATCATCCTTGAACTTTAAGGATCAATTCTGATTTCAAGTATGTGATTGGGTAATGCACTGACTACTTGTTCCAATATGAGGAGTAAGAACATGCATGCACATGAGATAAATATTTTTGTATTGGAAGTTTCAAAACTACTTAAACTCCATCTATTCAGTGGATCCTAACTCTGATCCAAAGACTGCTTAGAGGTCAATAGCTTTGGACTGGACCAACACTACCTATTCCATCCTGTCCATTACATCTGCCAAAGATTTTAAGACTTCAGGGCCCAGTTTCTATTTTGACATGCATTATTTTACAGGAAACATGCAACTATAACAGTCATGAAACCACAGTTTCATTAGGCAGTGTTATTTTTAGATATCTGCACAAAGCTCCTTCTGAAACAAATAAGACTGGACCCATGCTTCATTCCTCTACTTCTCCCACCTATCTTGCATTCTTTAAATATAGTTAGGAATAAGAGTGAGGATCTCTTACCTCCATGCTGGTTTTGAATGGTCTGTTCACCTTAGCTCTGATGGTAATAATTTGTCCAACCCTGTTAAGAAGGATAACATCTTATGGTATGTAATCATGCTGCTTAATAAGGCCTTGAACCTGCCTCTCTGGGTACTCCTAGTAGTAGTGAAGAAAATCTCATTAATCAGTCTGTGTCTTCCACACTGTACTGAAAATGCACTAAAGAAGGTTTAGCACTGTTATTCATCAGTGAGAATTCATTAATGCTCTATAAAGGTTTTTTTCACGCAGAAAACTGCATAAGCTTAATACTAGCATTCCTTCTCCTTGCTGATGTCTGTATGATGTCAGGTGTGCTTCAGGCCCCACATACCTCTCAAGAAATTTTGGCCTATATTCTGCTTTTGCCCAAAGGCACATCTTGCTGTGACTTACACCAAATCACTGAGCATAGCTGCAAAACCATACAAGATACACTCCATGTGAATTCTCTAGCATATAGACACATGCACATGATGAAATAATTCGAGGACAAAAGGTGCTCTTTGACATCTTTGAAGGATGGGGAAAGAGTTCACTTTCCACATTTTGGTCAAAAACAGGGTAGCAGCATGTCCCCTCTCTCCTAAAAGCATACCTCTGAACAACTACTCTTTTCCATTTACCTACATAGAATAGAGTGACATCTCTTTATCTACATAGAATCAGTTTTAAATGAGAAAATAATTTATTTCCTTCTGGAATTTCAAATATATCTGTTATTTGTTGATAACAAGAGTAACCCTCATTTTCAAACCCCTAATATCCTAACACAGGGCAATACTAAAAGGGTGGAAAGACAGCACTTTTCCCTTGAAGATGTCTTACTGAGCAGAGCAGTAAAAGGTCATGATGTGCATGGTAAGTCAGAAACACAGCCAAAATAACTGGGCATCAGGCCACTGCCTTCAGGGAATTTAGGCTGACTTACAGCTGCTAAAGATCAGACCCAGTGGAGGAAAAGTGCAGCTAGCTACATCTGAGACTGCAAAATATAACCCCGACCACCTGAGTACCTATGAAATAGTCATTTACAGCTAATGATTTGGCACAGTTATGACCCCAGTTTATAAAAAAAAATTCTTTATAAATTCTTCCTAATTTAATTAATAGGATTTTGACATTTAAAGGTAAGGCTTTTCTTAAATTCATTCTCTCAATGCCAGAACTTCAAACACTAGAATGGGGTATAGGAAACCTGCTCCTTCACAGTACCAAACAGGAACAACCAACTATAGAGAAACTTTCTCTTTCTTCTTCACATTCAAGAATACAAGTGGAAGCCTTTGAGTAGGTGTCCTGGGCTGAGTGAGTGGTGGGGTTTTTTGGTGGCAGGGGAGGGGGCTATCGGGGCAGCCCCCTGTGAGAAGCTTCTCGAAGCTCCCCCAGCTCCACGTCAGCTCCACTTCTGTTTGGGAAATTGAGCCAATCGGCTGCGCCTGTGCGACAACGTATTTAAGAAGGGACGTGGTGACGGGCAGTGGGACTTGTGAGGAGGAGTCGCTGCAGCTGCGTGAACACCAAGGTCAGTGGAGGAACGGAGGAAGAAAGGAGGGGGGAGGAGTGCCGGAGCAGAGACCCCCCTGTATCCTGTGGTGAGACGGCAGGGCGGCCCCCCCTGCCATCCATGAAGATCTGCGGTGGAGCAGACATTGATTTATGGCCTGTGTTTTTCTCCTGGATGACCAAGGTGCTGTGCCCAAAGAAGGCCGGGGTCTCATGGGAAAAGGCAGCCCCGCTGCTGTAATTCAGCACTGGGAGGATTGCAGCATGTGGGGGAGTCCCACGCCGGAGCAGCTCGGGAAGGGCTGCAGCCGTGGGAGGGAATCCAGTCGGAGGAAGTTAGTGACCCACGATGGAGCAGTGTGGGGAATGCTGAGGCCCGTGGGAGGAATTCATGTTGGAGAAAGTTTGTGGAGGACTGTCTCCTGTGAGAGGGGGACCACGATGGAGCAGGGGGAACAAGTTCCAGAAGCTCCCCCCACTGAAGATGGAGAAAGTGGCAGCACTGCCTGCACCCCCCATTCCCTGCCCCTGCGCCACTGGGGGAGGAGGTAGAGATATCGGGAGCAGAGCTGAGCCCGGGAAGAAGGGAGGGGTGGGGGGAAGGTGTTCTCAAGATGTGGCAATGCTTCTCACTGTCCTACTCTGTTATGTGTTGTTAGTGTCTGTAATAAATGTATGTTCTTTTTTCCCTTCCCCTAACGAGTCTGCCTTTTGCTCATGCCTATAAAGGGTGATTTTCTCCTCCTCCCAGTCCTGTCTCGAACCCCAAGCCTGGCTCTCTGTCCCTTCTCATTGCCAGAAGAGAAGGGAGAGAGAGTGGCTGCATGGTGGTTGGCTGCAGACCAGACTCAAACCACAACAGTAAACCAGGGAAAAACTGGCTACAGGAAAGAATTAAGACCATCTGCATATATACAGCCTTGATTAGTTTTTGAAGAATGTGTTCAGAAGGAGTTTTTCCATCATTTATTGCAAAGAAAAAGCAATTATTAATGTAATATTGTCAAACTGCATAGCTAAGGGAACCACCAGCTCGTTTACAAAAAGGAGATTGTGTTCAGAGCAATAACACAATAGCTATGTTTGAGATTGGAAAAGAAGTTCATGTTACGGTCTCATAAAAAGGCTTTAGAAAGCTTGGAGACAGAACTCAGTCAAGTACCCTGAAACACCTCTTAAGACTCCATCTCTGTCATAAAACTCCCAGGAGGATTACAGTAACACAGCAGTAGAGGTAAAGTCAAGTACAAGGTGAAAAAAGACAAAATATATTAATTAGAAAATCTCTATGATTGAACGCAAGACATGCTGATAGTGTGTGTGAGACCTTCCTTAAAAGAGGGAGAGTTCAGAGTCTCTACAGGTGCTTGCAAGGGTCATCATGGTCCCTCAGATTGTCCATGAGGTCCCAGCAGGGACTGCAGAAGTCTCTACCTCAGGCTTACTGGCAGGGCGCTGTTCTTCGTACAAATACTGTTTATTTGACCTTTGTTAGTGACACCTCCCTGGTGACCTCTCTTCCTCTGTGCAAGACCACTGCATAAGAGAGGTTGAGAGATGTAAGTCTGGGTCTGTCCCCCTTTGAAGAAACTGCAGGGTGGGAACAACAGAACAAAGCTGGACATGATCTTACTAAGCCTGAGACTCCAGTCCCACAGTAAGGCAGGTTTGGACTTCACAGACATTAGACACCCTGATTGACTGACATCTCCCCTTGTGCTCCAAGCACTCTATGCAGCTGGACCCACATTTCATAGTAGAAAATTATAGTCCTCTGTGGTCCATGGCCATATCAGAAAATAAAGATGCTAGAACTGAGATGGTTGGAGTATGACAAGAAAATGTCTTCTTATATACTTTCAGGAGCTGTTTCAAAATGAAATGTTTTACACTGTATCATGTATTCTGACTCTGAACAAACTGATTTATTTAAGCCAAGTGAGATGATCAGCTTGGGCACTGAAATAGATACATAAGGGCAGAAGCCACAGACCACCACGCTTTCACTTCTAACCAGCAGAAAGCTTTTGGAATGTGATTCACATATGGAGCACTAACAAGATTTAAATAAATGTAATTTAAAATCGTATGTTCTTATTACCACTGAGCTGCTGTATATTAAAAGACAAGGAAGAAGGATTTGTTTGTTATCATGGCATAAAAATTAGTTTTGTAATATACAGATTTGTGGAAATCTCTGTTTCCATTTTAACTGAAAAGAAACATGCACAGAAAAGTTAATACTTACAGAACATATGGTAAACTGAGTTAGGTAAATGAAACCTTACAGCAGGTGACTTACAAAATATCTTTTTAATTTACTAGAGTGATATATAAGAGCTCTCTTATTTATGCAAGATGCTTGTATAATCAACAAGATCTGGGAAAATTTAGGACATTATGCAGTAAGCTACAAACAGGATGTTAGGGATGAAACTGAGGATGAAAAATAATTACTGAAACCACTTCACAGTTACTACGTTTGTACCCTATATTCTTGTTAAAAATGAAACATTGGCACCACAAGTGGAAGGAGAACTAGAGACATACTTAGAAACAAATTTGGAAGGAAAAGTATTTACATTATATTTTAGAAGCTCTGTTCTGCTCTCAGAAACAAGACAGAAAATTGCTCTGAAGCTACTGAAGTCTGAAATACTAGGCCTGAAAGAAAAACACTACCCTGACTACATTTATATGACTCTTTGATTACGGTTTTCACAGACAGTATTTTTTCCTAAGGACACTGTTAAGAACACAGAACAATTACAGGCAGGACAAACACTTTAAAAATTTTGTGAAACAAAGAAAAACTCCTGAGTTCTAGATTCAGTATGACCATGTGCACTTCTCTGTTAGCAGTTCTAGTTCTCAACCTACTGGCCACTACTCTAAAAACCTGCTGTTGAGAAGTTTGAGTGGATACTTATTTTACACTTGCGTACTACAAACAGTTTTAAATTGACATCAACTGTATATCTGACAGCCAGTGTTGCTTCGTTCACAGTCAAGACAAATGCATGTGCATTGGTCTGTGTAGCCAGGCCCAACCCATCTAATCAGTCATTAATTTCCAGACTGCAAGGTGTAAAAACACACAAAAACTACAAAGTAATGGCTTTATGTTTCTGTAATAATATGGTTTAGGAATAAATGTGCTATTTCATCTTACAGTGTCTTTTATCCCTTGGAAAATAATGAAAAATGGTTAAAACAAAAATTAAGTCCTGTATTATCATATAGACTCAGTAAATATATAATGATCACAAATGCAAAACATTTCTGTTCTGTTACATGAACGTATTTTTTTTTAAAAAGAGATGGTAAGAAATAAAGAGTACTTGCAACAATAAAAAAAAAAAAATCAAACAATAACTGTTATAGGCATGTATTCCTTATTTAACAGAGATAAGTAATGGCCAAAGATCACCGGACCATAAGTTTTTCACTTGGCACTTAGACTGCCAAATCAAAGTAACTACAGTTTATTTTTGACCTGTGAAATTGATCTGTTTTCTAGGTGGGTCAGGCTATCACAGATAGAAAAGAGCAATTTTGAGACTTAACACTGTGACTCTGGAGAGTTCATTGGCCTGCTATCTCAGATTTTATAATGCCTCTGATTATCTCTGCCAAATAAGATCTCTAGAATGAAAACATTTGACTGTTGTTAACTGGTCTTGTACCTGGCAGCCTCTTCAAACTGTATGTCATCCATAGATGCTGTCACGCAAGACACACCAGCATGTTTCTCAGCTTCAAAAGAGACACATGGACATACAATTACCACATTGCATTTGCTATTCACCTATACACTTTTCATGAGAGACAGAGATGAAGCACAATAGATCCTAGTTCTTCTTTAAATCTCCCTAATGCAAGTTTGCACCGGACCCCTTAGAAAAAAAGAAGCTAAATAAGATTAAAATTAATATTTACCATGAATAAGGGAAACAGCAGGAAATGAGACTATATGATGGTAATGATCCTACTCAGTTTGAAAAGCTCTATTTATGTTTTTTCTCTAAAAATGAACATTCTAGTAAAAGAGCACTAACAAACATGTTGCATGACGAGTCACAAAGTGTTAACAAGCCTACAGAAATCTCAGCAATCTCCCTTAAAACGGGATGTCTGAATATTACCTATGTTAAACCAGTGTGGAAGTTTCATGTCAGCTGAGGATTCTCAGACACAGGAAAAAGATCTACCGGCTTATTAGCATGGTCACAGCAATGGAAAGAAGGTAAGTGCATGTCCTCAGTGTTGTACTAATAACACAGGAATTAAATAAAAACAAATGCAAACAAGATTTAAAATAAATAAAACCCCAATATTTACTTATTGTAAAATATTTTTACCAAAATTTGAACCGTGCTCTTCATCTCCCTAGGATGCATTTGTTTATGAAAAATAATGCACCCTATTTGTATTAATTATGAGAATCAATCTGGAAAAGGCAAACATCTCCTTTACTGTTAATATTTAATAGCCCAATAGTTCTCTTTTTACATCAAGCTATTGTGATTTATTATTCATTTGACCATAGCACATAGTGTTCCAAGTCAGACTCTAAATCTCCACCACACTAGGAGCTATATAAACACAGGGAACCCCTGCTCCAAAAAGTTTCCTGAGTGACAGAGTCAAAAGAGAACACTGGCAGAAAACCTAGAAAACAGTACTGCGCAACAGGCAGGGGTTCTCACTCCCAAGCAGCCCAATATTTTTAGTGAGCATCGCAAGAAAAAGCTTGGGGGAATTGGAGGATAGTGCACGAGTTCGATCAGTACCTGAGGAGTTCCCTTTGAAAATATGAGGGTTGAAGACATGAAGGCATTTATCAGAAATACAACAAACTATGATGAAAGAGGTCACTGATGACTAAGAGGCTGGAGTCACTACTGTAATACAAGGTGATGAGTAAGAGGGTGATAATCATAAATAGCCTCAAAAGTGAGGATCACACCTAAGGCAGCAGGATATGAAATGAAATCAGGAAGGTGCAAAGCCCAGGACATTTGCAACTGCACCAGCTGGCACTAATGGAGGTGAAAGATGGTAAAGCCAAACAAATTCCTGCCTGGCAGGAAAGATGTTAAAAATCCTTTGTGCGCGGTGGACTGGCCCTGTGACATGAATGACTGCTGCTGCCCTAAGCCTAACCAAGTAAAAGCAATTATGAAAGTGAGCTCCGGTGGCAGATTTGCAGCTGAAGATCATCACTGGTTAGCCGAGGTCCAGGGAGCAAGGACAAACTGTTCTAGCAGCAGGGGCTCTGCCACTTCAGAGAAAGGACTGGAGTTCAGGGGTTACTGAGATCTGTTCAGAGTCTCTTCACAAAGAGCTGTTAAGGGCTGAAGTTAAATCTGCAGTTAAATCGCTGAAGGGCCGAAATCAAATGACTTCTTTGTGCTGAAATAAATCTCAAAAAAAGCGTGATCATACGAGGAAGCTGCTACATACTGGGTGGTTTCTGGGTTATTGTGTGGGACAATTTCTCCAGGATCCCAACTTTTTCTATATAGGAAGCGCAGATTACATAAAGCCGCACCGAGCGCGGCACACACCTACGCAGCAAGCGCACCACGGTCACCGCGTTGCATGCAGACGCCATCCAGACATGAGTTCCCCAAATATACCTGCTATTCTCCACAAGGCTCATTATGGACTGCTAATGTATGCAGCTGTACTTGGAAACGGAGTTCACTGACAGCAGAGATGGCAGAGCCTCGGGTTTTCTTAGTGCTTTAGATGCAGCTTTCACTTCCAGAAGTCAGCTGAGGAGATTTTTTAAAGTTTTCGAAGCAGAGTTACACCAAGCACAGAGTGCTCTGAACGCTGGTTGGATTTGTGGTTGTGTTTCTTCTTTTCCACCCATGCGGCAGTTTTCTTAACTTAGTCCTGTTCTAGTATTTATCTTTTTTTTTCTTCCACCCCTTTTTTCCCTCCGCTGGTCTCTTTTTAAAATTCTCCTCATCCTAACCGCCCCCATCACCCCCTTCTTCGCTCTCCCCTGAGATGTGACGCTCCTCTCCAGGCCCCACAAGCTTCCTTACTCCCTTGATGCCTGTTCCTAATTTGATCCCAAATCTCACACATTCCCCCCTGACTGAAACCTTCCCTCAAACACCCCACGCCCCCTCCCCAAGCTCCTCGCTCCCCAGGGGCAAAATGTCACCTCCCCCCTCGCCTGCCATCGGCAAACACCGGGACAGGGCTGCCGGTTCACAGGGAAAGAGGCGCTCGTCCCTACGCAGCCGAGGGGTTTAAGGCGCGTTTCTGAGGGGAGGGCAGCACCGGGCAGCCCTCGGGGAGGGGGGACACACGCTCTCCCCGCCGCCCTGAGGCGACGCTCCCCCCCCCTCTCCGCTCGCCGCCACCCCTCGTCTCTACCTGCCAGGCAGGCGGTGGCGTCCATCCATTTGAGGAGCTGCCCGGCGCTCAGCTCGCCCCGGTGGTCGGCGTGGGCCGGCAAGACGGTCTGGCACATGCAGACCCCGCCGCCCGCCGCCCCGCTCGGCTCCATGGCGAGGGGACGGGGACGCGGCGGCGGCCGAGGCTCCCCCGGGCGCGGCCTCGCCGCCAACCCGCCCCGCCGGCCCTGAGCTGAGGTGAAATCGCCTCCTCCGGCAGCGCCCGGGGCGGGGCTGAGGGCTGCCGGGGCACCCCGGGGCAGGCGCGGCCGCAGGGCGCCGGGGCGAGGCGGGTGGCAGCGGGGCCGGGTGCCGTTTTCGCCGCCCTGCAGCCCGTTTCCATCCCCCGCGGCCCCTGCCCCGGGAGCCCCTCACGGCCCGGCATCGGCCACCGCGATGGCGCGGCCACCACGGGCCTGCGCTGCTGCTGATGCTGCCAGCTTTCGGCGTGCACATCGCCGCTGAAATACTTATAACCTAGCTCAGATTAGTATTAATTCTTACTTTTTTTTTTTTTTTTTTTTCCAATTCTTGCACTCTAGGGTTGTCACCAGCTTGGCGGCTGGGCAGATGGGCACAGGGATGATGCATTCCCATCGCCAGACGCTGGTGGGCCCTGTCGGAAGGTGGCAATCCACTGTGCGGGTGGGTACGGACATTTTGACACCTACCTCAGTGGCCACGGCCCCGGTCACGTATTCCCGCAGGAGTCAATAACTGGAGACCTCACAGAGCGCTCTGTCCTCTTACCTCTCCTCCTCACATGGCTGGTAGGGTACTGCGGGATATTGCTGCTCTTGCAAACTATGAAGATATAAGCACTGCTGAGGGAGAGCAGAGCGTTTGCTTTTGAACGGGTCAGAAAGGTCAGTGACTATTGTCATGGGTACAGCATTATTACTGCTGAAGGCTCAACCACACTGAAGAGGGCATTTTGGAGATGCTCCCCAGCTGGGTTTGTCAGCTGTTAAGGCAGCGCTGGTCCGCGGGTAGCTGAGTGTGTGACCTGTGAATGGTCTTTAAGGAAAGACTGAAAAGCTTATACTTGACTGTGCTATTCCCCCTTCCTTGGGTAAATAGCGCGGTTTTCAACAGAGCAGCAAGACTGTTTACTGTAGACTTTCCTTACAGTCTTTCCTCTTTATCATCTAGCTATGACTTGTTACCCACTATTCCAATGACGGGCTTCCCATGTTTATTAAAACCACATATAAATAAATTTATATCATGAATGCTTGTTCATTTAAACATTGTTAAAGATCCAGCTTTAACCCATAACAGCTGGGAAAATTTGAATTTTAATGGACCTGCCTCACCAAGATAAGAGTTTATAAGTGCAGCAGGGATTTTCTTGCCACATGGTCTATCATTGCACTGTAGCAAGATCTCTGTTGCTTTGTCACATACCCTTCTAGCAAGCAACAGGATGGCTGTACCATCATACTAGTTACATTTCAGAGGACACTGGCTCTGAAAATCAGCATGCTGTGCTGTTCTCTAGATTCTATTCCATTGCTTCAGAAAAAAAAAAAAAAAAAAGTTTGTACTTATTTCTCTTTCCTTATTTGACTGGCTTCTGGGAAGGAAAGAAACAATCTCTTGAAGTGGCAGTGGCATACCTCAGTCTTGCTACTTGAACAGGGCTTGTCAACAGTATTCAGCCAGTATTTTCTTCTTAATTGTCTCCTCAATCCAGATGACAAAAACTCAAGTATCAACTTCTCACACCATGGACTTTAGATCTCAAAAGGAAGTCTTCAAATGGAACTAAACATTTCTCTATTAAAAAAACAAAACAATAAACCTGTGTTTTGCCTGCCTAGGCCAGTAATTTGCACACTTGTTTTCAGGTTTTGTCATGCTCATTGACTATGCTTTCCCTAAGATAATGCTTGTTGTTTTTTCACAGGTAGCTTTCCCATCCATTTAACAGTCAGCAAACAGGTGTTTGGCCCATAATAAATCTGTTGTCTGCTGTGAGATTAGGAGCTATAAAGCTGCATTATAGAGAGGTAAAAGTAAAAATCTAAATCTGTTCAGACCTAAAACTTTCTGAAGCATGTGGAGGAATACTTGCTTGGGGCCAGTGGTCAGCAGACCTCTCAGGCTGTATGGAGGTGTTTCTGTTGGGGTAAGAGAAAGCTGGTATTTGAGAAACACACCTCAGCTGTACACACCCCTTGATTTCTAAGGGAAGGATGTAATTTTAAATACATCCGTTGGAAGCAGGAGCTGCCCTTCAAGATCAGGAATGACATCCCAGGATCCAAACGAGCAATGCACATGCCTCCCACTGCTTTGGATACCCTGCAGCCACACCTGTGGAGTGAGGTGAGGGAACTCAGTCTAAAATTCCCTTTTCCTAAATGAGACTCTGCTTTCGTACACTGCATTTCTCCTGCCCTCCAGTTCCACTTCTTGGACCCTGTCTGCTGAGGTTACAGACTCTGGTGCCTGTCTTCCGATTGACTTCAGCGACTCTTTTCTCTGCAGTCCCTTACACTTTAGCTTCTTACACAGTCTCCACTGGAGTAGCTGAATATTTGACAGAGTTCAGTGTATCTGTCCTCAGGAAATACCTGTAAGGTCAGTATTGTTCACTTTCACAGCTGAAAAATTAGAGAAATTAAGTTACTGGCCCAAGTTCACAGAGGAGATTTGTGCTTTTCAATGGTTTCTCAGTTGAAAAGTACCTTTTGTGGCCCAGCAGCCTACACCAGCACCTCTGGCATCACCACCAGATGAAGGTAGCTGGACCAACACTGCATGGCTAAGGCAGTTGCTGGGAGGCATCTTTGTGAACCATCACATTTCTCTGCATTGATGCCCACTGTGGTGAGAGGTCAAAGGCAGATGGTCAAAGGCACCCCCTTACATCCAAACCCATATGCCACTCAGTCACGGACTTTGTGAAACTGTTCTTTTGAAATGAGAACTGGTGGTGAGTTAGAGTAGAGCTCAACTTTAGCAGTTTGATTAACCAACTAATAAATTGACTTCTCTTCAGAACTGTTGCTTGCTAATGCAGTTTTTAGAAGTTTTTGTCAACAAATGATTCGCACTTAATGGCTTGAGGCTTCCCCTGAGGAAATGAAACAGTAAAAGCAACAAGTGCAATACTGTTTTAAATACATTTAAAGAGAAAAATCCAGAATGGATATTAGGTTATCATGTCCTAATAACATGCATTTGTAATTGAAGCAACATAACTTAAAAAACTTTGTGCAGCACAATAGCATATCTCACAAGCTCTGTGAAGAACAAGACACAGTGCAATGCCTGTAGAGGAACTGTGCCAGAAGAGGTAAGGCATTTTATTAATAAAAGATGAGCTCAGTATTAGAGGTGAATAAATCTTCTGTAAAGTAAAGCCATAGGAGCTAGCAAGAAGTACTATTCAATCATACAGCACATAGACAGCTATCAGCCCACTCAGCTAATCACATAACTGCTCCTGCCCTGTGTTTCATCCAAGTTAGAATTTATTTTGAGAAATGGTATAGAACAAAGAGGTAGCAAAGGAGGTCCAATTAAGAACCAAAATTCCACAAAGCGTGTAAACTAGAATTGGTTTTCAGGCTTCTTCCAAAATTCCTTCTATATTTAAACAGATGTATGCGTGACTGGAGGCCATTAGCGTTCCTTGGAAAATAAGACTGATGTGGTAATCGTGACATTGTTAACACCTTCACACATCTTTTCTTACCAATGGAGTCAGCAGCTGCAGGACACACCTCCAAAATGGATCTTCTTGGTAATGTTTTAAATATAGATGTCAGCTTCTGCAGTAAATAAACTACAATATATAGCAGTGCACCTTTTTGGACTATACTTCTATATTCTTGAAGCAAATGTATCACTGCCTGAAGTTATAAATGTTTTAGAGATTTGTATGTTTCTTTCATAACTCTAGTTATTGATACAAAAAAGGTTTTTTTCGGACAGACCTTGTGAAAATACAATTACTTCTTGTAAAATGAAACTTTATTCTAAAATGTATCCAAAATTGCAAGACACAAGCACCATTAAACAGATAAATAGACATATATTTATGTACAGAGAGCATCAAAACACAAAACAATTGTTAATATAATTCTTATACCATTTTAATGAGTATCCATCAATAAAACTTTACAATTTAAAGAAGACTTTTCAGTTGCAAAACAGTTGTAAAATCATATGTATAAATTATGTTTACTACAATTCCAATAACAGAGGCAAAGTAAAATACAAAAATAATAATCAATACTGCAAATTCAAATACAAAACCCAAAGTAATGCTGCACAGGTACATATGTACACTGGATGAATTCATGCAGCTAGGCAGTGCAACAAATTAACTGCTGAGTTTAACCTATCACAAAATGGAACAACCATGTCAGCAAACAGAAGAAAATATATTTTTGTAATAAATCATAGTGCATTTTGAAGTTAGACTTTATAAAATGATTGTTGAGTGATATACATCTAAAATTCCCCATGTGATCTAATATCCCCCCAACTCCTCTCCTGCAAAAAAAAAAAAAATACAAATGAGAAAAGCTAAAGACCCCACTGTAGTATAGAGCCTGATGTACTGGTACCATCTTGATTTTTTTTTACTTTCGGTATCAGACTTGTTTGCAAGTGTCCGTGTCCACAAGGACATGCGTTACTCCTTGCTAGCAAAAGCAAATCAAATCTTTCATGCTCCAAAGCTATCTCCATAAACTGAATCTCACACAACGCTTAGACTGCACTGGTTTAGAGACACAGCTGAGCCTTGAAAAAAGAACTCCAACATCCCTGTGAAGTACAGAGAGAGAGTAAACGGAGGATAGAGAGACCTCTTTATTCCTGAAGCTCCTATCCGTAATTGCTTTAATTACATAAACACAGAATAACATGAGGCTTTTATGGCTTGGATGAAATTTCTGCTAATTTGCTGGGCAAGCACAAAGCCCATGTTTCTCCACAGGGCTTGCCTTTCACAGTGCAGAAGGCTAAAGACTATTTTGGTGTGAAAGGAAGCCTCAGGTAACTATATAGAAAAATACTTCCGCGGCGAAAATGTATTAATGATAAAGAAACAAAATCAAAACAGAACCTCTTGAAAACTGTGATTTCTCGTGTAGCTGTGATACTAAAACATGGCTGTTCACCTTTCAGTTCTGCGTTGGTTGGTATATCATGAACATGTAGCTAAAACTGAGGTTCATACCTCATTGAATATTACTGATTAAGTGTCAAAATTAGATGAGATACAATTACACAGTCTGACACTTTTCTTAAAATCTCAAGTGATAAGCACGCTCAGTGTTTTCACTAAAAAGTTACTGCTAAAATGCTACATTTCTTTGCTGAGAAGACATTAATTTACAGCAGACTGTAAACTACTGAAGAGTCGCTCCCTGCATCCTTTGTGCTTCCAAAACCCCCTTTCAAGCCATCATTAACTTTCAAGTTAATGGGATTTTTTAGCAAAAAAGGCATGCAGAAAAACACCTGTATTGGATAAGCAATGTAGCAATTTATACAGCAGCATTTCTAAATTTCCAACATGCAAGCACGTGTAGAAAGAAGCTGAGACAGCATGCACTGCAGTGATATGTCATTGTACTTAGGTCTGGTGAGAACACTATGGCATTTTCAACTGGGGAAGTATAAATCTTAGCCCCAGAAGACTCAAATAGCCAGTACTAATGAAGCCATCAGCTACTATGTAGTAAAGAACACCCCAAAAGAGGGAAGAAGTTTGTCTGCTTGTAGTTTATAGATACTGAAGCTGAAGAGAATTACAAAGGCACGATACAAGCCTATATTTCTTGTAAAATATATATATTCATGTATTTTTGCTCATACCACCTCAAGATACTGAATGATAACATAATAACTGAAGATACAAATGTTAATTGAAAGTTAAGCACTAAAAGTAAATGACTGCTGGAGAAGATAACTCATTACTTGCTACATTTCTACCCTTCCTGGGTGGTGAGCATGTCCACCTTTCCTCATTCGCTGACAATACCCATCAAGATATTCAAGAACATGGTGATTTACCAAGAAAACTGGAAGAGTGTCAGACAACAGACAGAATGGCTTTATGGATCTGAGAAGTTGTCAGTACGTGGCTGCCACAGCAATTTTTCTCACTGCAACTGTTTTACCTTTGGCCCAGAATTCACTGAGAACCCAGAAACAGCAACTGGAAATTCATAGCCATTTTCATGCAGAGATGAGGCTAAGATAATCTGTGAAGATAACATTTGGGTTCAGTTTGGCACTCAAAATATTGGACAGCAGAGCAGTGATTGTACTAGCAAATCATAAAAAAAAAAAAGTCTCAATTTTTCTATTCATAGCTACACACGAGGTGCATACCATTTTCAACACTGGATGACTCGCAACTCGGGAAATAAAGCAGATGTATCAATACTGCTCCTGTTAAGATCACAAAAAAATGACAACCGCTTTGGTGTGATGAACAGGCAGCTGCTGTCTCAGGCCCAGCTGTGAGAATGTGGACACTTCATGAAAGTGAAAAAGTGCACATTACAACATTTGCACTTCTAAATTTCAGCTGTTCCTCGGCTCACTACAAGAATTGGTACAACTGCTGTTATGATTTTGTACCAGCAGCTGATGAAGAAGGATATCAAGTTGAACTGGGATAAGGTAGGTGTATGGTTCAAGCCTGAGATAGAACCTGCTATAAATGGGCTTTCCTAATCCACAGCAACGCTGTCTGCAAAGGTCTGGTCTATCTGAAACCAGATACTTTCCTCATCTTCAACCAGCATGTGAAATCACGTACATTTTCTTCAAGTTAAAAACCAAAGAAAAACAAAACAAAAACCAAACCATAAACTGGCATTACTACCTGTATCTTCACAATCCTAAATTAGGAGCTCCTAGATTTATTATTTAAAGCTCTCAGGAAAGGAATCCTTAGCCATCCCTAGAAAGTATGAACATTATTAATATCTTAGTTACAACCTCACAGCTGAATCTAAAAGCAGCATATGCTATTGCTGGTGCTGATTCACCTATGCAACGGTTTCTCCATGTGTTGCTTTCAATGAATTAATCAGTGCAGGCAAAGAGCAAACGAGCCTGCTTAACAAATAAAGGTGAGGATTTCTACGCTGGTGTGAACCTACAAATGTTCAAACAAGTTAATTAAAATTACACCTGTTTATAAAGAAGGAAGTAAAGATGAAGAAAATAGCAACTACAGAGCAGAAATCTCATGTTTGAGATTGAAGGATTCAGAAACTCATCTGGAAGCCACTCAGATTCAGGTTCTTAGGAGCTGCATTATTCTCGCTCATACCAGGCTCAAATAAATACACTTTTGTGTACAGGGATGTGAAACTAAATAAAAACCGTTGGATTCATTCCACCTAACTGTAGGCCTTTAAAAGCATGAAGGATTCATCAGTGGAGAGGGCAAGTGATGCCATAGAACAATCTTCCACTTCTGTCCCTCCTCTGACTTACAGAAAAGACCTGGGCTGGTAATTTTTAGGCAGCTAAAATTAGAGTAGGATGAATCAGGACACAGCATGGAGCAGAAACAAGTCTGATATGGTGGTACAGTACTACCATTACAAAACAAGGTCTGCAAAAGCCTTGTCTGAGGCTCCAACCCAGGTACGCTTTGTGGTCAGTGACCCACACAATCCGTGTCTTCACAGCTCCCCAGTCTTGCAAGGAATTTTTTAAAGATAAAACAGTGAGGCTTGATTTTATGACCATGTTTCCTTTGTTTGGTCCTTAGACAAGGCGGCTTCTCCAAACACTGGATTCCCACAGCTGTGCTACACCAGCTGTCAGAGGCATTCTCTGAGGGGAGGCTCTTGCAACAGACAAATGCACAGAGGGTTGTATTTTGGTACAACAGAGCCAACACCTCCAAACCTCTCAGCACTTCCAACAGCTGTGGAAAACAGCTGTATGTTTCAAAAAGGATTTTGAAAGAAGGGAAGCCTTCAGGGGCAGGTCTGTTTTCTGACACAGTCTAAGGGCTTCAAACAAAGATGTATCTGTGGTACAACTCCTCCCAAGGGCTGCAGCTGGGATGGTTATGATCCCCTAAAGCAAGATCCTAAAGCATTTGGAAAAGGATCACTGGCAGGCAGTATGCTGGATCTCTCATCAGCACAGACTACCGCCCTTCTGAAACCATCCCAGAGGCTGCTTTTTAAAGTTACACACAAGGAGAAGCTTGCAGTTGGAGTGATGACTCAACACAACACTCACACATGTCCACGTATTTATGATGCTGTGGGAATTCTGTATCACCATGCTTTTGAACTCTTTCAGTATGGCATGGATGGGGTCTTTGTGGTAGCATCAGTAATGAAGATGAAGCACACACTGAGGAGAAATACAGCTGTTCTGAAATACACAACTTTTGTGAGATCCCCAATATTATCAACATTAATGCTTAAGGTCAGAGGCAATATCAAGTTTGGCAGGTATTTTCTACAATAATATTTATATGCACAAATTTAATTCTTGCTGGTTTGGAAAATTACTGAGGTTTTCTTTACTTCCAAAGAGTGGAGTTTGAACATTGGGTTCATTTATAATGTTCAAAGTCATCCTTTGTCTAAAACACACTTGCTTAATTGTTTAAATATGTGACCTGCAGATACTTGGGAATAAGGGACTGGGATTACCCTGTTGTTCTTTGCAAAGGGCTGAAGCAATCTGTAGAAACATTTTTTTTTTTTTTTTTTTTAACCTTAGAAATATAGGGAACTTATCTACAGATTGGCTTGGAAGTGTGAGGAACATTTATTGCAAGTACTCAAAGTTTTACGTGAAGGGGTGAAGGTGCAAGGTCACTAGCAAAGACTGCCTTTATTCCAAAGATTAACCTAGACATTTAAACTATCATTAAAAACAAATAAAACACAGAATTTAAAATAATCCAAGTGAGAATACACTTCAACTTTCCCAGCTTTTTCACTTTTCCCATCATTGTCTTTCAGTCTAGATAGGATTTAAATTTCTGACGTCAGAAACCAGCAAAGAACACACATACATTTTCAGGTCTTTGTTGTGTATCGTAAAATACTAATTAAAAAAGAATCTGGAGTTCAATAATTCAGATTACTTTTCTGTCTCAATAAACAGACAAATAATTAAATTCTCCTTAAAGCACTGTCTCACATGAAGCCTGTGGTAGCTGGGGACGAGGACACAATACAGAGGCAGCGCTCTACCCCCTGCATACCCTTAGAGATGGGTTTCTGCCCTGGCACCGATGCGGACATTTTTGGGAAAAAAAAAACAAATGACACCAGAGGAAAAGCGAAAATGTCTTTGCTCACATACTGCAAGAAAACCTGCAGGCTGGCGGGTCTCCCTGCGACAGTCTGCTGTGGTGTGTTGGCTGGGGGGCAGCAAGAGGAGAGACTTTCCCTCCTGTTCCCTGCACAGGGTCCGACCCCTCGGGCCTGCAGGCGCCTGCAGTGGGACGGCGTACGCTGCGAACCCGGCGCGGAGCCACGAGACGTGCTAAACTGCAGCGGCCTGTTGCCTGCTCAAATCCAACCCCAAGCTCCCCAGAAGGGTATGAACTGGGTTGAATTCTCTTACAGTTAATATTCCTGCAGAGGGCTTATGTATCTGTTGTTTGAAATAAATTCTGAAACCCCTAAGCGTGCTTAACAAAGCTTTAACTATATGTGAACAGCAAGTTTTGAGGACAGAACAAGTACTGTTGTAGTATATAATACACATAGCTCTACAATCAAAAGCCACCTCTTGCTTCAAGACAAGAATTTACAGTAGTAAGCAATGGTGACAAGGTTTCTTACACAAAACCTACAGGAATTTACAGAATATGCATGGATCACTGAGATTATAATGCCAGCAGTAGACTACACAAGTATCTTGTGCAATGTGAACAAAGTTGACAAGTTTACCAATGCTTTAAGTATTTCACATAGATATGGTAACGCACCAGCTATCAAATCTTCCTCCTCTCCTCACCAGAAACAAGTGTTTGCTAGATGCGTGTACAGCAATCCAGAAAAAAAATTGATTTGTTTTTGTTGTTTTAGGCAAACATGCACAAAATAGATGAACTGCAACATTTTTGCAAGGGGACACTTATCACCAAAATAAAAGCCCTCAAAATTGATCTCAAAGCATATGCAGCATTTTGATTTACACTTCGCAAATAGCCACTAGCAGGCAAAAAAGTTTACTGTATGAATGCTTTTCGTCCTAAACAAAAAAGAAAAAAGAATTTACTTGATTCTCAACTAACAGAAAGCTCCATCTTCTACTTCAGCCCCAGGTTAGGAATTTATATTCTCTTTCTTAACCATTAATCTAAATCAAATCAAAACTAGGAGTTAATCAGAAATATGAAAATAGACTGGGGAACAGCTTATACCTGCTTTTGAAGATCATATTTATAGATAGCAATTTAGCAAACACTGCTTTTCTTTCCCGCTAAACTGTTGGATGTGCTCTGTGCTCCTGTTAGAGAAGGACTTTGACATCTGCTGGAAGGGCACCTGCACTTTGCTCATCTGTAACAAAAGGTGCAGCCCATGGATATCGTAGTCCCTGGTCCACAACCTGTCAAGATCAAGAAACACAACCTCTCTGCGGGGGATTACAGACTCTGCAGCATGCACCTCTGCATTAAAAAAGACTGCAGCTACTGAATCCTACCTAACAGTTTTGCTGCCAACAAGCTTGTTATCAGTAACATACTTTTCAAACTTTTCTAGTAAATTATAGGTTTAGTAAATTTCTACTTCAATTAAATACGCTCTATTTGGATTTTATTTTCCTCCAGTCTGCATGGCAAACATCAGCTTTTGTTTCAAGCTATTTTATATCATTGTTAGAAATCATCTCATCTACTGTGCGAATGAGTCTGTGAGATGCTAACTTTCCTAACCTTGTCAGTGAGAACTTGCAGGATATTGCACTGCCACTTATTTGTTGTTACACTCAGTGTCACTAATGAAATAAACATTCTATAGTAGGGCTCTAGTTACAGATGTGAACAACTTTCTGTATGTTTATTGGGCAAATTGTTCTTATTTTTGTGCAAAGATCTGACACAATACATTTAATGGGAAAATCCAGATGAGAGAGAAAAAACCATGAAGGTTAAACAACAAAAATAAAGCCAACAAATATCCAGTTCATCCAGTTGATAATATGGCTCCTCAAGGATCGGAGCACTTGTTCCATAGCAATAAAACTTCACATCAGAAGCGATTACTGATGATTTCACTCTATAGGGACAAATATAGGTTTGGTCACAGTTATTGTTAAAATTCCCTCCTAATCTGAGGAACTGTATATATCTCTGTAACAGACCAAACTTCTAAATTGTATGGTCTATTTCCTCGTATAGCCAGGGTATTGCGAAAATGCATCACCTTGCAAAATCCCCATGTTTTGTGCTGATTCTCTATGAAAACTGGTGCTTAAACTGCCAGAATTTTCTCTTAGCAAAATTAAGCATCTTGTCCAGGCATTGTAAAATCTTAAGGGAGCCCCAGACCTAACTGCAAGAATTGTACAAGTTCTCAAGAGAACAGCGAGGTAGCGTACAAATACCGTGTTTCTGAGCGCACACCTGGTGGATATATTATCCAATCCTTAATTACCAGACCCTGTGAACAAGCCTGTTTGACCACTCAGTTACTCTTCTGAGAGATACAACCACAGAACCCTGCACAGTTAAGGGGCACACTGAATCATCCACAAGATACAGTGAAAACATGGAGTAGACAAACGAAATGACTACTTGTGAGTTAGGCTCTTACAAAATCATACATATCAGATGTTAGGTAATCCACTTTGGGGGATGTGGAAGGAGCTTTCAACATAAAGTCCAGCTGTATTATTCATAACAACTACATAGTAAATCTTGTTTTGATTTGATCTCCCCAAAATCATACATTTCAGCAAATATTTATGATGCTGAATTAAAATAAATAAATAAATAAGGTAATTTGTTTTCTCAATTTCTTTTGCACAGTGAAATTAAAGAGTGGCTAGAAAGTGACCATTTCAAATTATAACTGAAAATTGCATTTTTATTAAATGTTAGAACATGTACCCATTAAAACCTTTATACATTTTTATGGCAAGTTTTCCCATTACATGAGAGGCTTTCTTACACAATTCAAGCTTAAATGGAGAACAGCGACCAAACGTAAGTTTGGACTAAAATTGCAAAGCTGTTAGCTATGTTGAGGGAAACTATGGCTGCACAATTGAAAACAAGATGGAAGGACAAGTTCACAAAAATACTTCATGTAATAGTGAACAATGGTCTAATAAAATAAGAAACAGAAGAAAGCCAAATCTGTTCTGCATATCAATACTAGATACATAAACATATTCCTGCACTGGTAAAATTTTTAAAATAATGTCTGTTTAGGGAAGACTTAATTTGAGCTTCTAGACTGTCCATGCTCAAGCATGGTTTTAGCATATTAGCAGTCCCAGTTTCTGGAATGATACTACTTGTATTCTTAAATCTGTTTAAAATTAACTACATGCTGGCTTAATTTCAAACAAATCTGAATGTATTTGCAGGATCAGAGTTTTAATGTGCTGAGTAGATGATCAATTATTTTCTCTAAATTAGTTACTGTAATTTGTTTCCAAGATAACAACACTGACAAACAATTTGCATGCATGCATTCAAAGCAGTATTTTACCTAAGGACTTTTTTTTTTGTTTTTCAGGTTGAAACATCATTTTGGTAATTTCATCAGACCCTCTGTATTTTGCTCTACTTACTCGATTTATATATCTGCCAAATCAATGATATATTTCACACAAATCAGGGTGAAATCCTACAAAAAAAAATGATCTTATTTGAGTGGTTTTATCAAAGTTTGAGAAGGACAAGTGGCATGAGCAGCAGCAGCTTACAGGACTGAGCCAATAATGTCTGGAAAGTAGAGGAAGCTGCACACACTAAAATTTAAATCTAACTCATTTATCTGAGTGTACTGAATTTTTATAGTTGTTTTGTATCATTAAATCCCGAATTAGATCCTTGGTGTGATCAGTTAGAAGAGAAATGAGCTGTCACTGTTGAAATAGTTTTTTGGGGTTTATTTGAAAGATGTGCTTTGTCAGGATTCCCATCCTTAGGGCCTAACCAAACCCAAGCATGTTTGGGACAGGAGCCTTGGTTATATTATAATTTACAATGAAGTAAAGAAAAATAAATTTACCTGTACTGATCTTTTCTTTTACATTGTTAAGTTCTATTTTACATTCTCCAAATGCATATTTGTGGGGTCAAATCTTGAAGAACCCTGTCCATATTTAGCAACCACAACAATCACAAAGTATCAGAGCTGATTAGGAACAGAAGATAACATTTAAAGTTAACTAACTAACCTGAGAAATAGAAATTGGTGAAACATGTATCAGCTCAAAATTCACTTTGACTAGTAAAGGGAAAAAAGAACAAAATGTTCAACACTGAATATTGTAGCAGATGGTCTCTCAATGAATTACCCATCTAACTCCAAATCATCTTTACATGCAGTATTTCATTTGCTAACCACAGAACAGGGGAAAATTAAAATGATTTTTAGCCAGTTCAAGAAGCTGTCTTTCTAATGCATGAACTGCTATCCATAAAGAAGACTGTACTCACTTCCTCCCAATCTGAACTACTTAAAATAAATAATTAGCTCACATATTTCTCATTGCATATTCCCAACAGCTGGATGTTCTGGGACATGGGGCATTTAATCCTATATTAAGGGGAGCAGGCTGGTAAATCTGAAAGTTGTGTCTGAATACGTGACCCATTGGTGGTCTGGGCTCAGCAACCAGAAGGCTTCCAAATAAAAAATGGCAAATGTGGCCTCAGAGACAGGCTGATGGGCGACCGTCCGATCTGGGGACTGTCACAATGAGATGCCTCCGAGTCAAGCCAAGACACATTTATGTCACTGGGCAGCACATGGTGAGGCAAAGTCTCCACTCGAGGTTATTGCCATGTTTTTTACATGCAACAAACTCACTCTACAGTGGAGGGGGGAATACACAGTGCAACTACAGTTCTTCCTTATGCTCAAGCAATTAAGAAAATAATGCAACCCATAGATGCAAATATCCAGGTACTTTTTAAATGCACACATCAGGCCACATGCTTTACATGTGACTTACACAGCTTCCTCCTTGTCCTAAACCATGTTTGTGCTTATACAAGTCTTAGACATGGAGATAAAATATGGGTACAAATACTTCTTTTCATAGGTTTAAGCAGCAGGTAAAATACTGGTTTCACTGTGAAAAATCACAAGTGAATCCCAATTTCAGCTGATTTCTGCAAGGCCAGAATATTTGGCAGAGTTCTCACAGTATGAGAGTTCCACTACTCCCTGTTTCTGGTACTGTTTTTGAAAAGCCTTACTTTAACCATATCTGAAAGACCCATTTAGGGAATCACGATCCATTTATTTCTATATTAAAGAGAGAAATGTATCTGAAAACCCAGTGTGGAAAAAATATCCTGCACCACTTAAAATAAAATTCCTCCCAGAGCCAGACAAGTTCTGACATTATCGATAGTGCTGTTGCATAAGGACAGATACAAACAGCAGTTCCATTACACACTGGCATCTAGTGCATTAGAAACATAAGTAGGAGTGAAAAGTCAGTGCTTGGAGATAGTCTTTTTTTTCACATTAATACTCTAGATATGATGAAAATCCTAAAAGGATTTATAAGCAAAGGAAAGAAAGCCAATGAACAAGCAAAAAGCTCTACGCATATTTTTAAAGAAAACAACACAAAAGGATACTTATGATTTTAAAGCTGAGTATTTAGCACATAAGATTGTTTTCTAATGGTTCAGCTGCAGAACCTATGTATGGTTATTATCACCTGATCTTACCAATGCATTTGTAAGTAACTTTACTCATGTATGTAAGCACAGGGATGGAAGCATTCCCTACAGAAAGCAAGATGATTAGGTTTCCTTATATCTGATTAAAATTCTAATAGTAAGATATGCAGTGAGTATTCAAGCAGATCTTCCAGATCTAAAATTTTGCAAGCTTGCACATGTTTTATTCCAGCTGTCTGTGGGGCTATGTAGGTATGAGAAATGCTGAACATACCTAGTAACTTGCAAGATCAGGGCACAGAAAGACAGGCTACAGGAATCAGGGCCTGATCCTGCTCGTTTTGAAGCCAGGAATATATTTACAGATATTAATGTTGCAGGATCAGCACAACAATGTTTAATAAGATAAACGTTTTGGAAAACAAATGGAAAGGAGAAACAAAGATATGCTGGCAGTAAGAAAAATTGTATAGAAGGGAGTTTGAAAGGACTACAGAAGTTATGCGCCTGAAAGGATGTTATGCTCTTGTATATAAATTAGGATAACATATTTTGATAATGATATTCAATATGTGTTGACAGTTTCATTCAAGGGCTGTCTTTGCACAGGTTTAATTTAATGGTGAGACTCTCATCCTTAACAGGTACCTATAAACTAAAATATTGCAGATAATGCCAAATTCAGAAAGGAAAAAAAAAAAAACCTAATCAAGCCTCTGATTAATACGAAGCCCCGATTCTGCTTAATTTTGCCACAGCAGGAAGCTTCAGCAGCAGCACACACTCTTGTCTTGTAGGAGAGCCCTCAGGGATGCCCGCTGGACTTGCCTGCGGGAGCCCCGCTTGGCTGGGACAGCGGAGGGGCTCCCCTGGAGATGAAGAACAGACCCCGGGGGCACCCAGCGGTTCAACAGCTCGCTCGAGGGCACACTTATCTGGTGCGTGAATGGGCTTTGGCACTTGATGCATAAGGCAGACAAGCCCATATCTATCTTAGTCCAGTCGCAGTGACATCATCTGGCTGAATCTGGGCATAAAAGAGTCCTAATGTCCTTCTTAGAAGTCTGCCAAGGATAATATAGATTCAAATGCAGGCTGCAAGAACACCCGCACTCTGCTGTGCTTATGGGAGCAAATGGGGTGCACGGGGGACATAGCCACTGAAACCAGTGGTATTAGTGACAACAGCAAAGGGTCTGAGGAAATTAGATCTGATTTTGCGTTTTTGTAACTCAAGTCAATAGTAGGGGCTTCTTGCATCTTTTGAGACAGCCACAAAGTGTTTTCCAAAGATAAGCAAATGAATGTAACCTTTACAAGCACTGGGAATAAAGTCCACAAACCATACAATGACTACCTAGTGGATGTTTATAACTAATCGAAGTAGTTATTATTACTAAAAAGTAATAATACCAAAAGCTTTGATATTTTAACACAGTTTTAAGCCTCCCAGAGTTTAATCTTTGAATAGCCCTAACAAGAGAGTTAAAAGTGTTACACCTTTTTATTTTCATATATTATATATGAAATATTACATATATATAATACATGTAAATAAAAATGAGCCAAGAGATTTTACTATTCCTTATCCATCTCATAATGTGCAGCTACCATCACAACGAGCCCATTACATACGCTTCTTTATCTCAAGTTCATGAAAAAAACCTCCTTGTAAGACTTCATGCACATACCACATCTCAGAACTGCTCCTTCTATGTAAGTGGCTCTTCTATACGCAAAGTCCAATGAGGGGACTTTGTTTTTTTCCTGTGGCGTGAACTTTTGTTCAGTCACTTTGTGCCCACATTGTTGATCATCAACCCTTTGATTACTACACAACTGAAAACTTGTTTTCTTGGGGGAGCTGAAAGTCATTAGGAACTAAATGTACCATAATAGTTTTAGACCTTTGCCTGAAGAGACACAGAATTGCTTACAGAAGCATTTTCTCTAAGACCTTATGCCTTTTCTTCATTCTGTCCCCAGTTTTCATGTCTAACAGGCTGATCTTATAAAATGGCCCAGATCTTTGTTCCTCTTCTGTTCATGGCGAAGGTAAGACCCTCACAAGTTTAGTAGTCCTAAAAAGTTTACTCCATTGTTTTGGCTTAAAAAAAGACTGCTTACTGGAAAGTTTTGTGGGTATTCATTCTGGTAGACCTGGTGAAAAATACACAACCAAGTAGCAGGGTGACCTGATTTTCTCAATGAGCTTGGGAAACACTGTTTATAATTGGGACCATGGATTGTTATGATTCAGCTGAGAATTACTGAAAATGGCAAGCATACATAATAGTAAATTATTAGAAAAGGTGGTAAGGATTCTACTGTATTTCCACTAACTACCCCTACGGAAAATCATGCTAAACAGAAAACTCATTTCCAAGGGCAGAAGAAGCCCTGACACTTTATTGCTAGATTCTATAGCAATTGGAGCTCACTTACAGTAACCTTATAGTACTCTATATAAACTGAGAAGCTTGTATCAAATTCAGGCTTCCATTTAAAATAGATATTGCAGATATTAGGCTTCAATTAAAGAAGAAAAATAACCTTCAGTGCTTCTTTTTTTTTAAAGGTGAAGTATAAAAAAAAAATCACCAAAGTAGGTGAAAATTATTAAATTTCTCCAAAAAATTAAGATGAGCTTTCTTCTATTTCTTGAGACAGTAAAGTTTGTGATTCACAGGGTAACTGGTATCAAACACAAGTTAATGAAAGCTCTTACAAGCAATTTTATTCCTATCCATAATGGCAGACATTTATAAAATCAGAAGAATTTATCATTTGAGTTCACCTTAAAAAATAACTTATAAAGCAGTGATATATGCAACATAAAACAGTTCAAGAGGGAAGAGGGAAAGCAAATTTTAATAATTAAAATGTAAACGTGAAAAAAAAAAAAAAAGATGGAATAAAAGTCCCTACTTCTCATTTCTACTTAAGATGTCATGTGATAATATTTTACAATGTCCTGTGGGTCTATATATGTATGTGTGTATTTCTATATCACACACACATACATATACATTAACCCACACATGTACATACACAGACAATTGTTTGCAGTTCCATCTTGGGCAGTTCTGTTACGCCACTTTTTATAGTTGTCTCAATCATGTTTGGGACCCACTTTCTTGACAAAACAGGGGAGATGATAGAAAAAAAGAAATGGTGGGTCTGATTGTGTCTGAGATCCTTTTGTTAAACTGTACACTGGGATGAATAATTTTCTTCTGCAGTAGCTCTCTGAAGAGGGCCAACTCATTGTGGTCTTCATGGCGAGACTTGTTAACGGATCACACACTCATTGTCATGCTAGGGGAGTACTGAAAAAAGAGGAATCCACATTTTAGCAACTGTTTTTTCCCCTCAGGTAACTAAAACCACTTCTGGACCACAGCAATGAGTTCAAATGTCAACACGCTCTTTGAACTTCCTCCTAAATTCGTCCTGTAGGCCTGTGCTAAGGCTGTAGTTCAATTTGTGGTATTGTAACTTCTGTTATGCTTCTCTCATTATGCAAAAATACAGGTATTGCTGATAAAGCCAACTCCCTTGAAGACTGTTTTGGTGTTACCTGGGTGGTGTCAATACCTCACTGATGCTTTCCATGCCTTTTCCTGGTCCATGTTAGCTACTGAGCGGTTTAGCTAGGTAGGTGGTTAGTCTCAAGTAGATCAGCTGCATTATGGTTAGCTGAACCACATAAATATTTTGGAGAGCTTTGTATTACTTTATGGGAAGAAAGGAGTAAGGATATGTATGACTAGAATTAAACTAGGTTTTTGGCCTGTATTATTCACTATTACCAATTCTAGGAGGGAAGTTGAATCAAGGATCAGCAGCTATTCTCCTTTATGTGAACCAAAAATTCAATCACCACATGACATTATTATTGTAACACAAGTTGAACTGCAGCCCATATACAAGTTATAGTTGCCCTCAGGTTAGCAGCACTTTATTACAATAATCAATGGGACACCACAATGCCTAGAAGTGCGCATCTATACAACTAATTTGTTTTTCAATTGAAAATTGCAGACTGCAGAAACAGTTAATTTGGCCTAGAATCTTCTAAGTAGAGTAAAGAGTTCAAATGCAAGAAGTATTAGCATTATGAAAACTGATATAAGAAAGAGGAATATAAATTTGCCTTTGCAAACCTGACATGCAGTAAAAATCCTGCCAAAGCTGGAGTTTCAAGCTGGCCACTTCCAAGTGTCCAAGTAAATTGCAACAACATTTTGAATGGGTCTTCCTTGTCATGTAAACTACATAGAATGGACCACTTGTGTAATGTCTATTTTGTCCCTTGTCATGTCTCTGATAGTTTGTTTGATTTAAGGCTTACTCCCATCATGTCCTGCTGAGCACTCCCACAGTGAGCCAGTAGAGCTAGTAAGAACGTGCTTATCTTTAGCCAAAGTCAGAGAGACACCAGCTGAAATGCTTAAAGCAAAGCATCTGTTCAAGCGATTTCTTGTATCTGAGCCAAAGTACCTGGGTAATCACTTTGGACAGGGAATTTAAAGATGATCTAAAGGCGTTTGTGATTTTTAACTTATTAGCCAAGCATTGTTGCCCATGCCCAGCCAAAACTCCTGGTGAACTGAACAGCAAATTTGCTTGAGATAGGACTTCATAATACTGCCTACTCTAAGCAGCCAAGTAATAAAACATGAATCAGAAAGCAAGACAGTTCCCAAGGACTACAATGTGACTCTTGTTAGAGAGGAACCAATACCTAGAAGTAGACTAGAATGCATGTGGCATGTATAACGCATGCCTTGTAGGCATACATCTCATGCAAAACCTTAAGAAAACTGGATCCCAGGTTTTTCCAGATAGGAAAACAACATCTAGGAGCACCTAGAATCTAGTAAGCATCTGAGAAAACTGATTTTCTTTTGAATACAACTGATGTCCTTCTTTTCATAACCTTAGTTTGCTGAACTGGCCTGCCTGCTGATCAGTACAGGCAATGTATGCCAAAATGGGAGTCAAGGATTACCATGACCAAGGATTACATTTAATGGAGCTCCTATGGTTACTGTTTTTCTGGCAGATATTGAAACATAAGTCTTTTTGGAGTGTACGAACCCATTTTTTCCAATACGCCACACAATCTGAACACGTGCCCTCTTTATGAAGACACCAACAGCTAACATGCAGAAACTCTTCCTTTTCACTAAAGAAGCAAACCCAAAAAACCCCAATGTCTGATTCCCATGAAATTTGTCATACAATTCGACTGTTTTGTGATCTAGCAGAAACTGTTTATTCATCATAATTTCAGAGTTGAAGTTCACCACTGGCATAGCTAATGAAGTTGCACTCACTTCTGGCAGCAGTGATTTCCAGTAAGAATAGAAGTGTTGAAGTCACTCAGCACTTCTGAAAAATCAGGGCACTCCTATTTAGGAACCTAAACGTGGATTTAGAAACCCAGCTCCAGGCACATGAGTATGAAAATACCACAGTCTTGTTTTGTAATGTATTTTACACCACGTTTTGATGCCTCAAGCATTCTCCATATTAAAAAGCATTATTTGTCCCAGAATGAACACTAGAGGGAACCTTTGCTTTTTCTAGCTGTAATAGCACACTGCATCTTTGCAACATGAAATCTACTGGTGCTCTAATTATACACTTCTATGTGAATCCTGTTCTAAAAGACATTCCCTGCAAAGCACATTGTTTAGGAGTCAAAGGTTGGGCAACCACACATTGAAACACTCAGATGTAAGGATCTGTCAACTCTGTGTATTTAGGCTGCCTGACATTGTGCATTACTGAATATGTGAGATGTAATTATTACTGTTTGACAGATCTAACTTTGACAACTGACCTCTTAAACTAGAAAAAGAGTTTCTGCGGTAAATCTACACCTCCCACATTTTCCAGTTTCAGCTCAACTTATAGCAGTCTTTTGCACAATTTTTTGTCAAACCAATACCCTAATTTTAGAAGCTAGTATAAAACACATAAGGCAGAGTACTGTATTACAAGCACACTACAAAACCATTCTTGCTGTTATTTTTATTTTTTTAAACAAAACAATAGAAACAAAGGTTCACAAAGTGAAAAAAAAACAAACCAAACCTAGGTAAAGGGATACTTACGCTCTCACTCTGAAAAGGGTTTAGGAAGTTTCCACCCATCTCACCATCATCTCTGGGAGTGCCAGGCTGATTACTCATGCTCATATTACTGGGAGAATTCTGTTAAATAAGATTTTAAAATACAGATTAAATGTTGAAGATTCTAGTTCATTTCCCAGCTTCACCAAGTGTGCCAAAGGCACGTTCTACAGGATACTGTAGTGCACTGAGATCCACTGTGACATGCACTGGGATTTCTGAAGATGAAAAATAAGCCTCTAAAGGGTTCTGCATGATTCAGTCACTAATTTTAGCCTGTAAAATACTGTTTTCTTCCCTGAAGCAAGAATTACTCACCTGCAATTCTTGTTTTCAGGTTATAGTCAGCATCTTCTCCTACTGAAGTCAGGAAAAGCTATAAATGGCTGCAGCAGGTATACGAGGTACCTCTGTCACTACATTAAACCATGTGGTCAAATTCAGCAAAGTCTGTGAGCCTGTGCCTTGACATATGTGACATGAATATGTACTTAAAGGTAGACCTACAGATGGATCTGGTCTACACAGACCTTCACAAAGGCCTGTGTCTGGGGTCTTTGTTCACAGTTTATTGAAATACAGTTTCACAAGTAGTTCAGAAGTGTGGTTCAAGTGCTAAACCACTTCACTGAGCACAGCTAATACACAGCATTTATAGGTAAAAGAGTTAACAAGTGTATTTAGAGAAAAGACTCCTGAGTAACAGCCGGCCACTGGGGTGGGCTTGCAAACACTTTCAAGAGGAGCTGCACATTTCCTTTCACAGAGTATAATGCAACAGTATTCTAATCTACCGTTTCAGTGCCTAGGTGCAACTGAAATGCTAATAAATAACACCAACATAAAGGTTTCTGAAAAGAAATTCCTTTTTTTTTTTTTTTTTTTACAGGCATGGACAACCACCCCTGAAATGTTCAGAAAATGCTATCCAGATTCAGTTACTTAAAGAAAGGGTGAAATAAGATAATTGTCACAGAAATTATTCAGAGTCAATAGCTAATACATGATTATTACAGACAGTACAATTAGTTAGGTGTTTACAAAGTTGATATGTGGTACCCTACCATGCCTGAAGCATGAGCAATTCTCTTTCCATCACTGTTAAGACTCCTACTTATAGAGGATTTCTAATGGAAAAGAAGCAGTCAGGGAAAGAGGAGAATGAAGTAATGAATTTCATTATGAAGCATTTAAGCCTATCACAGTTCTTCCCTTGATTTTTTTTTTCAATTCAGAAAAACTGAATGCAATATTACTGTTGAGATTTTACTTCTACAAATGCAAATTGTTATGTCACAATAAATTTAACACAAACCTACTGCAGTCAATGGGCAAGCTAACAAAATGCAACTCCAAGTAGTGATCTTGATCATAATGGTTCTAAGAATCCTAAGTGAGTTTGTCCTCTTTTTCTTATGTTATTTTCAACCACAATCTTGACACCATAAGTCTGTTAGCACAGTGATTTTTTGTTAAAAAAAACCCAGGTATTTTGCACTTTGAAAATACCTGCATGCCGTCTTCATTTAGAATAATTAAATCTCCAGTAAGTCAAACTTTGAATGAAAAACTGGAAACATTAAAAAAGAGAAAGTCTCTTTAATTTCTTGGCACTTTCCTCAGAACTACAAAGGCTATCCTGCCCTGGTACTTTAAAAGATGTACATTGGAGCGTTCACTGGACAGAAAATGGGTGGGATAGCTATGACTTCTGCTTCCCCTTCATACCATATTCCTGCATGCTCCATTTCATAATCAAGAAGTTCCATGTTGACCACTGTCCATAATTTAAATACTGCAACTTATTCCACAGTTTCACAGATTTACTTCACCTCCAAGGAGAACAAAAAGTGTTGTTCTTAGCTTCACCAAAAACCACAACTGAAATCAGTTACTTTTTACTACTACATCAGTAGAGTGGTACACCTGACTGCTGTACATACTATCGGCTTTGTAATGTTTTTTGTACAGTTAGTGAAAAGCTGCTGCTAAGTTTTCACCATATTCCCCTGAGGGAAGATCACTGTTCTCAGCCTGAATGGAGAAGTATGTATATGGGTACAGCTTGGTGTGTTGATTTTCAGTTATAGGTTAAATATTAAATCAATTACATAAGCGACATGCAAGTGTAACTTTTTTATTAGTACCTAAAATGCAGCTTACAAAGTTGGGTCAAAACACCTGCCTTAGTCCTTTTGCTTTCTTCAGTCTAGTTCATTGTTCCTGAGAGTGAGATCCCCAGATCTACAGGAATCACTGGATAACATGTCCGTCAGAGACAACTAAAAGCCCAACTAGTTGATTAACATCAGACAATAAAGTTTGCTATTCAGGGAAGTTGGTATAGCAAATATTTAGGGATCCACAGACTGAAAAAGGTTGAAAACTATGGCTTTAGTTCAACCACAGCTACTGTACCTTAAGCAGGAATTAATCCAGGGAAGTCCTGTTGCCCGTGTTATGCAGGAGTTCATACTACACAATTGTATCAGTCCCTTCTGGCCTTAAAATCTATGAATATAAAGTTTAAAACCTACTAAGGCCTTGTCACATTTATTTTATATGATGATCTTGTGCTTTTGTTTTTTCCTGGGGGATTCACCCCTGTTTTATCTGTGTAGCACAAAGCTTCGAAATGCTGCAATTGCAACAGTATGCTAGCCCCAAAGGTTCAAACTCCTGACATAAACACTTTTACAGCAACTCCCCATGCTTGTTTTTATGGCCAGTATGGGGTCTAGCATTGTAGCACTAGCTGAATTTTTCCAAAGCAAGTATGCCTTTGATGTCTGCACAAATTCCATGGGCAGTGCAAGCAACACTGGTTATTAACGCTTATTTAATATGCATAATTTCAGTTCACTTACTTCCCCTATCGCAATCTACTTCCTAAAAACTTCATGTTTTGCCATTCAGCCAATTAAATTAAAATCTCCACTAGAAAATGTAGCTCTGAATTCCGTGAGCTCTACTGATTCTACCAAGACTGGATTAATATTCTACATCTCCTGGGAGCTGGTAATCACCTCCTCTAACACGCATTTTACTCCACTGAAGTCCTGTGCCTGGACTGGAGCATCACACACCCCAAACTGTGTTAACTTCAGTGAACAATTTCCATTACTGGAAATCTATCTGTGAAGAAGGTAACTGCAAGACTAGCCAGTGATGTATGTGGGGAGACTGTTGCCTCAGAAAGAACAATCCTGGTAATTGTATACAAAATTGGAAGGCAGCCACATAATAATTTTGCATGCATCAACCCCAGAAATCTACTATTACTTGCAAGTAGAACTTTTCCATTCAGGTTTCAAAAGCATTATGTACTACTACCTATATGAAATTACCAAAGCTGTCCACACACTTTTACTACTTTCAGCAAAGGCTGCATATTGGGTAGTGTTACTCAGGAAAGGATGTAATGACATAACAGGACAATTCTGTTAATTCCAAAGTTAGCAGTGTTTTTCTTCTAGTTATTTGGAAAAGACATGCACCAAATGTGATTTCCATGAATTACTTATTAGGGTTAACAAATTACAAGACTCCCAGGTGAATTTTTGGATCCCAGTTTTCAGGGCTCCTGATACTTGTGTTAGTAGACATATACTGATACTTAAGAACAGTGAATTGAATACAGGCTTTTAAAAATAATCCTATGGCAAGCTAATGGAAATGTTTTTGATTTTTTCCTTAAAAATATTTGCAGTTTGCAATAAAAATACTGAAGAAAAAATATGGACATTAATTTTAAAAGTGCTGTACACTTATTATCTCATCTGAGGCTTTTACTGAATCTATTACTGCACATCTAAGCATAGAACAGCTAAGGCAACTTGGTCATTTCAACTCATCATTTTACTCTTTGTAGAGCCTGAAAATGTTGCAGATCTTAAAAAAGTACAAAAATGTAGGACTGCTACAGACGCTGCTTCCTCACAGGAGCAGCAATGGCCTTGGACACATATCGCTGAGATACTTTTCTCCAGGAAAGACGGATGCTAAGCACACTTTACAGTCTACCCTGCTCCCATACCACACCACCAGAAGACCACAAACTGGGGAACCATAAAGGGTGGTCCTCCTCCTTTTTGGATATACAAATATGTATCACTAAATGAAGAACAATTCTTGTCTTCTGAACACCTGAAAGTATATTCTCAACAAACTCACACCACTAAATTCTGTGTTAACCCATGGGAATTCAGGTGAGCATCCTGTTCCCTACACGTCAGCATCTCACCCTAGCTCCTGAGCACAGACCCACAGCAAGGTCCCTGGCGTGACTGGAGCACACGCAGACCAGCCTCAGGCAGATCTGAAACAGTGAAGTCAGCACCAGGAGAGATCTAGTGACAGCTCCGTGGTACTCGGTCCTGGGGCAGCCAAAATACACCGCCAGTTGATACGTTCAAAACAAACTCACACTCCTTTCTCGGAATATTGCTAAGAATTTTACTACAAACGAATGAATTACAAAATTGAAACTGAAATAATCTCTTCATCAATTTCTGTATTTGTAGAGCAAAAGTACAAAACTGCAGGGAGATTGTTGTAGTGATGTATTTATTAGTTCCAGTCCGTTACATCTGAAAATGCTGAGTACAAAACATCGTATTTTGCAACGGACAGATATAGGTCACTTTATCGATACCAAATAATCTAACTCCTAAATTAATGATCACATATGTAGTAGTTCTATTTTTATGGAAGAAGTGACACATTCAAGCACAATATTATTTTGAAGATGCAAAATCCCTGCAGGTTAAACTCACATTCATTTTCAGCTACTAAATGGCTGTGATATCAAAATAGTGTTTCTTCTGAAACTTCTTAATCTAGCTTTTAGGAATTTATAGTAATGATTATGATATTAACACTGCCTTACAGAGGTGACAAAAGCAATCGTGCAGTGCATGAACGTAACATCCTAATGACATTTTCCCAAATTTACATTTAACTAGAATTGATTATTAGAACTACACTCATTTGTCTTAAAAGTAGGGAAGATTAAAACATGACAAATCAGATTATGAACAGGATATAATTAATCATATTCATTAATACACATCATTATACAGCAGGGTATAAGTCTACTTATACTCCCATTGATTATAGTTTTTAAATTTTCAATTAATACTAATTCTGTCTTCATAGCCTCCAAAGAGTTGACAAGCAGAAAATGTAGATACATAACAAAAAACTAACAGAGAAAAAGAAAATATATTTAGAGTGAAACATTCTAAAAATTCCAAATATTTGATTAAATACTCACTTTGGAAATACTGTCCATGTCTCCTGAGCCTTAAATTAAAATAGACAAGTATTCAGTTAGTTTTGATCTGAAGTTAACCTATGATTTTTTTTTCATAGTAAATAAATAGTTTAACAGTAATACTTTAAGGCATAACCAACCATACATTGTCTCACTTCCTTCCTAGTGTCTCTCTTAATAAAAGCTTACAGTCAGTACCGAATAATGTCAGCCATTTCTCTGTGTACACAGCCAGTGCAAAAAGTGAGAAGCGAATGAAGGACACACTTCTGATCTGCATTGGTCATTTGGACAGTATCCTTTCAGGACGAGACAGCCCAGCACAACTCAAGGAACTGCATGTCCAACCTCCCTGTCCTCTCAGCCATGGAAGGGTACAGGAAGTGTAACTAATTTGGGGCATATCCACCTATGGGAAATGTTGCTTCATCTTGAGAAAAAAAAAAGCAAAATCATGGCAAACTAGTAGAAGTTGATACTCCTGGGAAAAAAAAAGATACCACTATTATCACTAAGGTCAGCTAGGAGGGTTTTATCAGTATCTCTGCTCCCAGAAGCAGACACCTACTACTGAAATTGACTGAAATGACATCAATTTTTGATGCATTACAAGTACTGATGATGACAGTACCTTTCAGAAGAAAGCACATTATTGTGAGGACCAGAGTAACAGAAAGCAAATAAAATTAAATATAATGAGTGGAAGACTATTGAAAAGAATTTTTTTTCACATGTTGTAGCTCTCACTTTGGAAAAACCAAGAATAAAGGAAATATAACTTTAGGATGGATGTATCAAGAAAAGCATTTTTAGCAGCAACAGACAGTAAACAATTCTGGTCACCTATTTTCAGGAAAGACAAATTCTAGAAAAATATTGAATGCAAAACTAGAAGAGTGTCTGAGAAAAATGAGAAAATGGAGTTGTGGGAGGAGACTGAAATCGTTTACTATACTTAGCCAGGCAAAATAACATAAGAAGGAATATGATTTCTCTCTATAAATACATCAGATACATAAATGTTGCAAAGAATTATTTTGTCATGGCCCTAGGAAAAGATTTATTTCTAATCATCAGAGCTAAACAGATATCCATTAGAAGGGCTGTGGTCAAAGAAGCCGGAGAAGTTCAAGATGGATCTTGACCAGTTTATCCATCTGATTATGAGACACAGCTGTCTACTGCAGCATGGAAATGAACGCAGCAAATCTCTCCCAGCCCTCTTCTCCTTAAAGAACTCAGGTTTCAGTTTAGATATGAAGTTAACCCTAGCAAGCAGTCATCATTAATTTTACTAAGCACTTAATCACTTTCATTAGAGAAAATAACTGACCAAATTCTAGGTACACATAAAATCCTTCCATAACTGTTTCAATTTAATTTTTTCCTTTTACTTAAGAAATAATTCTCATGCTATAGGAAGTGACAGAAAAAGATGATTACCTTTTACACAGTTTTTCATTTATTTGAATGTAATATGTGTCATTATTAATTAAAGCAACAATCCATTTTAGGATTGTAATATGTAAAGAAAGGCTGTAAAACCACAGGGTATCCTTATGCAAAGTAATCTAGGAACTTCAGGAACATGCTTTCGTGAAAAAAAAAGGTAATTCTATTAGGAGATAGATGCCTACTGCTGAATTTTAATCGTTCAGAACATGTCTGCTAAATGAGGTTTGATGGCTTAGTTTTTTTCTCACCTTGTCATAGACTCTTCAAATTTCTTCCTTCATCTTATCTGTTTTTACTTCCTGTCTCATAACCTCCAATTTCTGGGTTACAAGTGATAGATCTCCATCCACCACGGTAGTATAGACTTAAACGGTATGGAGTTCAGGTTGGTCCATGCCTGTGCTGGGAAGGTGGCAGAGATTTTCACTGGGGATAGAAGTGTGGGGAACACTGGTAGCTTGGCTTCTGCCTGCCTGAACTGTATTCAGCTTGCTTGGGTTTCTCTCCATAAAGGAAGAATCTGCTCATCAAGGTGCTGCTGGTGCTGCTTGTGGGCATCAGGCCAGCTCCCAGATGTGGAAGAGAATCTTGCTGGTGGACCAGGGAGACAGAAGAAGAAAGATCTCAAGTCTTTGCAGCTGAAGGTTTCTTCCTGTTGTTGCCTGCATGACTAACACCCCTTGGTCCAGATAGAACTGAAGAGTACAACACAAGAACTGTATTCAGAGCTACTGGCCTGGTGTTAGGGTATGAGCAGAAATAAAAACAAGGTATTTACCCTGTGGGTATGGAAGAAGGCATAAATGCAATTTATTTAGCTACGGGTTGTTTCTTAAATCCCTTTCAAAAGCCTATTATGCTTCCAGCAAAGAGTAAGAGCAAAGAGTTTGCTAGGACAGTCAGGAGATAAAGCAGCCTGTGTTTTGCAGAGTTGTGGAAGGCTTCTCATGTAGATACGAGTCCTTCAAAAATCACAGTGTCAGAAGTCAAGCAATATGCTGATCCTCCTGCCTCTACATGCCCTGACAAGAATTCATGTTCTTTTGGGTGCATTAAAATTGGCCCTGCCTGAAGCTGATAAAGGGGATAGAGTAATAATACTCACACTTAGCAGACATGTGACTAAGTATAGAACAAATGAGGATATCAAAATGTTGGAATAACACCACCTTAACAGATACCTTAAAATATGTAATAACGTACTTCCAGGTAATTGATGAGAACATACACCAGCATCTCATAATGACACCTTCCAATATATTCAAAGAGGAAGGAGGTAAATGAAAATGGTTCTGAAGTCTTCACCTTTACATTACTGTGATGGTATGCTTTTAGACAGGTTTTCATCAACTGGATTAAAATGTATTCCAACTCATAGGCTTAAAAATTATCTTAATACTTCTTATTGATGTATATACAGCTTTTTCAGTTTTTAGAAGATTTTTACACACAGTCTTCTACATAACTCAGAGAACTAGTCATAGAAAATGGCACTAGTCTTTGAAAATTCACAGTGTTTATAATTGTTACTATCATTACCTAATGATCCATTCATATGATGTGAATCCATTCCACCCAGTCCACTCATAGGTCCATCTGACCCAGGCCCCATTGGAAACTACAAAAGGATCAGACATTAAAAACTGGTATTACTGTACAATTTTTTGTACACAGTCTAGTGAAAAGAAAATATTCCTCAGGAAAAAAAAAAGTAAAGGAAAAATGTACAGTCCCAGCTCTGAATGTGCAAGTCAAGTGAAAGTCTTTCATGTGAAGACTACAAAAACATCATTGCTTTTGTTCACTTTTTCCAATGTTACCTTCATGATTTTTGGAAACTCTCACCTCTGTAGGCTAGAACATAATTTAGGAATAATTTATAATTTACTTCACCAATTTCTGCATGACTTTCAAACCTAGTGCTAGTGCTGACCAAGCTCTACTCCCACTGAAATTATAGGAAGCTTTACAATTCTCTTCAATGAGTAAGTGATTAATTAACAGCTTTCAAATCTCACCTTATCCATGCTGACAGTTGGACTACTATGCATTACTTTTGCAGCATGAGCAGTTTCTGTCCAATTTTTGATATTAGTCTTAAATTTAGTTCTTCAAAAACTTAAAGACAATAACATTATAGAAAAATTTTTAAAATTCACCGCATAATGATTTAGCAATATCTAAATATCTGTATTTTTAAGTTCTATTTGCCTTATCTTCAAAAGGACCAACATATGGATTGTGATTAAATGAAATATGGTTGTAATCAGAGAAATACAATAGAACTGAAGGCACACAGAAAGATCAGAGAGTAACAGGTTCTATATAAGAATCCAGATTTTTGTCAGCTCTAGAACTGTTGAAATTTAGGCTAAAATAGTCACAAGTTAACTAGTACATTAGGCAATTACTTAAATGTTATCAATAGGTTTCATTCTTAACATCCAATTTAAATAAACAGGGAACTTTGTTTCTTCTCAGAGGCATTTAATTTATCATTTTTTACAGAATGTCAGGGCAACATAATAATGGGTCACTTTCAGCAATTTTCTCCTCCCTTTTCAAGGGTAGGTACTTTTTTATAACAGAAGTATGAATCCTGCAGAACCTAATGCTTACTGGCAGCCCCTAGGATGACATCTTATCACACAGAAGTCTATTGCACCGCAGTGTGACAAACTACATCGCCCCCACGATCCACATGCAGAAGTTTCTACAGTGTTTTCCATATGCTCCAATCATTATTTTGCATATATTGGCATGATTGATTTGGGAAACATTAAAAAGTACATGGCGGGGGGAAGCAACTGAAGTATCACCCATAAAAATGGAAAACTTAGTATTAACAATATGTGATGGAAATGTAGTGTTTGGATCAAGAAGGCTGTACAATTCAATTAAGTATATAACTAGATTCATATTTACATTAGGTCTGTTGGGTCCAGGTGGTACTGCATTCATTAAAGTGTACATGTTGTCTCCAGAGTTGGTTGAATCTGTAATAAGAGATTATTTTAAGTGCTAATATATACCTTTCAATAAAACTACTCACCTAATACACTTCCTGTCATTTTGTTCATATTATTTCTGTGCCTGAATCACTGATACACAGTGGCAATATAATGCAAGATTTCATTCCCTTTCTATCTATTGCTACCACACAACAGAGCTATGAAAAGAAATAATTGCTATGGTCCCTAAGTGACTACTTCTAGACCCTAGTTTTATGCATGACTGTTAAAAGGTTTATAAATCACTAAGTATCTGTAACTATTTAATTCCATAAAACCTTTTTCCTGAAATTTCAAATTACTTCACTCATCTTCAATGTTCTCTAGAAAACAGGAGTTTCTTTCTTATCAATACTTCCTGTAATTTGTTTTCCATCTGTAATAAATGATAAATAGATTCTCATTATATGGCCTGCAAGTTAGTATAGCACATGAAAATTTTTTATTCTCATCCACACCAGTCTATTTGATTTTGGATATATCTAACTATTCTGTGGAACACTGTGCAAAGATTCTCACTCTAAGGACAGCTTTAGCTGATGTATCTTCATGACAGAGTGTGGTGCAATGCTTCAAAAAAGCCCTGGATCCAAAACCAACAGAACCATCCTGTCACAAAATGGTGCTTAACCTAGTCAATTCTGCCAAGAGTTTAATTTGGCCTTGCCAGGGGTTGACAGCTATATTGTACCTCAGCCCTCTTCCTGCAAGCAATAAACATGAACTTTCAGGTGGAGCACCTCCAGAGTTCAAATGCAGGAGTCAATCCACAAAACTCTTCCGGCTGAATTTAACCTGAACTTAAGAAACCAGCCTAAGAACAATTAGTAGATACAAATCACTCATTCTGTTCTCCAGCTTATCCTCACCGCTAACACACACAAAGTCTTAACACCTTTCATCAATATTTGTATGAAGGAGAAGGCAAAAAATGCAGCAGATAGTAGACAAATTATGCAGTAATATTTCTCAAGGCAACTTGACAAGAGATAGTCCATGTAATGAAAAGGTTTACTGAGAGGAGAATGACCTAAGGAAAGTCTAAATATATCCCTAAGGGGACAGCCTGATCTGAAAACATATTGGCAACTCTGGAAAATCAGTACCTCTGTGGTATCTGTGGAAAGAATAAAGAATAGCTTAGTACTCTGCACCTAGATCCTCCAGATGACCATTCCACCTCTTTGAACCAGATTTTTGAGATTAATAACATACACAAAAATCACTGCTGATCTGTAATTCCTTTTCCAAGACAAGGTGATGGGGAAGTTTTGAGTCAGAAATAGCAAAAGCAAGAAAGCTGACACCACCAAAATGTGTTGGAACTGAGATATGGCCTGACGTCCTGCAAAAATGTATTTTTATGTACAGTGGGAGGTTAAAACCAAGGGTTTTGTCCATTCCTAAATCTTTCCGACATAGTCTTCTAAGCATTAATTCACCAGGTGAGTAAATAATTCCATTATATACAGAACACCATTCATCACTAGAACATTCAAATATGCTGTTTGAGGAAGAGGGAGAACAAAAAGCTTTTACCCTTACTTTGATAAGTAAAATGAGCACATAAAAAGTTATTTTTAACATTCAATAAGATAGGCAAAAAGTTCTTCATCCACCAGATCCTTCTGCAACACACATCCCTGGCTCTACCCATGTTCTGCTAGTCCATGTAAAAATACGTATGGGCTGGCTGAGCCATGGGAACCCTCGGAGATGGTCTGTCTCAGAGGCAAGAAAGTACCTTTGCAGAATTCTCAGATGGCCAACTTCTAAGCGTTTTTATACTTAGAAAAGAGAGCCTCAGAACTTTGAGTCTCTAACTGAAAACAGGAACCATCTTCAGCAGAAGCTTTATTTGAGCTGCACACAGATAGCCTAACATGTGCCATAACTGCAGTGCTGACTATTTTAAAAAGTGCAGGCTGTCCACGTGTTTGTTTTATGTTAAAAGAGACTCTAACTTTTAAATGCCAGCTAGCACTAATTATGTTTTTCACTGATATATGAACAAGGAAGGCCTATGATTTATCTTAGGTTGCATTGTTTTAAAGCCCTGGAACTGTATTTAATTAAGTTATTATATTGGTGCAAGAAGTTTTCATGACCAGTTAGGAAACCTCCCTACTCTCTTGTGCTATAGAGGGCAGCAAGAACATGTAGGACGTAAGGACTGAGGATGCTGTAACATCACTGAGGTGAACAGATCCCTCTTAGCTGGTGAAAGTGAGTTACAAAGGCAGATACTGGCCAAAAGGAGTAGCTATTGAATACTGGGTTACACAAGATGTAATGAGTTTCATTTTAGCAGATTTCTGATGATGCTCATGGGGGAGGATAGCATTTTCCACATCCTGCAGTTCCACTTCCCTATCAGAATCTTTGCTGAACACTGATAGAGGGAAATACTTACATCTAGTTGACCAGCCATAAGCCTTGAGGAGCTAGCTAGCCATCCCAAACTCTCCCATCATACTCCTTGTTTCCTCAAACCTTAGTAGGAATGTGTCTAATCTTTTGCATGGTCAAAATCTCCATGTGGTCCGAGTTGCAAGATACAGACCATGTTACTTAGGGAAACAATGGGGCAGTTGAAGCTCTGGGAACAGATCACTGGTGGGACCTGATGACTGCTCCTCTGGGGCCCTGCTCCTCCACTGCAAGACAGGGGAGAGCAACGTGTTCAGCGTGACCCTGATGTCAACCAGATGACACAGCCACAGGACGCAGCACATTGCTCAAGAGCCACGTGTTGGACAGGTCTATCCCACAGGATATTTCAGGGAAGTTTCACCAGCTTCAGAAATCTGATTCCCGAACTGGTGGAATTGTCCCAAAGAACATTAACAAAAGTAAATAAAGACTGCGTCTTCTTTTGTTTTTAACTTGTTATTGCTGAAATTGTGCAAGAAAAGATGGACTCAAAAGCCGGAGAACTTAATTACTTTGAACTGCAGGGATACAATGCTTTGTATCTCTGCAACATAGCAGGGAGAGAAAAAGAGTGAAAGCACATGAAAATACCTGATACAGAAAGTATAAAACAATAACTTATCATTATTTGATTCTTTATCAAAATCAAAGTCTGAAAAATAATGTGTCGACTTCCTAAAAAAACTATTATTTTTTATTATTTCTGAGCACGTTTCAGTACCTGCAGGACTAGGCATGATAGGTGTTCCTGGTGGCCCTCCACCTCCTGGAGGACCCTAGAGAAAATAGAAAATGTCAGTTAGCATGAAAGGAAGAAAATACTGCAGTAAAAAATGAACAGAGTACAAAAAGAAAAAAAGTATTGTGAATGTCGTGAGTAACTCTGGTAAAAACATGCACGTTTTCTGATTAGCTAGTGAAACAGCTCATCACAGATTAAGACAAGGTAACCGGTCATCAAGCTCTGGCATGGACTTCTGATGTATGTAGGTATACAGACACAAGAATATCCATTAGTCAATAACTCTGTGTCATGCTGTGAGTCAGACAAGAGAAATACTTGGAGGAAGGCCTAAGACAATTATATTCAATTCCCTCAACCTACTTTTAATTCCACTATTTTTTCAGCTGGCATTTTTGTTTTGTTGTACTTTGTACACAGTCAATGGTTGAGTAACCAACATTTGTTAAGCACAATACAAGTGGGTGTCCTACGGGGACAAAAGAGCCTCATCACCTTAAAAAAGCTTTATTAGGCAGTCTTGGTATCTCCATGAGGTATGTATCTTAATTCTGTCCGTATATTATCCTACAATTTTTTAAAATAACATCTGTATATATAATTTCTTCTCAAATTAATGATGAAGGGATTAAAAAAGTCAGGATAATGCTGGGTACAGTCATATCGCTTGCCTAGACTATTAAAGATTAAAAACAACAACAACAACAAAACATCAAGGAATACCTATTTTCTTAGTTTCAGGTATTTCTGGTTTGCAAATCTGTTTACAAGTAAGAACTGCACACAAACTACTCTGGTTGTTAAACAAGCTTTTTAATGTTCTTTAAAAATTTCTCCAAGAATTTTATTCTAACATTTCTGATTGATACCACTCCTCTGCAGGTGTGTTCAAGTAAAATACTTGCAGGTCGAAGCATCTCTGCTAGCCACTAATCAACTCACAGTTAATTGTAGATGAAACAGAAATTTTTTATCCAGAAGCAGCAGCACATCCCTGAAGTCAATCAACATATATATTTTATGCCCTTATATGTAACCTCACCTACCAGTTCTTTATCTTGTGCTTCCCCTCGCTTGTGAACTAAGGAAGGTCACTGAGTATCTTTTATAAAGTGTGCAAGAACAAAGGCTTGCTCCACCATGAAACCCACAGATCAGCTTATAAAATCAAAGTGCAATCACAGTTTCATTTCATAGCTTTTTCCCCTTCCCAAATTTCAAATGAAACAGAAATTAATGTGTTAGGATTGGCAAAACTGCCTGAAAGGCCTATTAAGCCCTCAGCAATGAGAAATTTCCCCATTGCTGCCACAGAGCTACAGACTCCAAATTCAAAGGGACCTTTGGATCACATATATGACCCTCTAGGCATCACAAGCTATGGCTTTTTACCCATATACTTGTGCACTAAGCTCATTAACTTGATTTTTTTAGGTTTATGTGTATTTTTCACCATCACATAAAGAGGTGTAGAAACCACTAACTGGTCATTTATTAAAAAGTTTCTTATATTCACTACTAACTTTCAATCCAATTGTCAATTTGTATTTACTCTCTTTGTTTGCATACTTACTTCTCTTAGAAATCCTCCTGGTATGAACTATTTTCACTCTGAGAATTTATTAATACGTAATGGAATTATTCCTCAAAAACTGTGTGATAAACTAACCACATTAAGCTCTCAAAGAGTTTAGTTCCAGACCACAAATCCTTTGGATAAAGGGCTGCTTTAAGAGCTCTCCAGCTCACAACCTGTCACTAAACACTCACTCTCTTGAAAGCTGCTGTCCCCCCGTTTTGCTTATTTAGCTGTTTGTATGGCTGGAGTTCATGCGTTCCTTTTCCAAAATGTGGTGAGCCCTTTTGAAGCAAGACCACTCTCAGCATTAGACAAGACATGCACCGTGCAAGCATTTATGCTGGCAGGAGATTTCATCCCTTGGCCCACCTCAGTGGCTTCACCACTACCCTCTGCTAGTGGCAGCCTCAGCTCTGCTTGGAGCTCCCTGTGTGAGTGTCCCTCCACCTATTTTGGGTCAACTGAAGTGCTTCAGCAAGGACCTGGTCCTTTAAATGCTTCCATCAACTTCAGTTGTTTTGGACAGAGAGGGTCACCCTTCCAAGCAACTCCAGTGGCAGACCTGAAGGAGTGGTAACCTTCAGCAGAAGAGCAGGGACAAGGAATCAGGACGCAACCTTTCCCACTAGCACAGCTGGAGTTCACAGAGCACATCTGATCAGAGGCTCAGGCATTTTCTCCGATACTTCAATCTTTTGTATGTCTCATTCTTGCATCTCTGCCTATTTTTTGATTTCCCTCCAGTGTTGCCAATTAGATGCAACATTCCAGCATCAGTCTCATCACTGTAACTAAAGGAGGTAACCTCTTTACTCTTCACATTCTTCTTCTACCTATACACTGAAATATGGTGATGCCCACTTTTGTCCAAGTCATTTATCCCAGCTGACACTTGGCTTGATGTGAGTACACCAATAGGCTCCGCTACTATGAATCTCGTTTTACTCGGGTTTGCTTCTTTAAAATAATTTTCTATACTATCTCCTTTGCCAGTTTCTCAAGACTTCATACTTTAAAAAAAAAAAAATGAGAATATGAAGTCAAATATTCAAAAAAGAATCTTCAAAATCTGCAACAGAAACTGATCACTAATGTCTTGGGCAAACCCAACAAAACCTCTTCCCAATAGAGAGAGATTTATGAAGTTCTGTATTAAAAGGACCAGTTTGGAGATCAGCAAATTTGGACCCTTACCACTAAACTTGCGGCAAAATGAGTACTACAGTTATGGACACTTATGAGAATCATAACCTTTTCCACAGCTAAATAAAGGACAAAAGAAGTTGCTTTTGTCTAAACAAAGCAAGCTCATCCTTGAACTCATCCTTCAGCTTTAGCTCTGCAGGATCATCTCACTTATGAAGACTGAAAGTAAGAGAACCCAATAAGCAGCACAAACAGATGAAAAAACACTGGCATATTGTCCTCATGGTGAAGGACCTACTATTTCCACATTTGAAATAGCTTCAGGTTAAATAGCTGGCTGGTTAAAGCTGGTTAAATAGCTGGTTAAAGCCAATGCCCTGAAGCTGTCTAATCTTCAGGTGATAAAACATGAACTATCAAAAGAGAGATGTACTGACCCCTGACCAACCAACTGAAATTTGGAGTATATATAATTCTCCCTTGTTACCCTGTGACACCAGTACTAAGCATGTGATAAAAACAGATGAAACAATATGCCTTAGAAGAGTACATCAGAAGTATAAATAATCCAAGTACAACAGTAACAACAACAATAAAGAACCCAGAAAGATTGTTTCAAAGTTAATCTCTCAGGAGAGAGACAAAGCCCAGCAGTATATACTCCAACAAAAAACATTCTGTTGATAGGTAAAGTGCATTTGTTAAATTTCAGAGGGAGGGTTAGCATTTTGTGTTCTTTTGAATGACAGCTCAAAACTGGGCCTATTACAAAATTTTAACTATTTCATTCAAAAGTATAGACTAAGAAAAAACAATGATACCAACTAATTCATAATAAGGCAAGACATTGACTATAAAATGAAGGCATAACAGGCTATGGAGAAAAAAAGAATCTTCAAGTCTTCAGAAGGTAATTCTAAGAATATAAATTTCCCTTAAAATGTTAGCTATAAGGACTCATTTGTATACCTTTGAGAGATAAAAGCTTGTTCTAATTCTTCAAACACTGCTTTTTTTTTGAAGTTTGGAAACTCAAACACAACGCTGTGCTAGTGAGAAAATGGGGGTTTTTTTGTCCTTTATTACTGAAGACAATATATTGTATTGGTTATGTAAATGTTTGCTGAAATAAAACAGCACTCAGGGCAATTTTGACCAGACTGATAATGATTCTAGTAATGTACATCAACATATGCACCACAGATGGCAGAAAGAAACCTAAGTGCAGATCAGTTGTTCAGTTCTCAAGCAATACACAAGGGTTCTTCTTAACATCTGGACAGCTATTTCTTTGCCTAAATATAATGTAACATCTATTCTAATCCACAAACACACACAAGTGTACTTACTACATAGTTCCCAGGAGATGCTGAAGAGTAAGGTATCTGTAATATCAACAGAAAGAAAACAGTGATTTCTTCTGCATTGAGATGGAAGTCCATACATATGTTTATATACAGTTGTAAGTTATGCTTATTTGTTTAACTTCTTTCAAAGACACGGTTCATTATTACAGAAAAATGCTATTGTTGTCAAAACAAATACCTCTCTTTTTCAACAACCTGTCATTGTAAGTACGTTCAAGTCCAAAACTAGAAATATAGACACAAGCAAAATTTAATACCAAATATTTCAAATAAATTATTTCCACTTAGGACTACTGTGCCCTGGTAGCCACTCTAATAAAATTAGTATGAGTAGCATAATACACACACTTAAATGTCTGTAGGCTGAGATCTCATGTCTACTCTCCATTGCTTCATAGTAAGTGAGGAATACATTTTTAATAGCCAGCATCACTTTTTTAAGATACCAAGTTACAAGGTCTAGTATGAATCCAGTTCTTGCATCTATTACAAGAGTCTTCTTATTGTGGGAGCCACAGTAAGGTCTGTAAAGATCTGCAGTCCATAATAAAAGGTTGAGTTATAAAATTATTAAGGTAATATGCTTTATAAGGTTTATAAACTTAAGCGGCACATACTTGCATTTAAGTCAATACGACTTCAGAGTCATCCCAAGCACGGACTAAATTTCTATGGTCCTATATATCCTTAATATTAAAATCTTGACCATAAAAGGGAAAGTAACCTATATCTTTCACTCTACAAGATACTAATTTTATTTCTTTGTGTAATTTTTTTTTTTTTTAAAAAGACAGTGTTCTATTTTCATTTAAAATTCAATTGTGGTATTTGTTACAGAGGCTATCTGGAGAAATCCAGCTGCCTGTGAATAATCTGGTTTTCTTTTTTATGATAGTCTTTGCAATTATTCTTTCTAAAGAAGCATGGACCAATGCTATTATAGGAGGACGGTGTAAGAACTAAGAAACTGTACTGACAACATATAAAATTACTTTTGTGGCATAAGAGTCTTACATCATTGTAGACCATTTGTCAGCCAACTCATTTTTCCAAATACATCTATTACTGGACATCTCAATTAATTTCACAGAATGAAAATATTTCAACTATCAATTGAAAAACATCCTAACATCCATTTTAGTTGACTACATGAAAAAGAAAACTGAGGAAGAGGTACAGCTCTTTTTTTCCCATAATAATCATTAATAGAATTAAAAAAATAGAATTGACAACAAAAGAAAGAACCAGGCTAGTCAGTTAAGCCAGACCCATTTTATGTAGCTGCAAGTGCTAAAAAGGGATACATTTTTATACTAATGATGTATGATCATTGAGTGAAAATGAAAACTTTACCTTTGTGTTTTCTGAAGAAATACCAGACACTTGTTCATGTGGGATGTCTCTCACTGACCTCTTCTTCTTTCAAGCTGCTATTAGACTATCTCATTTTGCAGTTGTTGCAATGAAATTTGAGTGCACTGCTTATTACAAAAAGCATGTAAAAATGGCTGATGTCTTACAAGCAATTGATCACGATTTCATATGCCCCGGTTAAGAGCAGCAAATGTGCTTTTGTCACACAAAATGTGCGAGCACACATTAAGCCACATCTTAACAAGCTGTGATTTCTGTAGAGCTTGCTGGCCAGATAGTGTTGACCTAACTCATCTTACTTGCCCTAAAGGAAGCTAAAGTGCACTTTAATACAACCCAAGATAACATTTGTGTTATGGAAGTGCTGTAACTGGTGTTAAGATGCAGAGCTGTTGTGTGATTATGAACAGAGCGTAGATAATTACAGGTCAGTGAGCTCTCTGTTCAGATGTGCTCCCCACTGTACCTGCTCTGCATTAGGGTTACAGGGAAAAATATGAAGCATGCAGTATTCTACTGTTGAATGAAGTCGAATTTTTTCCTGGTGTATTTATGAGAAATACTTCCCTAAATATAAGATGATGTCTAATATGGTTTAAATATTTACTTACAGAATTGGCATTGGTTGGGTTTGGCCAAGGTCTACCACCCCCGGGACCCCTGTAACAGAAGGTGGAAGATGAGACACAGAACAATCCCCATCTTCAGACCAGCTCTGAGGAAGTAAATCAAAATAATCTCTTTCCAGAGTAAGGAAGCAGATAGCTTTTTTCAAATTAATGTGTGTTTATAAGCCATAACTACACCAAGTTATAATGCTATAGCAAAATTCTCATCATTGCACCACCGTTATCATTTAATCGGATAATGAGTTGATTAAAGATTATTTATTTATTATTACAATCCTGCTGCTCACATTTAAGACACTTCAGGTCCTGACTCATTCTGTTTCTTCCATACTCTTCAGTAAAGGACCTGCCAGAATGGCATCAAGGAGTCCTTCACCAGTAGCCACAATGCCGTAAGCTACAGTGGAGATGGCACAATTTTTCATCAGTCCCAAACACTTGCAAATTTAGGAAGTGCCACACATTTCCCCTTTATATTCTCAAGGGAACAAGTTGAAAGACATTGCAAATTTGAGTCTCTTGAAGTGAGCTGCTTCCCCATTCACAGAGAATTTAACTCTGTGTTACACAGATGCAACATTTTAACATGGCACAGAAGTTTTGTAGAAAGTAAAAAACAAGTTTGCAAGTTCTCATGAGAAGTGTTTCTCCTTGTACTCAGTTAACATTTTTTAAATATTTGGAGGAAGTATCACACGTCCCACGGAAGTCTACTTACAGTACGGACAAAGGTAGAAAGGCACTAAAATACAAGCGTCATTTCAGTCACAGAAAGAGTACTTTTGCTTACATAATTAAGTACCTTCCTGAGGAATTGAGGATGCAGGCATTTATCAAGTATGGATCTAGAATACTGTAAGTATGGTAAGGTTTTATTAGTGAAAGTGATGCTAGTACCTTATAAAAGTTTTGGGAAAACTTATTTTTTTAAAAGAACAAGCCACAGAAAATATGTTGCTATAACCCGTATCTGATAATAATAATAAATAGCATGTTCAAAAAATTGAATACATGCCATTTTATACATACACTTTAAACATATGTTTAGATATGTATCTAAAACCAGTTTGCTACTTGACTAAGTCTACGTTATCTCTGCAGAAGTCACAGAAACATGAAAGTCATCAAACAGCAGGCAAAATGGAAATTCAAACTTTTCAGACATTCTCACTACACTTGGCCCAAATGGTGTACGCAAGATTAAGTGTCAGTTCCACAGCAGGAGGGACAAGAGTGTTTCACAGGCAGAAGACCTGTTTGATAAAGTCAACTCTGAGAAGACATCATATGGGTACTAAAAGCAGAAGTGAATGGGGAAAGGAAAAAAGGAAAAACTGTTCAGACAGAGTAGATTTTTTTTACAAATCATGGTGCTATTTTAAGTTTCTCACTCTTAGCTGAGCTCAGAAAAATATTTTGGTGATTGGGCTTTGTCTTTTAACAGTCCTGAGGGAACTAAGCCATATGGGAGATAGAATCTCCAAGTTCACAATCATAAAATCTCAATAACCACAATTATTCCTGAGAGCATTAAGAACTCCTAGTTATTTATAAATAAGACAACATCACTTTTTGAAGGCCCTGACAACTGAGAGGCAGAGCAGATGACAAAACTTTTGCATTTAAAATCGCATTTTGGCCTCATTAGCTTTAGAAAAGCAACATTAGCCACCACAGCTTACCAGACATGGGAGACTGGTTTAAATATAGAGAAGAAAACAGGCTTTATTAATGAGTTCAGGAAGCTTCCTATCTATTTTAAAGTCTTGCAAAACTAAAAACTATTAAGTAGATATGTTGTCCGAGGCATTTAATACTAGATTTTTTGTTATTATTACATTGTTGATGAAATTGTAAAAAACTAGCTTAAACAAACAAGTGAAATAAATCAAGTGAAAATTCATATATTTCCACTAATATTATTTTTGAAAAGTTGGAAAACATCAGTGTAGGTGATGGTCTTTTCTGCCTTATTCATTGGGAGGAGGGGGGGCAAAGCAAGGAAAAGAACTCACAGTACTCGTGGTCCTCAAGTCAAATATTCAGCAGTTTCTCCTCTGCTAATGATTATAAGGTGAAATATTAGGTGTTCTTTTCCTTCTGTGTATCATATTTGGTTTATTTGATCCTATTTTTCTAGAGAAATCAGGAATATTTATAACAACACTAAAAATCTGTTTTCACCCCAAAACCCTGAACCTGTTTGACATTAAGTAACACAAATATATCTAGGAAAAAGCATAAAATAGAAAATAGCTATGATGACACTATAGAGTACTCTGAACTACAGATTATACAGATTATATATAATCATATATGTGATTCTGTTAAGCCACAACAATGTGGAAATTTAGACAGGTCTTATGAGGAGACTGGAAAACTCACCTTTCACCTAAAAAGCGGTTAGAATTTGTGAATTTACTGGAAGCCATGGACAGTTCTAAGTATAGACTTAGAAAACACTGCTGGAAAACCATATAGTTTTTGTGGAGCCAAACGTTAGCTTATAAAACATATATTAAAAAAAAAGCTACCTGCATTTTTTTTTCAATGCAATGCAAGCAGGTTTTTTTCCCTTTATTAAATGTTTATTTTGGAAGCATCAAGAGAGTCATAAAACATTATTATGAATGTACCAATTCCAAAATAGAGTAATTTATGAAGTATCTATTGCTATGACTAGTTACAGCTACATTTCATCCTTAGAGTAAGTCCTATAGCATTGATCCTAGTACTTAAAAAACTAAAGTCTGAAATTTCAGTTTCCCAGGGGGCAAATACATTCAATCAGGAAATTAAACATCTAGACACAAGTCTGTGAATTGAAGTTAAAAAAAAAAAATCACATTTCTTTTTCTTTTCAGGCATCACTGAGGTATTCTTAGTGCTTGAGACAGCACTGCAGGTCACACAGAACACTAAAAAGTGCCACTGAAAAGTAACACTGCTTCCTGAAATTTGCCATTTTTTTCCAAATAGGGCATTTTCCACAAATAAATAAAATCTTACTAAAAATGCCTACACTGAGTTTCAATCTAAAACCTTATAGCTGAAATAAAGTTATTTTGTAGAAGAACACAGGATATGTATCAGCTGTTTAAAGCAGTAATTTGACAGGCATTAGTTATGATGGAGTAAGCAATTATTTAGCAGTACTACATTTGTGGAGTATATGCTCCTGGACTGAAATACTGTCTATGAGCTCTCAGGCTGGTTGTTACCATTTCTGACGATAAAGAACATTTTTTCACCCAGAAAAATGTAAAATTATATTTGGCAGATATTCTGTTCTTAACCAAAACATCTTCCTTTCACGCTTTCTGCAGGAAAAAAAGCTGGATTTTAAATGGCAACTGTTTTTGTAGAGTACACATTTTTACATTTTAACATTGCCAAAAATCCCAAAACACTGAATAGAACACTGAAAAAATTTCATGTAAGAAAAAGACATGGCCATGTAAAGATAAATTTACATTACTATAAGGCAATAGTCTTATGTATAGTTATCCTATTTCCTAGAAAAGTAAGTACACTAAATGACTTACTTTCTTAGCACTGCGCATTAGCTAAATTGTAAGGGATAATATAAAGAATGCATTTCATACAGTTGGGTCAATCTATTGCCATTGCCCACAGGTTATCCTTGGATGCACTCTTACTGATCCTGAATGCTGGAATTTACCAGACAAGTTGTCTTCACTAAGACTTTGGTGTAAGGACAACTTAGACAGCAGTAACTTTACAGTAAGAAACAGACGTGATGTCCTCAAAATACAATTAAACCCAGACCATTGTAACCCCTTTGTTTTTCCTTTTGATTGGTATGCGTCACTCCACTAGACAGACAAAAAATACTCATTTTGACAGTAAAAAAAATATTCATCTAGTCAGGCATGCAATAATGGAGCTCCTTACAACTGTCTATGATGCAGCATGTTAAAACAGGTCAAGATATACTATAGCATAATACTCCAGTCTAGCACTTTGGATTCTCTCATGCCTTTAAAGTGCACTGTAATAAGAAAAGGGACAGCATGAAGTATTGTTCAAAACCAATAAAGAGTATTCTGTTCCCACTTTCAGCTGACCTGGAGTAAAGGTGGGTTCGTAAGAAATGTAAAGGAGTGCAGTATATGCCTGGTAAGACATGGAGACAGCTACGGTTACCTACTTCATAATTATTGCCTCACATCCTGTTCTTCTCAGAAGATCATATACTGTATCAAAGTTCAGGAAGTCCCAAGAAAAGGACTACAATTAATGGTGTCCCCTTCAAGAGGACATAAAGGTTTAAAGGAAAATGTGCTTCACACATCACTGCATTAAAAGAACATGATCTATGTATGTTTACTGGCTCAGCATAAGATGAAATGTGCTTATTACATGCTACGATATGGAAATGTTAGTATTTCAACCCATCTTCTCTCTCTCTGGCAGACCAGGAATTCTTTTGGTCACTCAGGAACCTGTTTTCTTATTTTTTCCTACGTAAACTCTCATTTATGCAGATAAATAGTCTCAAAATATCTTATCTATCCTCAATCCTAATTCTACAGCATTTTATTTTAGAAAGTTAATTTTCTTTTCTTAGAATTCAATCTCCTTGTGAAGACAATCTCTGTAGTGTTTACATTATACTTACACTGTATCTAAATATTTTTTCCACATCAATTTTATTTAAAGGAAGAAATTCCTATGCTTGGGAAGGTTCCTAGAATTGTCTTGAGTCCAACATATGATGTCTATGACAGAGTAACACCCAATTTAAGATTTTATTTTATTTGCTTCAAGAATTCAAGGTATGTCTGGAAATCAGAAAAAATTAAGGATATGGTAGGTTATATATTTTGATAATGGTATTATCTATTTCAATACTACTTTACTTTTTCATACTGGTAACTATTTACTTGAAATTAAAACTACCATCTCTCATTTATGTTTCCTATAAAAGTAAGAGTAAAAATGGGTATAATCATAACAAGCATATATAAATCTTCACTGTGTTTCCTATGTCAATCTGCTGAAAATTCATTCTTGAAAGACAAAGGTGTAAAATTAGAAAGAAAAGAACATGTTCTCTGCTTTAGATTTTAAAATCATTCCAGTATCTTGACAGCTGGACCACCATGTTGCCTTCTGTGACCACCCCAGGGTCTGCAAAATGCTGGTTACGAGAATATGTACTAAATTCAGTAGAGGTAGGGGCATGATACGACTTGATAATCTGTGGTATGCTAAAGGTAACTATAGCAGCCCCTTCAAATTTGTGAATCTCCTAAGAGAGATATCTAAGTAATGTAAGGAGCACCTTTGTTTTTTTTCCAGGCTTGCTACCTATGTAAGCAACTCCAAGCAAGCAATCTAAAGAGCAGAAGATTTCTCGTGTTAGGCCACTTGCTACACTAAAATCCTCAGCTCAGATCTCATCTACTCTAGATACACTAATTTTACATCTGAAATTTTTCTACACACTTAGAAAGTGGAGTTGCCTACAGGTATAAAACATGTAATATACTCCCATGACTAAATGCATGCCTGGAATAAATCAGTATAGCTTAACTGAACACAGACTATATCGATTTTTACCAAATGATGATCCAGTCCCAGAAGTACACAGAAACACTGAAAACCTTACACTCATATCTGTAATGCTCTTCTGTATGTTTATAGTGGAAATAAACGTAGTTATGGAAATAAAAACAGCAACAGAGAATCATCCACACTTCCTCTTTCAAATATGTCTTTTTTTATAAATAGTTCTAGACAACCGTTTTATTTTGCCAAAATTAAGTACGACTTTATTTTGCTGAAAAGAACCATACTAGTACCATTATTTACAAAGTATTTAACCAGTAGAAACATAAATTTAAATAATGTAATTAAAAAAAAAAAGCATCCAAGGATACATCAGTGACTATACTGACAAAATATTCCCAATATTTAAACTTTGACCTGTGAAAGAAACTGAGTATTTATACAAACTCGTAGGGACAGCAAAGGCGCCTGCTGTAAGAGATGCATGCAGAAGGAAACTGCTGTGGGTTCACTTTTAAAAATTGCAGTTAATAGTCATCAAAGCATGTTACTTATCCAAGCATGTTCTCCTTATTTTAAATATCCAAAATATTACTTCTACAACGAAATAATGATTTTTCTAAATATTATAAGATTTTATCATTATGCTTACATGTTCATTCCAGGCATCCCCGGGCCACCTAAAGCATTCAGTGGGGGTCTCATTGCACCTCCATAGTTCTGCAATGATAACCAAGGGTCAGACTACCACAAAACAAAAAAACAAAACCAAAGAGGAGGGGGAAAGAAAGGACAGCAAGTTAATGATATCCCTACATAACTGCTGACTGGATAGGCCAATGTAATTCATTCTTTCAGGAGTTTCCATTGTTGACTTAAAAAAATAATATTGTTAACCCCGAGGAGAAAGAATTACAAACAATAGAAATAGACTAAGAATACTTAAAACGTCAATTGGTTCAGGAGGAAATATTTACACATATAGAGGTCAAGTCAATAGCCAACGGAGGGCAGGTTTTATAATGTATTCAACTTTTATACCAAGGGAGCTCATTCGAAATCAGAAACCTGGACTTGGATTCTAAGATTTCTACATCATGGAATTTGAATAGAATTATTTTTAATTAGATTTTGTTATGATATAAATAAATGCTTCTATAAAATTACACCATGTGGTTTCACTTTTATAACATACAACATAACCGTTTCTTTAGTCTTCTAATCAGTCAATTCCAGTAAGTATGGCAACCTATATGAAAAGTATTAAATATGATAATAAACATCATAGTGATGCCAACAAATGAACTGCCCAATGCTTATAAAAACTGAGTTTATGCTCTGATATTATGACAAAAGCTTAACTGTACTATTTACATGAAAAACTAAATCATACCTGTATTTTCAGGGGAATACAAGCAGAACAGTCTATCTCACCTCAATATCATGGTGCACTTCCCTAATCTGTGTTAATCCTGCCACATTTTCCTGATATTTCAAAACAATGGGTAATAGTAAATTCTCTAATATGAGCAGCTGTGCATTTTGGAAGGAGGGGGACACAAAGAAGCGATTTACTTTAAAAAGATGTAGTTCGTTGTTGCAGTCTATTTTCCAGTAATAAAACTAATACACTGTATTTCATGTACAGTATGCTACAAACTGCATAAACTATATGATTCAGGCTTATGGATGTTCTCTATATCAATGTGATTTACAAAACCATGTAAATAGGAAGTCATGATACACAGGAGAAATCTGAAAGTGATAAAGTTTCAGTTTGGTGCTGTTTACACTGACTGATATGAATCAGTTACCTAGAATTGATCTAGAACTGATCGATAACTAGAACAGGAGCTTCTGTTGCTGCAAACAGAAACCCCAAACTTAACATTTTCATTGTTAACAATCCTCAATGTGTCCAAAAGATAGCTGCTTTGCAGGAATACAAACAGAGGCTGCAAACAAATGTCCTCTTCCAGACCTAACAGTGCCATCCGAAGATAGTGTTACCCACAGCTGCTGGTCATCAATCACTATGCATTCTTGCCTTAGTGTGTGTAGCCAGTAGACCAATTAGTACACATGCTCAGGTGAAAGTCAGTCAGATTAACTCAAACTTCTTATTTGACCTAGGTTATCCTAGATGATTTTGCCTGAGCAACTCCTCTGTCAGAACTGTAGAGTAGTAACTGGTGGCTAGTCAAAGCAGTGGGCAAAGTGATAACCCCATCTGGCACTACTAGATCTGGAAGAGAACACAGTCTGACTGTAAGAGAACAGCTATCCATTTTATTTCATTTTTCCACCTTGATGTGGAGGGCTGAGCCATTCTCCCTGTCTGGTCTGTCTGGTATCTTCCCTCTTAATTTTAATTCAGGAATTATTTGTGTGGACCAGGGTTAAAGATCTCTGTAGAATCTCTGTGGAATTCCTGACTGGAATAATCCTAATCAAATGTACTTCTAACTGTAATTACTGATAATTCTAATCAAATGTACTCCTTCATTCTAAAATAAGAGCACTTTCGTTAAGGCTACCAATATACATGTTCCTTCAGCTGCAACTATGCTCTCTGCAGAAGTTAGTGGCCCAATTTGTCCCTTACAGCTTTTTACTCAAAGTCACCACCACCACTGTTTGTCTGGTAGCTGAGCTGTTCATAAAAATGCTCCCTAACATCAGGTGGCCAAAATGAGCCAGGTTAGCCAAGACTTTTTTCTTAAATATTTAAGATGACCCAATTCTTGTAGACTATGAAGCATTAGGGAGCATATGGAAGGCTCACCAGCAGATATGAAGGACAGGGAGAAGGAGCAGTCACAGATTGGTGGTAGTACCCCATTCATCTAGCATAACTACAACTTGAAAAAAGCCTGAACTTAATTCTTTGGAGCTTTCCACAAATTCAAGCATTTACAACCATCCACTGCTTTTTGCTTCGTGTCATTTAGTTTGAAACAGTCTAGAAACATAAAATACAAAACTGAGGTAAATTTTCTCTAAGATTTCAAGCATATACATGCTATACTTGCTATAATGGACATAAGCATTTCTATATCAGCACATTATGTGTTTTGCAGGTTGACTGCCTCTGCAGCAAGTCAGCAGGGCCTCCCACTACAGGCAGACCTAAGACAACTTTATAGCACTGTAGCAAGAGGACATTAAAAGTAGGTGTGTAAGATTCACCAAATTTGGTTTTAGAACTGCATTCTGAGAAGATCCTAAAAGCCAGATACAAAGATAGATGATGCTCCATTTATAGGAAAGATTGATTTGCAAGTGCAAATTTCATGTACATTAGCGACATTTTTCCCCCTTTTTAAGAGGATGTTCAGTACAACAAAGAAGAACCTTACAAAACCACTGGATTTTAAGAGACAGCAAAAATGGAAAAATTGTCCTTATAAAAACTGGCATGAGATTTGACTGCTGTGTGACTAATGGGGCTGCATAAAGTATCAGACTAATCTCATACGGCAGCATTGCAAATCTTCTCTTTCTACCTCCAAAAGGCAAGTGGTAAATATACTTCAATGCTACAGAAAAAAATAACAAATGTATTTAATAATGGTTTGTTGGTCACACAGCAGATGATGTGTAGAACTGCACAACTGGTTTTTACCAAGAAGACCCAAAATTGTAAAGACAGGTACGAACAGATTTGAAAGGCAAAGCTATTTAATAATTTAAAATTCAGTTGTTATTCCAACAAACAAAGAAGTCACTAGAGAGATTATCTGAAATGGGGAAATAAAAATGCAAAGTGTGGGCACAATAAACACACTGTAAAACAAAATACTGGCAACACCAGTATGAAACATCACCACCTAAATTTTCCCTCACTCAGAGTGCCGACAAAAAACAGAATAATCTTTTGGATTCATACTTCAGGTATGTATCAGAATTAACTTGTTTTCTACCCTAGTTTACTGTTAAAATGTAAGGACAAATATCCACCGATATTTTCAAACTTTTAAAGAAAGAGCCTGTGAACAATTATCACCAGGTCAGCACCATGGAGAAGGATGGTTCTTGCAATCCAAGGTTGCTTGCCTTCTCAAAAACAGAGCAAGAGAGATGCTTGCGATTCAGAAGGGGGAGAAACATCAGCATGAACTTCTCATTTTACATTAAAATTTCACTAGCACTCACCAAAAATCTAGATCAACAATGGATGAAAGAAAAACTTTACAGAATTTTGGGGGGCATTTTTGGTACGAAGAGTTTGCCTAAGTTAGAAGTATTAATCCTTTCCTCCTAAACAGCATAATCAATTGTTGGGAGGATGAGGAAACACCTGTTCGATCCTTGGTCTCCGTTACAAATGTCAGCTCTTGATTATAACATACACTGGCTGCAGAACAAACGTAACTCTTCTGAAATAAGCAAGTTAAGGGATTCCTCTTTTAATTTCAAATCTTAATTAAAATGACTGATATTTATATTTAAGACTTTGTACAGCTGCAACTCAGCATTAATGTTTGTAAAACAGAAAGTTTATTTAAAAATGGGATTAGAAGAGCAAGTCCTGGCCATCTTTGGGCTATGGAAAGCCACAGTAATATAGCATAAGTATAGGCCTACCAATAAAATGGCTATCTATCTGTGGAAGGTACCTGTGGTCCTAATGGAACCATCCCTCTTGGAGGAGTCATTCTCTGCATTGGCCCACCCATGTTTGGATGCCCTGAAAATAAAATCATGTAATTTTAAAAACTACGCAGTACACAAACACCTTCTAAAACAACTTCAACAAATCATTCCTTTTTAATTAACAAAAAGCTTAAAAAGCTTCAGTAAGCTTTGAAACACAGAATAAAAGACGCAAGTTTGAGAAGACAGTACTTCTGAGTGGTACAAATAATTATTTCATTCACCTTGCTGCCGTGTTGGGTCCATCCCACTAGGCAATAATGGCTGACTTCCTGGGACACCTCCGAGTGCCTGCAGACATAGAAATCATATGTTAAAAGCATATAATACTTTGAAATCTATGATAAAGACTTAATGCAGGTATTTGGGGTTTAATTCATAGATGTTTCTTCTGAGTCAAGAGTAATGTGGAAGAGTTAACTTTCTTTTGTTAAACCCAGCCAGCAGCCAAGCAACGCACAGCCGCTCACTCCTCCATCGAGATAGGGGAGAGAATAAAATAAAACAATTAACAATAATAGAAAGTATAAATGGGTAATGCACAGTGCGACTGCTCACCACCTGCTGACTGATACCCAGCCCGCTTCCAGCTAGCGATGACAAAATACCAACATCCCAGAACCACAGTCCCGGAAGCAACTGAGAATCCCCTCCTTCCCAGATGACCCTCTTTTATACACTCAGCATGACATTGTATGATATGGAATATTTCACTGTCCAATTTGGGTCCAGTGCTCTGTCTGTGCTCCCTCCCAGCTTCTTGTGCACCTGCACACAGGCAGGACATGGGGAGTTGGAGAGTCCTTGATCTCTTAGCAACAGCTGAAAACATCAGTGTATTAAAAAAACATTCTTCTCACACTAAATCTCATACTGATTCCAAAACACAGCACTGTTCTAGCTACTAAGAAGAAAAATTAACTCTATCCCAATTGAAACCAGGACACTTTCTTAAATGCCCTAACTAAATGTCCTAAGTGCCTAACTAAACTAAAAGTCCTGAATGTCCTACAACCCTGACTATGGATTTGCACTGACGAACTCCTGGACTTCTGTGGAATTATGTATAAATAATCTCCAAAATATAATTACTTAATTTGCTTGCCCCTCTGCCAATACTTCCTTCGCTTTAGTTTACCTATTACTTAACCTACAAACACTGCCTTTTTCTTGGGCACATGACAATTTATCCAAAGCTTATATTGCTACAGTTTTCTCTTTAACAATTATATTAAAATTCCTTTCAGGTCACGATGTGCACACCAATATTCTCTGAGAGTGAGCTGCGACTGAGCCAATGACACAGCATTCACAGGGTATGGTTAATTAGAGCTGTGATATGGGGGACGTTTTGTCTTCCACTCTGCCTTACTCTTGAAGGGCATCAATGCCAAGATTAGCTTATTATTCATCTAAGGGAGATAACAACAGATACAAAACTTGCTCCTAAATCCTGCCTTCAAGCATGAAGGTACATTGTGTTGTCACTTCACCTCCGGTCCACATCAAATGCATTGCTTTTATGTCCCTACATTTTAATCTGGCCGTTTGGTTTACAGTAACTGAATTAGGCTTAAGGTTTATTTCTACAGTCTCTTACACCATACTTTAGTTAGCTAGAAAAATACTTTTATATATGGATCTTTGTGGCTGATCCACTAGGTGCTATTTAACATTTCAAAAGAACACCACATTTCAGTAAAAATGTATCCAGAATGAGTAAATCTGTTATTATGAAAGCAATCTACTCAGGTAGTACAAGTATTGCTTACTGTTGGAATGGATAAATTACTCTTGACCTGGAACTACTGTAGTAGTCTTGGATACATACAAAGGGGAACCTATCTGCATATATTAGAGTTTGTTTCCACAAGAGGTAGGAAATTAAAAAATAAGATACACATTATTGCCTCAAATGTAATACAGTCAAGAAGTACTGACATGGAAGATCAATGGAATAAACAAATAATCTGAGACAACATCATTTAAATCAGTTTTACATGTACTTCAGTTGAAGTCTGGATGATACATAAGAACAAAACATGAAGCGCATGGAGAAGTGACAAATACTAGCAAAGCAGGAACTGGTCACTTCTGCCAGAGATGGCAGGTGACATGCAAGGATGCAGAGGCCTTTGCTGATGTGAGGACATGTGACCGACAATTTAACTCATGCACTGTGCATCATTACAGGAGGGGCTGTGGTTCCTTTCTAACACATCGTACCTCTTTTCAAGAAAAAAAAGTGTACCCGCACAGCACAATGCATTCCCAACAGCAAATACCCTTGTAGGGCTTGATCGTGCCGTATGAGATCGAGTACTGGAGGCAACTTAGGGGCACCCTTGTGGTACCTGGTCAGTACTAACTTCCCTCACTTCAAAGCCTAGATCTAGCTCAGATAACCCTTACAGAGCACCAGACTGTGCTGTGCATGTGTGCCCTGTCTTACCCTTCCTTGCCTGGGAAACACATTCCCTACATTAAGGAATGGAGTTATGGTGGGAATTTTAACTCTGATTTTTACTGACTTCCATCTAAGCGAAATTTCAGGCTTAAAGCTGCACTACAGTAGTTCATTACTTCCACACACTGCCCATCTATACTGTAACTTAAATAATGGTAGTGCTGTTAAAAGCAGTAATTCATGAATGCGGTATAATGTAAATCAATTGCAAGGGCTGTAATTCACTAAGATTATGTGATTATGTTACAGTTCTGAACTGAAAATATCACAGTGTGCAGACAAAAATGCTTCTGAAACTAGAACTGCAGGTTGGCAGCACTTTCACAGCATTCATCACATCCAGTTTCTACCTGCCAGTATTTACAGTCCTCAGAAACACAGAAAGCAAAACAAAGGAATACATGAAATGCAAACACTGGTGTATCTTTGGCTAAGATAGAGATTTAAGGTGCAACAATCAGGAGGATGTTTAACTAGAGTGCTAATGACATTGCACTCTCACGTTGTCCCTTGATCACTTCAAGGTTAGCTACATTTCCCTTGTAAGAAAGTAGTTATGGTACAGGTAACTTACCCTGCTCCCAAACATCACCATGTTTGATTTGGAGGAAAATGTGAAGAAGTCTTGTGACCTGATATATCCAGCTCACTGAATTTTAAACTTCAGTATTCTGGCAATATTGTGCCAGTGATGAAGACAAGTTTGTTGACATTGTGTTACACAGATATAAAAAAATAGCCAGAACTGAGGTTGGAGCAGAAAAATCTCCACATCAAGCTGTGACATGAAGAAAGGCAGTCCTGGAAATCACAGTTGCACCAAAAAAAACATTCCATCTGGCCTATCAACCCTTCCCAATATTGTAAATGACCCAGTTTTTCTTTCAGAGCTCCGCTATTTTTCTGTCTGCTTATCTCTAACTTTTCATCTGTTGACAATTGCTTTCTCCTTCTCTATCTGTACTACGGAGGACTTAAAAATACACTGCTATCTGCCTTCCAGAACTGTCTTTTCACAAATGGGCCAATAAAGGTCTCTGCTGACGAACAGCAGCTCATTACTTATTCTTGTTATACTGGTATGCATATTCTTTGATGGAGATGAGAGAAAATTGGGAATTGGATGCTTTTATAAAGCCCTGAGGGTATCTCTAAAAGTCATAGAGCACTTTATGGTATCTGTTTCTCACCAATAATCTCCATATTTACTGTGAAATAAATACAGTTCATCTATCTAACAAAGAATAGGAAGGAGCGATGCATTTTATGTAGAATTAAGTCAAAAATTTCTTAGAGTTACTACTTGATGTGGTTAGGAAAGTTCAAAGAGTGTAACAGCGATGGAGACATTCTGCCTTCAATCTCAGAGCAGGCAGTGTTGGCTGGCTGAGGCTAATGCAGCATCACCCAAGGCAGTTGTATCCTCCCTCTGCAAACAGGCTTAATACACAATAAATTTTGAGGTGTAGACACTAATAAGGCATAGGAAAGTGAGCTGGGAGTAGCATGGCCACACCTTATAAAAATAACTATTTGTTGGTCAGACAAAATGGGGTGGAGAGGGACTGAGCAACTTTTGTAGCCAATGAGCAACTGGCAGCCAACAGGAACATATTCCCTGTTCCCAGCACTGCATCATGACCCTGGATCACACTGGTGCACCAGTGACAAATTCTTACCTGATTGGGTATTCTTAAAGGTGGCCTTGGACCTCCAGGGTACCGAGGGGACATGAAAGGCTATGAAAAAAAAAAAAACAGAATTCTGCTAATTGTACCATCCTCACACCTCAGACATCCAGATTCAATACTTCCACAGAGCATTCCATTTTTATTATTATTACTTTATTATTATTATTTATTATTCCACAATGTTTAGCAGAACTAAATAAATTTAGAGATTCTTAGCAAACCCATCTATGAAGGCATATTATTTAAAACTTTGTTACAGCTATAGTGAATGCAGGATATAAACAACTTAATGCAGTAACTGTGAAGAATAATAAACCATTTAGATCATATAATCAGAAATCTGTACTTTCCAGATACAAACCCTGGAATATAAAAGAAAAATGGTTTTGGGAGAGTGAAGAGGTAAGTAACAGCAAAACAATTTGCAAATACTTTCCATTCACTTTTCACTAATACAGTAAAATGCAATACAAGATTTAACTTGTGAGGGCACAGATTTCAAGTTTAAGTCATAAATATTTAGAACTTCCATGGTTTAAATGAACCATATTAATTCAGTGTTACTCCTCCCATCCCTGCATATGTAACTCCATGCTCACTCAGTACATCTCCTCTCTCAAAACCAAATATACACCCAAATCTGTCGTACCATCTTGCACCCTGTGAGGTTCTAGTGGTTCTTGACTACTACTATACTACTTCGTAGACCACAAACAACATCAGTCCCTTATGATAAACAAATGGTAGTACCAGGAAATAAATTTAACATGTCTACTCATTCAAAGTGTGACAGTAATCTAGAAATCTAAAAAGTGGGGAGATTAGTGGCAAGTGTGAGATCTACAGGAAAAAGGCACAAACATCTGACTAAACAGATGATGAAGAGGATCATTTTGGCAAGCAAATGTATCTATAACTCCAAAAGAAAGTGAAGAGCTGAAATTATGCTTTGACTGTGAATACAGGGACAAAAAAGACTGATTATTTCATGAAAGAGGAGCTCACTTCTGTTCACACTGCCACTGGAGACAAGGGAGACATAAAGAAAAGGAGTTTGCTGGGACTTCCCAAGGGCAATCTCTGATGACAAATGAGCTGCTGCACATTTGAATGCACACTTTGGGGTCTCTTCAAAAAGAAACAAACATACCTATGCAGACATCATTTAGTCAGCTGTAGATAAGGGCCACTGTCAGGTCACTGGAAGTCTATGATCAACATCACTGTTTTACAAATGAATGGCATATTTCAGCTCCATTGGCAGCACTGTGTTACAAACTAAAATGCCAGTGATCATCAATGTTAGTAATGCATGTATTAATAGTAGCAATAGCTAGCAAAATAATTATAATTATGTTACCAAAAAGTATTGGAATTTTTCCTATGATCTGGCACAAAAAAATTTAACGGAGCCTTTCACATCTCAGAATCAGATGAAATGAGGTAACATAAACATCCATTCAAAATAGGTACTAGAGGGAAATTTAAAATACAGAGGGAGTACAAACTGGAGAAGAAAGTTCAATGACTATTGTGAAAAATTACTTTAATAAAAAAGGCATTTGAAATTATGTGCTATAGAAGAGGGAGGTTTCTTCATGCCCTCACTCTGATGATGAGATTCTCCGATAAGAAAGAAAGAAAAAGTGCTGTGCATGTGGTGAAGGCTGTAAACACGGAAGACCTTATAAAGCAGTAAAAGTGCAAGGAGACTAGAATTTCAACAATTTCCACAAAGGTCAACCAACTGCATTGTATGGAGTACATACACTCCAGTGAGTATCTTGGATTTGGATTGCCTCATTCAGCAAATGAAACCTTAACTTTATTTACAGCTCATAAAAGGGGAAATCAGCAGTGTCTCTCAAGTCATCTATACTTTAATGTAGAATCACACTACTAATATGAGTATATAATAGTGTGTTATTGGCAGAATATCTGCTCTTTTCAAGCAAGATGGAAACTTGTTTGTCCCCATTCTTCCCACTGGGTTCACCTTTCTATGCAGTTTATAAAAACACCTAAAAACTTACTTTTTGTATAGAATAGAAATTCTGTTTTAAAACCTGAAACAAATAGCTCACTGCATTAAGGAGAGAAAGAGGCTTACTCACATAAAGTTGCAATTTCACTTTTGAAAATGTGATTTGGATTGTTTGTAATGCTTGACGATTAGCACATACTTTTTGGTTTGCTGTGCCCCTGAGGTCAGTAGCTGCTTCAGATTTTTGAGAAGGTCTGGATCTAGGTAGGTCTCAAGTCTACTTAAGAGAAGCCTCACAGAATAAGTCTAGGATTCTTCTCTGAAATCACATATAAGTAATGAATTTTTTGTTTTGTTTTTTTTTTTTTTAGGCGCCATTTCCTAATTAGGCATTAAAGGAGACTTTAATTTCAGAGCCAGTTCATCTATTCTTAACTGACATGTTAGTTCATTGCATGGAGTAACTACAGGAGTCTCTTTGTTACAACTCTATCGTAGAAGAAGGTTTATATACTGTAAATATTTATTTATCTATGCATTCCCCTTAAATGTATTTCTGGAAGTGTTTAAACCTTCTCTTATTATTCAAGCAGTTGAACCCAAGTGGAACTGCAACGAATGATTTCATCTAGTAAACTTCAATTAGTTCTTATGGTTCTTGATGATCCACAGATACAAACACTGCACAGTTCCATAGGCAGAAAAATATATAAACAACTGGGCAGCACAACTAATGTTTTAATGAATGTAAGTATCAATGATGGTCCATACAGCATTGCAGAAAATGGTGAGATAGTGATGTTCAAGGACAACTCTAAAAAACTTTACACTGTTTTGGACCAACATTTAGTACTTAAATTTACCACAAACATTCTACTGTTAGAAAGAAAAATTTAAATATGCTCATTTTTGTGCCAGTTACTAAACATCTTCCTCTCCCAATGTCATGTTTGTCCATAAAAAGTTCTACTGAGATGCATTCTGATAACAAAGTTGTCTGAAATTCTGTCAAACACTTTAATGAAAATAAACTAAATACGAACAGCTTTTCATTACATTGGGAGCATTTTTTCCACCTCTCTTCCCCTCTCTCTCCCATCTCCTCCCCATCCCTGCCTGCAACTCAAGCAGTAGGCACTTTTTGTTAAATGTTGTTTTGTTATATCCTTTGTAATTAATAAGAGCAGCTGACATTCAGTCTCTGATCTAGTTTTACTTTATTGTTAAGAGTTGTTGAAATGACCATGGCTTAAGGAGGAACCACTGTTTTTACAGCTCCTAGCTCTCTTTCTTTGACTTCTTGGAAATGTTTTCTTCCCATTCTCTTAATGTTATTGCAGAACACACATCATATAAAGTAATGGGTTCAAAATATGGGCACTAAATTAAAACCAGTGATCACAGATTTTTAACTGGTTGGTGTAGCACTTGTCTTCCGAAGACAAAAAATAAATTTTTCTCAGATTGAATACTTGGACATTTCTGCCTGCTACCTCTCACGTCAATCATGACAACTGACAACACGTGTCACATCAGTTGCAGCAACTGCAGAAGATTCTGGTAACTGTTTTGGAGAAAAGACAAGTAAACACATCTGCAATCACCAGTATATTGTAATTACTGCCTTCAGGTATGAAATTCAGTAATTTGGTATCACAAAAAGCATCTTGAATGCTGCTGTCATGCAGCTGAGAGCAAAGGAATATAAGAAGAAGCCTCTACTAAACTGGATGAAAAAGAGGAAAAACCTTTTGTGTATTCACTGTAGAAAATATGTATTTATCAAGTTAGAAAAAAAAAACAAATACCCAGAAACACCTCAAAGGAAAAAAATACTAAAAAATAAAAAATACTAAAAAAAATACCAGAAAAGAGACTACACAAAGTAAAATCACGATGTGAAAAGTTAAATTTAGTGAGCTCCCTGTTCTTACTTGTAGCATCCTACTATGTTGAATTGTTAGAAATACTTAAAAAGAATTAAAGTTCAAGAACTTGAATGATGGCACCACATTCTAGCACTTTTTGTTATCTTCCTGCTAAAGAAAGAATCCAACCATGTACAGGGGGAGTAAAGGTTATCTTATAAACTGTGTATTTAATACAATTTTGTGAATTGTGTGTGCACATACAATGTAAAAATCTCGTAAAATACTACTTTTCTTAATCCCTGGGAACACAAAGGTACAAGCAGATAATAAGCTTCTCAGTGGTGAAGTCTTTGAAGAAGCAACATTGAAGCACAGTAGTCTTACTGCCCGCATTTTGGTTCTAGTATTGAGGAAAAATGATTTCACAAAAATTATCCACCAGGAAGCTGATGATATAAAGGCATAGAAGCTGGCACATTTCTCTGACAGCTGTGTAATTCTTACTCTGCCTTTTTTTAGTTGTTTGGGCGACTCTAGAATATTGTGTGTTTCAGTTTTCTTTTACCTAATACTGGTGGAATAAAAGCATTTAAAAGATGGTGTTCTATTAAGTATGATAGATTTCAATAAATCTATTTTTCTTTAAATTTAAAAAAAAAAAAACGGGGACATAACTTACTTGCTTCCAGATATGGGTTTGGGTTTTTTTTTCTTTTGCACTGACATTTTTATCCATTTTTTTATTCATATTGTAACATTTATCGACCACATTTTGTCCCACATACACTGAACAATTTACAATAATTCACAGTCAAATAATTAATCCTGAATACTGCTTACATTTCAATTCCTATTGAGACTGAATTCCTAATGAGATTGAATTTACTGCAAATACCTGTATCTGTTCCAATACATACATACTACATGATACCCTATGACTTGTTATACTGGATAGCACGATGTAATGTAACACACACACACACACACACACACACACACACACACCCCCCAGAAAAGCAAATAAATGCAGTTCAAAAAGAATTACTACTGTTATTGGTCATAAGTAATGGAGAGGCTGCACACATCTGCTATTGTAAAAATACCAAGAGCCAAAATGCCAGCTAACAAAGATTAGGCTGGGGAGAGTAAAATGGAATTAATATTGCTCGAACAGGAGAACCCTGCCTACATAGCAAGAGAAAACTCATCTTTCTCAGTCGGGGTAGCTTAAAATAACAACGATCATCTAGATTCACATTAACATCTTCCCAGCTAGGTGCACTAGAAGTTTTTTTCAGCTCAGGAAAATATGCATTTGTCTCGTCAAAGCAGGACAGGAGGTGTGTTTTAAAGCACACCACCAATCTGGTTTAAACAACTATACTTAAGGCTGCTGCAGAAGGCTGGGCAGTAGCTCAACCAGTCTCATCCAGACAAAAATACACCCTCCGAGGCTGACTGGCTTGCAGCAGGGTAACTTGCTGAGCACAGCGCGGAAGCCCCAGGAGAGATGTGCTCAACACGCCGAGTGCTCAAGCCACTGAAGATGTCCCTAGCCCAGCTGTGCCCAGGAGGAGTGTTCCTACAGGAGATCCCAGAAAAGGGAAGGTGTCAGCCAAGCCTGACCAGCCACCAGCAAGTGTCCTCACCTGGACACCTCTGCCAGCCAGGGACCCCTCCTCTGCCCTAGCCTGCAGGGAGAGAGAATACGTCTCTAACAACAGCTCCATCCAGACCTGGAAGAGGATGTCCATGCCACACTCTCACTGCATGGAGTAAGCAAGCAGAGGAATGAGTTTTGCTTGCACCATGCAGTGCTCTGCAGGGCTTCCCTAAAACACCTCCACATTAATGGGTTTAGAACTAAACAAAAAGGAGTGATAACTGCTCTTCAGCGTCTTTTTTGTTTGGTTGTTTTTTTTCCCCCCCAACCTGTATTATCAATTTTAGAATGCTCTCCTTAGATTTTATGTCTCAACACCCTGAAAGGCAGATGATGCTCCTAGAACATCACTCAGGGGAATAAGAAGAGCGCACCACAAATTAAAAAATACAAGGTGAAACACAGTTTTAGCACTCAATATAGAAAATGACTGAAATGATATTAATTGGTTTGTGTAACTCAGTCACCATAATCAGCATAAACTCTAAACACTACTTACCACTAGAAGCTGAAGCCAGAACCACAGATTTAATTTGTACACACCATGACAAATTATTTTAAATTAATCGTGCTGCTACACAAGAAGCAGGTATTATAAGAGGGTCCAAGCTGAAAACATCAAGGACATAAGACAGGTGGGAATTCTCATAATGACCAAATCTCTCCATTTAAAGTTATAAATTATAAGAAATTAAATAAAATAAAAAACTTTGTTATCCTCTCCTCCATTAAAAAATAAATTGCCAAGTTACATATTCTGTCTTTGAAAATACAATTCAGATTCATCTTTTTTCGTTTTCAAACTCTATTTCTGCTTAAGAGGATTGACATCACTTAACTATTTATAGTCCAAACGGTGAGAAGTAAGATTGCTTGATAAGTTTTATTTCGTTTTCTTATATGGTAGCAGTCCTGAAAAATTACCAGGAAGTAATTTTTTAATATATCTCCTTAGGACCCCTACATTTTATAAAATGGTTTAGAGGTGATTTACAACTACTACTGGTGTGTGTGCTTCCATTCTCATGAAGGGGGTTTTGTACTCTTGAAGAGTATCAGTGGCGAACTGTAAAATATGTGTGAATTGAATTTGCCGAAGTTAGTTTACAATTCATATATTTTCACTTACTTAGCTTCCTCTGTACTTTTTGGTGGACATCTCCATTAGCAATAACAGTCACCACAGTGTATAAGACACTCTTCATTAACACATTTTAATTCCAACCAGGACTAAACTAAATTACTTCGCAAAATGACACCCTTGTGCTGGCACAGGCTGCTGATACGCACAAACATGCAACTTATCCTCTGCAAAGCTCAGACAGGCTATCATCAATTCTTAACAAAGAAGTATTTTCCTATTCAACTGCATTTTACTATTGATTATACAACCCTTCTTGTTCTCCTTTGCACACCCACCCCCCAGTCCCAATGGCTACCACAGTGTTCAAGGTAACTGTTTATATTTTGCTAAAGGATTTCAGAGATTAATTTGGGTTACATACTAGACATCTTGTAACCTACCAGTATAAATCAAACTAGCTGTTGTCATCTACACTATTTCACACAGAATTGTGCTAGATTCTCAGCACCGAGACAGGACTTCTCTCTATGTTGGGCTTTCCTGATGACCAAACCTATTTTCATGAGCAAGTTCTCTTGCTCATGAAAATATCTGTATTTATGGTTTTCTAAGAGCAGCCTGACCCACTCCGGCAACCTATAAATAGAAACAGTAAGAGGTTTGATTTGATTTAGAGTATACAGCACAACAAATCCCTCCACATACATCTGACTTTCCACATCTAAAATTCAAAAAGTTACAACAATAAGAGCATTTCAAACAAAATTAATGCTTTAACCCTAGTCAAGAAATACATGACTCATTCCACCATATGGAAAAATATTGCAATACATACCTTGCACGCTCTGCAGAGAAAAATGAAGAAACAAAACCTCTTAAAAAAAAATGCCCCAAACTCTTTTGTCCCTAGCTAGACATTTCTCTGTGATGCTAAAAGCAGGATCTGCCCACTCACCTGACTACTTCTTCAGAAATTTGAGAAAGTAAGTAACACTCATTTTGATGACAGATGATCTTTAGGAATTGTACTGTTATTACATCTGTCTCACTGTGGGACGTGTCATTATCTCTTGCTCAAGATTTAGAAAGTGGAAGAAAGGGGCTCAGTTCTGCACATGATATTAAATGGAAATTTTGAAAGAAATGCAATTTTAGAAGGGCTATTACCTAAATGCATTTTAAATCACATTAATAGTTTTTGCTGTGATTTTTATCAAATGCAAATACTACAGCAAATAGAGTATTTCAAACCTGACAACCTAAACCAAAAACATCAGGAAGCATCACCTTCTTTTCAAAAAATAAACAAACTGTGCTTTTAGAATCCAGACATCATACACATATATCACTAAGCCTAAGATAGCCTTTCCTTAAATTTAGTAAACCTTCTAGTCACCCCTGGTTATGATATACGATTGATTTTTTGGAACAACTTTGACAATGACAAGCTGGAGTTGCTTATTCCTGCTGGTTTTTTTAAATAAATATACTATTCCAAACCTACATGCATTATCATCATCCAAGGATTTTGGCTTCAAACCCAAGCACTTGTGGCTCATGTAAAAAGCAAGAGTCAGACTATGACAGGAACTGAATTAACCTCAGCAGACGGAAGCATCATATATAAATGACAACCCTTCCCCTACTCTTCAGTACCACTTCAGCAGCAACTATAATGCCAATTTCAGTGTATGATCAGTACCCTTAAATTTCTGAGGTTTATTTCACAAAGAGAGAACTTGAATTTTCAGGGTAAGATTGTAAAATTCAGAACAGATCTCCTAGGTAAATGACTTGTGTCCAAATTCCACCTCTCCCCCTTGCACCACTCCGCAACTAGCTGTAGGTCTGTGGCTGCTTGAGATGTACAATGGAAGGGGAGGAGGGGGAAGCATGGGCTCAGAGCTTATTTAGCTACTCAAGCTGAGCAGTTTTAATTTGTTCTAACAGTTATGAGCAGTAAAACCATTACCACAACTGCAGGATAGAATTATCAAAGCTAGCAGATGTCAGACACCTTTATCTTTTTAGAGTTGACTTTATTCCTGGTATTTAGAGAAAACGAACAAAAAAGAGAGGAACAAACACAAACTACTTAGAGACCTTTCTAGATGCTAATCCCCTCTCACACAGTCTAAGAAGTAAAAATAATTTTAAAAATTACAGTATTTTAAAATAAACAGATTCCAATTCTACAAAGAATTAGACATATGCATAATTTTATACACTTGAGTATTCCCAGTGAGTGTCAGTCTGCTATACTGGGGTGGGTGTTTTTACAAATAATGCAGATTCTAAAGATACAGTAAATTTTTTCTTACTAACATTAATTATAGAAATGCAAGGGAAAAAAATCCCCTTTGAAATCTATTTTCAAAGCTTTTCAAGGCCTACCAAAGCTGCTAGCTTTACTCACAAGCTGTATTTGTGGTTCAGGTGATGTTTCAGTTGCTCAAAGTACTGTTTTAACAACCCACTCTACTTTCAAACTTCTGGAACTTCACTGTATCTGCTCTGCTAAGGGCCCTATTCTTTAACTTTTCACTCCTTCTCCTTCAATTATCTCATTTCCTCCACTGGAATTTAGGACAGGTGTTGAACATGTATCAAGTCCAGGTAATTTTTCAATCATGCTCCAGTTCATTTTTAATGATTTGTACATTTTAGTTTAAAAAAGGAAAGGCAGTGATGCAAAAGTGGAGAAAACATGAGGCTCAGCAGTGAAAGGTAAGCGACGAAGCACGATGCTACCACTGTTAATTGGGTATGGCTGTTTGAAGATGAAGGATAAAAAATGGTAATGCCCTGGAAAAACAAGAATCTATGCGGTGTCAAGGGAAGACAATAGCTGAAAGAGTTCAAAGGGGTTTAAAAATAAACAAAGCATTTAAAAGTCATTATAGATCCATGTTATGGTCCTGCAAAGACCAGTCTGAGAGACGCCTGCATCTTCTAACTTTAATTATGTAATTTAGCAGCTGGGATTAGAAATCCTCATTCCTTCAACAAACAACAACCCCTCAGTGGACAATTCACAGAAGCAACACAGCCACTCCAAAATGGCTTTAAAGGGACGCTGGAGGATTTCTCCCTCCTCATCTTTCTTACTGTTGGATGCTTGTTCAAATGAGCAATCTGGGAGGATGTTCTGTGAGTGTGAAGGGGCTGAGACGGAGGATCATGTACTCAGCAGATCCCTGGCCAATGCAGTAGCTTCCAGGAGACTAACATATTTGAGCTAGATTAAAGTGAGTGGAAGGACTCAGTGAAACCACAAATGGGATGGCTTAACCCCAGCTGCCATGGAATCAGAGGAGATGTAAAGGTGCTGTGTGTATTTGTTTGGGAGACTTTGACCAATGACTTTTAAAAAGGAGCAGATATTCTATACCTCTCCTTGGAAAACACCTCAATTATTTTGCTTGTTACTTTTATTGGGAGTATATAGCAAGGATTTAACTGTTTTAACCAAACGCTGCTTTTATTGAATCCATAATACAAGCTCTATCTTTTTAAAATGCATCAAACCATGACTTTAGTATAGACTGTAAATATAAGAATAAATTTAAATAGTATATTATAAAGATATTTTATAGCCTTACACAAAAGCCTACAAATCCATTTTCTTTTTAAATATAAATAGTTCGCTATTTCTGCTTCAAATGTAAGAGGTGTGTGTTGTTATTGATTTTTAAATCACTAACGGCTTATTTTCACTATCTATATGCTATTTAAACTCATTTTTTCATAGCAAACAGTAACACTAGGCAGGAAAAGAAATTGAAAAGTTCTTTCTGCTCATGTGTCTTACTGCACTGATGCTCTTCTAAAGCATTAGGTCAATTCTACTAAGGCACAACAAGGCTAAAAATAACACTTTAGAATAACATGGGTTGAGCTAAAATGACAATGAACAACTACCACTAGATGGCATGACAGCCTTACATTACTTTGGTGGGTTGGGTTTGGTCTGTTTGTTTTTTTTTTTTCCCTTTTATATAAGAGGAATATGTAACATTTGTATTCCAAACATGGTGTCAACACATTTTTCCCATGCCATTCCAAGTATATCTGATGATCACAAATTGGTGAATGAAGCAAACACTCGACAATTCCTTTAGAATATATATGCACTATGGAAATAAGGTTTAGTGATAAGTTCAACTAGAAGAATTTTTTTTAAAATTTGCTGGAAAAAAGAATGCATTTAAAAGAAAGAGTGCCTTACTTATATGTGAAAAGTCATGGTCAGTGGTAGTATTTAACTTTTAAAAAAATTACCAAATCAAACAAGTGAACTGTCAATTATCAAACCATCTGCTTCCTCTAAATCTCAGTGGGCACTTGAAGAGTTAACCATTCCGCAGTATCTCTCAAGTGAGTTAAGTAGAAACCCAATGTTGGTACCTGCCTGAGTGCCTTTGAAAACATGACAGGTTCCTTATACAGTTACAGACATGGCAAACTTTTGGTCAACCATGTTAACAGAAGAGGTGAAGATAACTGGGGTTTAATTAAACATGCATTTAAATGTTTCTTAGAATTGCAGTGCAAAAGTAAGTAACCAGGGTCAGCTATTCAACAATGCTAGCTGTCACTAACTTGGAGAAATGTGATGAATTACACTGGATTAGAACTTTGATCTTCTGAGCAACCTGGTCTAGGGGAAGGTGTCTCTGTCCATGGCAGGGTGTTGGACTAGATGACCTTTAAAGGTCCCTTCAACCCAAATCCTTCTATGATTCTATTATTCTAACTCTGAATTTAGGTGTGTTAAAAACAGAAAAGTAACTAAAAGGCAAATAAAATCCTGTGAAATGAATACTTTTCATTCTGTTTAAAAATTCAAAATACTTAAATGAACACAAGCTCTGAAACTTCCTACTGGCCTCCGTTTATTTGCTTGCTAAAGCTGATACTGTCCACAAAGATCAAATAAACAGTCTGCAAAAAAACCTATGTAATGTATCTTAACTTTTTTAGCCAATTTAAAGATCAGTAGAGAGATGGATGGAAATGGGCCAGTACTTCACTACCTGAAGAGCAGCAGTTTGCACCAGAAAACAACCCTCACACTTCACATGGGCACACTGGTGTGTGCCATGGAATGGAAGTGTATACAAGGCTTCCAAACTTCTATGACAGTATTTGCAAATGTTCATGTTGTTATTTTCTAAATGCATATGGTATCATGACGTGCAAGTATAAAACATGATTTTTTTTTTCCCCAATCTCCTAGTCCTCAAGAAGAAGAAAGGAAGGCTGTTACTGAACACATTGCTCTGTCTCTATCTAAGAGGGCTTTCACAAGTAACAGTTATGTACCGCACAGAACCAACCCTGGTGAAAAATGCTGGTTGTCCTCAGGCCAGAAACTGAAACTCAGATTGGATCTGAAAACTTGAGACTCTCTGAAATCTATTCCTTAATCCTCTTTGATTACAAGTTGATGAATTTAACTCACCATAAATGAGTTTATTAGAACCTTGTGCAAAGGTCTGGCTGCTGACATTATATGCATCTTCTAACAACTAGACCTATAATCTTATTCAGTCCTCCAGTTCCCTTACTATTTCATTGTCAGATAGGACTCCAAAAAGAGGGATGAAGACTAGGTCACATTGATCACCATGGATGGCCACATGAAGAAATTCACAACAGAGTAACTCTGATGCTAAAAAATGGCACAGAAAATGTCCTAAATGACTTTATTTTATTAACATAGCTGTCTTCCTCACACCTTAGCTCCATGTACAGGATGTAGTCTAGAGAGGAAAACTGGCAAACTGATAAAGTATTTCAAGACCCAGATTGGAGTTAGATGAGCAATTCAGAAATTTAGACAGTTGTATTACCCTTATGCAGTCTAATATAGTTATACAACTTCTGTTGCCCAAGTAATCCGTAATATTTTAAAAGGATTGTCACTGATGATATTCTGTTTTAATGGGTGGAACAACATGAAGAAAGCATGGAAATGACTTATCTTAGGTTACCCAGTTGCATATCATTTTTTAGCATCCAGGTTCACAGTTTGATTCACAACCATTAACCTCCTCTGAAGCTCCACATTTAAGAAAGCAACTTACCAGAAGCACTAACTCACCAGACATGACCCTCATTGAGCTGCACCTGACCAGTTATTTTAGCCTGAGACAAAATCAACTCAAAATTGTTCAGGTTTAAGAGTCTTGTATGACAGAACTATTGTCCTCACTCCTCCTGTAGTCCCATACATTCGGTTTTGCTGATAATGAACCAAAAGCAGACTCAGTTACTGTGTAACTCTGATTTATTTCCAGAGTATCACCTATTCTATGTACTGAAGGAAGGTGAGGATAAAAAAATGTACCTACGAAATTTAAAGTTACATTAAAATACATACACACCAGTAGATGCAACTGAGACACATCCTAACACCACATAAACCTGCTTTCTTGACTTTCAAATTTAATTTTTGACACTGTAAATAATTCTCTTTATAAAACAAAAGTTGATGATAACAGTGCACACAACTCAACCACCTTCCTTCCACTGCATCACTGCAAGGTGCTGCATTTTGGACTGTCAGCACTGTAGTGATCATCATCCATCACCTGAATTGAAGTATAAAAATACAAGTATAGAGAGATACAAGATAAATTCAACTGCTGTCTTCAGAACTCAGCATCTGTGGACCAGGCATAAAATGCCAAAGACTGCTAATTAACATCAGTGCTAGTGGCTTTCATCTACGTTAAAAACACATTTTACAAAGAGTAGCATCCTACCAGATACAGTCTGAGGAATCATACTTCTCCTGTATTTATCTACTTCCAAACACTATACTAGTGTACTGCATTATTTTGTTTTATTAAAACAGAAATTTATTTTCTAAAAAATAAAGGTCACAGAAATAATGCTAGTGGTCAGCAGTGCCAATACAAGTGGAATGCAGGTAATGCTTCTTGGTTCCCAGCACAGTCCCCACCTAGGTTGCCACTTTTCCCCAACCTGTCTGATAAGAAGCAACTGCAGCAGCAAGAGCATCCATTTTGCTTACATCCCAGTTATTTGTTAGTGCTGCATACTAAAATAGAGTTGCAGTGCAAAACCAAGAGCCAGTAATGATGAGAAATCAAATTACATTATATCGTGTAGCAATTCTGAGTTCAGCTGGAAGGTAGTGGCTGTCAACAGCTTTAGCTTAGATCAATCCAAACATTTCATGAAAGCAACAAAAGGCATCCTTACCATTCCAGGATGACATCCTAGATAAATTTTAGGTTGCGAAAAGTTGAAACTTTACAATGTTTTTGTAGTGCAAAGTGTTAGTGAACTAAATAGACATGTAAGCACCATTCTCCCACAGTTTCTATCATCTTCTGACTCTTAAAACTCCAAATTGTTCACTTTCATAATCTAGGAGGGAGTTGCAGGTCTGAATTCCAAACTCTCAGTGCAAGAAGGCCAGCAGTTCACAGAAAGGCTGAACTGTCATGGTATTCAGATCAAGACAGATGTTTTCTGTGATTTGGTTTATTCTTGTGATCAGCTAGGATCACAGGAATTGCAGAAGAATATACAGAAACCAACAGTATAGTTAAAAGTGTACTAGAAGGAGAGCACCTATGAAGGAAGTGGGAATTTTTGATCATGAGTTTTTCTTTCTTGCTTGTCATTTCACCTGCTTTTTTATGGCAGCAGATTATGCTCCTCAATTTTCAAGGTGTACATACACATCTATGTCTGACAATATATTTTCTTGTCCTCAGATAAATTGACACTGGTAAGATTCAGCTCCTTCTGAAGGTATTACAACCAGATATTAACTGCTTCTTGACAACACCCACTCCAACATCACAACACACTGTCACGGACTGTCGGTACATACTTGCTGAACCTTACAGTTTCAGCACACTGTTATGTAACTGACTGGATTTTGCCTTAGCTCCCCTTGCTGGGATTGCTCCCAACCATATCAATGTATCCACTGTCAAACTTGCAGCTGGATTTCCTAACTAGCTTGTTATTTCTTTACCTGTATTCTTAATCAGATGACTACAGCAAAAAAGTACTAATCTCTTGAAAAATGTTTCTTCTGTTGACAAGGCCATTCAACCAAGAAAAGTCGATCTCTATCAACTAGAACTGTAAGGGACTAATCTTGAGTGTTGCATGTTACAGAGAGAAACGATGGCACAAACCCAGCAGTTTCAAGGAGAGGTGAAGGGTGATGTCTGTCGGAGACCAGATCAACTGTGCAGACCAGCTCTTGGAACCTGCCTTGCAGAAGATTCATTTGCCATGCTGTTGACTTGATGAAGGCTCTGATTAATGTAATAAACCGTGTTACACTGAAAACGGATTTTCCTCTGTTTATTTTCCATCCCAGGCCTTGTAAAAAGAGCAGGCTTTTGGTGGGGATTCAGGTAAGACTGAAGTCAAATCCTGACAGACAAGTTTACCCATATTTAACTTTCTATCATCTTTCTTACATCTTAAAGATGTAGAGTGGCTAGAAGTCTTTTAATGCTTCTAAAAATAGAACTCCCACATCCTCCTCTTGAAAAACCTTTAAAATAGTTACTCTCTATATTTCATGTACTTATCCTAAACCCCTTCCCCTCCTTAATTGTCCTCAAAGACAATAAAAGAAAAAAAAACTTTAAACTTGAATTCCTTTGACATTACAACTGGAGTAGGCAGCTAAAATAAGAAAAAGTGAAATATATATACAATATAAAAATTAAAATAATATTGTGTTTGAAAAAAATCTACCTAACCAGCTGTTCAAAACAATAAAAGCAGAAATAAAATAATTCATCAGTTCTGCCAACTCCTGAGGATTTTGTGACTGGCAACAGTTATTTTCTACTTCACTCGCAAATATCTTTTCATTCATGTATTAAAAATTATGCCTCAGTTTTTGAGTTGATGAAGGAAATAACATTTTCATGCCAGGTTGAGGGTTTCTTTACGTAGGTATCAATACTGCAGATAGCAGTTTCTCCTTCTGTGACTGTCGGAAAAGGGAGATCATACAAATAACATTGTGACTTACATACAGTGTAAACAAAAACTGCTGATATCCTGCCATTTTTGTACAATCACCATTTGGATTAAAAAAAATAAATAAAATCTTTCTTTTTTTTTTTTTTTCCAGCTAAAATATGCTTCTTTTGTCTATGTATCTCAGAGAAGAAGGAAAAAGACATTTGTCTCTACCTGGATTTCAGCATCTGAATTTTACAGAACATCCTATCATGATGATCTCCCCACATTACAATTCTAGAAATCTGGGTTGTTTCTTTCACATCATAAGATCAAGTCTGTGAAGTGGAAATCTCTGTTCTTCCTAAAGTACCATTTCAGTTCTAGAGTTGCTGCTACTTTTTGATCCTGCTGCACAGCCACAGTTCGCCCGTGTGGAGAAAAACAACCACTTTAGTGAAGAGGAGATGAATCTTGGATTACAACTGTTAGATAGGCCTTGCACTAAGACCTGCAATTTTTTCCATTACAGTATTCTGTACTGTTAATGTCCAAAGTGTTAACTGGGTATTTAGTTTCATATATGACAAAACTTAATAGAAGCGACACACGGCCTAAATCCTTGGCTTGTTTTTTTAGGCATTTGGGTTAAGATCTTCAATGTGCAATGCTCAGTGGGATATTCTTAACTACGTAGGTCTAATTCCCACTGAAACCTAAACGTCTTCAAAATCTGGCCTGTGACTTTACTACAGAGCTAAACACAACCAACAACATTCTTAAAGTTTCAATGCGTGTATATGATCACAAAAAATTATTTAAAAATTATATTCAAGCATTTTCAGTCTGCATTCATAACCTGACATAATTTCTTATCCTTGGAATTTTGAAATGAGTTGTGATGTACTATTTCATAAATCAAATACTTGTCAATCAGAGAGATCCCTTCCTTTCCACCTATTCACTTTTGTTAAAAATAAACTCTCAAGTATTGCACCATATAGTAAGACATAGTTTAGAACAGGACCTTTTCTCCAGACTCGTAAACAGTATTATGGAGGATTTTCTGTCCTAAAATTCCTGTAATCATATTGTTTCTGAATACCTGAAAAAAACCCGGTGGTACAGGACCTACTGGCATGCCATCTCCTGGGGGAATGTTTCCTAGCACTGGACTGGGAGCTGCTGCAGCACTCTGAAAAGAACAAAGGGAGAATAAACCTTTGTCATTGCATGGTAGGCATTAAACCCCCCAAAAAAAAACAAACCAAAAAAGCCCGCAGAACCTGACCAAAATGCAGAAAGTAATTCTCTGGATATGTCATAATGTCATTGTTTTAGCTGAAGGTAAATTAAAATTGTATAGTGTTCAGTCTTCATTTATACAAGTATAATGATTTTTTTAAATAACAAATGTATGTTGAAGGGAAGGATGCTAGAGATTGCACATATATACAAATGCTTGTCAGTTAGATATCTCTACTAGGTTTTAAAAAATACTGTATCTGAGTGTGTCTATATATACACAAATGTGAATGTAACTCGTACACTTTTTCTTGTATTAGGTGTATAAACATCCTCACACATGCACAAGGATATACATATAGCATAAAGAAAGTAATTTATACATTTTATCAGCAATTTCCAAGCACTTTAAAGATAATTTCAGCAGACACTAATATACTTCCAGAACTACATCAAGCTTCAAAACAGGAGTCTGTTACAAACAGTACAACGAATGCTCACGATTCTGATGGCAATGCTTATGACTTTCCCAACCCCAAAAATAACCACCATGACAAATTAGAAGAATTCAGGTTACATTTTCAGAGGAGTAAAAAGATGGATTTTTAAGATGTGAATCAGAGGATGAAATTAGTTACCTTTGCAAATCCTTCAGTTTGAATAAGCAAGTAAAGAATATTGCTTCTGGCAATTTACAAGCAAGAGATTGTCACAAAAGGGGAAGCCAAACTGTTATACTTGTCATGTATTGGAACCTGAATTACTTTTAATTTCTAGCAGTCTTCCTTCCTGCAATATGTTTCTGTAGGGCATAAGGCTGAATCACCCATAAAGGCTTACAGTGTTCTGTGAAAGTACTCATGCACACACAATACACTGAGAGCCACTTGCAGCTTACTAATGACCTGCCAACATCTGCTCCACAGAATATGAATGCCTCACATTTATTAACTTATCACTGTATTGTATGCTCACACTTGATATCCAAAAGATACAGATCTGGAAATTGTATTTCCAGGTGTTTGGCACACTATCTAGGAAATTAAAGAATAATGCTGGAAAGATTTGAAAACTGGCACAAAGAAGGGCTGACCTTTTTAAAAGAAGCAGAAAGGAAATAGTTAATTACCACAGACTTTTCAATGGCTTAAACCGTGCTTTGAAATAAAATTTCTGAACAACTAGCAGTAGCATATTTAGCGCCTAAGCTGTATGTTCTTTCCAAACAAAAGTCTAGAACATATCATTAAAATACAAAGACTGCAGAGCATGCTGGCTTCAGAACTGAGTGCAAGACTTTGATTCACTAGAAAAACCTGTAATAAAGGGTCTTGTTTATGCAAGGATCTGTTCTGCGGGATCAGTGTTAGAATACTACATAATTGCAATTGACAGAGAAAGACAGTCAGGTGAGTTGGATGTAGCAAGTACTTTTGAATCATAATACCTTCTCAGGAGCAGCTACCACAAACCAACCCAACCAGCCTTTAAAGCTGTAGCAAGTACAGACAGTTCTCCACTAGCCACTGCCGCTCTCTGGATGCTGCCTGAAGTTCATGAGCCTGGAGTATGATGCTGCTTAGAAGCATGCAAAATCTTGTGACTCCCTGGAACATCTCAGGTACTTCTCTCAGGTCTGTTGCAGACTCTTGGTCTCCCAGATAGAGGGGGAAAAAAACAAGTGGTGTGAACACACAGAAATAACTCCTGAAGAACAACATAATTTTGTTGCCCTTTCTTTCTTTTGCACAGCTTTTGTGAGTGTCCACTAATTGCTTTCAGATTATCTGAATTTCCAAAGGAAAACAGATGATAAGGTTTTCACCTTTTTTTTTTAAGCAAAAGAATGACATGTTTAAACTAAGCATTGTGTAACAATGTCCAGTAAAATCATGAATAGGTGCAGATATAGTTTGAGTGAAGTCTGCTGGATCTTACTTCCATATGTACAGATGAGGAATGAGAACAGCAGCATCACTGATGGAGAAAATCAGTGATTTTAAAAGCCTGAGCACCTTAAAATGTCCAAAATAGCCTACACTGCAGTCTCTGACTAAGAAGGAGTAACCCATTAAAGGGGCACTAATAATGATAAACCTTATTACACTATCATCCCTCCTTGCATACTAATTCCTGATTACCCCTGTGCTACCTTAGCTGTGTCCATCTTTACCAGCCATGTAATATGAACTGTAAAATGTCAAGTGGAGCCAACGCTACAGAATGAAGCATCTGAACAAACTACAATAAATCACTGGACAAACACATCTCAACAGTATGAAGTCAAATAGGCAAAACACTATCAAGTTGCAAGATTGTGGAAAAAGAGCTAAGCAGCACCTCCTCTGATACACAATCAGTTTTCAGAAGTTTCCCATCCCAGGCTCCCTCACTCCTGCTCACATTATTTAAACTAGACTATACTAGGCATTAACGCATGTCTGAGTGCCTTAATGCACTCAATGGGTCATAGACATCTTCATCAACATCGGCTTCTGACAGAGCCCCCAGGTTACAAAAGATGCTTGTAAAAAGGAGGGAATGACTTCTGTGGATACAGTGCTTCAGCAGGGATATAGGGATCTGCCCCTGCTGAGTTCATGGTATTTCCCACATTTTAAAAATCACTTTTAAAAAGAAAAATGGTAAAATATACTTAACAGTTTAAGAAAAGGTAGAAAAGGATTCAGATTATATGCTAGCCATTAAACTTCTTAACAAGGCTTTATAAGAAATATGCCTAAAGATAACATTTACATAATTGTCTCAATAGTGTGTTTAAAAAACACCATTTCTTTTCCCCTCTGTTTTTGAATCTGACTTAGCAATGGTACCAGAGAAAGCCAGCTTTGTTCCTTGGTGAACCTCAGAAATCAGCACACAACTCCCCAGGACTGGTGAAACAGGCACAGGGCAATTCTTTGTCTTCTGAGCTACAGACATAGCAATGAATGACCATAAGTCTATCTCACACATGTAAGGAAACACTGCTTTCAGAGGTGCTGCCAATTCCTGTGAAGGGGATATCGCTCCAAAATAACCACTTTTTAGGAGTGGGTTTTGTGGAACTTCACTGGTGGAGAAGAAATGTAGAAAGGAGCTGGATTAAGCCAACACAAGAGACTGGAGAGCCTCCTCCGAAAGTCCGTTCTGGAGAGCTGCCCTGAGGGTGGCCAAAATATCTGATCGGTGCCATCAGATGTGTATCAGACGAACCATCTGTGATGATGAAGGAGAAAGAAAAGCAAGCTCTTGTGGAGGTGATTACACATCAAGTGATCCACACCAATTTACTCAGTCTTGGTTTTCGTGTTTTCCAGAGAAAAAGGTCTCAACTAGAAGGGAACTAGCTCTTTGCTTCAGGCTAGTTACTCAAAATTAAATTAATTTCCTAATGTTGGCCATTTTTTGATTGTGGACCATGATGTTTTGGGGAAGTATTCGAAGTGTTTATTTTAATTGGCCTAATTATTTGAGACTTAATTACACCATGTATTTGGCAGACACTTGTGCAAAACCACCTCTCCTCTGTATTTCTGAGTGGGAAGGTGGACAGAATGATGTGAAGTTTGAGTGGTCATAATAGTAGGTCAGTTTTACTGACATTTGAAGTACCACTTAATAATTGTAAGAATACTGTAGTTATAGGCATTCTATACTAGTCCAGTCTTAGGTGTTACAGAAACATCAATTTCTATCCTTTACTATGTAAGGTACTGGGGTTTTTTCTGTTTTCATGTTTGTTTGGGATTTTCTTCCTTGATGGGCAATGAAGTCCCCAAACCAGAAATAAAGCATTTTCAGTGTTTTAGGTATATCACATTTTCTAGCTTCTACTATCCAATGGTTTTAAGAACTTATACCAGGTCCATCAGTAAACAAATCTGCAACTGCTGCATTGAAATATTCTTATTTATTCTATGCTGATGAATAATTAAGTTATTTTTTCACAGTCCCACAGCAAACCATGACTTCTTTTTGCATGTATTACAACTTGTTAATCATTTATACTTCCATTGGTTTGACATTTTTACTATTTGCAATTTGCTTTCCCTGCTTTTCATAAAGAGATGAAATAAGAAAATTTAAATTGTATTATCTTTTTATATAGTATCTTACCTCCTTAAAAATGGAAAACTGTATTTCCTTTTGTAGCTAAAATACTGAATTTATGGTATATCTTTACAGTTATTGATTGAAATGGTGTACTTCAATGAAACATCCTTTGCTCTACCCAAGCTACTCTCAACAATGTAAAAATAGATTATTATATTAAAAAAAATGAAACTAGCCATGGTTTAGGCTGGTTTTACAACAAAGAAATCACAAAGTAAATGAAAAATAAGGAAGGTTAGTTATTCCATTAGTACAGTATCTGAAATATAAAAATCTGCAACACATAGGGCATTTTCTGAGGTTATCACAAGAAGTGGTTTATGACAGAAGCTCACAGAAGAATTCCATTTGCAATTAAAGAATTTTACAAAGAAAAGACTTGATTTTATCATAAAAATCCTCATCTGGCTCCTTCACTAGTCTGGGCATTTAATTTCAGGTATTTTGTTTAGAGTAAGGCATCCTTACTTTTATCCAGTTTATCACCTGTTACTCATTTTTTTCTACAAAAAGGAGATTTCTAATTTTTTAGAAGTCTATTTGATGATGAATGATGAAATCTACTTGATGAAGGATAAGACAAGTTAGACCTCATATGTAAGAGATCTATGGCCATTCTTGTCCATTCAATTCCCTCATCATCCAAGCCTCCTCCATAAACCTCCTCTACATCAGCCCTAAACCTGCTGAGTTTGCTGGACAGTCCTAGCTCCTGCTGAATTACTAGAGGTGGTGGGTACCCACTTCTTCAGCTCTGTCAAGGATCAAGTCAATCCCTCCTGCTGCCAGCTTATTTGGAGGCAGTGTCCCTGCGTTCTGTCTTCTGTGGAAAAGCATGAGCATAGTACTGGTGTGTTGTGCTATGAAGACCATGCAAGCAGAAGTCCCTGCTGGACTCCAGGCAGAGACATGAGCCGCTAGATGACACCAAAACTACTGACACCAGTGTCCATGATGCAGGCAAGTTTAAACCCCTATTTTAGGATTTAATCATGCTAAACATGACATCAAAGAGGAAGAGGAGCAACAGCTTGTTGAGAGCACAGCCAGTGTCAGGATAAAAAAGGAGCTGCATTAACAACTCTGGCTTGAAAGAAGGCATGGAGCTAGACCTAGTCAGGCACAGATGTCTGCCAGTGCTGTCAACTGTGCTGGCTTGAAAATAAATTATTACTATAGGCAGAGTCTGAAACAGTCAAAAAGTCGATTTTCCATTTTAAAGATGTTTCTTCTGACTATCTGCACAGTAGATGCAACTGTGCTTTCCTACCCCCACAATACCTCCTGTCATACAGCACACAAGTGAGGTGTGCCTGAGAACACTTTACTGTCACCCCAAGTTGTGACTCTTCCATATACTGATGGAAGCAACAGCCTGTTGATGCTTCCAGGCTGACAGAGCCTCTGAAAGATGAACCTTATCCCCTAATATTAGGGTAAAACGGGGTGCTCACTGGAGGGGCACTGCAATGCCTACCTAGAAGGTTCACACATTTTTGCTGAATGGCTTGATGCACGGTGAACGTGATGTACCGTGAATGTAGCAGTAAAGGCAGTCCGGGGTGGACACATGAAAGTGAATTAGCAGCATCCATATGATTATTTTTAAATTTTCATACTGGTAAAATTTTGTAGCACAAATGTGTCTGAGAGCATTCTGGAAGAACCAATCCCCAACATGCCTTCATGGGTCCTACAAGCTGAACAGCCTAAGCAGAAACATCTCACTGCAGAACTGGATGCAAATTATTGCAACTGCATGTTGTATCTACTATTCTTCTGGGTTCAAGGTCAAGAAAAAGCAAATCAACTAAAAATACCCAATAAACTTTCTGTTTATGCCAGATCTCAAAAGTCCAAAGCCTAAGCAGCACTTACTGAGAGTACTCTATAGTGTAGGAACTCCTATTTCTCATACTCCTTTTGCTGAGACTCTAATTACTTTAATGATACAACTGAAAGCTTTGCTTTTGATTATTCAAAAACTTCATATCTGATTTTGAGTGATAATCAGAAAAAAATGCTAGCGTATGCTGAACTATTGTAAGCAATGCCAGACATACTTTAGCTTTCTTTCCTCTTTCTGAATCCTGCTTCAGAGAGAAGTCAGGTCATGAGAATTTTGGCAAGATCTTCAGAAATAATAACACTTAAACCAGTTTCTTTGAAATCCAGGTTCTTCATCAAGAGTGTTATTTTCATAAGAAATCTAATACAGAGCAATTCTGAGAACTAGCTGTATTATATATGCAGTATCATTTTACATTTCATCTAAATCTTGACGTGACTAAGAGGTATTCACTCCTCAAATTAAAATACTGAAATATAGATACAACTGGCAGTTAACATGGTGTTAAGGATCATGTTGATCCTGTAATAGATAAACCAATTATTATTTTATTTTAAAATCACTAAGCTTTCTAACCTGAATGAATGTAGATGTCTTTTTAAAATTGTGGTATAAGTATTAATATAATGGTTTAATATATTCCTATATGCAACCAAAATATACAGTAAACAGACAAAAATATTCTGACATGGAGGATATTAATACAACCGGATGAATCAAATCAGCAGCAGAAATGTTCAGCATCTCAGGTTAGTTTTGTATATGACATTAATGTATAGGTAATTTAAACAAACTGAACAGAACATGTGTCAGGATGGATGTGAAGGACAACGCAGGGCAACTACAACCGCTGTTGGTACCAAGTCTGAAACACTGATGACAGCAGCATACTGTTCGCAGGAAAAGCAGAAAATGTTTAATTTTTGGTAGAAATGTCCTTGAAACCCATGCTGAAAACTCACAATGATGCTAAGCATAAATAAGACTGTGCTAGTCAATTTATAGTTCTGGGATGAATGTACAAGTAAGTTCATATGAAAGTCAAATGTCTTTCCAAATCAGTATTGCTTAATTCATCACATCCAACAATGCCAATTAAGAGAACTGTAAATAAATAGGAACAGAAGAAATTGGGGCCATCATGTTTAGCTGTGACCAGTCCCTGATGCACCAAAATCACAATACTAACAGAAAAATATTCCAAAAGCCAACTGTCTATTTTTGTCACTTTCTTGCACACTCCTTTTTCCAGCAATTTTCTTAAGTTAAGCACAGCATTCTGGTTGCTTTCTCATAAAGACAGGGAACTCTATAATACATCAAAAAGCTAACTTCTTATTACCAACTCACTAGCTACTATCTTAAAGAATACTTCTATCTCACAGTATGTCATGCCTTTTCCAGCTTACTGAAAACAAACAAAAAACTAACTGAACATAGACATGTAAAATTGTGTATTACATTTTATTGCATTTTATTGAGTATTTTTTACGTAAATATGTTGTCTCCTTTAGAAGAACACTATAAAAATTGCTCTCTTTTTTTTTTCCTGAGGATGAAGGATAAATATCTAGTACTACTAAAGTTTTTCAAGGGAATTAGGAAATTTAAAGGTTTTGGTTTTGTTACTGTTTTTCCCCTGGAAAGACAAATGATGGACAATTACTGTTTCCAATCACATTTACTACATGATTAATTTTGGGTCATTGATAGCTTAAAGTGCCACACATACTGTAGTTAACACTGTAACAAGATCTGCAAATTTGCATTTGTAAAAACTTCAACTTGTAATTTATCAAGTATTTTAAGCCATTAGCTATAGTTACTATAATAGTGCTCCATTATTTTTACCTACCACAACTCAAAGAAAAAAATATTAAGAGGAACTTCATTGCTTAACCACTAGAAACCTTCTCATCTTCTCCAAGACAGAACATACAACTAGTCATCACTCTGAACAAAAAATAAGTAAAATTAAAAATTTTAAATAAGCTGGTTTTCCTTTTAGAGAACATTTGAATGCTCTGCTGTACACAAAAGAACCATAATCCCTAGACTGAGCAGCCATGGATTGCTTAAGATAAATTGAAGATATTGCCGCAAAAGGTAGATTTGAAAGATCTGGATCACAAGACCTAATTAATTCTTAGTGTACTTCCTTTGATATATTTTTGTCTAAAATGTTTCATTTCTCTTCTATAACAGGAAGGTATTCACGTGACAGTAGTAGTCTGAGAAATGTAACTGTAAAAGGCCATAATGCAATTCTTCATAACTTCTCGGTTTTCATCAAATTGCAGCTCCTTACAGTTTGATCTGGACTCTGGCATTGTACTTCTGTTCATTCCATCTTACACTTTATTATGAGTGATAAAGAATATGTGTCACATGATAATAATTCTATTAATAATTGAGTTGTATATCTGTTATCAGAATAAAAAAAAAAAGACATTTAATCTCTTTTGGGAGAAAAAAAATTGTTTTGCTCAATTTACATCAGCAGACCTGTTCACTTAATGAGGAGCGGACCTGTTGATAAGCACAGTACACTCCAGGACTCCATCCATTATTTTTTCCCAATAAATAATCCTACTCCCAGGACAACCTCACTGTAAACAAAGCTTCCCCATATCTGAAGTAGGATTATAGTTTGTTTTACTGTGTCCCAGTGCCCGATTTAGGGTCTTCATCCTATTTTGCTGAGGTAGTGAAATTCTATTACAGAACTGAAAATCAGGTATTAATTTGGAAGCATACTGTTAAGGGTAGCAAATTATTTTTAAGGAAAGCTTTGCTATCAGTGAATAAAAGGATTTCAAACTCCTATCAAAAACCAGCATTTTAGTCCCATCTCTTAGCTGCTGCCTCTTGGATTATTTAGAAAACAATTTCCACACAAATGTTTCTCTAACATATGGTTATAAAGAAAAATTGTTTTTAAATGAACCTTTATTAGTCACTGGAAGTTATTAAAATCAGCACTGCACATAGGTATCAACAGAAAGTTCACTTAAAAAAAAAAAAGTGCAAAAATAATGTTTTTTTAAATATGCAAATAAGGTATCAAATTTCTGTCTATTCTTTTTCAAAACTGAATAGAACTATACTTAAAAGCTGAATATTTGAATTTTCCTTTTTCTTTATGAAGATGAAAAACATGATATTTCAAATAATGTTTGAAAACGATTTTCTAGGAAAGTAAGGGCATTCATTTCAGCTTAATTCCAAGACTTCTCTTATTAAGAAATGTGTACCTATGTACAAAATCAAAACACTAAAGGTGAGCCAGCTGAGTTACGTGATGCTTTTGATAAAATGAAGCAGTATTGTCTGATTCATCAGTAATAACCATGCTGCTGACAAGTTAAAGGCACTTGAGGACACAAAACACTGTTGTTGCAGCTTGGAGCTGAGTTGCAGTGATATTTCAATGAAATGACTTCTTTCCAGAAGTGACACTTACACCCCTCCTCCAGATTCCCTGGAGACCAAGACCGCTTCGGTCTGCTAGCTTAACAACCACAAAATACTCAATGTGCTATTTTTTTCCAAGTTGCACCTCCAGATCACATCTTTGTTGAATAACTGACATTTCAGACCATAGGTTTAACCCACTGCCTTCCTCATCATGAGGAATTTGAATGAAGATTTGTGACGATGCTTCTCCCAAAAAGGCGGAAAATGATCAGAGGAAATCTTTTAACTTACACGACCAAGTTATGAGTATCTGATTGATTTTTAATTGATTGGTCTTATCATATCAATGCATTGCTTTTACATTTAAAATTGCTGAAACACAAAACTGCATCTACTGCCTTTTCTCAGTATTTTCTCAACAGCTGTTGGAGTCATGATGATAGGATTGCAAAAAAAGAGAACTATTGCTGCATATTTTTAATATGCACAGTCAAACATGGATAGCTCCTGAAATAATTATTCCAAATAATTTCAAATGGTGAAAAATCATATGACATCCTCTCCATTCAGGTCAAAGACAGGTAGCGAAAGCTGATTTTTAGAAATACAGTGCTTGGTCCACGTATGAGTTTAAGCAATACTCAGACAATCACTGTGCTTAAACCATGACATACTGCACAAAGTGGGCTGATCACTGCTAGTCTTTTCTTCTTGATCCAAAGATGCTCCAATTTGTTCTGTTGATGCTCCACAGAAAATTCACAGTTGATACAAACAATCAAGCTAGTTAGCCTAGTGTGACAAGAATGTCTTATACCCTAACTTCCTCTAGTAATTAAGCTGGTTGGTACAGTGTCTTTTAATCATTTAATCTGTTAAACTAATTTTGTTTTCCAAATATTTTAATATTGCCATGGTATTGTATTCCAGTTCTCATGCCTCTGCACCCCACTCAAGTCAAGTTCTCTCCCATTTTAAGAATATAGTGATTAGTAACAACAAGATCAAAGTTTCTCTGCATCCCTCTGTCTTTTCCAAGTTATGAAACACAAATGAACAAAATACACTGTTGAGCTGAAAGACCAAATTTTGATCATGAAATGCAAATTAGACATGTTTGGGGTTATCCTTAGGTCACCTGGGAGTGATTCAGCAATCTTGGCAATATATGCATACCTTCAGAAAACAAAACAAAACAAAATTAAAAAAAATAAAAATAATAATAATAATTAAAAAAAAAAAAAAAAAAAAAAAGAAGCCAAACTCAGTAATTCCCTCTCTATCCAAAATGCATTTTTACCTCCATACGTAGCTGTCTGGAAAATAAAGCATATGTACAAAACCCTGAATTTTCTTTTAGAAAAAGCCAAACTCCAGAATTTACCTCATGATGAAACTGCTCCTCTGCTCAAGAAATAGTGTATTTGGGTGCTCTTTTCTAGATCTTCATGTCATGAAATTCCTCTTTAATAACCATTACTAAAATACTAACTACAGATGTATCTCTGTATTTTTCAAGGCTGTGCTGTAAATGTAATTACTTTGTCCTAAAACATGGAAATATGTGACTTCACAATATTGTAATATTCACAGCACATCTTCACAGACAAAACATACCAAAGCAGCCATTTAGATTTTTTGAACATTAGCTCCATTGTTGATCAAGTTAGCGGCACACAACACAATACATACTTTTCTTTAGAGTCTCCAGCCTGAATTTCATTACTTTAATATAAGTGGGATTTTTTACATATACAGGTGTTGAAAAATAAATGCATAATTCCACAACAAGTACGTGTTCATTTTAATACACTAAGAAACTTCAATTAAAACCACCACACATCATCATTCTTATTATTCTTATTATTATATTCTCTGTTTTCTTTAAGAATTAAGCTGTTTTCTAAACATCCTGAAGTTAATTCCAGAAACAGAAACATCACCACAAGGCCAACATTTTCAGTAAACTAACAAGCATTTGAAAATTACAGATATATGCTGGAATATCTCAATTTCCATTTAACACTGAATAAAGACTTTAGGAATACTTCCCTACCATGCAACACTAACTAGCCTAGTGAGGGTCATCTCCTCAGGCTCCCGCTACAGCCACACAAAGAGAAAGTCACTCAGAGACATCCTCTGGAGGAGTGTATTTTTTCCCGTCATCTACAAAGGATGTGCAGGGAGATCAGCCTTACCAAGACTGAGGTTCACCTTTGTTAAAATGCTGTATGTATTCAAATATTTTTAGTTTAACTGAAGTGTTGCATGCAATGTATGGTGCCTGGCATTTATAAGAAAATACGGTCTACTACATAGAACTTTCCAGGCATACCTGTAACTTTGGTTTAAAGAACAGCTAAAATGTTTATCTTTTAACATTCAAGTCTGAGAAAAACACTGCAAATTTGAAGAAAAATATTATGAAGTTAAAACTCATGAAAAGCTAGCCTGTAAAGTATCTCATTTTTCTCACATTGCCTGAATATCTATCTTTGGATAAATGTAACTTGTTCAGCACAGAGCTAACACCTCAAAGTGCTAAACCAGAATTAAGTGCTTATGAAGACCTAGCATTTTCGTTCTGGTGACTATTTGCTCTAAAGTAGTTATCTTGGGTAATTTACCAATAACAGGAGCCTGACCTGATACCCCCATGAGGTACCAGAATTCAAGAAAGAGGCAGCCATCCATTCTCAAGGGACAGCAGAGAGCCCAGTCCTCTAAGGACCTGCCTGTATAAGGCTTTTTAGATGTTCTTCTAAAAGCTTCAATATCTGAAATACTCAGCCTGTATCTCAAACACTTTCTATCTGGAATGGTGGTCTGATACACATGTCTGAGACTTTATTATAATTCAGGATATGGGTATAAAAAAAAAACAAACCAAAACAAGAAAATCCGCTAAGCCAAAAAATAAATGGCATTTGCAACCCAGCAGTTCTTCTGCCACCCCACCAAAGAAGTCAGGCAGAACAGCAGAGTCCCTGAAGTTTGACACAAATGGATTACTGAAGATAAAAAACATAAACACTCCCCTTTCTTTGGAAATTACTTACAGTGTCTCACACGAGAAAACAAAATCTGTGAGTGCCTGGCATGCACCCCATGGCTTGCTGAGGACTTGAGCCAGGAACAAACAGCCTCACTGGGAAAAACCCCAGCTTCAGCCACGAGCAAACTCACTGGGTCCCCAAGTCACACTGAAAAGCAAGTAGAACCCAAGTGGTTGTCTCAGGTTGCTTCTCCTCAGGGAACCAATTATTTTACACCCTATGGTGTGAAAATCCATAGTGGTGATAATGAAAACCTGAGTCTTTTAGGGTTAACTAGCTCCTACGGCTGTTAAACACACCTTTAAAATCTTAATATTTTTCTTATTCTATCATTATTAAAGTTTTTAAGTAGTTCCCACATAGATACTGGCATGGCCCTTCCTCCATGCTGCCAGCAAGCCCCGGACGTGAGGAGTGGAGTCAAGGCACTTCTATTCCTGAAGGGATGCCGATTCCACATCCTCCACTTATGCACCCAGCTATCCCACCAGGCTGGTCCATCCTTCTGCAGACCCACATGGAAAACATCAATATTGGTAGTGTATTTTCAAATACATATGTTATACAGGGAACAAGAGACAAAATCCAGCTGATTTAAGACTGATTGCCAAAACTCCTGCTTCACTATGTAATTCTTTGTTGCACCCCATGAAAAAAAAACAAATTCAGATAAAACCAGAAACATGGTATGAAAAATTCCCTTCACAAACTGGCAGAATTATCAGCAGCTGGAATCAGTCAGGTACCTGTCACAAAAAATGGTACTATCCAGCCTTGCTTGTAATCAGCATTTATACATGCATAGATTGCATACAGATATAGATAGGCTTTAAATATGAATTATGGGTATACATATCTTCACTGAAGATTCACATACTATAGGGAAAGAACCTTTATGAAGTTAAGCAGGTATAAAAAACATTATTTATATAAATAAGTTAGGTCACATAACAGTAATCTACAACAAAAGCAAGCACCTTTTCCCAAGCTCCATAACAAAGTGTACAAGTGCTACCCTAACTGTCATGGTCACCTTTGCTTCAGGACAGTGTCCAAGCTGACCTAAGAGACTAGAGATAAATGTTAGTGCTTACTGGTTGCAATAATATATATTTCACTCTACCGAAAAAGCTGGCTTCCTCCTCTCATCTAATACAGAGAGGCTTGCAGACAGGAAAGTACGGATAGATCCAGTTCAGCTGCGCTCGTTGAAGGATCTAAAGTGGATGACACAGCTAGACACCCATGTGTCACCTTAACACCTTCTGGACCATAAAGCTGTTAGAAGTTACTTTAAGCTCAGGTTAAACCACAGCAGTCTAAGAACTATGAAATACACAGGCTAGTAACAAGAAAAAATAAGAATTAAAAAAAATTGAAGTCTACTCCCCATCCTAAACAATCACGAAAAAAAAATAAAAATTGAAAAATTGTCCCCATCCTAAACTACAGTGGTCAAGAGGCATTTTCCCTCTCCATCCTGACTCCAGTATGTCCTTCTATGACACTATTTCTCCTGTCTCTCATAGAGAAAAAACAACGCTTTCACAGACTGGTTGGTTAATTACAGAGCTGGCTGGTCCCAAGTGCTGTGGTATCAGGGGATAATATAAGCTACAAATTGTTGAAGAAAACCGGCACTCTAAGCAGTGACCCCAACTACTAGGTAAATAGTTTATATTATGTTGGGGAAGCAGGCAGCAGTGATACAGACTTTTGATGGGAAATTATACAGCTCTCAATATCTACTGATAAGATTCACAACAGTAAGTGGTAGAGAGTTCACATTCTTCTTCCTTCAGTCTTAAATGGGGGAAGTTTTGACACAGTAAGACCCACTTACAAAAGATGGCTGCTGAGCTACCACCTATAGTACATCCATGCAGTGTTTTGTTAACAGAACAAGGGAAATGCAGCATTTATTGGGATTTCCTCTGAGCAACATCCAAGGCACAGAACTTTAACGCTTATCTATCCCATCATTGCTTCTTCTTCACCTCCACTTCTAAGCCTCTGAATCCCTAGAAACAATTCTAGGCTTTATGCTTTCCAGGGACTTCATCTGATCTCACAAAAATAATCAGGTTTCTGCAGGCATAGGGTCCCATGGGAGGGATACCTATGTTTAGTACAGAAACTGACAAAACTGAGTTTGTGTCATTAATGGATAATTAAGTAGTACTTCATTTAACTGTTTAATCTACTCAAGCAGCCTAAACATAGCAAGATCTGATGAAAAGAAAGGACACAGATTTCTGGGGTGGTTATCTTGGTCCTTTTGCAAATTATTTCAGCAAATCTTAAACCTGCCAACCTTTATGCTTGATGTCCTTCACGCCTCCAAGTTCATGTGACATGAACAGCTACCACATTTAATTCTCCTCATGAACACCACTCCCCAATGATGCAGTGCAACACTGAGCCTTTGCTTTACAAAAGTGACTTTCCAGGGTCTGTTTTCTAGAAAAGAGTCTGTTTTCCTATTCCTTGTGATTACTACTCACATCAATATTTTGATAATCAAAATCATACACAATAGAGGCTGTTCTCCTTACTTGCTAAGACTCAATTTGCTACCCCTTAAAATGGGGAACAAGACTACAGCTTTCTCAAAACTGCCCATGTTGTACAGAAAATGCTTCACACAGTTTGTAAGCAACAAATACTGTTCTGTTACAAGTGTTTTCCTCACTCCTGTTGTCCTCTTAGCCCCTTCATATCAGCACTGTGATATGGAGACCAAACACAGTCAGAACAGATGAGCTGGACAAAGAAAATAATGAGATTTTTTGGGTAACTTGGTAAAAAGCAAATTCAAGAGATACTAGGTAATAAAGTTTCAAGTGCCAGTAATATATAATTTCTACTCAGGTATGTTTTATCTGCCACCTAATTAAAATGTTACCACTCCAGCCTTGAAATCCAAGAGAAAGGTGCAGAGTTTGTATAGCAGAAGGATAACCAAAAGTTTATTTTGGTGGCCCCAGCTTTGTGTTATTGTTGTATAGATATTAGTGGCATATTGTATACTGATGTATGTGTACCTAGATTCACATTTGGTGCAAATATTTCAGTTCAGTGAATGTCTATCTATAGTTAGACCAAATGAAACAACTTGTAATTTGCAGAATGAAAAGCAGTCCAAAACACAGTAGTAATTGTATGAAAAGGTGGCCTTAAACATATACAATATGAAGCTTGGACAAAATGTTTAACATCTCAGGATGAGGTAAAATTATCACAACTTTTATCAGCTACAGCAATGAACTTATACACCCTGCCAATTATTTTTTTAAATCCTCCTTTATGCACAGAACAGCATGCAATTTTAGCATGACAATGATATATGTGCACATGATAAGGCACCATAAAAAATGAGCTTGCATTTTATTACTTGACTTGGTGTAACCACTGTTAAATTCTTCTCATCCTCAACAACCCTTAACTCTACCAGCACGTATTCCTGTGAAATTTGTCAAGCACTCTAGTTCTGAGTGTATGGGTTATTTATTTCTGGGGAAAGAGAGTTTTTAAAATAAAAAACCTGGAAGTTTTGCCATGATATAGTGCCAAGACAAAATTACAAGAGGCAAAGGTGGCTGCTCCACATTTTCAAATTTCAGTTGTGCCATAGTTGGCACATGGAGAGAAAGATGTGTGTGCCTACAGGAAGACTCAGGGAGTATTTAAAACCCCAAATTTGGGGTACTCTTTGCCAGCATCTGCAGAGCTCTCCTCCAGCTGCGATGGATGCTGCTCAGACTCAGGCATGAGGAACCAACAGCGATGCTCCCTTTATCCGCCAGCAGCTGCAGAAACCACACCTGGAGCCTGCGAGGAGGTTTATTTTGGGTGGCCTTTGGAGGTCAGAGGAGGAGACTGGAAGATGTCAAGGCAGTCTAGGACTCACAACAGTCTATATAGTGCAGTTCTGAATCACTTCTATCCTTGTAATTAAAGAAAATACAGAGACAGAAAGTTTAAAATATACCCTGCAAAAGGTATTTTAAAACTGCTTGTTAGTCTCAAAATTGTCTTGTAACCAACATTTCCCTTCAGGGATGAAAATATTTTGCACAGGCAACCTTCCCCAATGCACTTTTTAGGCTGTTGCTTTTGGCTGAGGCCACTGTTACAACAGGAAATAAAAATTATATTACTCAGGAAGGAAGCTAATGAGTTTCCCCTCCCCCAAATGCCATTAGACACTTCCTGAATAAAGGAGAAGCACATTAACATGAAGAATGGTGGTACGTAAGTAACCAGAAGCTGAGCCTGCTGTATGATTAAAGCTACGTACAGTTTCTGGACGGAGAAGGAATATCAGGTAGCTGCTCTAATGCAACACCACCATTATGCTGCCTTATAATGCCTGTGCCAGAGTTTGTCCATTCTGCTTTTAAATGACTCAGAAGCAGTGATGCTTTCATCACTTCCTCTGGGAGAATGTGCCAGGCGATAAAACAACTCCTTGTAAGGAGTGTTTTCCAAGCACTTATGAGTTACTGTATTCATTTTATTATTTTGAATTTAGGGCCGCTTAATAAAACCCCAAATCTGGGCTTTCATTGTTTGGTTTGTTTTGTAGATTTTGGATGTTCTTTAGACTGAGGGATTTCCCAATCTGGGACATATCCAAAGCCTGAAAAATATACAAAATACCGAACACCAAACCTACTGAGGCTCTGTGACTGACCCTGTCGTTATTAGCATTCAGCATTATTCAGCTTTTAAAAATGCAATACCTTTTTCAGTGAACAGAACGTAAATATTTTTGATCTATGCTAAAGAAATTATATTAAGACTTAAATCAAAATCATCAAGTTGATCACATGGTTAATCTGTATAATGTATTTTGCACTGTATATAGTTTAATTCATTCTTAGCATGTTTAGTTTAAAATCAAGCTACTGTAAATACTTTAAGGAGTGATTGTGCAAAAACATACATAAGTACCATCTGAAGTGAGTAAAATACAAAAGAGTGAAGAAGTTTTGCATCTGTTTAAAGTCTTCACAGGAGCAAAACTTCCATGTAGAGGAGTACCCTTTCATTAATGGTTTGACCAGAAACACACAGAATATGTGAGTGTGTACCTTTTCAGCATGAGCTGGGCATTTCTGACTACCTCAGCATGACCACCAGTGAAAACTACTGTGTGCTTCCAGGATAAATGCCCATGTGCCGTATGGCACTTAATGTTAACTATAATGATCTCTTGGTCCTTTCTTCTCCTCTTTCCTCTCCAATATTTTCAAGACAGTACCTGCAACCCCACTTTTTATGCTTTGGCCTATTCTGTTCTCACTTCTTTTTCTTTTCAATAGATTGCTTGTTTCATTCTTTGAATGTTCCCCTCAATTCCTTGATCCACTACTCCTTTTACCTCTTCTGATAGAGTTTAGTTGCTGAGATTTAATTTGATGCTAAACAAAATAACCAAATTTTTAAGCTTAACTCTTACTGTCAGAAACAAATGGGAAATAGAAGTGTCCCTATTTGTACACTGTCTGGATCATACACACAGCAGCACACAGTCCTTATCAGAAAAAAAGATAAAGGTAATGAGGAGCGAACAACTGTTTGCCATAACTTCTCTCAGTATTTGTACTGTGTAACTTCTCCTGTATCTAAACACTGTCTCAGAATTACTTTACAAACTATTTAGTTAGTTTTAATTTCAAACAACACATACAGTGTAGAAAACAAAATAATTAAGAGCTTAACTTACATGATTTTAATTTTACACTTCCTTTTCCTACTGTTACATTACATGCATTATTTTACTGTACTTACATTATAAAATAGGGCCATTTCATAATCACACTAAGACATTTTAGAGTGTGTCTCATGCTGGGATCTTAACATTTCACCAGTAGCTAAGACACTTGGCTTTTCATCTTCCAAGGAAATTAAAACACAAAAATACGCCAACATGATATAGTGCCATTGAGACTCAAGATTTAATTACAGGATCTTATTTTTTAAAGATGAGTCCCTGCAACATGTTTAAAACAACAAAAATGCATTATTTAATCAATATTGATTAAATTTCTTTGCTATGCATTTCAGATAAATGTTGTATTAGTGATGTTAAGGTACAACACTTAAAAGGCAAAAAAAATAAAATCTTCCTTTTCCATTTGTTCACCTGTTCAAGAAGTACAGCTATTATTTCCAGCCAAAACTTGCAGCTTTTGGCTACAAAAATTCAGAACAGACCTAAGCAGTGTTTTGAACAACAAAACTAGTATAAATCATTGAAGAGAATCCCTCCATGAATTAGGAGGACAAGCTGGTCTGAGGCCAGCCCTACTAGTCAGTGTTAACCAGATCTTGTTCACACTTACCCTACCTAAGCTGAGCAGAATGTCTTCAAACATTGCAGTGTGGACAGAAACAACCAACGAATGGCACCCAGCAAAACAAAAAGTACATCCATGAATAAAACCTTTCATGTCTCTCACTCTCCAGAAATTAAATGTTAGTGAACAGTTAAATTTCAGCACTTGTTAATTCTACAGAAAAGCTGAGCAATTCTGCAGGGAATTAACACTAAATTAACCAAAATTTATATTTTTCCCCAAAAACTGATTGCTTTTCTTATGTTTGCAACACTCAAACCATTCTGTAGTATAACTTTGTGCAAGAATATAACTGGTTGGGCATGTTGTTTCACACTCCTCACAAAGGTTGTCATTAATCACCTGCCAAACACCTAACAGTTTGCAGCTTCTTACATAACAGAGCCTCTACATCTGTGGTTTCCAGTATCAGCATATTGTCCTAATCAGAGCATAAACTGTAAATACACAGAACGTTTTCCCACAATTTTTATCAGTTGTAGCTCAGCAACACAAAATCTAAATCTCACACAAACCCCTAAATCGTCAACCCAACTACTCAACAATCATTTTTTGTTAATTTAAAAGCCAATAAACATTACATTAAAATATGAACACACTAAATCATTCAATTACTCTGTGGTTTTTCATTTTTTTTTTCCTGATAACATGTTGCAAAGCAAGCAAAAGGAAATAAAGATCATCCCAAGATTGGAAAGGTATGAAAGTTGCACAGGTATTTATTTTAAAACTACTGCATTCTCCAGGAGACAGCCCTCTACCTTCCTTGCAGGTGATGCTCTGAGCCTGCTAGCCCCAGCCCAAAACACCGTGTGTCTAGTTCTCTGTTACAGAGAGCAAATATAAACCATGGGGACCAAACATAAACTCTGCATCTCTAGATATAAATTATAAGGATTTGAAAGCTGACAACCAAAGAGAGCAAGAAAACTTTATTCTACCCGGTTTTTTTCCTCCCTGAAAGGAATGGACTTCCTAATAATGAAGTAATGAAGCAGTAATTACTCTCACACCCTTATAATTCATTTCACATTCCTTGTCATGCTTTCTGTTGAGAAAATTGCACCAGTATGCTAAAAAAATCAGAACTGCTTCAAAATCCATTTTAATTCAGTAGGATTTTTCATTTGTTGCCTATTATACTGACACTATCACTTAATATCCATATGAAGAGCAAGTTTCTTTTCACCTGGAGATCTCCAAAGTGCTGGGCACAGAAATCTGTTTATCTTTAAGGTATTCAACATCTTTGAAATTAAGATGCAAATATTCAAAGAATGCCTCCCACACCAAGCCTAAAGATAGTAATGTTTCATTCCCATTGTGTATTTTGAACTCCAGAGCTGGCAGTTTTGGATTTCTGAATTTCTGAGTGCACTGGGTTTACTTCAGAAGATAGAAAAGACTGCACAATGATTTCATCAAAGCTCAAAAAATATTAACCCTTATTTAAAGCGTTGTTCATTTTGCCTTCATATGTCTTACTGCATCTCAGGAGAAGACCCACCTTTTCTATAGCACTTTAACTGTTTGGTAAAGCATAAACAGAGAATTTGTGTAGTACTAAGTCACTGTTTCAGATTCAAATGATACAGCAAAAACCTTTTGAACCAAATTTCTAGAACTAAAACATCTAACAGTCCTGAAAAAGTGAGTCAAATTGAGCTTAACCACTGTAGTTAAGACTTTAAATAATGCAACTGAAACAGAAAATCTTAGTATTTAAAACTAATATAGTCTGTTTTTACAGGGTTGTTTTAAAGCTGAATCCCTCACAATACTATGAGGCAGTGGCACATAGCAGTAATGATTATTGTAGCTTTATAGCAATGGCCATTATAATAATGGCTATCCAAGATTTTAAAACAAACAAACAAAAATATATCAAAGAAAAAAAAAATAAAAAAAATAAACTATCATCAAAATGAAATGAAAGCCTTTCTTGACTTTTATTTTCAAAAACAGTAAACCAAGCTTCCCTGAAAAGTCACCTTGTAATTATATGGTTTCTAACAGCTACAACCTCGCATATCCATTATGTATTTAAATAAATACAAGTTTCTTTGGTGTAGTAATAACAATGAAGAGTATCTTAATATAAATCAGCAGTCTGTAGTTGCAAAAAAAAAAGAAAAAAAAAAAAATCTAGACCAAGCAGGATATAACTTCTCTGGGGACCGAGGTGGCCTTGTGTGTAAACTGTCAACTCCTTCCTCTTCCCCCAGCAGCAGGAAAGGAAGCATTAAGGGTGGGGCATCACTTACATGTCTTACAAAAAAATGCTAGGGATCAATGACATGATAGAAAACATCCCTATACCACATACAGAAATAAATTTATTTTATTCAGCAGAGAGAAAAATAAAAGCCCTGTAATTACTGTATTGCTAGCTGACACAGGAGGAAAGCGGTGGAGTAAATGCACGCACTATGTAAATATAAAAATGTATGGCTGGACTTCTTGTACTGCTTGGTACTCTAGTACAAGGAGGATGGGGTGGGAGGGGAGGGGGGAACAACACCTTCAGATAGTGTTCTTCTTAAAAATGGAGAAACCTGAAAAGCCAACATTTGAGGGAAGAGCATGCACTTAGAGACATCCACAGTGCTTACAGCTGTGCCAACTAAATCTCACTTAATGGGATTTCAGTTAATTTAATTAAAAATTAAGTTATATTGGAAAAGAAACTTCTTACTCTAAAAATATTTCATTTATGACTTTCAAGACACTTAGTTACTGAGGTTGCAAGTTCTATGCAGACAAAACTGACAACAGAGAACACTAAATTCTTGAAGTTCTTTATTTCCACTGAAGTCAGTGAATGAAATTAGAGCTTGTACTGGGTTGAGTGAGTGGTGGAGTTTTTTGGTGGCAGTGGAGGGGGCTATAGGGGTGGCCCTCTGTGAGAAGCTTCTCGAAGCTCCCCCAGCTCCAAGTCAGCTCCACTTCTGTTTGGGAAATTGAGCCAATCAGCTGTGCCTCTGCGATAACGTATTTAAGAAGGGACGTGGTGACGGGCAGTGGGACTTGTGAGGAGGAGTTGCTGCAGCTGCATGAACACCAAGGTCAGTGGAGGAACGGAGGAAGAAAGGAGGGGGGAGGTGTGCCGGAGCAGAGACCCCCCCTGTATCCTGTGGTGAGAGGGCAGGGCGGACCCCCCTGCCATCCATGGAGATCTACAGTGGAGCAGACAATGATTTATGGCCTGTGGCTTCTGCTCGGTATAATCAAGGTGCTGTGCCCGAAGAAGGCCGGGGTCTCATGGGAAAAGGCAGCCCCACTGCTGTAATTCGGCACTGGGAGGAACTCATGTCAGAGAAAGTTTGTGGAGGACTGTCTCCTGTGAGAGGGGGACCACGATGGAGCAGAAGGAACAAGTTCCAGACACTCTCCTCACCGAAGATAAGGGAAGTGGCAGCACTGACTGCACCCCCCATTCCCTGCCCCTGCGCCACTGGGGGAGGAGGTAGAGATATCGGGAGCAGAGCTGAGCCCGGGAAGAAGGGAGGGGTGGGGGGAAGGTGTTCTCAAGATGTGGCAATGCTTCTCACTGTCCTACTCTGTTACGTGTTGTTAGTGTCTGTAATAAATGCATGTTCTTTTTTTCCCTTCCCCTAACGAGTCTGCCTTTTGCTCGTGATCATAAAGGGGAGTTTTTCCCCACCCCAGTCCTATCTCGAACCCCAAGCCTGGCTCTCTGTCCCTTCTCACTGCCAAAAGAGAAGGGAGAGAGAGCTGCTGCATTGTGGTTGTCTGCCAACCAGGCCTAAACCACGACAGAGCTTAAGAAGTAATTTTAGAAAAGTCCAAGGAGGAACTTTACATTGTCTTAGAGAAACATTTTCAGTTCAGCAGGTTCATATCTTAGTGTAACTTTTCTTCTAGTTTTAACAAATGATAATCTGTCTGTGCCAGGCCTCCACAGGCCCCTAAGCACTAGCTCTTGCCTGTGGTGGTTTCGTAGTAAGTTCAGAGAGATTTCCTTTCACAATAGGCTCCTGGGTTTCAAGAGAGCTTTAAAGATTGTATTTGTTTCAAAGACATTTGCTTGAAGTCTTTGTTCACGGAAAGAATAAATTCGCTGTACCATGTACCTTTACACCATAAAAGGCATCTTCAGTTGGACAGGCTGATACCTGTGGCCATTCCTAGCTTTGAGCACCATCAACCCTTACGGGTTCTCTCTGCAGAATCAACAAGGACATGAAGGTCTTTGTGAGCAATAAAAGACATTGAACATCCCACAGAGGCTTCTCCAGATTTTTATTCAAGAAACTTGGAAGTAACCTCATTTGAGAGGATTAGGGATAAAGTTCAAGGATTATGGTGAAAAGATAGAAAGACGATGCAGGACTTTAACAAAACCTAGCTACACTTCATCACCACAACAGGTATCCTTTCTCCTCTTCTGGGAGAAACAGTCACCTAACATGCAATTCAACTGAGACCCACTGAAGACTTAACAAACATATTGCTATTCAACCTGCTTTAGTGGAGGCAGTCAGCGCTGCTCTTCTATTTCCATAAAAGCAAATTAGGATGAAACATGCATATGATCAGATAATTCATGCAGCAAAGTATCACAAAGCAATTGTCACTACATCAAAAAGAGAGCAGAAAGAACTATCAAAGGAGAATATGGCCAGTGCACAATGTCTACTGTAATCCTGTGAACCTCTAAAACATGCTTAAGAAGTCGGGTCCTTACTCAGCCTAATCCAACCCCTTTGCTCACAGCAGAACTGCTTACAGCAGGACTGGATCCAGTCAGGTTTTGACTGTCTCCAAGAATGCAGACTCCACAGTCTCTCTGGGAACCTACTCTAGCATCTGACTACTGCCACAGTAAAACAGTTTTCTGTGATGTCTAAATGGAATTTCCTGTATTTCAGTTTGTGCCCATGTATACTAACTCATCTCAGTTAACAAGATCTTGTATTAACTTGTGCTCAATATTCAAGTTACAACAGACACACACTAAAATGAATTAAGCACTGTACAATGACTTCTGCTAGCTTCAAAGGGTATCTCCAATTCACCACATGATATCACTTAAAAAAAAATTAAGTCAATTCTACATGTATGGCTGTCACCTCATGCAGAAGAGCAAAAATGTGGTCAATGCCAGTAAAAGAAACAGTACTTAAAAGAGTTTCCTTAGGTAATATGTACAATTCAAGTAGGGTATTGAAAAGAAATTATTTTTCACCAGACTTTGAATAGAAATATAATAGACCCATGAGTAGAAAGTATTCTTGTTGGCCTCACAAAGACATTCCAGCGCTGGTTGTCCAGTTCACAACTCTGAATCCAAACTCGAAAACAGCACTGAGGCTCTTTGTTCGATACGATTATTTTTACGTTGCTTCCAAGAGTCTGTTATTTTAGTATTTCTTTTTCAAAGGAATTCACTGAAACCCCACTCACTTCAAACTTTGAAGACAACCAAGGTGACTAGGGCTCAAAAATTAAAAAGCTGGATATTGCAATGACCAGGAAGGACCTGGCCCTTTCATCAGACAAACTGCAGGATTCAACTTTTTCCTGTACACTTTTGCTTAAAGCAAAGCGAGAATACAGTATAGCATGTGTTTCAAGTAGCCTGTCACTTTGGAAGCCATGCATTCATCTCAGCACTCAAATATATGTGCATGGCTGTAGAGCCACCATACCTCTATTATTACATGGCAGAAGGGAAAAAGGATTGAGTAAATCTCTAGAAAATACTACACAAGCTCACAGTCACAATTTTTCAGTGTTTCCAGATATTCACTAACTTACCCCAATTACAGCAATTTTAATTAGACTAATATAATCATGGAGTGACCAGAGCTAATTAGATAAAACTAGCCTGGTTTAAGTCAACCTGTCTGCCACTTCTGACACCTTCATAGCTGGAGAAGTGATGAATGTACCCCAGAAACACCTTATCCACTGATAACATGTACCTATTGCTATGGATGCAAGTTATTAGCTAGTGCTCATTGTGGTATTAATTTAAAAAAAAAAAAAAAAAGTTCACTGAAGGAAGAATAACAGTTTAAGTCAAAAAATAAAATAAGTAATACTAAAATATAAATTTTTAAGAAGAAACCTATTGAATAAAGTTCCAATTCAACAATGTTATGATGTGTTATGAGGATCTAAATACAGATGGAAGAAACCAACCTGTGAATAAAAACATTTTCCAGAAAAGTGTTCTGGAGGTATGAAATTTACATAAGCTTGACAGTCAGCTGAAATAGAAAGGTCTTGACCAATTTCAAAGAGAGGAAGGAAGGAAGAACTCCCTGGATGTATAAAATACAAAGGAAAGACAAAGAAAGGTACAAGCATGCCTTAAGATTATTACATCGTAAGTAGTCTTTTCTTCATAATTAAACATAATTTAGTAGTCTAATTTAAAGACAAGTCCTTAACTGAAGAGGTATGAATATGAAGGTATGTAAAGCAAGTCCCAAAACCAGAATTAGAAAACATTTTCTTTTTAGATTATTTAAAAAATTAGCTTTTGATTATCACCTACTACCTTTATTCCTCGAAGTCTGCAGAAGTATCTGAAAGCATGTGACTCCCTGATAAATAACTAAAATTAGGACCTCATCTGATGTTGAAACATTACCCATAGCAAGTATCTCACAACTTAGGTGCTGTGCTGTATGTGAAGAAGTACAAAAACCAGTGACAGACTGTATTAAATCTAAAAGTTACTTTTTTTCACTTGAACAAGCATTATTAAAAGCATGTCTGCATTTCACATTTTCTGCAATCAAATAAAAGAAAGAAACTGAAATCATACAATCCTTGACAACATCTGAAAAGTCTTCATAATGCTAAGGAATGCTCAAGAAAAAATTGTTTTATCCATGAAGGAATCTTGTCCAATGACACTCTGCAGTCATTCTTGTACCTATGGTGTACACCTTCTGTAGTTATAGAAATTACAAATCTGGAACAAATCCAAACTAGGTGGAAGTCTCCTGAAACATGGCAAAGCAGCTCTCCACCTCTAAACCAATATATAAAATTACTATCCTATTACTATCAAATGAGGTCACTTTCACCATTATACTTAATTTGTCTTGCAACTCCAGAAGAAAATACTTAATTTCTTCTATACATGTATGGAAATCTCATTAATAACAACAGAATTTTCACATCAACAGGGAGAAATGTATCAGTTGAGTCACAAGGACTTCAGAGAATCACAGAATTTCTCGTGTTGCCTTTTCCACACACACACACACACACACACAATATCTGCATATGCTCCCCTTGAAATGATGGGGAAACAATTCACAGGTCTCAGTAGTTGAGCAAAGATTAAAAATAAATATGGGTCATTAGGATTTTTTAAATTAAAATTTCAGGTTCACACTGTGCTTTATGGGAATGGCAGTACCCAAAGCTGCTTGATCTTAGGTGTTATACTGAAAAGATTGATTAGAGGAGCACAGATCTGCAAAAAGAAATATTATCAATTTGATTCCAAGATAAATGATAATCAATGCAAAAGAAGTGCCAATACTTAAATCAATTCCTCTTAAGATTGGGCCCTTCCAATCTACCTTTCTACTGCAACCAGATTAAATGGAGGTTGTAACGCAAACAATTTTAGATTTTCAGGGATTTAACCCTCTGATGCATGACAAACACTTCTCTTGTATGGGCTGTACTAATGGCTAAAACCAAAGACGATTATAGTGATGATTCTAATCAACAGAGTTTCTCACAGAGACACTACATTTCCCATCAGGCAACATCCCCCAGGATAACTTGACCAACAAACAAACAAACAAACCCACAAACAAGACCAACAAACTCTGGTTGTCCAGCACAGGTAGGATAATTAAAAGAGCTTAGAAGAAAGGCATTGTTTCACACACACAAACCCAGTCTACATGGTTATTTGGTGAATTCAACATTTTTCACAGTATGGCTATTTTACAAAATCATAATAAAATTTAAAAACAGATTTTTAGCATTCTAATAAGGAATAATATCTTGTTCAAGCATGTGTTTTTACAAAATTCAAGTAATTTCCTTTTCCAATAGCTCTTAAATCAAATTTTTAAGAAATCGAAACATTTCTGCTTCAACTTAAGTATTTACAGTAATGATGTACACCTGTAAGGATACCAGGTGATTGCTGCCAGAAAAGGTTAACATTTATTTTGGCATTCACATGTGGTTGCATTATTTTATTAACCAAAACCAAAGACTGACCTAATCACTGCTGAATAAAACACAGCTTCTGCCCATCATTTCTCCCCTCAAAAATACAAAAGAAAATGTTGTCATGGAAACTAGTCTATCCCAAAAGTATACTGCATTTTGCTAAATCCAAATTATACTAGTATCCATATTCCCCTTAATAGTAGAAACAACCTAAATTCTTTGCCACGTCACATATCATGCTATGCATGGCCACAATTCAACACAAGTAGAAACAGCCTAGTTCTTAAACAAATTACTAAGTAATGTTAAGAAATATATTTAAATTATTATTTTGCTAGTATGTTAAGTTATAAAATCTTGAAGCAAATATGAAGATGAATGGCAAATCACAAAATACAGAGAACACCAAGTAACTGAAAAATCACAAAATTTTTTTGAGAAGAGTATGAGTGTTCATGCTAGCCTTTGGCTAATTTTCCAGTACCTTCAAATGGATACATTATTCCAACTAATTTCTGGACCTAAGTGCTGTGTATTTACGACAGAGAATTATGCATTTGCTGTGCTAAGCTCAAAATCTTTAGATAAAAGAAAACTAAAGCTGAAGAGCATTAATAGTGATCGTATTTCTATACAGAAGGCTCCCTGTAAGATGTTCACTGTATTTCTGTGTTAAAGACTGTATTTTATTAAGACTTCATTGTATAAGCACAAAATTTGATGACAACTTCATGGTACTTCCAGTCAAATTCAAAACAGGATGTAAATAACAGCAACGTGAAGGGAAAAGTGTAACAGCAATCACATGAACTGCACTTGGCCATGAACACAGCCTGATCATTAACTACAGATCTATAAAATGATGATAGTATGTGGGTCAGATATCTTGTGCTATCTTTCCATCTTGGACTTACCTGAATCCTTCCAGTGAGCAAGCTCCTCGGACCCCTTTGAGCAGAGCTCCACGGGTGAGCCAGCACAGCTCCCAGCCTCGGCAGCCCCGGGGACCTGCAGCCTCCCTTCCTGCAGCGTCAGACTCAGTCACACTCAGTGCTTGCTCAGCGGGGTGCTCATGACAGGGGGGGTCTCTGGTCTCCCCCAGCAATACCAGTGTTTGTTTATACTTGTGCACACATTCACATACAGAAACACCCCAACTTAGATTAAAATCCCATTTATTTTCATAGGGATATCACAAATACTGAGGTGTTTTATACCTAAAGTCTTCTCATATCCAAATACTGGATTTGTTTTGATCGTACATGTGGAATTAGTTGCTTTGCACAGTATTACAAAATGAGTCAGTAACCAAATCCATGAATCTAGCTCAGAAACATATTGTTTGCTTGTGTGATCATAGATACACATCTTCCCGGATACTACAATCACAAAAATAATTTGTCCTTCTAATACTATTTCTCTAAAGTCTGAGATGAACCATCTTTGTATTTACCACAGAATCTACTTGGTAAAGAACTAAGTGCTATCACAATGTCCTTAGGGTCCTTCAAACACCACTGAAGATGAATGAATTCAAAACGGCAAAAGCTTGCTGAAATACTGCGATTTTAAGTAAAGAAAAAAGTTTTTCTTTGTACTTTAAGAAGCACTGTGCAAAAGTCTCATATTTGAGGTAAGGATGGTGATTACATCAACCCAGAGCAATGTACTCAACCATCTACAAGTACAGTCTCAGTGGGAGGGTATTACCTGTCAACCAAAATGAAACAACTACGCCCAAATTCTCATTAATATTTTTCAGCATCAAATGAAAGAGTACCTCTTGGACAGCAAATGACATCCTACTTCAGATTTATTCTTGTTCAGATGTCTGACACTAAATGCACCACTGTGGCTCAGAAAGAAGTCAGAAAGCATTTTGGATCCAGGTGAATCACAGCTAAGCAGAAAAACAGGCTAATGAACAGTAATTCCAACTTGACTACTGAATAGATAAAAAGAATCTTCTCAAAGATTTTAATTACAGACTGTCTCAAGAATATTCATGCACCAATGCGTTTATTAAGAACCCAGTGAAAATGGAAAATGTCTGCCTATTTGAATTCCAACTCAATGAAACACAGTCTCCAAAAATATTCCCCTAAAAGACCAGTACTTTCAGCCTCCACAAAGGAAGACAAGAGCTACAAAAAACTGCTATGGAACAACCAAGAAGGCAACATAAGGAGAGGCATAAGAAGACTCTAAAGTCCCAGTTTCAATTCTTTCTACCTTGCAACTGACCATCACCAGGAGGCTCAAACAGTACACTTGGACTTGGTGAACTTCTGCATGGCATGACCCAATGTAAAAACCTTGCACGCAAGCAGCCAGAATCCAAGAGGAAGTTTGTAACAGCTGGCAGAGAAGCACTAGTGATGGGACTGGGGAGCCTTGCAAGTTTCTGAAGTGCTGGGTGGTAAATAAAGCAAAGGACTTTACGGAGCAGTATATACATTTGCCTCTGTCTCCTGCAGCATTATACTTCTTGCCCAGCTTCTCCTTTATCCTGCTCTCCCTACACTCTTCATCCCTGTATTTCTCATGTTCTTGCTCTCTGCTTCTCTGCTGTCTGTCCTTCAGGCTACCACATGCACAGCCTCAAGGTGTCTGTAGTCAGCATTCCTTCTCCACTGCCCTCTCAAGGATGGCTGGCAAGAAGTTTTCTCCCATCTCTCATATGCTTATCGTTTTTCCTCAGGCTTGCTTCTCATGGGACTCGGTATGCAGCTTCCCAGGGGTCATCCAGCTGATGAAGAGCCACTGATTTCTCTTGAATTTGTATAAATCATACTGTCAGAAGCATTATTCCCCCCAAGTTAAGCTGCAAATCTATGTGAAGATGAATTAGGAAAGTTTACTGGAGATAGACAACTAAAGCCTTTAATCACACATAAGGCAGTTAAATGTAGGAGGACTATCTGAAGAACCACCACAACCTGATGCACTGGAAATGTGTTTACTGGAGGGTCCTCCTCCTGGGGTTTCTAGCAGGAATTCATTAATCATGCCAACACATGCCTGTGTTTGCAAATCTATGAAAAAGACAGCAGTTTATGTTTCTTAAATACCTATTAATCATTGTGAAATATATGCACAGACAACTCTGGAAATTGATTTTTTTTTTATTCAACAGATGTATTAATATATCTGAATGTAATTTATTTTGATGATCCGTGATACATCTGGCGCTTTTCACAATAGTTCAAGCACCTCTGCCAAAAATGATGTAAAGGGGGGAAATCAACCTGGTGTTCACAGTTCTGTTTCCATGATCACATAGAATTTTACCTTTCTTACAAAAATAAAGTTACTGGGAAGTACAACTGTGAAGTAAATTCAACCTCCCCTCCAGGACACTCTGCTTCTCCTTGATAATTTAGGCAATCCGTGTCAAAAGGGAGACAGTGGTTTTGCTATAATGCCACCTATTTACTGAGAAATTAATAATCAAAAGATAGTACTGAAGCTGCTCATCGGGGGATTAACTAAACCCCGATTTCAAACTTTAAAATGCCATATCTGTCTAGCAATTCAAGGAAGTATATTCCTTTCAAAATCATGCTGAAGTGGCCTGATAGCATCAGGCTGTCTATGATTTTGACAGGCCACCTTTTCTGAACTTCAGTTTTGTGGCAGCTCAATCTCAAGGTCAACAAAGCTGGGAATAAGGAGAAGGTGGTAGATTCTATCATGGGCAACCCAGTCCAAGTAACTAAGCTATGCCAATGAGCAAGAAGATCACATCACCTTACACACCGGGGATTTGGATACTTAAAAAAGACCTTCTAAATCAGGTGTCAAAACTTGTGTCAGATCACAAGAACTACTCTAAAGCAAGAAAAAAATAACGTTTATGGAATGTGTTCACTAGATAGACACTCTGTACAAATTTTTTTTAAAATAACTGTAATTATCAAAACAAATAACCATAATGGTAGTTTTCTGTTCCACAATCTCCCTCTATACGGATTTTCAAGAATCCCCAAATGATGTTGTAAATGGAATGGCATACTTTGGGAGCAGGCTTTAACTTTTTCTTTAACATTTTAGATGCTCAGTGAGAACATGAACAGAAATGTGATTTTAAATACATTTAAAGATGAAAACCTGACATGGTCCACTGTCAATAGCTGACTTTGGTGAGACAAATAACAATTTTAAATTGTAGAATATATCATACCCAAGTAACCTCCACTTTCTATTTAACAGTCTTGTTTACAATGCTTCAGCTGTATCAAAGTAAAACTCTGTCTCTTCATACAGTCTGCAATCTCACAAGCCCATCTTGGAACTACTTGAAAATGGAGAAAATTTTACTCAGATTTCTATGGAGTTTTCTGAAGTCTGTAAAGTTCACTCATGGGAATTTCCATCCTAGGACTTGAGATATATTCAGGGATCCTACAACTAATGAAACATGATGTATTTGTTGTTGTTAACCATCCAAACTGGATGTTCTCTGAGCTATATTTAAACAAATTATGTCTCTTTCCCTCCCCCCATGCCAATTCTTCATTTGTTTGTATTTAGTGGCTATTAAAATAAAATTTAGATAACCCACACTTTAAAGTTCTTAGTATTGTGGAAAACACTGTTCCAACTCAGGACTTCACAGTAGATATAAATTACTATAACCTTTCATAAAAGAAAGAGATGGATAACCTCATTTATTTTTTCTGAATTTAGGTAGCCACAATCGAGGCATATAAAACCATAGATCATGTACGGAAATCTATTCCTTTATTAATAACAAGACTTGAACACAGTAAGTGCACAGAACTCATTACACGGATTAGAGTCTACAACTTGCTGATATTTAAGCTTCTACATGCACATTACTAGCCTAGCCATAATCTGTTCTTGGGGAACACAACAGTCTATCAATTTTATATTACTGGCAAAACAAAACCAACATCATTGTTTGCTCAACACTATTCAATACACTTGTCTCTGACAACTCTACACCAAGCATTACAAAGTAACACCTGTACAGAGTTAACACTGACAAATTTTAGAGTGACTGAAATATTGTGCCATTTCCCCATAAATTCAGCGAAAGTAGTGACTAAGACAGAATTGGTGTGACAAAACCAGCAGATTATTAGGAGCAAAGGGAGCACTGATGGCAATTAATCTGCCATTATCCTTACTTTTATTTAAACGGTTGAAACTTCTTGTCTCATATTTTCTGTCTTTTGTATTTAACTCCATCTGTATATTCAACTTTCTTCCTAACTTGTTTGTGTTGCACTTTCTGGTTCCAGGCTAACTGTATTTCCATACCACACTATGCCTAGTAAACTGGAAGAGTACAGAAAGTCCTTCCACCACTTTGCAGAAGCAAAACAGGAAATTTTCAAGCATCACTGATAAATACTATCTGTCTGCATACAACACCCTATTTCCTTAGGCTGCTGAGAGAATTTCAAAATAGGCAGTATTATTTACATTAATTAGCAGTCCCAGCGCTCTCAGCTACTCCTTGTACAAGAAATAATCCTAGCCCTTAATCATCTCTGCAGCCCATTGCTCGACTCATTCCAGTAATTACTTTTCTTGTACTGGGGGATCCAGACCTGGGCACAGCACCCCAGATGTGTCTCACCAGGGCCGAGTAGAGAAGTATAACCTTTCTCAACCTGCTGGATACACATCCCTGGCTGCTGCTGGCTGCCTTCGGTGCAAGGGCACACTGCTGGCCCATGGCCAGCCTGGTGTCCACCAGGATCCCCAGCTCCTTTTTGAAAAGCTGCCTCCCAGCTGGATGGTCCCCAGCCTGTACTGGCACCCAGGATTATCCCTCTTCAACCATCAGGACTTTGCATTTCCCTTCATTGATCTTCACAAGGTTCCTGTTGGCCCATTTCTCCTGCCTGTCAAAGTTCCTCTGAATGGCAACATAGCTTTCTGGTGTATCAGCCACTCCCTCTGCTTTGTATAATCTACACTCTAAATGAAGTATTTAATTTGAGAACAGTCATACCACATTTGCTCTTTCACAGATGGGAAGCAACTAAGATTGAACTCCTAATTCCCCCTGCATACAGGAGGCATTCCTGGTGAATTAATTACCACACTAATTGGTACTTTCCTTAGAAACAAGCTGAGATGGGGCTATTGCTCCAAGTGCTCTTGCACTACCTCAGAACCCCTATAGTCCCTGAAGAGGACAGACAAAGCAATTGGAAAACTAATCAATATTTATAATGGAGAACAAAAGTAGTGGAGATCAGGACTCTTCCCGGGCACTTAGTCTGCCAGATGAAGATCTACAGGATGTATATAAACTTCTTTTTTCACACCTGTCTTTTCCAAGTCACTTTGAGTGTTTTCTAATTCAAAAAGTTAATTATTCTAGTCAATATTCCAAACTATTTTAAGCATTCCTGGTCTTCAGGGGAATTTCCCCCAAAGTTCTGTTATGACTATGTCATAGTTTGAGCTGATTCTGGGCCTTATCACAAGATATTCCAGGTCACCTAGAGTGGAGGGGTTAGGTATTTTTGCACAGAGCTGTGATGCTCCCTACAACCTGCATGTCCCAATGCCCAAATATGTTATTAATATGTTGTTTCCCATGTCTGGGAAAGCAGGGTGTGGAGGGGAGAGAAAGTACAAGGGACCCATGAAGATAACATAAAGGATGTCAGTCTGTTTTCTGTTTCACAGCAAGGGTTTCCTGCTCCTTTACTGGCTGCTAGCTTATGAATGGCAGGCCATTCTGGACAATTTTTTTAAACTTGAGATGAAATGATTTAGACTGCAACCACTGCATCTTTTTTTATTGGGTCTCCTCTACTTCAACACAACTAAAACATACTAGTATCTTGAAAATTTCTGATCATCTGTGATTTCCAGTGATCAGGCAGATGTGCTTCATACTGCCCTCCTAAAATTATTTTCCATGATAAAACCTCCATCCATGAGAAATGTAGCATCTTTAGAATTTTTACATCTTTCTACCCCAAGGGGAAGCTCTTTTATCAGTGTTGTACAATCTTAACATATTTACTGGCTTCAGGCTTTATCTATTTGAATCAGATTTTAAATTGTCCAAATGTCCAAAGTGGCTTACATTCAAAATGTCTAACAGCCAACTGAACAGAACAAGAGACTGAAATATGGGGTGGGACATCTAAACTAACAATAATTGCCAGTTGTAAATAATTCTTAGAGCATGAATCACCTTTCTAGCATATTGCTACTGCCAGCATCCAGAAAAGCTTTGCTTTGAAGAATCTGAAGCAATAGAAAATGTTGGTGCTGCACACTGTACGGTAAGCTATTTAGGTCTGTAGTTGGAGCAAAGATTTCTGTGGGACAAGCAGAGCACTGGACCATACAGAACAGGACTGCAAGAATACAAGTTCAAACAGGATGGATTTGGGAAGCATAGGTGAGAACTGTACATAAAATGGAAACGGGGGACCATACAGAGGGACCAAAATGACGTTCCCAAATGTAAGCTGCAAAACATTTTCTTTTCACTCAGTCTGATGGAAAAAGGCATATATGAGCTAGGCCAGCAGAGCTAGTATGCACACCGTACAATCTAGGGAAGACATTAAATTAATTCATGCTACTCCTAGGCAGCTTCTTTTCTTTGACTGTGGTAACGGCTAAAAATATTCAAAAGCACTTTACACTATTAAGTTAAAATTATATTATTTTACACAAGTATTAAAACTAAACCTTCTTATGCCTTCATCCAACGAATAAAAGGACAAGTTTAAAAACAAAATCCAGCATCTAAAGCTTTTCTTATCAGGCACTTTGTGAGGGTTTTTTTCTACACTGGTAGAGCTGTTACTGAATATTTTTAAACACAAGAGCATTTCTTTTAGTGCTCCTGGACAACTTGGTCAAAATTTAAAGTGAGATTACATTGAAGTTTGTTATTGTCATAATGGCAGCGTAATGTGTTTCAGTGGTTCTTAGAGAGTGTGTCTTCTGGAGTTAAAATTAATTTTACTTGTGATATCACTGAATTATTCCAAAATTACAACCTCTGATGAGGTTCAAAAGGATCCCGAGTTGATCTCATCTATAAACTCTGTATTTTTAAATGAAGGACATATCTAGATACAAAATATGATCAAAGTAACATAAAGAACCACCCAAAATAACAGAACATGTAACAGAAAGTGACATATTTTCCAGCACACAACGTTACAGCAATTCTCTTTACAACTGATATTTTCATGGGGTTAGGTTTATTTCCATAATAAATAGTTACTTAGAAGATTTGTAATTCTGTTTCAAGATAAATATGGTAGGAATAGTTCCCTTTAAGAATGGCTAAAAGATTGCATCAGCAAGCAGGTCCCTGCTGGTATTTTTAACCACTCAGGGCTTGATGTTCTGATATCAAAGATGATTTCATATCAAACTCAACAAATACCTTTTTCTGATGTGACCACAGTGTGAACCCAGTCAGCCTGATTTCACCAGCTAGATGGCAGAGCAAGGGAATCAAGCAGGATCTACTTAACACAGAATCAGAAATATCTGACTGTTGCTCACACCAACAACATTCAGATGGTGTTGCTTCTGCTCCTTCTAAATTTCCATAGATTTAAATTGGAGGAAAAATTCTCCAGCTTTGCTTTCAGCTAAATGTAAGATTTTGACAAATACGTGTACTTCCAAGCGCTCTAAAAAAATCCTACTATTCCAAACTCAGTGAAACAGCTGTACTTTTACAGAAATACAAGATAAAGTTTCATGGTTACAATCCTATCAATTCCATAACACGTTGATATTTTTGCTAAAATGTGCTACCTATGCAGATGGAACATCACTGTTTTGGGGGGTTTTTTTGTTGTTTTTTTTCTTTTTTTTTTAAACATGAATCTTCAATGAAACCAAGGTAACCCTGTACTTTTGGCACCCTTTGCCAGAGTTCAGATTTCTACAAATAGCCACCCTGAGTTGCTGAAATAGCTGAGTTTTTAAATAGCATTATTTTAAATTTTTCACATCAAAAAAAGTTGAACCTAAGAATCATAACTGTGTAGAACACAGGCAAGGAAGATCATAACTAAAATAGAATAATTTAGAGATCTGGAGATTATAAACAGATGACAGAAGGAAGTACTAATGCAAATATTTGCAGCAATCTTAATTAGGATTTGTTATTCTGACATAAAACATTACTTTATGAATTGTGTGTACACATCTGCATTTAATCCAACTGTGATTTATGATGCATACCTTTACACATATTTAGCCAAAACAAACTAACTTTAAAAGTTACACATAAGACTTGAGAAAGAGTGAGAGAGAGGTATCACTCCCATGCATGCCACTCAAGTATGACATTATGCTTTATGTCCAGTAACACACCCACACTGAAAACTAGTAATAACTGGTGCTCAAGTTTTCAGAGGTTGAATTTTACTAGCCTAATTGTTTTCAATGCATAATATAAACTCTAAGTCAAATATGAAGGAGTAGTTCAAAGTTAATAAACAAAAAGACAGGAGAACTGTCTGAGATACTGATTCCTCTAACTTCTTTTGCAAGCTTCTCTGAAGTAAGAAGAATTATAGATTTGTGTGGAGACAAAGAACAATCCCTAACACAAACACAATTTATCCTGCTGATGAGTGTCTCTCCTGTGCAGGCGATCCCAAAGCTTTGACAGACATCCACTTCAAGATCTATTGCTCCAAACCCTTGTCAGAATTTTTCTGACAAGCACATCATGTAAAATCCCTCAAAATCAGACCCGCTAGCCCAGAATCAGTACTTTGGTCAGTGTGAGGCAGCCTGAGAGAAGAGGAGAACATGCAGTAGAATAAAAGTAATTCTTTCAAGGTGTTACACAGAAGGAAATAATCTAAAGTTATTTAGGGCCAGGGATGGGGCCAGGGATAGGGAAAGAATATGCCCTTTCCTTCTCTACATGTCTGCAGTACAAATTGCAACTACAATTTAGTCACTCAAATTCAGGAGATAGCTCAGACTTCTCTCACAAAAATCCACCTTGATGGACCAGAATCATGAATCTTCATGCTGTACACAGAAATACTGATAATGAGAATAGTGAGAACTGCTGTACTGATTCTTTCTTCAGGACTGCTTTCCTTTATGCTACATGTAGCAACAATGATAACGTTTAATTTGACCTAAGAGTTATAAAAATTATTCTATACCCACACTGTGTCTATCCAGTGATATACCTACACTTACTCATATTTGCTTTATATGCACATGATCCTAGTTTTCCTGTAAACAAAACACAGGAAAATAAAGAAATGCAATATCCAGTTGTATTTTCTCCTAGGCTAAAATGTTACTATGTCCAGCCTATACTATATGGATTCCCCAGCTTTAATACTTTATTTTTTTTTTCTGAAGAAAAACAATCGTAACAACTCCCCTTTGCTTCCATAAATTCTGTATGGCTTGAAACTGAGTCCTCAGTTGCTCTCCATTAGTTTTCTTTTTATCCTTAAAATCTGCAGATTTTTGATTCCAGCAATTCTTGCACTGTTACCAGTGTTATTAGTAGAGAGGATAAATATCCCCATTTTAAGATTGGAAGAAACCTCAGAAGGTGATCTACTCCAATCTTCTGCTTAAAGCCAGTTGGCCTAGAGCAAGGACATGTCCAGACAAACTCTGAGTATCTCAAAAAATGACAGCACAACTTCTCTGGGCAAGCTGTGTCAGTGTTTTATCACAGTTGTTATAAGGAAAACCTTTTTTAGATTTATTTGGAATTTCCTATGTTCCAGTCAGACCTTATTTAAATCAATTCACCTACTGATTTTTCAAGGAATTTACCAATTTAATTTTCACTATTTATACTACCTGAAAGTATACGAAATGTATTCTCTGTACATTTAATTTGTGCTGTCTTTTTTTTTTTTTTTGTTATAATAGAATCTTGATCTCAGTGAATACACTGTAAGCTGACATGTAAGCATATGAGCAAATAGCACGGAGCCATCTGCATACCATGAAGAATTTGGGAAGCTTCATATACGCTTTTATGGCAAAAAAATATTGAAAAGCAGAAGACCATTTCCCTCTGTTCATCCAATATAATTCAGTATTTAAGGAAAGGCAGCTATGTTTCACTGTTAAGGACTACAAAAAGTTGAGCGCTTTTTTTCTCTGCTACCTATTAATTGCTCTGTCCTTTCAAAAGAGCCTTATGTATTTTTCAGTACTGTAGCTAAAAAGTTTAAAAACCTGACATGAGAACAAAACAAGGAAAACGCAGTTCAATAGTTCTGCTACGTGCCACATGAAAATTGAAGTGTCTGAAAACAGTGCCTCGCTGTTCTCAGCAAAAGCAGCGTGTCCTGGAGGCACAGTCACCGCTGACTGGGGGGACCTGACGGTGTTGTAGGTGCCATCCAGGCACAACAGCCTGTGCTATTTGGGGCAACATGCCTTTCTCAAAATACAGTATTTTCCATGCTCTGTGAATCTCAATCCCAAATTCAGCCACAGAAAAAGCAACAGAATTACGTTCAAGGTCAATCTGACTTTTTTTTCAATCCCCAACTGGCATTTGAATAAAATATCAAAGTTCCTGCCTAGTAGTGGTAGGGGAGGGACAGTTTCAGACTGCAAAGTATAACAAACCAATTCATGTACTTCAAGTTTTCATTAAACAAAGAGAAGGTTTCAACTGTACTGATTCCATCCAAGGTACAGTAATTTGAATTGAAAATCCCATTTCACTGTAAAGAGAAGAGCTAAGTAAAAACATCTATTAAGATTTACAGCTCAGAACTAAATAAAGCAAATATAATTTCTTAAAGAAACTTACTGTTGAACCGAAGTATCATATTTTCTTTTACAAAACCTAAAGAATTTAAATTACTTGTTACTGTACGCAGAGGAAAAACAGATTTAAACTATATAGAAGTTGTATAAGCTAAAAACAAAAACTATCCAGAAAAAACAAGTGCACACAAAAATCTCCAATGGTTATGATCCCAAGAAGCTTTAACAGTCTGTAATGATTCCTCTTGTCCTACCATATGTTATTTTTGGCAGCCATTCCTCGACAACTATTGTCAGTGCAGCTGATCTGACACTGGGATCTCACTAGCCATTACACCTCCCACAATCTGCAAGCATTAAGTGGAATTTTCTTTTTATCATCTTCAAAGGCACATTTGTGTTTTTTTAGTTTTTAGATCATTAAATGAAAGGAACTGATTAAATGGCTCTGAGATCAAAATTTATCATAAAGGAAGAGCTTCAAAACCCTATCTTACTAGATTTGTTTAAAGACTTTATTACATAAGAACAGCACTGTAAGAATTCAATACAAAAATCCTTGCAAATTCTGGCCTCGCAGATGTAAGTGGAAGTTCTGATGTCTGCCTGGCCAAGACTTCATTTCTTGATTTTGCACTAAAATCAACTTTGAGTGAAAAATCTTCTAGGTGAACATTACAGAACAGACTACAGTTCAACATGAACAGAGCCTGCAAATGCTAACATTTTAAAAAAAAACAAGAAATAAATTAATGACATATGGCACCTTTACTCTGTTCTTATATGTAAATATTAGGCAAAGCAGAATTAAAAATAAAATTCATAATAATGAACTTTCTTGTGGTGACAGATCTAAACAGATTATTAATGCCATACTATACAAGATTCCCATAGTACATAAACTGAATTATTTTATGAATAAAATAAAGAACTAATGCTTTGAGGTGTATAATTTACTGAGATAATAAGAAGACAGTGTTATGGCTAATATTTAAAGGTGAAGGATGTGAGGAATTTTAGAGAAAGAAAAATTTACACTCTAACAAGAGTTTCACTGCATTCAGCTGTTAGACACCTTTCATTGCATCTTTGTCACACAGGACAGTGATGCCCCTCTCCCCAAAGCAGAAGAGTAGCAGTAAGTCACCATAAATCACTACTGATTTAGTGAACCTGTAGAGACAAAGCCCTAAGCACTGCTTCTGCCAGAATTATATTCTGTTATTCATTAAACTTTTCCTTCATCTTGGAAAAATACTAAATATTTTCTGAACTAGCAAAATTTTAAGTTATAGATTAAAAAGTAATTTTCCAAATAAATACCAAAAAAAAGTTAAAGAACTGTCATAACTCTTCTGACCCAAGCCTACCTGTGACCTAAGGAGGTAAAGCCCATGTTAGCTTAACTAGAGATGACCTGTGCAAAGCCTTTATTGAACACTTGGAAGCAGAGGGAAATTGGAAGTCAGGAGAGGCAGCACAGAAGTGGGAAGTGACATTATTTCCCACTACGAAAAGCACTGTCTGCATATGAAGAAACAGAAACAGGAAAGAAAATCAGCAGAACTTTTTCTTTGAGGTTTACAGTGGACATGTGCATAAACACAGTCTAAAGCTTGCCTCTGTGAATACACAGGCTCATACTGCATTTATGGACAGCACGTTGTAGTAGGAGTATACCAATAAAACTTGGCAATTTCATGAAGTTGAAAAGTCTCCCTAGTGAGGAAACAGATGGATTGGACAACCTTCAAAGGGATTAAATTTAACAAGTGTAAACTAGAGAATGAATAACACACCTACAAATTAATAGAATGGGTTCTTTTTAAAAAGTAGAAGTTATTAATCTATAGCAGGATAAGTATGTAATAATAAAGAATGACTATGAGATCACAAAAGCAAACAAAAATCTGAATTTTTAAGTAAGCTCGGTAAACACAGGAAAACATTGATGTCAATCCAGAAAGGACTGGCAAGATCCCACCTGGGACACTATGAAAACTCGAGCATACAGTCTAAATAAAATTAAACTGAGCTGGGAAAGAATTAGGGAAACACTGGTATGACAACTGCAACAGTGGGAAAAGGTTTGACCATTAAGTGGTGGTGGTGGTGATCTATTAACCATGACTATTTTCAGGATGTACATTAGAAATAATGGCAGAACCAATTTAAGATGGAGCATTTTCAGACAGAGTACGTTCTTTTTACTTCGACACATCTTTTGAGGGAAAACATCTGTATAAAATAAAACAAAATTTAATATGACTGTCTTCCAGGTGCAGCTGCTTTTCTGGTTTTGGGGGAAGAAGAGGGTGTTGACAGTAGGTGCACCCAAACCATATTACAAATTCATCAATTAAAAGAAATACAATTATACTAATAGAAAGGTTTGTTCCAGATCCCGCATTTTTGCAGTAAAGCGTAAAATGAACAATTCTATCTTGTTCATATCTGTCACTTTCCTAAAATGCTGGAAAAAATGTTAAAAGTGCTCATGCCTGGTTCACATACTATGCTATTTTGTTAAAGTCTTGTGCAGTATTGTCATAGGCTCTTATGACTAAAATAACTCCAAATAAATTCCTAGCAAACAGAACTGTAAATACTGTTGTACTACTTTTGACTTTGATCATAATACACTGAGTTACCCTGGCTGAAAAGCTGCCCTAGAACATTAACATCAAATCCTGGTTCCAGTAGTGCAGAACAGGGAAAAAGAAACAAAAGACTGAGACAACTAAGGTAAGGTCTTTTTTGAAAATTAAACCCAAGCACTTTTTCTTTCAAGTTAGTAATCAAATTAGGTTGTTTCCCTTAGTACTTATATCTAATACTAATAATTAATATTATTTAATACCAGAGAAAAATTCCAAGCACCTTTAGAGGTGGTAATATCCACTTCCCCTATTTTACAGGAGCACAAAAAAGATACACTAAGTTAGAGGAAAAAAGTTCACAGGGAGAACAATGGCAATACAAGGTGGAGACAGGGAAACCTAGAAGTCCCAGCCCCAAATGCAATCCTTTTTATCACATTATCTCTTTTCTGAAACTACATGTTGATTGCACTACGCAAAAAAGTTTAGATTAAGAACTGGAAGACGACAATCTCCTGGATTTATTGTTCAAGCAAGCATTACAGCTTTGTGTTTACATAACACATATAAAACTTTTCCTACTTAATTTTGAACACTTGCAATCTAATAAATATGTACCAACTTTTCAAATCTATAGCTGTGTATATTCAGTTGATAAAGGCAGACAACAAGTTAATTGAATTAAGGAGCTGCACAGAGGCATGGGTTACATGATCTGTCTACTGCCCTGGAGAGCAGCCCACTAGAAACAAATGTGCAAAAATTGACTGACGCCTTCTGAAGTAGTATGCAACAAAGTACAAACTGCACTGAGTCATCAAACACACTTGAAACTTAACTACACCGAATCTACTTGATTATTGTCATGACCCAATCTAACTGCAGCAGACCTGTACATAGGAGAGCTTATTATTTTTGTTCCCAGAAAACTGGTTGCAAGGACTCAAGAGAACGAATTGTACTTGAACAAAACTGAGCTGGAAAGAAGAAAGGAAAAAAAAAAAAAAAAAAAAAGTGGTGGTGGGGGTTGTAAAAAAGCAATCATATTCAACAGACAAGCATTTATCTTGACGTCACATTTCATCCACTATGCTAAGACATGGCATCTGGTCATTTTAGGGTGACCACTTGTGGTACAGGTCAGTGTAAGGTATTTTAGAACAGAGGGTTTTCTAGGCATGTAATAACTGTATAGAGAAGTGGAAAATTCAATTTCAGAGAAAGGGAGTCGCTTAAGAAATGTGAGGGTCAAAAATCCAGAGAATGTCCTTGAATTTCAATATAAAACTATGATGTTATTTTCCAAAGAAAGATTACAGCTAGTGCTAGAAATACCACTAATGAATTGATTATACATTAAATACAAGTATTTTACATAAACGCTAATTAAATTATTCTTTCTCAAAGACACAAAATACAAAATTACGCCTGCTTTTGTTCTTCTGAGAAAAAAAAAAAAAAAACAAACTATAAATACTGTATAGCGTATAAATAATTAGTAGCAGCAAAAATCCCTGCTGTAAAATCCTGGTGAACTAACGTACTCAAGCTTGTACTAAAATAAAATTTCCCATAAATGATCCAAACAACCATAAACAAGCATGTTTTCTTTCTTGCCTTCACTCACACTGCACCACTTTACCTCTGCTCTGGAAGCAACTTACTCTTAAAGACACTGTTCGCAGCTACCTTAATTACGACACTGTAATTATGTAAAGGGTCTACTCATGAATACTGCCTTAAGGAAAACAAAAAAAGTCCTTCACCGGAGTAGAAATCTCACTATTTCTTTTCCAATCAAAGCAAACTGCAAGTATCAAATAAAAAAGAATGTTCTAAAATGCAAGATTATCTTAAAATATTAACATTTGGATACGAAAACATAATGATCAGACACTTCTTTGGACAGTGAAGAAAAACTTGGTGCACAGCTGCACAGGAATAAGTATGTCAAGGAATTACTTTCATCAGAAAATATTATATTTTATTTGAATAAAAGGTAAGTTTTAATGTATCAAAAGCTGGTACAAGCAACTCATCATTGAAGGGGTTAAATGAAAAACTGTATCACAGTAAAACTAGAATATTTAGTTTTCTACACTGGGCATTAGAAATTAATTTTATGATAAAACTAGATGGCTATACTCTGGTATCAGAAGCCTTCCATGCCTTCCCTTCGTTTAGGCTCTCCACAGAAGAGCATCATATTGTGTGTACACAGGCAGACTTGAACTCTGAGCATACTCAAGCCCTCCAACTGTTAATTTAACAGGCTAAGCCACTACCACTATCAAGCACTTCGTGAAGAGTTCCTAGAAAATTAACCTCCTCCTTCACCGTTCAAAATTCAATCAATTACTCCCTTAGCACAGAAACATCAAAAATACTTGTTTTTTAAAAAACTCTGGAACATCTAATAGGTGAAATCAGGCTCACTCGTAACAAATGCACTATTTGTAGTAACTGTTTAGAATCCTTTCTGGAAAACATAATCCAAATACAAAACTGTTTCTGTATTAAATATGAATGATCCAAAAAGCACTTGATCTTATTGTAAGGGTATGTACAAAAAAGTTGGATGGAAGAAAGTTTTTAACAGCCATATCAGAAGTCTTGTTTTTCAAAGAAGGGAAATGTGCTTCCCATATATATGTATGTTATGGACATTATTATTGTCAGATGTCAAGCTAACACTTGCATTCACACTACACTGAAACTCTGCTAGCTACTGGCTTTTCTACTCTTGATGATGAAAGAAAAAGACAACTCATGAGAACACATGTTGCTGCCATAGACAAGAGACTTTGGAAGCATCTTTTGCTCTACATTCTTCACCATTACTTGCTGTGAACACTGCATGCCAGCCAGGGAATGCAGTGTTATTCAGTATTTTCAAGAGTAAGCATTCGAGAGAAATTTGCTTTTAAAAGGTTTATTAAGAATGTGAATAAAATTATTTATATTGCTTATCTAGTATAAATCTCTCAGAACAAAAATTAACACCAGAGTAACTTCTACTCCGTCATTATAGAAGCTTCATATTTGACTTCTGCTTTTCTCTACATAATTCATACACAGACATCACTTGTATGTGTTACGTGATACAGTAAGCAGGTTGGATGTTATTTATTAAAAAAGGTCAAAACTAAATTTTTAGGATTTTGAAATTTTAACATGATTTGATATGGCATGACCATGAAATATTTTAATGAAATAAAATCTGATAGAACAGAAAAAAAATCAAAATAAACTACAGTGTGTATCTTGACATTAAAAAGGCATATTCTTCCATCATGTTGTTTTTTCAGAATTAAGTATTTATCCACTTTTTAAAAATATTTCCACAGTAAAAGTAATCCAAAGTGACAGCAATGGTGGGGAATGCTAGTATGTAATTAAACATCTTCCTTTAAAAGTTGCTTTAATAAAATTGTACTGATAATTATCAAAACCAGAAAGCTTATTTTATTATCAAATAAGCCTTATCATGTTTATGAATTAAGATGCCAATAACAGAAATATTCTCAAACCAATCTGATTGAATCTGATGTTGAGATCCATATTTATTATTTGATACTACGATACAGGTATTTTTTAAGTTATTCAATTATGTAGTACCTCTTTTTAAAATTAAATAGATTGCTTCTGTGAGTGAGACCTCACTGTGCTATAAAAAAAATCTCTGGTAATTCAAACCTACAAAAGTTTTTGAAAACAGTACTTTTCCACATGAATAAACTATAATGATCCTTACCCAACAAAATTAACTGTTGTAAAACAAGTGGAGTTATACACCATCTTAAAATATGTCTTGTTTCCACAGTACACAAAGAAACGTACAACTGATTTTAGATATTATTATCGGAATGCCTGTTGAGTAGACTCACCTTTTTCAAAAATTTAAAGTTTAATAATGGAAGTACAAATCATATGTGCCCTCCAATGCAACTGTTTATTTTTTAAAGTGCCATGTTCCAAGACCTTTTAAAAAATACCCTTTCTAGTTCTGAAAAATTAATCAAGCAGCAAAGTAGTTATGACGTTGTCTTAGAGAGGTGGTTGAAAGGCCAAAAAAAAGATTTTGTCGACTATTGGATGCCTGGTATGTATCTGAGGAATAAGATGATGGTACAATTCGGGACTATGACTGAGGAGAGATGCAGTTGACTGGAGATAAAGAAATGACAGGAAGTATAGCCATTACAGAAGGTCAAGCAGCAAGTAGTAAGAATAAGGAAAAGGAGAAATAAGTATTCGTAAAAAGACAGAAACAGAAGGAGAGAAGAGACCCATCTGGTTAAAATGACATTTTCAGCACTTCTAACAGAGCAATGCCGTAACTGGACGAAGACACAGAGAATCCTTCAACTCAGAGAATACAGGACAAAAAGCTTACATCACTGATTGTGAAAAAGCAGTATTTAACCATATGTTAGCCTTTTGCTGCCTACCAATACCGCTGGGGCAACAAAATGGATATGAGATATCTCTAGAACTCTATCCTATCTCTAAATGGGACAGAAGACTTGAAAGCCAGTTGAAAGCATAGGTGAGGTAAGTGGATCACGGCATTGTACTCAAGTCTGTTTTTCTAATGTTAGATGTTTGCCTCATTTCTGAAACATCATATTTAAACATAACTTTCTAATATTTTTATACCAATCATTCTGGATATTGCTATTATCCCCCAAAATGTTAAACTCCTCCTGACATCTTGCACTCTAACTTTCACTCCTTTAAATGGCAGAGCATCCTACAGCCCAAGTGTACGGAGACATTTTTTTCCTCCTACCAGTTCTGTCTTCACCATTTTAAAATTGTATTCAGTAACTCTTTGTGAGTAGCCTTGAAAATCATCAGTTTTAATTGATAAACATTGATTCCTGCATTGCTCCACTTCTGTAAAGCCACAGCCTCTCTCATCTAAATTCACTGATTATAATTTATGACCGACTTCATGCTCATCCCACCTCTATGCCCACAAATTTATACCCTTTGAATCCAAAGGACTGATTATCTTTCCTATCATTAACTACTAAGTAGGAGAAAACACTCTAGTAACCATGACTAAATCTTAATTTTAATCACTTAATTTCAATTTTTAAAAAAGTTTAATTCTAGTTATGACACAAGTAACGTTGTTTCACACAGGTACTACTTCTGCAAGGGAAGTAGTCTTTCTATTAGTCTCTAAACCAAAACAGGAATAGGACAGTTTTGGAGAAAGTGCGAGTTGAGAAGGGACATGAAGCTACCTGTTTAATTAGCTCTAATTTCCTCAATGTCACGTATTTAGCTTCTGTGTCCTTCACTACGTCTGTCATCCTTCTTGCTACTCATACACAAGTATCCTTTTTTTGCAGCTAAGGTGACCATTACTGCACACAGAAGCCAGATGAGGCCATAATACTCATTCTTCATAATGAAGCTATAAAATTTTCCACACTGTTTTCTACTCTGCTTATTATGCAAGTCCTACACAAGCTTATTTTCCTGTGTTATCATAAATAATTTCAAACTGAGGAACATTTTTTTGGATAGCTAAGGAGCAAACTTTCCTAAATCCCAGTTTCATAAATACTGTGAGCTGATACCAAAATAAGCCATCAAAAGCCAGCAGCACTGCAAACAACGTGAGAAGGTTAAATACAAAATGCTTGTGTCAGAAAAATATGTTAGTTTGAGCTCTGGATTTATAAGTCATGTGAACAATTAAGTAGTGTTTTTCATAGATGTGTCATTTTCATAGATGTGCTTTGTCAAACTTTAAATAATGTGTATATATTAATTTATGCAGTGATTATATTAATAGATATTTCTTCATATACTAGAAGGATTAGAAATTTTAGTGACAAATGTGTAAACCAAATAGTGGTATGCCCACAGTTGGAATACTGCACTCAGCTCTGGAAATACTGGAATTTTCCAAGGACAACTATAAAAAGTGATCAAGATGCTGAACAACGCAAGTTATTAGACAAATAATTATGATACTAAACATCCACCTTATAACAGAAAATGTTTAAAATTATTCAGTCTGTGGATACAGGCACTCGCATACATTAAAATCTTTGATAATAAAAGGCTTACCAGTCCTACTGGAGAATAACAAGATCCAATAGCTGAAGGTTAAAGTTATATTGTTAAAATTGTGAAGTGTTCTAAATGCTACTTTCTAGAAGTCAGGATTATTCAACTCTGAACTCACTCAACTAGAGAGGCCATGGGCTTACTACTGCCTGGCAGTTGTTAAGCTGAGACCATGTCATTTTTTAAAAAGTTATGCTCTTACCCACTTTGAGAAAAAAAAAAAATTAGTTTGTGTGCACTGTAGCTCAATTTCCTCTGCTTCTTTCCTTCTTTCACCAGAGGAAGAATTCGGTTGCTTGCATCGCCCTCAACGTGCTTGCAACACTTGTGACCCTGAACAGTGGCACCCACTGTATCATTGTTAACAGCTTCTGTCGGTTGCCTTTCAGGGTCCAGAAGCAATTAAGAACAAAGTTTGGCTTATCCTTTTTATTCTTCCCTTTTCACTGAAGTAGGAGAGGGTGGAAGTGTCGAGGTACTGATGACCACCGTTTTGAAGTAACACAGACTCCCCTTTTCAGAAGCTAGCTTTTGACTTGACAGAGAGATGGGTGATACTTCATGGTCTGAGACAGCAAGGAAGTCAGACTGATCCCTTTATTCTTCCCTTTTAATTTTACTTTAATCAGTGTTCTGGATCACAGTCACAGATTAACACACTGCACAGAGGTCCCCACTGAGCTACCTTCAATGGTCCAGACTCCCCTTTATTGTTACAATTTGTTATGACAATTAAGTATTTTATGGTTTAGTCCTAACTTTTAAACAATGGAGAATTTCCCAGTTTAGCTTTCCTAACCCTCCCAATTATTTTGCAGGCTGTTTTTAATAAATTTGAATAATTGGTTTAGTTTTCTACTTTTGCGCACATTATCTTGAAAATCTATTTTCACCCTTTTAATTTTCTCTTGAACACTACTTGCTGAAATTTACATTCCTCAGTATTTACCTGGTGAAAATTTCCTTAAGTTTTTGTTTGAAAAGGATTTTGCACTTTACAGGTTAAGTATCCCACCTTACCTCTCCTTTCTGTTCAATAACACACTGACTTCTAAGAAACTGCTGGTGTTCTTTTAAGTAACATCCATACCATGTCTCTGGTTTTTTTTTTTTTCTTTTTAACTTTTAACCTCAGGGTCTCTCTGACTATCTCATTTTATTGAAATCACTTCCTCTAAAGCTTAGTCTCCTTCTGTGTTGCCTTTTGGTTCTCTATCTCCCCCTAGGATGTTGAATTTAATTATACTGCAATTATTATTAAATTGGTGGCTCAGCCATTCCATCTCAAATTAACTTCAGTTCCCTAATTTAATATTAAATTGAGAATAATGTTGGCTCTTCAACTAACTATTCTGAAGAAGTTCTTTAATGTGCTAAAAAGCACACCTCAAATTTTGTGCTAGTCACCCACTTTAATTCTACCTAACTGAATTCCTGCATTATTATAATAATTTAGACAAGATTGCACAGACTCTTCAGCTCTCTCTGTTGGTCAATCAGTATCTTTTTCTTCTGATTATGCAGCATATTTAGTTTCTTTCAGTTGGGGATGAAAATCTGAAAATTAGTGCCTTTAAATCTACCAGGTAACAATGCCTGTATTGAGAAATAAGTAAAACTTGAATAAAATAAGCATTGCTTGATCTATATGACTGACTGCCACTCCTCACTTTTTAATTCCACGGACAAATGCACTCCGCATCTGAAAATATGACCAAAAACTTGTATGCTCTGGTAACCTTTGCCTCCAGGGGCTAATAAATTTCAGCCTGCCTCAAGGCTTTTTTAAGATCCTGTGCCTCTTATTACTTATAATTTGCACTTTAATACAAATCTCAGCTAAATGGAATTTGATTATGAGAGACACTGTATAAACAAATAGCAAGATATAATTATTAATACAAATAATTTACAGTTTAAATAGAGGCAAGACATCTGAGAAAAGGACAACTATGCTCAGTTTACAGATCAGGAACTGAAGCAGAAGAATTAAATTACCTTCATACAGGAATTTTGCCTCAAAATTGAACATTTTTCTCCTTTACACCTTTACACTTTACACCTTTGTGGATATATATATATATATTTTTAACTGCAAGATTATCCATTCTTTCTGGATGGAAGGGAAGGAATAAAAGGATATCATTGAAAGTCCTCCCTCTACCTCTGTCTTTTGTGTACCGAATGGTTTAATGCTCCATGATAACCTGTCATAAACAAGGATCAAACTGTATTGCCTGTATGTAGAAAGTTAGGCATGCTTACCTCCTCTGTCAAACAAGCAACAATTGTTTGTGGTATTTCTACGTTTTGCTAATATGCTGGGGATATCAGATAGAAAAACCTGAAATACTATTAAAAAATTACACATAATGATCATGCAGAATAGAGGTATGCATGACATACTGATGCAAGTGATGGATGTGTCTCTCACCAGCAATTTACTGATGGAAAAGGAGTTCATTTACACGCACAAGAACAGAAAGCAACACACAGCAACAGCTGAGTACCCTCTTTTATTGCTTTTAACATTTATTAGTTTGCCGTATGAAGAACTTAACGAAACTTATATCCAGACTACTTAGAAAGACCAGCAACAACTTTCATTGCCTTTTTTACTGTCTGGATTTATTTCTGCATTCTTTGATTAAATACATGTTAGAAACACAATCATACTCTGTGTTCTTTATTTTGTATGCTGTCTGACAAATATATGTTCTGTAATATATGAAATATAGTCATGTTAATTCTTAAAAGTCTGAACTTGCATTACAAAGGAAATCAGTCACACACACAGAAGAGACTGATTTTGAAATTGGGAACTATTGTTTCACTGGCAATGCCAGGAATACCTGCAGAGAGGACTTTATGAATTTCTGTATAATCGAGGTATCCCAGAAGGGATCCGAATCAACAGTCATTCAACACAGATGTAACTCCCCATGAACCAGCTATTATAAAAGAAACAATATGACTTCTCTGAAGTAGACGAGTTTTAGAACTGGTACTGTTGAACTACACTCTGCGTTTAATTTATATAAGATAATCTATTAGATATCCCAAACTTTTTGCTCCAGAAACATTTGTAAATACAAGCTTTTACACATATATGTACAGCAGTGTCTAGCAATTTTAATCTGTGACCTATAGTCAGGTTAAAAGCTGCCTCTTTTAACAACTGAGAAGTATACTTAAGTCCTACCAACATAATTGAAATTTGGCTTTACTGCTGCTTTTTTCTGTTGTAGAACAATAATTAGATGAATAAATAGAAGTTTATTTCCCCCTCCAGTGTAGCAGGAGAAAACTTTTGAGTTTTGTTACAACTCAGGTAGGTCTTGCCTTTGCAGAGGAAGAGCCATTTAGAAACGGCCACAGAAGTAGGAAAATCTGATAATGTCTCATCTGAAATACATTGATAATATGCTATTACCTGACATCTATCGCTTAGTTTATTCAATGAACCATACTTTTACATGAGACTGCTGATACTGTCTTTCTCTTGACTTGGTTCCTAGGTATGGCAAGCCTTAAACTGTGAATGCTGTTGGATATTCGTAGGGAACCAGAGAAGTATCGTACTTGTTTATACCCTCTTATTGACGTGCCCATCTCTAAAGTCTAATATAAAGTACAAAATATATTGTATCCTTTCGCTTTGTACATTAGAAAAAAATTATTTGTCCATTCCTTCACAGCTTAGGAAAAATGGAATACAGCTCTCAATTTTCATCTACAATTTAGTTCATACCCATCCAACTGAATATTTAGAAACTGCACACAACAGTTCTACTTGGGATTCTCTTGCTGGCCTCAACATGTCAGGCATGGCACTACTTAGAAGAGGATGATTTTCTAAATACCAAGGTCCCTTTGACCTCCAGGACACTGAACTGACTGCAAAAGACTGACTAGTAAAACTGTGCACAAGGAGTCATGAGAAAATAGAAAATAAAATAAAACTACATGTTCAAGTCTCCCTTCCTGAAAAAGGGAAATTGCTTTGCTTGAGTTCAGTTCAAAATTACCATCAAGGAAGATACGGAAATTGTTGCTTAGATATAGTAATACTTTTGCAGGCACAACTACCTGCTAGTTGAATCTCTGGGAAAGAATTTACTTTCAAGTTGTATCATGGCTAACTGAAGAGGTTAAAGCTACATTCAAATAATTATTATTTTTTATAATGATCTAAAAGTTTGTATTTTTCTATTATTACTGTGTTCCTATTCTAAGATCTTCCAAATCTGCATAGAGAGGGATAAAAGATTTTTTTTTTTAATGCTACCAAGTGGAAACTATTTTTTCTTTTGTTTATTCTTTTTTTCCTGTGCCATACATGAGGATGAACATCCAGGGTATTAAAATAACTCAATCATTGTTTTAAAAAACAAACATGTACACCCTAGGGGAATAATCCTTCCTGAATTTCTTCCTTAGATCTATCCAGATCCAATTGTGAGAACTCTTCTTCTCCTATAGATGAGAGAGGAACTGAGGCACATGATCTTGCTTCTTCATGTTTAGGATTTTCTTTTTCGTTTTTCTTTGATCTTTGGACTTGCTTGAGGAGGGGTTTCAACTACAAATTAAAAAAAATACTGTCTTCCAACTTATCCTATGTAAGTAAGTGAGATTAGTCTTCCTATCAATATCCTTGCTGGAAAATAAGGACAAAACAAATTGACATGAAGGTTTTGTGGCACTTCTTACACAGCAAAATTTTGGACAGACTGAAGTTACATGTGAAGGGAGATGACAGAGGTTGACTGGGGGTTTGTTTGCATTCGTGGGAGATAAGGGATGACCTCCCTTCCTCTGTGTGTAATTGGTATAGAAGTGGCAGGCAAAGACTTAGAGAAGAAAGAGGAGAAAGACAATTTGTTTCTCTAGAGTAAGACCAACTGAACTGATTTTTAATCAGGGCACTTGCAGCTGCAGAGTACAGCCTGAAAGAAGACTGCTGAACTCAAATTAAATAAATTTCAGAAAAAGATCCTAATACATTTAATAGTAATCTTTGTATTCTATAACTGCATTGCTAATGACAAGACTTTCTCTGAGAAGTCTGAAAATACTTACCAGTATTAAGAAGGGAAAAGTGGTTAGATCACAAACAGAAATTAATCTAAAATTCCAAAATAATTTTGCTAGCATATGTGAAATACATACCACACAGCAGTGAATTTGATAAGCAAGTTCCTAACACAAAGAGCATACTGAATAACAGCTAAAACTGTTCAAAATCAAGTTCAGTATGACAAGATAAAATTGTTTAAACTCAAGTTAAGTATGACAATACTCATAAAATCATCTTGACTGGGTTCGTATCCCTCTATCAACTCTTTCTCCATAGCTGTCTAATTCTATCCCCAGACTGTATACTTTTGTTGGGTTTGTACCTCATTTTCAAAACTATTGTTTGGATTATTAAAGACACTACTGGTCACACCTCTACTTCTATAGATTTGTTATTTGGGAATTCAGTATTTTTTCAAAAAACACACTAATATAATGGGGTATGTCTTTGAGTCCTCTGATTTATTTTAAACCAACTTCCTGGTACATATATCTTCCATGTACAATCTTTGGTCATCAGGCCTTATTCATTCTCCAGCCTAAGGAGCTGCAACATTAAACTCTCAAAATCTCCCTCTTGGGATTACCAGCTTTATTTCTTTCTTGTTTGTTTGTTTTTTGTTTTGTTTTCTTTTTTTCCTCCCATGTATTACCTATGACATTATCAATTACAAGAAATATTTGCAAGTAACAGAGCTATGTATAGCTGCAAAAATACATATTTTTCTGCATGAATGGAAAACAGTATGTACTCTTCTGGTTTAAATATAAATAGTGATTTTGTTATCTATAATTACGTCCGAAGGTTTTGGTCATGCTGTTACTGCCTGACCCTACCCAAACAACCATCATCCTTTCCTTAATCAGTTTTTCTCAGTTGTTTATACATCTCTGACCTGCCTCTGACATATTTCAATATTTAGGGAAAGACTTTTGGGGCATGAAATAGCTCAGATATGAAAAATAACTAACTAAAGTAGACTCTTGCCTGCACATAGCTATAGAATAGCCCTGAGGTCACTATAACATTTCTGCCAACTAAATCTGACCTTGCTAGCCCTGTAATTGGTAGATACCAAGATACCATACATGCATGTGCAAGTCATCGTACATCTAATAACAAATGCTGGAATTTATGCTGGTATCAGATTTCTCAAATGTAATTCAATCTTTTTCAGCTTTAGTAGAAAGAGAGGAAAATTACATTTAATAAATTAAACTAGATATCTTTTCTATTGTGCAGTCACTACAGATGGCACAATGAGAAGTGCTTTGCTATTTACTCTGCTTTTTGGGACACCATGTAACATAAATCTTTCTCAAGTCCTGTCCCTCTCCATGGTATCTAAAGGACTGTTGCTGATGGCAGGGAAGGTTGAGGTGTCTGTATAAGCCTTGTCCCCAGAGGACAGAGCGGCAGCAACTCAGAAGCTGATGTGGAACAGAGCCTGCTTAGACTGGAAGTTCTGAGTAAAAAGTTTGTTCAAGCACTACATCTCAAGTCATCCTCTACAATGTCATGTTAAAACCAAAATTATTTTTTGCTATGGCAAATATAGAGAGGACCACATTTCCCAGAACAGAACATATTCTTCCTGTACAACTCTAAGCATGACTGCTTCTGAAGAAGTGCAGAATTGGTCTTCCCAAGATAGGGCAAAAATAATTACAATGTCAGATAAATACCATTAGTATTAGTTTTTTAGTGACCATAAGAGCTGGGACTATAAACAGATGCATACAGAGAATCAGGAAGACCGAAGAAAAGAATGAGTTAATATTGACTACCAACTCAGCAGCAGAGAAACCAAATTAGCAGTACATTTTGCTGATTTTAATGTAAAATCAAGTGAACAAAACAAACAATACCAAACAACAACAAAAAAAAAAACAGGTCTCACACTAAAGCCAAGCTGAGGAAAAAATCTGAAGAATGGTACCAAGGTAAATCTGAAGATATTCAGAGAGCTTCTCTTCCACACAAAACAAAAGCACTGGAGTGTTTGTTTGAAAACCCATGCAGGAAAGGCAAAACCAGTATTATGGCAGGTAATGAACTTTTCATTAGCAAGTGGTAACAGAAGTGTGTAATCTCTGAAAGGAATGGAAAACCCCACAGAATTGGCAACCAGCAGCATGTAGCAAAGAAAGTGAGCAGCAAGTTCAAAAAAGAATATTTACATAAGTATTCTGGATAAATACAGGTATAGCAAATGTAAATTTTTCAAGGCCAGAGAAAAGCACAATTCCATAATCAAGATACTGGTTAAGCACAGAGACAATACTTTTGGCTGTATAGAAAGACAAGAATGAGCATATATACAGTAACTGGAAGATACTGGCAGATCTCAAAGTGTACCCAGGTATGATAAAAAGATCAAGGCAAAGATGATACCAAGTTTACAAGCCTGAGGGCCAAGCAGAAGGACTATTGCTCCATGCAGCCAAAGAGGAAGATGGCAGAGCAAAGCTGAGGTTACTCGTATTTCCCCATTTCAGTCAAAATGAGCTTGAAATGGTGCAATGGAAAAGCTAGGATGTTGATTTGGGGGAAAAAAAAAAAAAAAAAAAAAAAAAAGAAAAAGAGCTTTTAAAGATGTAAATAGGTAGAGGTATAAAGATAGTAACTGAGTTTGTCTTTGGAACTGAACCGAAAGGAAAATGGGCAGAAAGCTGGTGAAAAAGAGGAAGAGGTGGTGAAAAGATGAAGAAAAGCCACCACAGGAAACACTGAATATCTGGCAAGACAGGAGATGAATGAGATGAGTACACAGCCAAGTAATGGTACTGAAGGTGGAACAGGTTGAATGGAATCAAGAGCAGATCAAGACTTTCACTTCACTTTAATGTGATAAGTGAAATCTGGATTGGAGAAAGTCTCTCATGCCTCCAAAGGAGAGGTATCCCAATGCACACAATGAGAGATGAAAAGCTGGTGGCAGACAGTAATGGGGCTGAAGGAAATCAAGATTTTTTTTCTGTGTTCTTAAAGATGAGAGGGGCTGAAAAGCTTTTGTTAAAAATAAGGTGGGAATGGAGATTAAGAAGAGAAAGGTAAAGAATTATGGAAAGGATGCAAGAGAAGAGAACTGAAAGCGTAGAACAAGCAGAAAGAGAGAAAAAAACCCTTCCTGAATCTGTGAAAGAATAAAACTGAACAAGGAAAGGGGAGAAGGAAAGGCAAACCAAAGGAGGGGAAAGGTCACACTGTATGTTATTATGCTATTATTATTTTTAAGAAGTCAGTGAGATCACACACGGAGAAGGATGGAAGGGAGTAGCCAAAGACTTCAGCAGGGATTCAAAGGCAGAGAAGAGTCAATTGAGATGCCAATTATGGGATCTGATTATGTCTGTGTGAAACTGTTCAGTGACAAAGATGGCAGATCTGGAAAAAAAAGGAGATAAATATGTAGCAAAAGGAAGTCGGGCTGGTCACAGGATTTCCTCTAGAGATACTGTGCTACATGAGAGCAGGACTGGAGGAAGCGGATGTTGGGAGACTGCCAGGGCCAGCAGTTTGCAGGGGGAAAAAAGAAGAGGACAGCACAATTTACCTATGAGCTCTGTTCAAATACACAGTTAGAGGAGGATAAACTCAGGCATCAGAACAGAGGTCAGGATCTACCATGTTTCCTCCTGCAGAGCAGAATTTGAAGGGGATTTAACAGTCTTCATCTCTCTCTGATTGGGGGGTGAGGGGGGGGGAATTATGGGTGAGCATGCAGAAAACTGAAATGTTAATTACATTAAAATATTAAACATTAATTATCTCCAAGAAATGCTCCCCTTAGATTTGCGGAATCCCAGCTTCCCAATACATACAGTGTGTATGTGCAGAACTGGAAGTTTATGAGCTGTTTCTGCATGCCTAAGCTACTGGTGCCTTGATCTAGAAGTGGTTTTGACGCAGTACTTACTACAGAAAGTTCTCAACATGATGAGAGATTTTTCATTCTTCAGTTTTACATACCAGCATGTGAACATTCAGGCAGTACCTGCTCACCACAACCACACAGCTGCAGGCTTAAATACTTGCTTCCTCTTTCAGTGATTATTAGGAGCACTAACATAATACAAATTCTGCAAGATGTAATTGTTTTCAACACAAGTACTGCTGAAAGATACATGCTTGACATTATTTCATCAATTAAATATTAAAATTAGAGACAGCTCCATTTTGAGACATACAGATTGTAACTCCTGCCTTCATCAGATATATTTACATACATACATTTATACATCTTGCAAATCTAATTCCACTTTCACTGTACTGCAATCCAGCAGTCCATGCTATCTTACTTAGGGGGGTGAAAGGGGGAAAGAAAAACTTTAGGGAAAAAAAAAAAGGTTCTTTAGAACTATCTCAAAAAATTGCTTTTTTAAGAATAATAAACCTTGAAAATTCAAGTTCAAGTGCAGCAATAATGATTTTTTTTGAAGAAAACTGAAAACTGTTACTCAACCTGTAGAAAAGATCATCTTAGATCTTGATCAATTGTTACAGGAGTCTAAACTGCAGTCTTTTCTGAAACCTCCCAATCCCCAAACAATCTTGCAGCAGAATCTCCAAATCCCTGCTACTGTGGTATTAAATTAGTAGACATGTAAATTAACCATATCCTGACAATTTAGGTCCTTGTCTATTCCCTAATCCTCCTGAAATTCCCAAGAATTTTACCAGAGTACAGAAAATTGGATTATCTTAGAGAGCAATGGATTCAAGAATTTTTACATATTAGAGTTCATTTTAGGAGCACTGTTTCAAGACTGTGTACATACACAGTACAACTTAATAAGCATAAAGGGGTTTTATATTAAACAGTAGATGAAAGCTTGTTTCCAAAAGTCAGTACAAAAGTAATGCAGCATGGGAACCACTCGACACAATACAGCATTTTACTCTGCATCTTTTTTTTTAAAAAAAAAAAAAGAAGTACTGTAAAGACACAGCATATGTTAATTGCATATCTTCAGAAGTAAAAGGGAAAAAAAAAACAATGGAAGAACTCTAACACAGAAAAAAGTGTCAGCTACTTTAAGCAGCAGATATAACTTCATGGATATGATGGTGAATGGATTAATTTTTGGGTTGCTGTTTAATTAAAAAGCTACCAAGAAGTCCACAGATGAAAAAAAGCTATGAAGAATATGGTTGTACTTAATCTACACCTAGCATAGAAGTGAGAAGAAAAATATTTTCCACAGCTTGACACTGTATATGGGGCCCGTTTCTAAACTTCTTCCATTTCATAACAGAGGTTTAATTTTGGCAGCTGCTGCAATACAAAAGCCCCTCGACAATATTAAACTGCAAACTGCTGAGCAACTAGAACAAAGAATATTGACAACACTGTTTAGTTCCCAAAAGAGTACATTTAGAAACCAAGTAACTGGAAACAAGACTTGAACGAATTCTATGGTTCATCAAACATACGCAATAATATGTTGATTCTAGTTCAGTTACAGCCAATGAATCTGAATGCCTGTCAGGTCAGGACTAAAAATTAAAGCAGAGGTCTTGGTGTGTCAGTATTTCACACTGTTTTCTGAAACAGTAAGCAATGCTAGAAGAGGTTTGGCGGGGACGCATAACACACCACGAGGAGGCTTCTCATGAAGAAGTATGTGGGGCTGCATCTTTGCCTGTAGTAGCTGTGAACCAAGAGGGCATGTTAAAGAAGTTCCAATTATAAAATAAAAAAATAAATACATTTTTTAAAGGGAAAAAAAAAAGGCAACTAAATACCTGTGCAGAAAGTGAAAATACAATTTTAAAAACAGAATCAGTGAGCTCAAGGGATTTAGTCTGTTGAGCACAGACCCTGGAGCATAGGTTCAATTTGAGTCATGTTAGTTGTGCTTGCGAACTGGTATCATCTGAGACTAGGTGGCTTATGAAAAAATGGTTTTACTTCACAATGGTATGATCAGACATCTGTCTGCACAATGCAAAGCCAACATAAAAGTATTAACTGACTGACCTTAAAATAGTTACAGAGAAGTCAAGATTAGGATCTCAAAAAAAGGTAAATAAATGGAGAGATCTAATACTTCTAAACATGTAATGAAAACACAGGTAAAAGAAGAATGTGTGCCTCAGCTTATTTATTACATGCACAAGAAAGTGTGCTCAGAGTGGTCACCTTGTTTCTGTATTCCACAGCATTATTTTAAATGTCTTTTTCACTGATCTGTAGAGGAAATCATTACGTTTCATTCAGTACTTCACTAGAATCATGGACACAAAAACTTATATAACTTGTGCCATTAGTTAAATCAGAACTATCATCTTAATTCCTGAGCTTTACAAAACACTCTTCTCGCTTAAATACTAGCACTGGTGGTTTTCACAGTAATATTAATATTAAGTGAGTGTAATTTTCGTTTAGTCCATCACTTTATTTTTAAAACAAGTAAAATATAAAAGTAAAAATATTGAGGTTTTTGTGATTATAGAGCCTTTTTTGTGTTCCCCTACTATACATTTGAAAGAACATTTCAGTGAAAATTCATCTTTTAAAGTAAAACAGACCTGAACCAGGACTGCTAAAGTCAAAATTAGGAACTACTTGTGTACTAACACACATGAAAACTTTTCCTCAGTGCATCACTCTTTTCAACATTTTTTAATATGAAAAACGTGTTTGCATGATTACATTTCTGTATTTTATCACATAATTACTGTGCTGGTGGACTGACATTTCCAAATAATGTAAGTTTTTTCTCCACACACATAGAGATCAGAAGTTGACAGATCCTAGATTACTGAAAATTATTTACTTCACAGCCTAAAGTTAAGAGGTAACTTCTACCACCTCCTCCTGATTGATCCATGAATAAACACAAAAATGAAGTCTCTAGAGACATGCATTTCCCAAAAATAAGCAAGATGCCAATGTGACAGTAGTTGTCAAGGGTAGACCAGGAACTATACTGGGCCGCAGTATGCAAGTCCAGCAGCCAAAGAACTGCCTTGGCACAGAAGGGCTTAGGGGTTAAACAACTGGAATATGTGCTCAGGAAAGGAAAGGAAAGGAAAGGTTAGATAATGAAACATCTCCACATCTACATTAACAGGTAATAACAAAGAAATAATTTTGTTTCAGAAATGCGTAAACAGTAAATTGCAGAAGTTTCCTCCTCAAGCTTTTTTATCTGAGTGATCTTGGAAGCATTTAGAAAAGCTGCACATAAAAGAGTATTAAAGAGAGAAAAGTGACCCAAAATAGACGATACCAATCCCCCCCCCAGGCACTCCTCCTTTTCTGTGACGAGACCTCCTGATGTCAAATTGGCTAAATCCCTCAAGTAGTGATGCTCCAGAGGGCTCTGTGCTGGTTATTCATGAGATCCTCACAGCTCCTTTGGAGCACAGAGGTGGTCTATGCAAGAAAGCTCCACATACACACTTGGAAAATATTCATAGTGAGATTCTGGCAAAGTTACTCTAAAATACTCTAAACACATAAAAGACTTAAAAATCAGTACATCAAGTTTATACACTCAACAATTATGCTACTCCATTTTACTCTGGAAATTTGTGCAATAACAATTAACTAATGTGAAAATGTCTTTTTACAGAGGAGTCATATGCTTACTAGAGTTTGTGAGCCACAAGGCTATCAAGAACATTAGGTTCACAATTTTCTTCTCCTTCATACCAAGGAAGCACTCTGAAATACAAGAAGCGTTGAAATTTCAGATAAAATTATGGGGAAAACTTGAGGAGGCTTTAGGGTACATCTGCTGTGACTTTTAAGAAACTAGCATTTTTCTTCTCTAGAAATAAATGTTTGGAGATTTTAAAGTCAATCACTTTTATTTACTACATGTTGCTTACTTAAAAACCAGACAAATCACAAATAACACTTTCAAAACATTATCCTGTAACTGTTTCCTTTGTACCTCACTCAATTTCACTAGTTTAAGACCAGTTCTATTAATTATATTAATTTTACAAAAAGTCTAGAATATCAAGCATTGTAGCACAACTCCTAACCTCATGTATCTTCTGAACCAGCACCAGTACAGGTTTACTAAGCCCTTTTATCTTCCATGGAAAGAACACTTTAGGAAAGAACACTGTGTTTTGTCTCTTGGGGCACCTGAATTTCTGCTGAAGACAAGCAGAGGAATAAAATGTCGCCACCAGAACATACATAGAGTCCAAACATCTAGCATCGACCCCTAAAGAGACAAACACATAAACAAGAAAAAAAATCCCTGTGTTTCCCATGGTGAAAATAAAAATTTTTAGCCAGACTTCTGGCCTATAAGGCCTGACATCCATGTTATAAGCAACAGTTTTTTTGCCAAGGAAGGAGTTAGAGCTCATCCAAAAGCAAGTTTAAGGATGGGCAGACTCAGTGTCACAGGAAATAAAATCAGCACCCAGGGTGGAGAACTGCACCAAAGCTGTGGCACTGCATGTGTTTTAAAATGTTAAGTAATATATGATATGTGATATCTACAACACAAAAATGGACATATTTTAGTTTTGCAGCTTCAAATAGCTCCATGGTTTGCTTATTCGGCAAAAAAGCAACACAGAAATTACTGCCAAAAATGCAATTTTCACTGACAGAATTACTGTTCCAGGAGAAGACACTATATACATGTTTAGGTAATGGTGGTATGTAATTGCTTGCACGCAGAAACAATAACTCAGTTTCTACTATTATCAAGGCAGTATCTCAAGGACTGCAGCATTTGCCAGGCCCCATTTAATAACGTTGTAACACATTTTCTGACACAGCTTCTAGTCACAAATAGGAAACTCAGTATGTAAATATTTTACAATCTACTCCTTGAAATATTTCCTTTGATCTCAACCTGAAATTGTGAAAACTGTGAGCAATCTAAAAAGAGAACAGAACAGATATTTGAATTACTATGTTTTACTATAACTTTTTTAAACAAGGAAGTTCCTGACAGAACCAGGGTATACCACGTCTTTTACATGACCAGTTTACGGAGTTCTTTTAGTTAATCCAGTATTACCCCTGTATCAAAAAAAAATGCGTATTTGTTAAGAACAAAGATATTACCGCAGATGTTATGTATGAATTGAGCCACTGCTTGAAACAATAAACCCCAGATTTACAAGGATAAGTATCCTAATGCCTATACATACACTCAGCCTCTTCAATAGGTAGCCTGATTTACAACAGTCAGAACACCTCTGGAGTTCATCTCACTTGAATAAAAGTTGCCGCATACTCCAGAGATTTTGAAGGCAAAAAAAAAAAAACGGGGGGGGGGGGGGGGGGGGGGGGAAGAAAAAAAAATGAAACAACACAAAAAACACCCCAAAATACCTATTTTAGCAAGAACTTGTAGCCAGTCTTTAGGCACACATAGAAGAGATTTAATTCATAGTGTCAAAATCATCAGAACCCAAATTACTAGCTCTTTTAGCTCCTGATCTCATTAAATATATTTTTAAGGCACATAACAAAAACAGAGATTTTAACCATCATTCAAACTTAGGTTTGATGGTAATAACGTTAATGTTAACTGGGCCATTTCCAGTTAACGCTATTAACAAATCATCCTCTGCTCTTTCTGCCAGCACTGGTTTTGAATCAGCAGGGGCCAGAGTTACACAAAATCCCACTCTGTGAGAACAGGAGATGGGAACCTCGTTAATATCAATCCCCTGTGGTTCACAAGAACGGAATAGCTGGGGTAGCTGAAGTGTATTGCAATGTGCATACAGTCATTCAACTACCTTTTTCTTTATTTTTGAGACTGATTTGCATTTTGGGTAGTTGGGAAATTAAGAAGAAAGTACAGAACCTATCAAATTGATAATTTTTTCTCTTCCATTTATTTTGAAGTTTTTAAGTAACAGGTCACTCAACAGCAAATGCACCATTTGTTAGGGCTGTCTAATCCACAGAAATACGGACTAACCCGAATTGTCACTGGCAAACGCTTCAAAGACTGTGGTAGAGTTGAAGACTCTCTTCTGGAAGGATGTGAAGGTTCCAAACAACATAATTTGTGTGCCTACTGTGAGATTTAAATACAACATAGCTAAACATAGGTATTTTTTTAAAAATACCGTCTAGAAAACCCCCGCTCTGCTGCCACATAGCTTGACAGATGTCTAACTGGCACCACAGGCTCTTTTTTAAAAAATAAGTTTAAAAAAAAAAAGCTGTTTAACTTTCCTTTTTCTTCCCCAAAGCACCATTTTTTAGTGGGTCTGCAATTCAGTGCTTGGACTGCAGTTTCTCTCAGTACAGCTCCAGCAACCAGGCATTCCCAGCAGAACTCCACCAGACACTTGTACTCGACTTCATGGGAAGGGTAATGGTGACCGCTTTTTTCCTCAAACGGGGATGTCGAACCTCCACTCCTCCTCTAAAAATGGCCTGTCAGCTTGGTGAATCACTCAGTAACTACATGATGATGCACAGGTTTTTTTCTGTGGGACCCTTGATCCACAGATAGACTGGGCTGCCCATTCCTCCAACTTCTCTTTTAGCACAAGAAGGTGGTAAGGGAGAAGCATACCGCGTGGAAGGATGACATTTAGGTAATTTACAAAACGGTGGTGCCAGCCTCTAATATTGCTTCCAGTATGCAAAAACATCGTACCATCAAAGATTACTTTGACCATGATGAGTGAGCTACCTCAACCCCTCCTTCCTCCCCCAACAAACGCAATGGTTCCACCAAAAGGAACAGTGCTGTTCAATCATTTGTTCTTCTGTTCCATCTACTCATACATCTACAGATATCTCTATTAACCCTGAGAAAGACACTTCTGACGAAGGGTACCTGGAAAAAAAAAAGTTCATCCTCAAGCAAACACTTGAGAAAGACAAATAAGCTGGAACTGCTGAAGTTTCAGAAAAGTTTAAGTATCTACAAATAGGTTTTTAAAAAGAACCTTAACCTACAGATTCCACTTCATAAAATCATTACACATATTTTAAGTAAACTGAAAGTTACACTTGTTTGTGTGCTTTAGTGGTAATAAAAATTGAACATTTGTATATATAAAGGTTCTAGAACTACCACTATGGGTTGAGATGACATCTAGTAACAGGGTAGAACATTAAAAACCTATTAAAGCCCTCCTTTGAAATAGTCCTCTTGGATATGCCTTCAGTATCATTTTCTTGTGTTAATCTGGATTTCAGGAAATTGAACATAAGCAATGTTAACTTTACTGAGGAAATTTCTTTTTTTGGTACCTAATCATTTTCCATCATTCACTCAGGTCATGTTTTCTAAGCAATCAAGCAGGCTAAAATAGGTATTTTTTAAAATAATAAAAGCTTAGTTCTTTGTACAATTTAAGAAACATGATTAAGGGAACAGAAGCTTCAATAAAGTCCCCCACATACTGTAGTGCTGCAAAAAGAATTTAACAATCCAAATTTTGTTCCACGAAGATGAAATTCTGGAAATTATCAGGGAAGATAGCAGGAATGTAAAGGAGCTCCCTTCTTCCTATTAAGAGGAAAAGGAAATAATTTCCCCCATGTGTCTCACTGTTGAAAAGTCATGAGATTAAACCTCAAACCTGACAGAGCAGGAAGAAGCTTTGTATTAAAGCCCATAATGAAAATTCATGGAGGTACAGAGAACGCACCACATTAACTCTCCAAGAATTAATATAATTCAGCTACCTCCTGGAAGTTGCCCAGCTCCAAAAGACCACTACAGCGAAGAATCAAGAAAGGCCAACAACAAAGGGAATACAGAAACACAAGATGTTGATGGATCCTTAACTTCCTTCTTAAAGCTAGAGGAAAAGGTTTCCCCGCAGACAGTGAGAGGAAGCCTTCTTTCTCTCCAGCATCAAGGAGGACAGAAGATCCCACAAACTCTTGAGAGATGGTCATCACACAGCAAAAGAAAGAACAGTTGGTGGGAGGCTGTTTATTTTTAATTTTGTTTATCTTTCAAGGGAGGAGGGCAGTTACTGCAAATGCTAAATTAAACTATCTAACGAAAGTAAACAGTGCTAATTGAATGAAAGCCAAGACAGCAGCTGGATCTGACTCAGGAGTGGTAGGAGCTATACTCTTGTGAACAATCAGTCCCAATCCAACACATGTCCACCATATAACAGGGGGAAAGCAGCTGAAGCAAGAAAAATAAAGGAATTGGCAAAGGGAGTCAGAAAACACCCTGTTGCTGTACACAAAATAACATAATACTTTTAAAATAGTGGGAAAATAAACAGAATATTATAAATTAACTGCTAGGATGGAGTAAAAAGCTTTCTGCAGTGGTATGTAAAAGTTGTCCAGGGATCCCCTCTTCAACTGTTTTGTCCTTATAAACGGAAATTTTGATATATTCTTCACAGCAGAGGGAATCAGAAAAGGGTCTCTTTGCACACAAATATTCAGAAAAAAAAAAAAAAACAGACTATACAGATTAATAGCCAATTGCTATATTGGGAAATAACTCTAAAATGGGACAGTAAACAATAATGACCCACTGTGTTCATACCCTTTCGTATGATCCTGATACTGCAAACATGTATGTGAGTTTGATGAGAGTATTCAGACATAAAATGCTACTCAACCATGAAACTGTTTGCCAAATTAGGGCCAAAGTCCCTGATCCTGCCATCAGATCTGTACAGGCAGATCGCAACATCTGTGCAGATCTGTGATAAAAGTCAATGAGGTCATGCTCCATAGGGATTCAAGTGTTCACCTTTACAAATCCCATTACAAATCTTACTCATGTAAAATTGATTTAGAAAGTTTAACATCATATTCCACTATATGCATATACACTATCGGAATACTTTTCTGCCTCTCTCTTAAAACAGAAAAGATATGAAAACTCATCTCATGGATTATATTCCTTTAACTATTTTATAGTTCACAATTTTGTACATTTTATAGGCTATAATTTCCGCTTTGCAATACATTTATGGAAATTGGATCTGAATGAAGAAGTGGAAAATGTTTTTCAGATTCTCTATGGGCCAGAACATAGTATTTATATACACGTTATAAAGAGCTCTGTCTTCCTATGTTAGAGTAAACTAGACAGGTCATGCACCTCTTCTGGTGTGAATTATGCACAGTACTACCTTCCTGGCAGGGTAAATTAGCCTCTGATGGGTTACAGACTGCAGCATTTGAGTTTTGTTATAGGTATCCTCACTAACTGGCATAAATCTACTTTGTGGATGTTACCGTGACAGCACTACAGAGATGTCCACTTAAGTAAAGGAGGGGTCACAATGAAACAGCCTACAATGAGAAACTGCAAAGCAGATTCTCACCTTAAATCAAGCTTTTAAAAAGTCTCCACTTTTCTCTAAGTACACACGCATGCATGTGCATTTTTTCTGCAATACTATACACAGGAATGAAATGTTCTACTTGCATACATTGAAGGTTTATATATTTTCAGTCGCTAACTTAATATGTTTAGAATGGATATATTTCAAAACAAGAAAAAGTATTTCAAAACTTCTGCTAAATACATATTCTAATATGGAGATCTGGACAACATTTCTTCTCAAGTAAAACATTCTGTGTAAGTTCAGGAATCCATTTTAGCAAAATTGCTTGTAATATTAAGGTATTAATTCCATGGAAAAAGTCAAAAATACTATTATCTGTTCCCTGTGACTTGTGTAATATAACGTGCATTTCACATTTAGTATAAAGTTTGGATGTGACAGTTCTAGTCAGCCATGGATATCCATGTTCCCTCAAGAGGCTTGCCTGCCTTTCCTCCTCATTACTTAATTTTTCACCACCTCTCATAAGCCATTTGTTGTTCAGCTGTTCTTATTAAGGGCTGCACGTCTCCCACAATTTGTGATCTTCAGGATTCATCTTTCATCATATTAAGAGAGCAGATGGAAGTTATAAGGCTTTGGTTTTTCCAGGAATGTGTTAAGCAAGTCTGAAATGAGTCACTTAGACGTATTAACAGAGCAGTCGAGCTTATTACAAAATCTGTGTTTGGCATATTGTGTGGAATTAAGACTCTAACTTTCACTTTTACTTTTTATGAGGCTAAAGAAGAATACATTAATGCAAAGTGCCTCAAATCTAGCCAATACTGGTATCAGAAAAAGAAAAATGCTTTACATCAATGTAGTACTGGCTTGCACTGTGTTCTTCTGGTAGAGACAAACATATCTCTACATACAGATGTGCATACGGAGGTACACACCTTTGCAGAGTTCTCAGAATACCCTCTCTAATTAGCTCAGAGAGAAGTCTCACTAGCTAAATTGGAGCTGCTAAATGCAAACATTTAATAGGAGGCTACCTAAATTATTTAGCATTATAAACATCATATTAAATACTGATATGGAAAATAAAGCATCACAAGAAAAAAAAATGAGAAGGAAGAAGACTGTGCAGAGGGAGTGGGTTGCTGCAAGGCTTGAAGCCAACATTTGCTCTCTATTGATCAAATGTTTGTTCAGTACTTTATTGATGTAAAGCATTACTCACAATCTGTGTTAAATATTCATGTCAGAAGATCTTTAAATTCAGAGCATTTGTTAGTCAATTTAATATTCCCAATGTTACTAAGATACAACTTAACCTCCTTTAATAACTTTCTGGAGTACTGTAAAAACATACCACGTACACTATGCAATGAATAAGAATTATTTGTATATCCACAGCTGTAAATATAATGTTTTTAAATACAACTACTAAAACAAAATTTTATAAATGGGACATTTCTCAAATCCTTCCTACTTTAACTCACGGGAGGTTGCTTCTTCTCATTCTTAAAAGCAAAGTAATTTCAAAACAAGCAAAGTTTCTACAACTTATGAGAGAGTATCTAGAATGTAAAAAGTTTACATTTTATATATTAATTTATTAAAACATATATCATGAAATGTGTTTATGTATAGTAAGTGCTTTCATTTATAAAAGAAAAAATACCTTCTCTCCATTAAAAACTTGATTTTGAGTTCACTCCACATTATAAAGTTTAGAACTTAAACTGTAACACAACTTTCACTGTGGTAACGTAAATAATCCATTATGGGAAACAAAAACAAGAAAATTAACATTTGAACCAGCAGAGTTCTATTCTAAATACATCAAGAGTATTGTGTGAAATTTTACACTAAGACACATTTAACCATGTCACTGAGAAATGGTTGAAGTTAACAATCGCTAATCAGGACAAACAAGCAGGAAAAAAAAATTGCAGTAACTTGGGATTTCCACTGAAGTGGTCAAAAATTTCCAGTGGAGCTTTCTTCTACGCAATAACATGTCATAACTTTAGAGCAGAATGCTTTTTTTTTTCTTATAAAGAAGACCCTAGACTTCATAACACAGAGAAATGAACTCACAAAGACTTCTATTATAAACCATCTAGTAATTTAACAGTATGTCTATCAACATTAAAAAAAATAATTTTACAACCAGATTTTACCTGTATATTTCAACAACTAAACTACTCTACAAGGTTGCAAAGCAGCCTGACCAGCATTCCAGACACTTTTCTTAGCCCTTTGACCTCTACCTCATCCTGTGCACCCCACATTATCTCTTAAACCACTGACTTCCTCCTTAACTTGTTGAATCGTCATATACTCCCCCTTTCCTCCAAGCAAAAGAAAAAAAAAGTTTTGTCCCACTTCATAAATTTGGCATGCTTTTACACATAGTGTATCTTTATAAAGACTGGTTTTTGCACAAAACATTCCTCGAACCCCTCATTAGAAAGGCTGTTATCTCCTATTGTTTCCAATGAAAAAGAAGCCTAAAATGGTGCTCAGAAAAGAGGAACTCTTTCAGCATGTCCACTGCCTCCCTCTGGGAACCATGAAAGAGGAGCTAAACTGCCTTCAGGGGAGAATGTGGTTCCTTATTCTGTCAGGCTTCTAATTAACCATTTTACTTCCAAATTTTGAGAAAATTAAATCTCCACTCAAAGGAGAAGTGTTGAAATTTCAGGGAGGAAGTGTTGCTTTTTCTCTCTGAAATAAATGGCTTAGTCCTCACATTAGAAGAGAAGCATAGCAAAAATTTACCTGTGAAATTACCTCTATAAAGAGAAAAAATGTGAACTGTAAAAAATTCTTTATTAGAGTTTACACTTAACATTTGAGACCCCGTAGTTCAAATCTAATCATTGTATTATCCAGTAATTTATGGCAAGGAATTATGAAGGAGGATGGTAGGAAGAGAATAAGCACATCTTCTCTCTTCATGAAAATGTGAGAACAAGAATTCTCTTGGGGTGGTTTCTTAACAGGAAACAAAAAGAAAATAAATATGTATTTTCCTGCAAAAGGGGACTCAACAATCCAAGGAAAGTATGAATTTCTCAACTTTGAAAACTTCTGAAGAGTAAACAAAAACAGTTTCATATTCTTGGAGATAACAGTGCAAAATTTTGAGATACACCTGTAAATACATGGACCAAATCCTGACACCGTTCAATACAGTTTTGAAGAAACTGATACCTATTTTGACTGGGGGCTGAAGCATGCTTTTAATGAATCCTTTCCACACAATTGCACTAAAGAACATCTACTGAGCAACAAAATTAAGGAGCTGAATAGATTGAAAATGTTAAGCTTGCTGTGTACAATTCTACCACTACGACTGTACAAGACTCTCAAATTGTGTCCCACACTGTCCTCTCCCAGCCTTCCATTGAGCACTGTCCTCTCATGAAGACATTAATCTAATTTCATACTAGTGTTCCCATGCAGTTGACAACTGAAAGAAGGTAAGAACTGTTAACATTTATCATGTTTTTCATATTTACAGCTTTTTGGTTACACATATGAGAAAGCCAAGGACTTACCACCTTATGAAACACGTTAACAGTGTGTTCTGAACAAAACAGGATTTATTAATCACTCATTTTATTTTTCTAATCAGACTGGTTTGGGTTGGAAGGGACCTTAAAGCCCATCCAGTCCCCACCCCCCTGCCCCGGGCAGGGCCCCCTTCCCCCAGCCCAGGGGGCTCCCAGCCCCGTCCAACCTGGCCTTGAACCCTTCCAGGGAGGGGGCAGCCACAGCTGCTCTGGGCACCCTGGGCCAGCGCCTCACCCCCCCCACAGGGAACAATTTCTGCCTTAGATCTCATCTACATTTGCCCTCTTTCAGTTTAAAACTGTTAGCCCTTATCCTATCCCCACACCCCCTGACCCAGAGTCGTCCCCCCCCTCTCCTGTCCCCCCTTTAAGCCCTGGGAGGCCACTCTCAGGGTCCCCCCGGAGCCTTCTCTTCTCCAGGCTGAACCCCCCCAACTCTCTCAGCCCAGCCCCCCAGGGGAGCTGCTCCAGCCCCCCCAGCATCTCCGTGGCCTCCTCTGGCCCCGCTCGAGCAGCTCCGGGTCCTTCTGCTGTTGGGGGCCCCCGAGCTGGCCCCAGCACTGCAGGGGGGTCTCCCCAGAGCGGAGCAGAGGGGGAGAATCCCCTCCCTGGCCCTGCTGCCCCCCCTGCTCTGGCTGCAGCCCAGGATACCCAGTTCAATCTGTAACCATATGGATTTACCTACTTACTGAATGTGTTCAGATACAGCATTCCAAAGCAAATGCCAGACTTCCGTAGTCTCCTTCTAGCTTTCACATTTAAGAATACATTTTACTATACATATACCTAAACACCAGGAAGTGAGACATGATCTCTGCAGAATGAAAAGAGTATTGAAGAAAGGCTTAAAAATTAATGATATTTACACAAAAAGCAGAGGATATTGTTTTAATAATGTCTGTACGGAAGGAAATGCTTTTCATTTCGATATAACTTATGGAAATAATGCTATGGACACTTAAAATACTTTGTTTAAGAAATAATCTTTTAAAAAATAGCTATTTTAAGCTAGTTTTAAGAAATAACCCGTTCTCCAGGTTTTATCAGGTTTTTCTAGTTTTAAGTAACCTGTTCTCCAGATTTTAAGAAATAACCTGTTCTCCAAGTTTTACTATACATATACCTGAACACCGGAAGTGAGAGATGACCTCTGCAGAATGAAAACAGCAGGAGAGGCAGGCATTTCATTCATACTTAAAAATGAACACTGTTTACACAAAAAGCAAAGGATACTGTTTTAACAATGACAGTATGGAAGGAGATGATTTTCATTAAAATAACTTTTTTCTAGTTTTAAGAAGTAACGTGTTCTCCAGGTGGACACAGGTATTATCTAAGTAGTAGGAAGAATCACATGTCTGAAGAACGTATTCTGAAGGTGAATGATAGTGATGACCAGTAAACATGTAAAGGGCCTCCCACAGGTTTGCAGAACGCATGTAAGAAAGTAAGAGGCGACTCAGATCAGAGGCACTGCTTCTGGTACAACAGTCTTTGATCATTACTGAGCAAAGAAGGCCAAACACATACTATGCAGGGTATCACACATATTCCACAGACAAAGAAAATAACACCTACCTACAGAATTGTGCCTGGAAACCTCTGCTTTTAATGACAGCCCATGGGACCATGGAGAACCTCGAAAACAGAGATGAAAGCAATGGAGAGAGGTTCTCCTGAGTCTGCAGGAAGGCTACCAACTGATCAGAGATCTGAAATCTGTAGATCTCATTCATGGACCCATAAACTTCAAGATCCCTTGGCAATACAATTTGGCATTCATTCCATGAGTAAAACTGAATTCAGCATTTTGCAGATTATCTCTGATTTCATTGCGTTGTCTCCCACTTCCACCCTGGTACTTGTCACCTCTTGCTCTTCCACACTTGGGGGTGATAGGGAGCTTTTGTTTTTATTTTTGTTTTAAGCAGAAGGAGTTAACATGCAGACAGCTGGAAACCAGATCTAGAATTCAGTTTTCGGCAAGTAACCTGAGAGGACCTAGAAGCACAGTCTGTCCTAGCTAGGCTGCCTGCAGAAGATCACAGTAGCAGAGCTAAGGCAGGCAAGAAAATTAACAGCTAAAACAAGTTCTTCCATCCCTGATACACAGAAGGCAAAGAAGGAGGTCCTGTGATAGACTGCCTGGAAAAGATAATGACTGCTGCTAAGCATGAGCCCAGACCACCTGGGGAATACAACAAGAAAACACATTTTCATAAATTATCATTAAACAGACTACACTTCCATGTGTTTAGATCACCAAAAATCGGCATCTAAAAGACGGTTCCATTTGAGTTTTAGAAGTAAAAAAAGATAGTTTAATGAAACTAGAATAAAGAGGTCCTCATTACAGAATATAGTTTCAATATGCTATGGGAACATAAGGATTGAGATTTATGGTCACGTCCAACAAACATTTAATGATGCCTTCAGAAAACATCTTCTCACAGGACTTTCATGGTAATCTTCAGTCAAAAAAAATACTTAGAAATATTCGTAATCCCTCAAATTATGAGTACTGCTAATAATAAATTAGGGGGGTTGGGGCACTTAGGGCAGGCAAGTGCCTCTTAGTTCTGCTGAAGGAAGATGGATCCAGAGAATAAAGTGGTATTTTTTTTCCCCATAAAAAACAACAATAAATGCAGAGACCCAACTTGCTCTTCCAAAAGACTCATGAGGAGAATGATCAGCCATCTCAAATGTCCAAATTCTATGCTCAATAACGTCTAGAAAAAATAATTTATATCACTATGACCTTTAAAGGAATAATCTGGACAGAACTGATTATAGCATAGTCTTTAACATACACTACAACCTTCACGTAAAAGCTAAGCTCCCTGCCATATAGCTCACTATTAAAATGTGCTAACAAGTCAGGTGGAAATGTGATACCAGCTTATTAGACCACACAGTCTGTGTAGCAATTAATACGTCTTTTTTCTTACCCTGTAAATTACCTGGCATTCTTTTGGGAGCCATAAAAACAAACAAGAGACCCTTACTCATACCAAAAGTGACCTTTCAAAGAGCTGTGGAGAAGACACTAATAGAATCTTACCTGGAAAATAATCAAGATTTTACTATAGCTACTTGTGAGAATTAATAGATCCCTCCTTGCACCAACACCATGTGGAAGAACTTCCATTGTAAGGAGGGTAAGAGAGGCACAGGAACTTCTGGACTGTAAAAAGATCTGAACTATTATGTACAGAACTCATCTTGTAAGAAAGGACTTTTCAAGTACTGCCCCTCCAAACCCAGGGCCCAGCAATGTGAATGAATGGCCAGGCCTGAGGAAGTGGAAGAGTGGTTACTTGTGGCACTCAGAAGTTCATTGGTAGGAGTGCTGATAAAAATCTATTCTTCTCTGAGGAATCGCAATTATGTTCTATTTCCCCTTTTGACTTACTACATCTTCAGCTTGTAAAGAAGTGAAATGTCTTGGTTATGAGTGAGTGGTGGGGGTTTTTCGGCTATAGGGGGGGCCCACTGTGAGAAGCTTCTCGAAGCTCCCCCAGCTCCAAGTCAGCTCCACCTCTGCACCAAAACTGAGCCCATCAGCTGCGCCTCTGCGATAACGTATTTAAGAAGGGACGTGGTGACGAGCAGTGGGACTTGTGAGGAGGAGTTGGTGCAGCTGCATGAACACCAAGGTCAGTGGAGGAACGGAGGAAGAAAGGAGGGGGGAGGTGTGCCGGAGCAGAGACCCCCCTGTATCCTGTGGTGAGATGGCAGGGCGGCCCCTCCTGCCACATGGAGATCTACAGTGGAGCAGACAATGATTTATGGCCTGTGGTTTCCACCTTGTTGATCAAGGTGCTGTGCCTGAAGAAGGCCGGGGTCTTGTGGGAAAAGGCAGCCCCGCTGCTGTAATTCAGCGCTGGGAGGATTGCAGCATACGGGGGAGTCCCACGCCAGAGCAGCTCGGGAAGGGCTGCAGCCGTGGGAGGGAATCCAGTCGGAGAAAGTTGGTGACCCACACCAGAGCAGAGAGGGGAACGCTGCGGCCCATAGGAGGGACTCATGTTGGAGAAAGCTTGTGGAGGACTGTCTCCTGTGAGAGGGGGACCACAATGGAGCAGGAGGAAGAAGTTCCAGAAGCTCCCCCCACTGAAGATGGAAGAAGCAGCAGCACTAACTGCACCCCCTCATTCCCTGCCCCTGTGCCACTGGGGGGAGGAGGTAGAGATATCAGGAGCAGAGCTGAGCCCAGGAAGAAGGGAGGGGTGGGGGAAGTTGTTCTCAAGATGTGGCAATGCTTCTCACTGTCCTACTCTGTTATGTGTTGTTAGTGTCTGTAATAAATGTATGTTCTTTTTTTCTTCCCCTAATAAGTCTGCCTTTTGCTCATGCCCATAAAGGGTGATTTTTTCCCCCATCCCAGTCCTATCTCAAACCCCAAGCCTGGCTCATCTGTCCCTTCTCATTGCCAGAAGAGAAGGGGGAGATAGTGGCTGTGTGGCCTTTGGCTGCCAACCAGGCTCAAACCACGAAAAGAAGGCAGAAACAAGATGCATGTTGAACCCTCTTCTCTCAAAAGAAGATCTCAGTTCAAAATCTAGAGAAATGAGATCTTAACTAGAGAGATTAAGAGATCTCCTTTGGACACTGTAAAGAAAGAAAAACCCATTCTACAGTAAAGACCAACTTTTGTCTCAGAGCATCCATATAAATGACTTTTTACAAGACTTCAAAGCACAGAGAAGTTTTCCTCCAGGAAAAGTAACAGGTACTTGGAAGAGACACTGGCAGGGGTGTGTGTGTCAGTGGGTGTGTGTTCCACTTTAAATAAGCTACTCCTACTGAAATGTCTGCAATATTAATAGTCTAGGTGACCAAGCACCAGCTTTCTTTTCTGAGTTACCTGAAATGTAAACGATTTCTAATTCTAAATCATTTACATTAAAACTCCAAGGCCATAACTTATCTCCATGATCCAGGACATGCACTTTCATGACATGCATCTATCTTTTCAAGCTTATATACACATACCTAGTGAGTTCAGAACCCTGTTCACTCAGAAGAAAACATTTCCCATTGCAAATCTCAATAGAAAAAAAAAAAAAAGAGAATCCCTTTTAGATAATATGGAGGAGGTGTAAATATTTAACCTCAAGATGAGCATAAAAAAATTCTTCTTTTTAAAGCCAGAGTAGGCTTTTGCTATTCTATTTATTGGATATTCAGTAAGATGAGCATTATTAGTACTGCAAGCACTTGCAGCCTCCACCTTGAGAGTCATTTCATGTTCCTGCTGTCAGACATGAAAGATTCCTCTCCTCTCACTAGCTCGATAGAAATCAGAAGTTGTACTAGTACAGTCTGAACACAATGGAATAGTACTTCCAAACCCTTTCTCTATATAGTAACATCCTTGTTCTGCAAAGAGACCTGTACACATCTGTGTATCAGAAAATTTAAATAGTAGTATCTGAAAGAATTTCTCTTGTTGATGTACACAAATAGTCAAGAACAGACTAAGCAGTGCACACTGATAGGCACACACATGTTAAGACTCAGTCTGCTTGACTGGGCAGATTTGATATTAGAGGAAACTCCATAGGCATTCATTTTCAGGACAGCACTAGAGCATGCAAGAAGGATTCTGATAGTCTTCTCACTCAAGCATATTGTAGATATACAGAGTCCAGCTGCAGATATTTAATTGCATTTAACTACAACCAAAGCACATGCTGAAATCTTACAGCAAAGCAAATATCTCTCGAAAAAGCATTCTCCAAGAAGCGGTGAGGGTAGAGGGGAAGGAATCAAATGCCATTATTTTTGCAACTGCAGTTAAGAACCAGTAAAACTTAAAGCTTAAAAACCCAAAATCTTTCTGTATCTATTAATTTTGAGTCAACCTCTGTGCGTTCCAGACTGACTCACAACTATGTTGACTGAGGCAGCAGTATTTCACAAATCATTAAATCATCTGTAAGTGCTTTCCTCCTCATTCAAACATTCTTAAACCCTTCTCTCTTCACAAAAGCAAAGACAGAAAATATATTGGTTCAGCTAATACAGTCTACTTAGAGTTAAAGATGACACATCTGTTGTAACCAGACGACTCAACTTCAGCAAGAATAGTTTTTCTTAGCTTGAGTAGAGCACATGCTTAATAAAAAAAATGCTGAATTGCTAGTATGAATTAATAAATAATCCTTCTGTGCTTTTTTAGTTACAATTGCAGTTTTCAGATATGACAGCACAGCTACAAATGCTTTATTACTTGACCTGCAACGTGACGTCAGGGTTTTGATTTATCAGACCCCTCAGCCTGATGGAGAAGCCAGAATCCAGCAATGGACATTCCGGTGTTCTTCACTGACGATGGAATTTTGACCCCTCTGGAGTCAATGGCAAAACACTACATGGGTCAGGATTTCACTTAATAAATGTTCATCATCTTCTGCTGTGAAATATTCCTGGCTGTATTTTATAACGATTTGTCATGTTCTTTAATATGAGCATACAACGCACTCATGAAATATTTAATATATGTAAGATTTCAAAAGTAGGCACTTAACACGAGTCTCTTGCTAAGCAAAACGCACACGATGCTGAGGAACTCCATGAATCTTGCTAGATATTAGATGAGTTTATCTCAACTGTGACAAAAATCACACAAAAGCTAGCTTTTCCTGTCACCCTAAAAGATTAAGGGAGAACGGGTTTTAGAAATACCTGGTGAATTAATTTCTAAAATAAACCAATTTATTTCTAAAATAAACATTCATCCTGTCTTAAAACAGACTGATGTGCATATAGAAGCAAACCATTTTATTTTTCATTCATCAAACATTACTTTATACAATAACATAAACATTCACACAATCAGAAAATTGTATCACACACAGAACTAGAGTATTTTCTCAGTGCTTCTGTATTATGACAATACACATCATTCATATTGCAGACAAAACTGATAAATCAAGCCATGTACTATTTCATGGCCTGTAGAAGTCAGAAGCACTAGAAGGGTGATGCTAAGACAACATTTTTTTTATTTGACATTAATTTGATTCACCTATTCAACTTCTTGATACACACCAAAATTTAGATTCAATAGTGAACTTACTAATTAATGAAACTCTCATGAGTTTAAAGAATTTGGTAGACTCCACTCCTTTTTAGATTTCCAAGTTCTTTTCCACTGAAATTTTCCTATTGCTGGTCATTTTGTTTCAAAATTATTTCACATTTACAGGTTTCATATTTTTGAGTTTTATTTACACATTATATTTTCAGAGCCCAGTGTCCCCACTGAAGCCAACTATAGTACTGTGGGTTCTAATCTCCACAAATTTAGTTCACTAACATCATTCCCTTCATGTAAAACTTTCTACTTCAGTGCGTAATTAAATTTTGCTCTAATAGCAAGGATTCAAAACAACAGCTAAATATTGTATTTTTCCAAAAATTAAGTATTTTTAAAAGAACAGATAAAGAAGATTGCAGGAATTGTACTTGCAAGAGTTACTTCATTTTTAATTTGAGGATTATGCCTTACTAAGTTCGTTGACCTTCACACCTCTGTGGGTAGAAAACTTCCTTGTAACTTTGGTCCACTCTCTGACACTTTTTTCATTGATTATGACTAGTGATCAATGTGGCTGGGACATGACTGTGCAAAATTGTGCAGGCTCCTTTATTAGTTAGCCTCATAATCTAAGCACCAAGAACAGGTTAATGAAGTGGCGTTGGTCTGTAAGTAAAATATCCTGAACAGTTCTAACTGTGTTGATGGTACACTTACAACATAAGTCATCGTTAACTACAAATAAAGCAAGATCACCATTAGTTCATGTTTTGTAGGATGTCAAGCCATTATCAGATTATGACAACAAAAAATGGAAAATTGACACACGGCTGATTCATTTCTGTTTTTTCACATTTGTGTTTGTAAGACACTTGGCTATGGCAGCCTAATTTTAATTTTCTTTGTAGAAATATTTTTCTGCATTAACTAGACAGTATTTCTAAGTCAGACATGGAAAACACTCAACAAAAGAGGTCTCAGAGTTGTATCGTGAGAGAGATATACTCCTTCAGACTACATCAGTGGCCCAAAGTAAACTTAGAGTGGTCAGCTTTCTAAGGATTTTGTCTGTAAAAACGAAATCATCAGATGGACAGGACGTATCTGTACTTCCATTTGCCCTGTGCCTTTGTGATCAGCCTGATGTGTCCATGACAGGGGTGACAGAAGGACATTCTTCATTCTGCATTAACACATGGGACAGCACTTTGATTTCTGAGAAGGCTTCCAAGAGTCATCCATATGGTGCCAGGTAATCAAAGAATTAGGAAGTCCTAATTCTAAGGCTTCCCCAGACAACTGAGAGTTACTTATATATGATTGACACCTGCATTTTTGAGCCACTGTAGTGCAGAAATACTTCTCTATCACATTTATACATGTAATTAATGAAAGCATGGTAAAGACACACGAACTTACATAGTCATGGAAGGCTTTTGCTTCACTTGAATGTTCACATGTTTCTCGTCTTTCTGGAGCTGCACAGTAGAGATCCCAGAATACACTGCAAGTTAAGAAGTTAGAGATGGTGAGAAAAACACTGTAATACTCATGTAGATTTTATGCTGTATACATACCACATATGCATGTTCATATATAGAAACAGACATATCACTTCCTTGCTGAGGGATGAAAATAGTTCTATGAAAGAATTTAGCTTTGTAAAACATATATGAGGAATCACAGCCAGCTATCTGATTCTCTGAGGCAAGAAGTGGTGTATTCTTTAAACCAAGAAGTTAGTCTAATAGACAAGGTTTAAGGGTATAAAGCGTATTTCTGAAGATCCGCATTTGACACCATCCCTCTGATAACTGCTGCAATTAGCTTCCACGAAGCACAGGAAGGGATGGATTTGTAGTAACATGAAAAGGAAAGAAACTGGAGAGAAAACTGGGAGCTCTTCCAACGTCCAATACTGTGCTTTAAACAAAAGTTCCCGGAGAAACACGGTGTATGAACAAGAGTAGGAAATAGATGGGTATGTCCTTCAGTTACAAAGAGTGAAAGGAAATTCTGGTACTCCCATCAGTTTTCCCCCAGCCCCCTTCAAAGAGAGTTATACACACATGAGTTCTAACATAAAGTTTCCGGAATTAAATGTCATGTATGCTAGAACAATTAAAAGAATAAAATCTGTTAGTGTTTCATAGTGTTCCTTCATTGTTTCAGACTTAATCCTCTTAACTTAGTCAAGCACCATAAGGCATTGTGGAAAATTTGAGCACTGTGCTGCAGACAATCAAAATCAAGGATAATGCAGACATCAGAGATACAAGGGTCATGTTCTTCTTGCCAAGCTTCTATCACACAGCTATAAGCTACAAGGGAAAAGTCAATGAAGAATATGCTACCTTCCATGCAGCTGTACAGATAACTTGGGATTGAATAGGACCACTTTAAAACTTGTAAATTCTTGTACTCCTGACAGTTGGACATATCCTCTGTAATTTTGTATTCTTTCACACACAGGCATATTGCATATATTCAAATCATGTGACAACTAATAAATACCATGGCTAAATAGCAGTGACTATGCGCACTCTTTCCACCTTGAGAATTCTACACACACAAATGTCTGTACACACCAATATATATAAAGAAAATTGTATCATGCATAAAAAATTACGTCAGCCCCATGTCTACCTGTCTTCTTAGCTGAGAGAAACCGTGCAAATGCAAACACTGCAGCACCAAGCCCACGCTAATGCATGCTACTGCTCAAAAAGGCTAGTAGTTTGGGTTCAACTGGTTCATTTCATATGCTATTCCTGTGACTAGAATGTGGACTATAGACTGAGGAAGCTCACATATATATGCACTCTCTGTACATATTGTTTTTTTCAAATGCAATTATTTAGAATATGTAGAATGATCTCTTAAATAAATGCACTATTTACTCAAAGGTAGGAAAAAAAAATGCAGGCCACCTTCTTTCAAAGATGCTTTTATCAACACACTATGCAATATTTCTTTTCCTATATCTAACATCTGTATCTTTTTCTATATCTAATTTTCTGTTTTTTCATTCCTTAACAAGAAAATTGTTCTTGATCCTCATCTTCACATTCCTTTCACAATGTTCACCTGAATTTACTGCCTCCAGCTGCTAGAACTAGCAATCAACATATTCCAAAAATCAGAGGAAAAGAAAATTGACACTTACCACCACCAAGAATGCAAGAATCCTGGGGGCTCCCCCAGTGTGATGTTTTTTTCCCATCTTATCTAAAACAAAACAATAAAACCAGAGTTTTACATTTTTGTAATCATTGTGCCTTTACACAATTTATGCAGCCTTTACAATAATTTATGCAGCTAGCAAAAAGACAAAGAATAACATATTTTGTAGTTATGAAAGGCTTTATCATCATAAAGCTGGATGGCCATATTACTGAATTACACATTACTATAGCTGATACTTACAAAAAGGCTTTTCTTATTCTAGGAAAGCATATTTTAGAATGTTTTTCTTTTTTTTTAGTTTAGGTTCTGAATAGAATTTTATTAATGATGTATTTTGTATCACTTCACCACTGAGATGTGCATTATTCTAAGGTCAAAAATGCATGACCAAAAAAAAAATAAAACCAGTGTTAAGAAGTACCCTTAAAATAATCTCAAACATTTTCTGGTTTGCACTAAGGAAAACAGACGCAGAACTAGTGTTACTGATTCAGCAGGTGGCAGTCTTCCCCCCATCTCCAAAGCAAGCCAGTGTTTCATACTGCTCAATGAGTGCTTTATTGTTACATGTAATGTGGCAAATACAAGCAGCATCAGTTATAACCCAGTCTCCCACCACTCAGTGAAAACGTAAAGCTAGTTTGGCTTGGTTTGTCTGTGCTGGCAACCTCTCTTGAACAGCTATGCTGGCTCTAACTTCCTTCCCACCCAGGAAGCTGGGTTCTATGTTGTTTTCCACAGAAATAGTTTAAGAACTCTTATCCTTGACTTCACACTTTCCTTGTTTATCAGCAAACCCATTAACGCATGGTGACAACGTTCTGTCTCTCTGCAATGCTTCCCAAATGTTGTATCTTAACCATAATCACACAACAATTTTCTTAATGCCATAGTCATTAGTTTGTCCTGAACTACAAAATTAAGTAGTTTGGTCTATAATAAAGCCCATGTAACCACTTAAGGAGCTGTGCTGCAAGTATTTTCCTGCAGAAATCCACACAACACAGTACAGAAGAATGTCTCATGTTAAAACTGGGTGGAAACTAGGGTGTTGCATGCACTCCAAATTCCTACAGTTACAACTACACATAGCATTATTTCCTGTCCAATTTTGTTAAAAAAAAATTGTTTAAACACAAACCATATTCTCTTCTAGAGACAGAAGTAATGGCAGACACAAAGAAGATTATTTTAATGAAATGCTTAAACAGCCTTAATATAAAAGATATATGCAAAGTACATAAAAGCACAGATACAGTGTTCATACTGCCAGAGGCACAGGTAAAGCTGGCATTTTCCAAAAGAGACTAAAACTTTGATTGTCAACTGCAACTTGATTTCCACATCCAATTCTTAAAAAATTTAAACACATACAAGTTCTGTCAGTAGCTTGCAGGAGAATATGTAGTTCGTATACCTAAAAATGTTCTTTGAACTCATACAAAGTAACCTGGCATCATTTTGATATATTACATGAATACAAGTATTCAAAAATAATTTTGCTATTTAAAAATATTTTTTAAAAGGTAACCTTGAGGCATTATCACTTCTGTTGGCAAAGTTGGCAGAATGAACCAACTGCATGGCACTTAACCCCACCACTACCACATAACACTAGTTTAAAAATATAAAAAGCACCTTTTAAAAAGCTCCTGCTTAAGTGCTGGCAGATAAAAATATTAATAAAAATGAAAAATATAAATAAAAGCCAAAGATACTACAAAGGTATTCTATGCTCTTCAAACACACTCCTCTGGGGCATGGCTGCTCCTCACATGCACTGCAAATGGCTTGGAAGGACTTGTATTTATCACTGGGAATACACAGTACTTCTGAGAAGTTATAAAAGCAGCCTAATGAAGAGATGTAACATACAACCAAACCAAAAAATGGTTCCTGAAGTTGAAAAATCATTCAGCTAAGAGTAAATTTATGTCTGCATAGAAAGCCCTCACTATGTCTAAGCAGTATTCATGCTCTTCAAAGCAGGGCTTGATGAGGAAATTACCCAATTTGCAGGTCTTATGCTGGTCCTTTTTAACAGGACATATTTCACCTTGAGAAATCTGAAAAGGAGCCTGAAGGGAATGTGCAAGTCTGGGGCTTGTATCAAGGAGTTTCTTTTGTTTTTCAAAAAATACACACTTCTGTCTTACATGGCAGATGTCAGTCTGTCTGATGACAGAGACTTCAAAATATTTATAAAGAATTATTAATTTTAGAAAAATCTCCTCACATTGTCAACTGTACTGATTAAGCTCACAGCCAATGATTAACTGGGAAATACGCATCTTCCTAGTCCAGCCAGGATAATGGAATTATTCCTCCAAGGTTACAATCTAACTTCAAGGATAGAAAATACGTGGGATAAGGATCAGCTCTTCAAGGAAAACGTAGCAGCTGGGACACCAAAGGAAAGATTCTGGAGCAGGACAGATTCTTTTGTTTCAAAACTGTGTGTACACCATCTGAATAGCTTTATTCAACCCTCATAAGAAATAACATGCTTTAGATGAAAGGTAGTTGTGCGAGCCCCTTGCCATTCTGCTAGCAGTATGATGAATTTGTATGCAACAGCTATTGAGTTACTTCAACTCAATACTTCATGCCATGTCTCCCAGAAAGAAGTAAATTTGCAGACCAAGATACAAGACTTATAGCCAACAAACTGAAGAGGTCTCTGATCTCAAGAGAGCCAGGAAAAAGCTAGATAAGCTTGAGGTCCTATGTTTTAGAGATGAAGGCCACAAAGCTTTGAAGGCTGTACTCAACAGGGTCCACAAAGTACAGTTCACCTTCTAACTGAAAGATCAGCAGAGGACTTCTAGACTTTCCTGACTCATAGAATCACAGAACAGCTGAGGTTGGAAGGGACTTCAAGATAGTCTGATAGCCTTTTGTGGAAAAGGGAGCCTAGATAAGATTACCTGGCACCCTGTCTAGTTGCACCTTCAAAATCCAGTGATGGGGACTCCATCGTGTCCCCGAGGAGATTGTTTCAGTGAATGATTGTTCTCACTGTAAAGAAACCAAAATGTCTTTCTCGTACAAAGATGAAATCTCTCTCTGTGCAACTTGGACCTGTTGGCCCTGATCTTCTCCACGTGGCTCCTTATGAAGGGAAAGCCTCTGTTCTCTTCGTTGTCACTCTTCAAGTACTGGAACACTGTGATGAGGTCCCCCCGGGCCTTCTCCTTCCCAGGCAGAAAAGACCTAACTCCTTCAGTCTTACCTCACAGGGCAGGTTCTCCAGCCCTCTGACTTGTGGATCAGTTCTACAAAATTCAAACTAGACACAAAGCATTACAAAAATACAGGAATGCTTCGGACAATCATCTCTAAGTTACGTTATAGTAGAGTGGATTCCATTATATTTGACTTAAATTTTCCTCCTCTTAATTTTGTTCCATTACTCTCAGCCACATTCCTTTGTATATATTTAAGGAACAGCTCTTAGTAGTTGTAATTTATACGTATATAGAGACCACTGATTGCTGTATAGCTCAATCAATCCACGTGCACATATTATATTCAGTCTTAGAGTTACTTTGAACTATTTCATCTTTAACAAAATCCAGCCAACTATTCTGGTAGGTGCAGACTGCCAGAGCAGAGAGGGCATTGAGCTCAAACAGCCATGTTTTTTAAGGAGGGACCAAACCAATACAACTTTCCTCCTATGCCATTGGGGTGTCTCCTGCACCTGAAGTACTCTCCAAACAAGTATGTCGCAACAGGACAGTTGCTTCTTAACAGCTCTGAGTCACACAAGACTGAAAACACATGGAAAATTGTGACTTTCAGTAGATCATAGGTTATTTTCATTAGATCATAGGTTCCCTAGAAGACGTTTTTGCACATCTCTCAACTGGTATTCTCTTGTTTTTATGCCATGTGCCTGTACTCAAACAAAAACAGCTGACTCACATGGGGTACAGAGTCAGGGTTAAGCTATTTGTGGTTTACAGCCCAGCAACAAATGGGCATTATAATGTTAAGACCTGTCTACTACAGAACTGACTACCGTATTTTTTTCTGCTGCTTTTACTTGTCATTTAGCTTGAGCATTTTAGTTCATTTTCTCCAAGCTGTATTAGTGTATAGTTCTCTCAATCTGAACCTGTCTGACCAAATATAATTTTTTCTAAGTTTCTCCACATCAGTGGTAACTGCTTCTGGTTCCAACATACAACCATTCACAAGTATTGTCAGCATAGTACTTGCCCTTCTGCACTGCTAATGAAAAAAGTAAAGAAACTCACAGCTTTGTGTGAAATCTAACAGACACCTCATACCAACTCTACACATCATTATTTGTCCCTGCTCCACGTTTACCATCTTTTGGCTAGTGTCAGTCTCAATTTAAAAGATTTTATATGTTATCATATTACGTTCATTCAGACCTGAGAGTTTCTCTATAACCCAAGACTGGATTAGTTCTAAAAGCTAGGTTTCAAAGACATTGTACTGAATGTTTTCTAGAAATCCAAATGTCATACCAGTTATACTTCTGACAACTGCTCACTTTGGAAATATATCATAAAAACAAAATGAACAAAATGAATTTTGCACAGTGCATTATTTACAAATGACAGCTGTTTGGGGAAAGCCAAGATGATACTCTCCATTATTTTCTCTCTTATTTTTCCATTGCTTTACTAAAGAGAAAAAACAATTGTCAAAAAACATACTTCACTATAAACATAAACTGATCCTACCACAATTCTAGTCTTTTTCATTACCTCTGCTATAGGAATTTTCTATAAATACCACAAAAAACACTCTGGGTTCCCATCCTCCCCTATCCCACCTCCAAAATGTCATCACCAGCCTAGTAAATTATGGTTGTAGTCATAATTGATTAGCCAGATGAAAAGGGAAGTTGTTAGAAGCATGGTAAGAATACACAGAGAGATCAGCACTGCTTAAGAGAGTGAGAACTGCCAAGTGTATGACAGTAGGATGTAAAATACATGATCACTGTGTATTTTGGAAAGGTACTTCATTCACAGTTGCAGATATCAACAGTAAGTTAGAAGGTCATCAAAAAATAGTATCATTGATGCATTCTCTAACATCCATGTTTATTACAGAAAATAAATTAATCTTTCACCAATGTAGTAGCAAATTACAGAACAGAGATAACAAATCACAGCAAAAACAGTTATTCAAAGTTAAATGATGTGGCAAACTGGCTTCCACAGAATCAGAAATCTATGCTGATCGATATAAACAGATATTCAAGGTTGTCACTGCTGTTTATTCTAGACCAATGTATATTTATTTCACTTCCACACATCAAAGTTGTGCAAAGAAAAAAAGGATGGGAAAACATACCTCTGATAGAAATGTCTGGGCTGATTTCTGTGCTCCTACATGGAGCAGATACTCATATACATACAGTGCTAGTCTGAAAAACAAACAAAAAGGACAATATTTAGTATTGTGCATTTCTTTGCTCCTCTTCTTTAGAAACGAAGGATTATTAGAAGTTTGAGGTGCACTCTATTGCCTTTCACAAACCACTATATACTGAATATGTCAAATCTATTACCTACACCATGATTTTTGAACTAGACATGTAGGTCAATCTGGGCAAAGGTGTTTAAATAGTAGTTAATTAAATATTATTAAACTCACAAATTACTTAATGTCAACATTTTTAATGGAATTTGGACAAGTGTCCAGTGAGATAGTAACTGACCTACTGCTGCTCTGTATTTGACCACTCTATACCATGCTTACTGTAAATACAATATATCCATACAGCAACACCAACTGTTTTTCCAGACCAATTTTTTTACACGTGGAATATGTCAAGATATTAGTACGCTTCAACAATAGCCTGTGTTTATTCAAAGAACATGCAAATTCCAGGCTGCATCAAGAAAAGTATTCCCATCATCCATCCACAGCATGCAGTACAACCACATCTCTTAAGCGAAGTGCAAACAGATTTTTAGATTCATTCAGACTTGTGTATCTAGGAGCTCTGATGGTAACAGACTACAAACGACTGTAACAGCTCCTGAAGGAGCTTCCCAAAAAGTGATCTTCAACAGCCAGGCACATCTCTAAGTCCAAAGAGCTGAAATAAGGATCTCAGTGCAGAAAGAGGACTCATTCCCTGAATGACTACCCACCACACTGGAGCTGGGAAGCCCTATCAGCAGGCCAAGAGAAGCAGAGTAGTAACAACCACCAATTTCTATTGATGTGGGCTAGATTTTAATTAGAAAACCAAACAGGTAACACTTCCTATTCCTCAGCTAACCCTACAGAGAGGCTCCTGTCTGTCTGCATATTTCAAGTTTTTCAAAATGAAATCTTGTTTAAAAGAATAATTTAATAATAATGCTTGGAAATTGTCTATAAAACATTTCACAGATCAAAAAAGGTAAAAGAAAGTCAGGCCGTGTGTCTTTTAAATTTGCTAGCATAACTGTTTTTAAGTAAAATGTACTTGCATGCACTTCATGATAAACCACTATTCCTATCTGAAACATGTTACTATTCATATTCAAAAATACGTAGTTTAACTAAACAAAGTAGAGAGGCAGATAATATCTATTTTTCTGTTACTGTTCAAAACGTTATGCAATATTAGATGTGACAACTGTCATCATGGCACTGACAGTTTAGTAATTACTGTAGTAACCTACCAAGTATGAAATTTTAAAATAATCTAGGAGAGGCATTGTTTTCACTAGTTGCTTATACCTAGCACATGCAATAAGCACATTACTCCCTCTCCCAACTTCAAAAGCAAAAATGTACCTTTTTTCCCCTCAAATTTAAAAAAAAAATAAATAAATTTATATTCAAACTTGTGACTGGGTTTAGTTTGAACCCTTGGGAAGGGTCATTTCCTACTTTTTAATTCCAGTACTTTACAAAACAGTTATTTTATTAGTTGCTATTGTGCCATATCAACAAATGCAAAGCTCAGCAGAAAACACTTGGTTCTTCCAATGGAGCACAGTATGATCCAGTGCTCAACTGCAAAGCAGCTCAGAGAGGACACAGTGATATCCCTCTAAGTACTGTGGAGAGAGAGAGGACCACGTACTCTCTAGACTCTCATCCCAGAAGAACAACAACATCTGTCAGAAAAAAAAAAAGTCACATCTTATTGACTTAATTCTTCCCAGTTCAACCATCACCCCATTTTTAAACAATACATGGTTGTAGACAAAACCTACGATCTAAGAAAGATGTAAAGGGCAGAGAAGAAGCACTTTCTACAACAGCCAAGATGACTTGAATACCCAGTAACACTCTAAAGCATCTCATTTGTGTTCCAAGATTCCCATTTTTGATCTCCTCAAAACATGAAGCCTGTAGTCCAGACAAAAGGATTTGTGTGATCATATCCTTTCTACCCCAAAAAAGGAAAGTGAAACAGCACAAAACGCAGGAGTTTATTGCAGGCACACCACCTTCTAAGTCTGCCATCTCTTGAAAGCTTTAGCAAATACTGCACCATGACACACAAACTGACAGAACAATGCTTTAATATTGAGGCAGATTCGTGAGTCTTGTCTCAGGATTCCTGGAGCCCTGAAACATGGCACACACAGCCATGCTCCAGCACAAGTCGACACTACTAACCTGTGTCCATCTTCACTGGTCCCAAAAATCCAAGGTATTTCAACGCTGTGAAAAACACAACCCTAAAACTTTGACTTAACCTGGGATGTGCTAATTAAATGTAATCATAACAACATCTCTAACTCTTTGACATGCATTCTCACAACTTGGTCTAAACATACTAGCAGTGGAATGAAATTAAATGGTGCAACTATTAAGTGTGGGAATTAAACATGACTGATTTCAGGAAAAGAATAAATATTCCAGGTCTTAGGCTTCCAAGTTGATGCATCTGCAGTAAATCAACAGTGGGACCATGCTGGCAAGGGGACTGCCTGGCTCATGGGGCACGGAAGCCAGGACCACCTTCCACAAACAGATGAGAGACAAAAGGCACAACACAAAATAACCTGATTGGGTCTTATTAGATCTAGATCACTGGTCTATCCCTAGTTATTGTGCTGTCAGGAAGTCTTTACGGAAGTTAACAAAGTTATAGCTTCATTCAGAAATAAATGCATTTACCACAGAGATCAAAAGAAAGATACTGATATTTTACTGCATTAGCTGCAGCAAAAGGATCAATGGCAACGGATGCTCTGAGGAAAAACAGCAAAGAAACCCAAAAAAGATAAACGCTGTGCAACAAGGAGGATTACCAGATATACTAACTTTAAACCGCAGCGTAAAACCAGAATAAGACAAAGATTAGGCTACAGTCCAAGCATGTAAATTTAACAAATAAATAAGCTATTTAACATCTCAGCAGAGTACTAAGAAAATAATAGCAAGATGGTCTTCAAAACCGAAGGACTTGGGTTTGAAGTGACATTTTACAAGACAGTTTTTACTCATTAAACGGGTGTGAAAAATTGTGTAAAAGCAGTAAGGAGACATATGTTAAATTTTCACATTTACATACTTGTTGACATCCCATGAGTAATGTGAGGAAAAAATATTTCCAATCAATTTATGACAACGCTGAAGTAATTTCTGTTAAAGACATGCCATAGGCCAGAGTTCCCCTCTCCCTGACAAGACAACTGGATCACACATTCATCTATGGCCTGATGATGCACTCATTTTATTAAAAAAAAAAAAAAAGTTACTGTCTAGATCATACTGCTACAGTTGTCATTTTGCTAAGCTGGTGTGTTTTGCATACAGTTTCTGCTCTAATTGGGCAAGGCATTCATACATCCCACAAGCATCTACTGAACTCCTAAGAGATGAACCATATACGTGGGCCTAGTCAACCCGTTACCAGGATATTACAAGGAAATAAACAGTAATTACTCTATGATGTGGAAATGATCTTACATGTTATGGTGGGAAGATGCAACCAGTTCAGTGAGAACTTACAACCAAAGCCTTGTAGCAGTATGTCCATTGATGAAAACTAGGTGGGGTAAACTCCCCCCTGTTCAAAGTCAAGAGATTAAGACAACACCAAACTTTCCATAAAAAGCAGTGAAAACTTGAAAGCAGCAAGACGATGTTCACCTTCTCTGGTTTTGGTATCTAAATTAGGTGCCCTGAGGCATAGTCCCTGTGGCCCACAAGCTTCATTGACTATATGTAGGGTACTCAACTGGCTGTTCAGACAAACATATGACTACAGAAGAAGGGCTCAAGTTATGATGACAGAGTCTTTCAGAAAATAGTTTGTCTATAAAAGGTAAAACATTAGTATCTTTGTTTCATTCCATAAGAACATGTGTACTGAGAAAATTTCTGTCTCTCAATCCAAGACTGAACTTCAAGCACCAAGTTTGGTTTAGCATTATTTCTAAGGAAACGAACAAAATGAAAACGGCCACATTTTTCCATGAAGTTCAAAAGCTGATCTTAGAAGAATAAGGAATTGCAATAAATTAGCTTCTGCTTTCTCCTGAAAGCTGCCCAGTAAACCTGCCAGGAGCAGGCAACTATTATACATAGCTCCATGCAGCTTTCATTGTTTTATTAGCCATATGCCATAACTAAAAATATATGTAATTTAATTGAGGGTACAGTGGTGTATAACCATTATCCAGAAAGTTATAAAATCAATGTGATGGAGCAAAAACCTGCAGCTCCTCAGCTTTGGCAGTGCTTCAAAGCACCATTTGGGTACTGTACCTGCATTATGCAGCACCAACACTTACTGCAGCTTAACACTGCAATAAGCAACTGCTGCCCCTTCTCCACAACATCTACGATGGTGAGTAACTGTACATCACTGAAATGTTCCTAGATGCTACCAGCTCCTCTGCCAACAACAGACATTAAGCTGTTAACACCTTATGCTGGATGTGGGGGGAAAGAAAAAAAAAAAAAGTATCTATAATGGGAATGTTCCAGATCTGAGCATCACCAAGGTAGATCAAGTATTTCTGGCTTGTTCAGACTTCATTTTTTTAAACCATTTATGTATGGAAAGTTCTGCATATGATACACTATCCATTTAACTTTTGGGGTTTTTAAGCAGTAAATAAAAAACACAATGAAATTTGTGAATCAATATCCATACATAATTTTTAGTTTGTGTGAAGAAGAGGTGAAGCAGGTGAGCAACATTTAAAAGCAGCTCCATAGAAAAGATTTTGTACATTCCTCTCTGTGTTTCAGGAGTCTTGCAGTATTCCACAATCACTACTCCAACCTACACAGAGAAACAGCCTTTTTTTCTTTCCAAAAAAGTAAATAGACTTAATTTCATATCCAGAAATATAAACCTCATTCTCTGAAATAAGAAAAAGTAGCACTGAATCCATATTTTAAATAAAATACAACAGCTAAGAACATATCAGATGTGGGGTTTCTTGAAAAAAATTTTTTTGAATCCATCAATCCAGTATTTCAAAAACTGCTCTGAAGCTCCTGATGGTGAGCTGACTTTGGTAAGTTTCTACTAACAACAGCAAACAATTAGGTTTTTTCCTTAAAAATTTTCATATTTTTAACAGAGATGTATGACAAGCCACTCTTTCTCCCCTATTTGATCACATTGACAGTCATCTCCCTCTCCCTCCCCATATATTCATATACTAATATAATTTTTCCCTATATTTTTTACATCTTTTTTTCATATCTACATGTGTACATACATATAATCTTTTCCTATACATCTTATTTGAGATTTAGGTGATTCAGTCTGCTGTCAACTATCCATGACAAGACAGGACTGGGACAAGAGACCTCATGGGCCATTCTAGGTGTTTCACTGCACAAACCCAAACCCCACAGAGTCACCCGGTGCATACCTCTACTCAGCTTCCCTGAACAGTGGAAAAATCAGCTTGGCTGCAACACCAAACTCAAGTTATACCCAAGAATTTAGTTAGCTTTTTTCATTTGCTTAGGCAGGTACATTGACAACGGCCTCTACGTTACAATGATTTAACTGTACACACACCCCTAGCACATCAGTTCTCCCGGGCATGCCGTTTCACCTACACATAATTCACATTTTGGTTTGTTTAGCTTGAGGCCAGCAGACTGCTCTTTTCAAGATCCTCTAATCATACCAGCCTACTGTGTTTTTCTTCCAGCTTCAGAACATGATCTACCTTAATGTTATTGCTCTGTATCCTATCAACCATGTGATCAGTTTTCTTCAAAACACCTGGGTATTAACTGAAACCCAAACACTGCTCTGAGGAAACAGTATGTCCCAAAGGAGATACTCGATGTTTGTTCGGCTATGTGCACTGCCTTTTCTGAGAGCTATCACAGCCATGCAAACACAGGCAGCATAAAAGTGTATGTATTCAACATTATGCGTATCCATTTATGTCTTCCTCGCTCTGTAGATAGGAGAAAACATTGTCCTTGTATGCACCTAAATATTTGGAGCTTCTACCCAATGCTGTAATGAACAATGGCCTCAGAGCCTTGTATTAGGCTGATAGTACTTTCCAAGTAAGCTCATCCTTCTCATTTATTGCAGTTTTACAGAAAAGGGAAGCCGCCTTCTACCACGATTCTGGACAGGTAGACTGACCTCTAGTCTCTCTTCCACTTGATTGCCTGAAGATGTTCCGAAAATACGCCTCGGTAAGTCTGGTCACCCTCCCCTTGATTATATATACTGCTTCAAGTGTTAAAGACTCTTGTAACCTAGTAAGTGCCCTTTTAGTCTTAACAATATTAAAAATAATGGTAGGGTTTTTTTCAGACTACTCATACACTTGCAACTCAGAAATGCTTTTTGCATCCTAATTTCACATGCTTTCACTACTTAACCTCCTGCAGACATCAAGCACTAGTATAACTATTTCCAATAACACATTAACTTGTGCACCAGTATATAACTAAACATTGAATAGGTAGCTGGTATCCACTGATCTTTTGAAAAAGATCAGAGATAAATGCTGTGGTGGAGTCTGCCGTATCTCCCACAGACACTTAATTGCATGGGTTTACATATTCTCATCTGCTAAGGATGTCTTGGTTTGTGCTAAGATGTCATGCTGCACAGCATTCCCCACTTTACTTTCATCTGACTCTCACTGAATTTCATATTCATTTTCAGTTTAGGTCTCAGCTTGTAGAAATTACTACAGAGCCAAAGTATTGCAAAATTAACACACTCTTCCATAGACTCCATCTTGAATGGGATAATTTCCATTGATTTCCACATACTTCATCAAATTGCAGATTTTCTTGATGACCTCTAGGATTTCAAATACAAATCTTTGTCTGTTTTGCACACATATTCCTCCAAAAGTTTCCCAGTAGATATTCACAGGCTTCCTAATCCACGGTTAAGAAAGAAGTAAGACTTACACACCTGAAAGTCTGCCTCTATTTTTCCAGCTATATTTTCTGTATCCCCCTCTCCCACCTTCTTGCCTCCTCCAACCTAATGTCACTAGCCTAGAAAGCTAAACCATTTAGATGTATCATTCCCGAAGTGACATTACAGGCAAGTCTTTGCTGCCTATGGGGGTTGAAAGACTGTGTCCCCTTTCTTCTCCCCCATGCCTGAGGGCCAGAAAGCAGAGGTTGCCTCCAGACTAGCCAGACTGATGCTGATGGAAATATTTTGTTGTATGGGATGAGTTTGCTGTAACAGAGGAAGCAAGACAAGCTCTTTGGGTGCTCTGGTGACTTGCAAGGACCATGGGCAGTAAAATGCCTTTACCATGTAATTCTCAGCACTGTCCAACACAAAAGACAGTCTTCTGTTCAGGTAGCCTTTGCCTTTTTTGCTTCTAGGGCAAGCTGTTTACACTGAAATAGCACAATTCCTTCCCGTACAAACAGAAAAGGCGGCTGAGTTCATCCAACCACCCACTGGCACTGAGGACCAAAAACATTCTCTTCTCACTACTCTCATTTCTTCTCCCTTTCCCAGCTCAGGGATTAGAAAATTAACCCAACCAACAAAAGTGAACAGTCTTCCGCTTGACGAGTGAGCTGAATCAGCCTGCCAAGGGCCAGAGCAGCCGCACAGGAGCACAAAGAAGCAGGAGCACTCATTTTGGCAGCCCTGGACTGCTAACACAGACCTGCCCGCACTGTCAATTCCTCCTGCTGGCTAGAATTTCAAACTTGACATTTTATGAAAATGTATGTATTTTTAAGGTAACCTCTAAGTAGTTTCTTGTGTCTAAACCATATAAACTATTCAACTTACCATAACTATAAAATATGCTCAATGGCAGCTAAAAAAAATACTTATATGACAGAACATTTTAAACTATAAACTGACACTGTTATATGAAGACTTGAGGTTCCAACTCTTCCTGATAATAAAGGCGCTAACCTCAGTCTTCCCTGCTGCCTTCAGTGGGATAAGTAATGGGGTTTTACATGTTATTTTTTCCCTGGTATATAGTTTGCTATAGTTAACGAGTTTAATGCAATGCATCCTGCCCTGGTTGTAAGCAGAGGTAACAGCATGGAGCTATTGTAAGGAGAGGCACTGACAGAGGGCAAAGCACAGACACACTCCTTAGCAAAATGAAAACTTTAAAGCTACACACGTGCCACAGCATTACCAGTAGGTGGTACCTAGTTGAGCAGCTAGTGTATGACATTTCTTTGTAGACTTAAATCACTTGTTACATATGACAGATTGTTTTAAAATACTGTATCAGCAGAAACCAGTGCTGACACTGACCCATGACGCTGCAAACACCAGGTTTCACTGCTCACCATTTGCCACTTGTCACCCACTGTACTCAAAGCTAATTTGCAAAATCTGACAGTGACTGAAATGTTTCAAATGTATAAAGAAAAAATACTTTTGTATTTATATACTGACAGAAAAATAGTGACTGGCTTCTAACCAGTGCCTTGCTAGCACAAACAGGCTGTTGAGAATGTCGCTGTTGCACAACTGGTGCTCAGCACTGCTTAGCCACCGCACAGGCAGATGACACCTTCAAGCTACAACAGCTTGGGGGGCTACCACCTTCAACAGTTCACAGTGGACTTTTATATGGCAAGGTCCCTCCACCCCACAGGGAGATGCACTACTGAGTACTGGAGGTGCTGCCAGCCTGCTTTAAAGCAAAGCCAGCCAGGTTACCTTTGATCAGCTTCAGCAGCAACTGTAGCCATGACGGCCTATGCGGCACAGATGCCACCAAGGCTTTATCATGGTTCTGTTGTAGTAATAGCTCCAAGCAGTAGAGTAACATTATCTTAAAATATTACAGCTGTTCCTAAAGCAACTGCCTACCCTGGAACAGGAAGAACTTTGCCCTGTCTACAGGAGCACCAGGAGAAGGCTAACATGAAGGAAGAAGCACGGATATATACAGCCAGCTCCCCAAGGATGAGCTAGATTCATCTCAGGTCAGCACCAACCGGATATGCAATGCCCATCAGCCCCACAAACAAAAGCATCGTGTAACTTAATTTTCATTCATATGAAGAAAACGGTATTTCTGAATATCTGGTTTGTGGAAGGACCCATGTTTTTGCTAGTAGCTTTCCCAACTCTTCTCAGAAAGTATAGGTTTAATATCGTATTAAATACTCTGGGTGGGTCCATAACATTGAAGATTACCAGAAATCACTGCTACTGAAACCTAAAGTCCTCTCTTCAAAGCTACAGTGTGAGACAGAACATTAGAACATCACTTGTCAAAAAATGGAGTGAAGAAGTGGAGGAGGACCCTGGCTGGTACCACAGACAGGCTGGAGGTCTCACACTGCTGGTCTCCTTCTCATGGTTAATGTTGGGCAATTTTTTTTTCTTCTTTTACAGAGTATCATGGTTAAGCCCAGTTGCAGACAATTAGTCAAATGAAGGTTGTATCATTCCTTCCCACTCACTACCTACTCTAGTTATGTTTTTAAACTCTATTAAGAGCAAACTCCATACTCAAAGTTTGATAGGATGCTCTAAAGAGCTCCCTTCCATGTTTTATAAACTGGCACAGTACCACAGGAATATGTCAGCATATATGTCAGTGTACCTACAGGTTAAGGGGGCAGCCAACTGGTAACAGCGGCAAATACATTTATCTACTTAGAAAGCCATCAAGCTGATCCTGCCTGGCCTTTCAGCACACTCGTATGGCAACCCACAAATAAGAAAGAACAGAAGGATTTGGATTCAGAAAGCAGCAATTTGTAGGGCACACAGATCTCGTTCTGTGAAAGGCTCAAGGTTTTGGAAAGGACACTTGTAAATTTAGTAGCCACATTAGATGAAATTAATCTCAGACTTACTAGCAAAATGTTTTCTGAATTTCATCGCAAGTTTCTTGTTGGAACCAAATAGTCAAAGGCTGACTACTACTCCTGGCTGGCAGATTATCTCAATGGCAAGCTGAAATAATTAACATTATCACAAAGAATAAAACAGTAGACTTCCAGAAGCCACAATCAATCATGAAACAGAGAATTAGTCTCAAGAGGGAAGCAAAGAAAACAGGGATGAAGGGACAAGCAATAACAAGTCACCTCATGAATCTTACAGGAATCATATGGGATGAGAAAATTGAGAATTAATTTCCCTGAGTATCTATCTAAAAAGTGATGGTGTAAAGTAATTTGTGTGACTGATTATGAAATTATAGCATTTTCTTCTGGAGAGAGGAAGTTCTGAAAGCATCAGAGTAAAGCTAGACCTCAAACTAAAGACCTCAGGAGTCAAACAAATTCAGCGAACTGGTAGAAATAGTTTCTTCAGAAAAATAGATAGCCTGAAGAAAAAAAAAACTCTCTGGGAAATATCAACGGAATACAGGCAGGAAATAATAAGAGGTTACTCTGGCTGCATCAAAAATTCCTCACTGATCCAAGAAAAAAGTGCAACAACAAAAGAGAAAGTAAAGACACATAACAGTATTAAGGAACAAGACAACCATGCAGGTGACAAATGCAGAAATGCTGAAGTGCCAAACAAATTATAATGAGCAAGGGCATTAAGGCAGCAGGAACAAAGCCTATATCACCAAGGAACTGGAGTTCCAGTATTCAATGCAAGAAGCATGAAAAGCAAAGAGAAGGTAGGGAAGTCTGAAGTCTTGGTACGTGCTTGGTTTCTACATCCACAAAACATCAGAAGAAAGTGTTACTAGTTAAATACAACAGCAATACACACAGCAGGAGGAAACAATGGGTTAAAGAACAACTTAGGAAGAGCTGTACTACATGGGAGAGTGCTGGAACACATTTCTTCAAGAGGGCTAAGAAATGAGCCAAAATACTTTCTAAACTTGGAAGAACTGGAGTCTAGCACCCATATTTTGAAGAAAAAAAAAAAAAAAAAAGGGCCCAGGGATGTACACACCATTCGGAAGTAATCCTTACCACCACAAAATTTCAAGTTTGGATCAGACAAGCCATGAACATGACATTGGCTCTGTTTCTTAAGAATGGATCACATGAATGCTACTTTGGTAAAATCCAAATCCCTTCTCTGATAGGAGAACTGGTGCTGCTAGAAATGGGGAAAGCAGCAGATGTAAACTCATCCTCAGCATAAATTATCCTGGCCTCTGTCAAGAGAGGCAACTACTGGCAGCCCTGGCTGCACGTTATGGTGCCCCACACATGGCAGCTGTGAGGTCCCTTCTGGTGCAGCATCAAAAGAAGCTGTGACCAACTTGCTGATACCAAGAGGTGTCCATTTGGAACTCAGCATGGAGTCAGCAGTAAGATCATGACTTCTCCAGTGCCACTGCCCTGCAAAAGCAGGTATGTGGGAAAAAAAACAAGCCTTTTCTAAAGCACATGACCCTCTTCTAGTTCAGAAAGGCTCTCCTGTAAGCATTTTGGGGACTGGGTCATAGCCTTTGAATGCCTTATGATTCCAGAGCTGCAGATGACACAATGTCAACTCTGACATGAACTTTTATGCAGTTCCTTCATTCCTTCTGAGCCAGTTACTCTGCTGATATCATCAACACTGCTTGCCTGCTTAACAGTGAACTCAGTAGTTCAGGCTCAAGCACCAACAGACAGCTGAGGCCACCAGGAAAAGCAATTTTCAAGGGGATACATTAATTTCATCTTTCTAAACCTTGGGGTCCAGTAGACGACAACTAAGCATCTGCCTCAGCTATAAAGTTTCACTTCCAAAACCGGCAGCTCTGATGCTGGTCCCTGGGAATAATCATACACTGGTTTTGAGGCTGATACTCATGTTGGGTGAGAAGTTCTACACCAGGGACTGAGGTGGCCTCAAGGCATTTCACTAAGAAAAACAAACCAACAGCAACTGCCTCAACCAAAAGATAGTCCTTATATGTACAGGTATAAGTGTATGTACAGAAGTTGTCAGTACACATAAATTGATCCTCCGAAACTTCATGCACAGTATTCCTCCTCAAATCACTGCATTTTTCACCCACAGGACAACTGCACACAATTTGATATTATGAGACCTACCAATTGCCATCTGGCTGCCAGGCCTATTACACCTGTCTGCTGAATTCTCACACATCTGGCTAACCTGCTAGAAGGCTTTAAACATTTGCCTGCTATTCCTCCCCTTGGCTGATAGAGACATGCTGAGTAGACAGCTGGAGGTATTCTCTTGCTGCTTCCCAAACTGGATCACAGCCAAGAAGGATTAGCCAAGACCCCTAGCTTACTCAACAGTTCCACTCAGCTACAGCTCCAGATAAGCCCAAGCACCCAGCAGCAAGCTACAGTTCATGCATGACAAGTCTGCTGAGCTTCAAGTCCTCTTTCCAACTGCCCAGAGGATAGTCTACTACCCAAATATATGTATTTTACAACTTTACAGATAATTTGCTTAGACTCCAAACTGGAAGTTACCAGAAATATTTTCTTTTGAAATGCAGGTCGTAAAAAAAATACTAGTTTCAATTTCCTCCCAGTATTTTTTATAGTGAGAATACTTTCCAAACAGAAAGAATTTCATCAACAGAAGGAAGATATTTGAAAAGCTGGCTCCCAAAGAGTTGCTGCATAAAACAAAAACAAAACAAAACAAAAAAAAAAAAATCAACCCAGCAACAATAAAATCTTGCAGTTGTGAAGGTATACTACCAAATGTTTGACTAGCATTCTAGAAAATTGTAATGCTAACTCTCCAAATTGCTTCTATTTGCTGGTCCTTGAAAGAAAACCAGACACTGGACTGAACACTGATGGCTGATGTTTGGTGGAAAAATTGATACAGTATTGTATTTTCTCATAATTAAAACTGGGAAAATAAGCAAACTACTTCTTGTACAACCTCTGGCTAGCACTTCTTATTTCTAGATTAAATTTTAAATGACATGAGCATTAAAAAAAACTTCAATTCTACCATTTGTGGGACACAATTCAGTCTGGCTGTTTTGCTGTTGCCAACTACAAATCTGTTTCTGTACAGTACATATTCAATTCAGAAAAGGTTATCTTACATTTGCCTTACACTGGAAAACTATCTTCTCAGTCTTGTAATTAAGTATTACTAGAATACTATAATCCATACCGGATTCAGTTTAAGTCAACTTAATTGATACTGCATAAGCAGACCAGTCAAGAAGTACATTATGTAAGTCAACGTCATATCGCCAAGATGCAATTGCTGCAGAACAATAAGCAGTCACACCGGAGAGTTCAACAGGTGGACAGGTTTTAAGATGCCTGGAGTTAGCACTGGAAAGGGAGTTAGGGGGAAAAAAAAACAAAAAAAAAAAAACAGGAGGGGGGAAAAAAAGGAAAAAACAAATCCAGATGGGTTCTTTACAGCCAAACAACTTAAGCTTCTAAAAGTTAGCATCAAGGCTTATGCTTCAATAAGCTGCCGTTCTCTGACACTGCACACCTATTTATATAGTTGAATGAGTCCACACCTGAGTCCACACCTGACCCCACCTATGGTAGCACAGTTCCAATCACTAATAGCCTTGGGAATTACCATCAGTGGCATACCAAGCATAGCAAAGAAGTACTTAAAACTGTCAGCTTGTGACCAAAAGGAAAAAGATAGTGAAGATGTCTTAATGGACTCAAAAGTTTACAATTTAAAAATACTGAAAAGCTCTATGCAAGAACTTTCAGCTTGGAGGTAGTTTTGCTAAGGAGAGTTTCAGAAAACATTTTCCAAAATATGATCAGTGATAAAACACTTTAACTAAACACACCCTGTAATAATAGTGCTAAATTTTTAACCTTCAAAATGTACTCAAAAATGTTTTATTAAAAATAAACACTACTTTGCCTATTGCTCAGTCAACATACTGCCCAAGCAGCATTTTTAATTTCTTCTCAGTGACATTTTAAAGAATTCCGATCAAACTGCTTGAGAACACAAAAAAGTTCATTAAAAAGACTTACTCAACTTTCACATGTTGTTCACTTCTCAGTTAAATATTAATATTAAGCAAATATTTGTATTTAAGAGATTGTTTACACACTATTTGAAATTCACTTGAGCTATTTATACGGTATTAAATAGATCTGATCTCAAGCAGCAAAGCTACACACACACTCACACTGCAATAGTTATGCTGCTACTCCATGCTTCATTTATTACCTTCAACATCCTTTCTTCACTTTCTGTTAGCAGGAAAAAATAAATTGATCTTGAATTACTCTGGAAACTCTTAAGAGCAGATTCCAGTGTAAGAAGCTGCAGTCAGCTCAACATGTAAGAGTTACAAATAGCACAGAGCAAGAGATCTGCCTTGCTGAACCTTATCCTAAACAATACTCCTACCTGCAGAATCAAGAGAAAAGAGACTTATTTCTTGACTGTCTTCTCCAGCCTACTGGCATTATCTCTACTAAGTTGTGATGGAACGTTAGCACTACCAAGGGTGCGAAAGGGGGCATGGGAGCTTCAAGACTCCTCCAAAGCTATTGTACAAGTTGCTTCAACTACCAGCTGATATAAAAAAGCTAACGAGATTCTTTTACTCTATCAAACTACGTTTCTTTTTACCATCTTACATAAATAAATTTATGCTTCCCTGTTTCAAGTTTTATACATGGAGAAGAAAAGCTGAACACATCAGTTTTTTCAGACACAAGCACTTCAGTTTAACAATGCATGATGATCAAATTATTATAAAACTATAATTTTATGTTACATACAAATTTTAAATGATAAATTGATTATGCAAACTATAGTCTCTTTCAGCTTGTATATGCTTTTTCCAAATACATGTACATTCCAGTTTCTGAATAACTGTGAAAACTACGAGTAAAAAAAATTGTACTAAATTTGCAATAAATAGCATTAAAGTGTACTAAATTTGCAATAAATAACAACACTTGTGATTCATTACTGAAATCTCCTGTTTCTGTATTAACTGTTCCATTAAAATTAAACGGAGCCAAAAAAAAAAAAAAAAAACCAAAAAAACAAGGAAACAAAAAACCAAACAATTCAGTTCTCACTAAAACCAGTTTAAATCACTATATTTCTGTGGTAGAATGAGAGTCAAATCATGGTTGCAAAACAGACTGTAAAAGCCTTTATTGTTTGGATGAGAAGTTACCACAAGTCACATGAGAGTGTGGCAATCAACAAAAATGAGTCTTTTTCACTGTTAAATTTCACTAAGATTCAGCAACACATGGAAGAAACCAATCTCTGCACAAAGTAATCTTCCACCTGACATACAAAAATAGTCCACATTATTTTCAGGTAGTTATCCTGGGTCCTCTATAAACCACAAATACTTGAGATTGAACACAGACAATTGACACGAAGATGTTCACTTTAAAAATCTCAGCAGTGAGTATGCCTCCACAGTCTTCTTCCAATGGCAGAACATACACTTAGGCAGAACAGAGAGCACTGGAAAAGGTCTATCTGTAGAGTGTTGGGGAATCTCCACCACTGGAGGTTTTTAAGAGAATCTAGATAAAGGCATGTCTGACCTGATCTACTGTTCATGATGGATGCTCTTCAAGGAAAACGTCTGGATGTGACCTCCAGGGGCCCCTCTAACCAACATTTCTATGATTTTATAAACTGTTTCCAAAGAACGTATTTGCACCATATTCCCTCCTACTTCATCACATACAGCTTGTTCACTATCCTGCTCCTTCACACTTGAGCTAGTCATTCAGAGTTGAGTCCTACCTCCATACACACCTTCCCCTGTACAGGAAGTTTCCCTATAGAGCCATTCCAGTAACAAGGAAAGTTAAGAAGAGAGGAGATAGCAGTGGAACTACGTCAGAGAAGAGGCTCAAATCTCCTTTTCTACTGAAGAGCTGCCGAAAGCCTCATCCTGAACACACACTGGAAAAGGGTTTTCCAAAAGGCTGAGCTGAATATCCTTCAGATCTGTCTCATGCTTAGCAGAGACAGACTAAAACAGAGAAAAGGACGGACTATACCTGAAATGAATGAAACCCATCAGTTACCATTAAAGAAAAAAGGATTGGGAAGGGGGTCCATGAAGAGCCACCTCTCCCATCATCAGAAGAAGCACCTTCATGCTATTTCTGTCATATTAATTTAGTATCATGTGAAATATATCTACAAAAATTTCCCTCCTTGAAAGAAAAGAATTAGAAAAAGATCTCACAAGAAAGAGCACACATATACACAAAACTGCATTAAATGCAAGATTTGCATTTGCATCGGCAGCTGGTTACATTAAAACCAAAAATAAACAAAACTGCCTGTTTAAATACAGAAATTAATTTTCATTAGGAATACCATTTTTTACTCTCAACCTGACTCAGAATGAAATTTTACTCTACAACTTGTATTCAAGTTATAATACCCTAGTTTATCTTACAAATTATGGATACTCAATTTAGTTCTATGTCTATTTAGAAAACATATTAATTAGTTTTAAAAGTTTCCTTTTATTAGTATGTTACAAGACAGCTTGTCAGCACAGCACCAGGCATTCAGAGCTCCGGATTTCACTGTCACCTCAGAAAGCCAACCCTGCTTCATTCCCGTCTCACAGGGGTTTTACTAGACGGCCATAGTCAAGTCCTGTGATTATATTTTGTATAAAAGTATTTATAAATCTATATTAAGGTAATTAGATGTTTAATATACATTTTAACAAAGCATCATTTGTTATGGATTTTAGTGCAGCAGTTACACAAAACACTGTCTTTAACACCTTCCGCTAGTTTGCTTACTGCCATATATAATACACACCTTTCATGTCTGTAACCTATTTAATAACAGACATTAATTATTTATTAGCTCTCTATAAACAATTTATAAATGTACCCTTACTATAAAGCATGACTGGGCTGGCCTTTACTTCCACAACAAGAGTCTGCAGTATTTTAACTGCTGCATTAAGAAGTAAATCCTACTTACAAAGAACTCACCAGTGTTACACATTTTGTGACATAAAAATACAACCAAATAGCATAGCCTGTCATTTGTCTCAGAATTCAGTAATATGCTGCTGAGGATTTCCTCAAAATTTATGTGAATTGGTTATGATGCCACTGCAAGCAAAACCAGAATCACGTTTAGGTACAATAAAAGAAGCTTTTTTATACCTCTGTCATACAGCTACTGGATAAACTTAGTTTTTCACCTTGTGCACCTAACTACCTGGTTTTGTGAGCATAGGAAGTGCTATCCAGGCAGGCTGCCTTGGTACCCCCATCACCAATGAACCAAAGGCAAATTTTAATACCAAACTCCCGGCAGCAGCTTGTCCACATACTAAATTCTTCTGAAAATCCCACTCCCCACCTCTGTGATCTGCATATGCTATTTCAGGTAGGCAGCTAAAATGCCAGGTTGGTACACATATGTTATTTATAAAACTCACATATATCTTCACTGCCCCAACACTGGACTATGACCAGCTTTTGTTCTCCTCCATGCTGTTTGAGACGTCTTTCCTGCTTCTCTGGGTAACTTGACATTGACACAAATAATCTCCAGAGCCAGCAGCTCAGCACCAGGGTGCTCCCCTGCAGATAAGGCTGGATGCTGAAAAGCGTGCATGACCACTCCTACTTCTCCAATCACAAACATGTTGGAGAGTCCTAGAAGTACATTTATAACAAGATTAACTCTGCCATGGCTGCCTAGGATCTGTTGCTTGCTCAACAGGGAGTGAAAGTTTTAGGAAAACTATGTAATTTGCCACTACAGATTTTAAATACAGACTTTGGAAGTAGTACTGTATGTTAACTGAGTGTCAACTTCACTTTCAGGGTAGCTGACATCCTATATATTTTTAGTGTTAAAATCAGTTATTAGTTTTAGTATATATATGGCATTCTTTGACAACTCCTGGCACTGCCCTGGCTTGCTTTTACTATAAATGTTGTTCTTCTCACATGAGAACCACACTAAATTTAAAACAAATATTTACAGTATAGCAAAATGCAAGAAAAGTTCCTTAATGGCAAGACACAGGGAACAACACTTCGATAAGTTTTCGAGTCCGCTGTTTGTACCTCCCTTACTTGGGATTTTTCTCCAACTCAGGAAGTAATCAACCACAGCTTTGCAACAGTGCTCAAACTTGCAGCATTTTTTTGATTGAACTCAGAATTTTCCTTACAGAAGACATCCTTTTGGGAAAACACTAGGAGATCTAATGTGACCTAAGTGAATTGGTGGAACATCAAACCCAAGTATCAGTGGTGCTACACGAATCACTTGTGTTTGCCATCTTTGCAAGCATGTTCTGTCAGAGAGCAACCATATGCAAAAATGGGGCAGGGGGAAAACACCAAAACCCCCAGATACCAGGAAGAATGGAAGAATGGAAGAATGAAGCATGGCCTCTTAACTACTTGTTCCCAGCAGTCTGGATTCACTACACCAGGGGTAAATAAACAAATGCTCAAGGGGTAAAACCAATTAATGCAGCTCAAAATTACTCATCTATTTTAAGTCAATGAAAAAATATAAATCACAGTCCAGGCTGCTCTATGTATACATGAAAAACGCCTGTCTTAAATAATAAAACATCCTTTTCAAACCTAAATTCTGCCTTCTATGTGCCATCTCACTTAACACAAAGGCACAGACAGAAAAAGCAAGTTATTGCCCATATGAAGTTCACAGGAAAGCTGGTACAGGAACTATGTAATTTGAAAAAAAAGTCTAAAGTTCATAGATGAAGAGAAATTAATCATTGCTTTATATTTGAGGAAAAAGAAAAACATAGCAAACACAGGAGTCAATAGCCATGTACATTCAAGTAAAAGAAAATATAAGGAAAGTACAGACACTGAGAAATAACCACAGGATGACATACATTATGTGGCATTTAAGATCCCTGGGCCAAGACAGCCTAAGATGGCTAGCTGGACGTACCAGACAGAAGTCAGAAGAGCAGGTATGGTGGTTACAGCAGCAGGAAAGAAGGGGTGCAAGGAACTACAACATTCTCTACCAACATCTGCTGGTCTCCTTCTACCAAGGCAAATTAAGTGCTAATACAGCAGACGCAGGTATTCAAAGCACATTGGTATATTCATGGATGATCATACCTGTACAGGTGATGTAATCTTTCTATTGCTTGGTCAACAAGCCAGTTCCACATAGAACTTGGGAGTCACTAAAAACATCTTTAGCACCCTTCAGGGAGATGAATACAACTTTCCAGCACTCTGTCTATGCAGCTGTCCAGTCCTTTGAAGATTAGTCCCTGTAGGTATGAAACACTGACTAGCTTTGAAGATGTCCTTAAACTATAAAACAAGAATCGTATGTGGGGAAAAAGATGCAAGTATGGGAATAATAACTGAACAAGCAAACCTGAGAAAAAAGATCTGTCAAGTCCAATGTGAAACTCAAAACCCCAGCAAGATCAGCATAGTTAAAAGCTGCTCGTTATTTTGTAATGTGTTCCCTTTGCAGTGCTTCTGACCTAAATAACATCATTGTTTTTTAGAAGATGGCTACTCAATGGTTCCTCATTGCTCTCTCTCCAAGAGAACTCAAGCCTTTCTGTGATAATCACAGTAAAAGGTAAAGAGACTGCAATTTAAAACCCTCCTTGTCAGCTGTCTTGTGCCCCAGAGAAAATGACAGAGGCCCAAGACCTAAAACAATATGCCCTTGAAAACAGTGTAAGGGACAATAAGATGTATGTAAGCCTGCAGTAATCAAGAAACTGCTACATATGGAGAGATGCACTTGGAAACATGTTTATCTTTACAGTGTTTTCTGTCAAACCATGCAGTTTATCTTCCTCCCTAGAAATGCGGAAAAGGGGGAAAGAGGGAGTAGTTGGAGACACACGTCTTGCTAGGACGAACATAAAGTATGTCTGTGTCCCCATGGAGCCTACCTTTACAAAGTATTTCTAAGGGGAATCCCGCAATTTCTCTAACTGTCCCTGCAGATGCAATAGCCACAAACAGAATGATAATTCGTAATAAAAGAGTTTTTTTCCAAAGTAGATTGTTACTGGCATCAGCCATTAGGCTGGATTTAAGGCCCATGAGAGTATCGGGATTTGATGGTGAGCAAAGCCTAACCGGGCCTTTCACCACCTACTTCTGAGAGTCTAACCTTCTACCAGGCCTTTTACCAAGACCTCCTTAAAATCACAAAAAAAACATTTTTACCAACCAGATCTGTTATGACCAACAAAGGAAAAAAAAAAGATCTCCTCATAAAGCCCATACCACACAACACACATCTCCACAGACAGACAGTAAAGACCTTGCTGGTGCACAGAAAGATAATCCTGGCTGTTATCACCAGGATCACACATTTCTTGTGTTGTAGTTTTGAAGGAGAGGTACAATTTGTTTCATGCTAGCAAACTAATGCGTGGTATAGCCGAGCTGCTCACCGAGAGGTACAAAGGAGCACTTTAGTTTCATGGAAAGCAAATCTAAAGATGAGCGATTCCCATCTTTATTCCTAAAGATCAATCCCAGGACAGCACACGGTCTGTGGCTTGGCCAGGGGCTGCTTGAAGTAAAACATGTAGCGTACATCCAGGTCATTTCCAAACTGTGTCCCCCAAACCCAAGCAGTCATACTCCACCTATCCTTAAGTGCTGCCCAACTTCAAGTTATTGAGATGATGTTACCCTAAAAGAGAAAAAGGGGAACTCACAGACCAGCCCCCACTTCATTTCCCTTTCAGACCTGCTGGGGACATCAGAGACAAGCTGCTTCATGAGCACTGGGTGTAAGGCACCTTTTTTTTTGCAGTTTCTGTGTTTTACACTCACACAAAGCACACTCAAGACCTTCTGGTATTTTTGCTGTGTTTTGCTCCCCTTTTTTATCAGTTATGCACTCCTGTGCCAAGTGTTACAGAAACCAGAGGACCTACTGCTCATGTCCTGTTTATAAAGCTTTCTCTTCCACTGCTGCAGGTAGATCGTTGTTTGTATTTCAGCAGCCGTGGGGCTTCTCACTGATACCATGCTAGACAAGCTGGATGTTTTCTTATGACTACTTGAGAATACTTTTTGGTCAGCACAACAGCTGCAAGTATTCCTCAGGAAACCAAACCTTATACTTAATCTGATTAATTTTCAATGCAATACTTATAAATCTAAGTATGCAAAAAAATCATTGTCATCTTTTCATTTCATTGGTAGGTGCACTTACTAAACCAGAGAAAACTCTTCTCAGTACCTCTCTCTATTTTAGTAATCTTACCTATTGACTTTAAGAAAAATAAGCTATTGCTTGGTCATGAGAAATATCACACCAAGTTCAAGTGGCAGGCAACATTATGAATTAATGTTTTATAAATTTGATCACACCTCTATGATGACGATTTCATTAAACCACTGAAATACTATTTTTTTTTTTTTCTGGAAGCAAAATACAAGAGATAACAAATATTTTTTAGTATTTATCTTTAGATAACATTACTGAAATAAAGGAATGTAAGACTAAAGGTTATCTAGAGGCTGAAAATTTTCATCATTCACCTCAGACCAGAATGATCTTTCCTGTTGTTTACAAACTTTTAAAGTTTTTATTTTCCACTCAAAAATCTATAGAAGAGCTTTCCTTAAAACAGTAGAAAAAAAAATAAAAAAGAGTATGTTACCACTTCTCATTTCAAGATGTGCCAAGTCTTCCCCCAAAAACGCTGAGAAAGAATTTATACAATTTATATTTCAGATAGTTACTAATCTCTGTTAGAGACCTGGTATATATGCATTGTTCCCGTCTGCTGTGTTTAATACATGATGCATCAAAAGCCTAGATAACCTACAAAACTTGTGTGGACTTGACCATAACTTGGATGATAACATGCTGAAGTGGTATCACCATCCTCAAATCAAGCTAACACAAAAAACCCCGAAACTCCCCAAATCCTATCACTGAACTCTCAAATTACTGTTTGTGATTTCAATCTCAAATTTAAGCATTCAATACACTACCCTAAACAGAGAACAGGTTCCCCTAATACTTCTATTCCAAGTATTTGTGTGTTAACTCTGAAAACAAGTTTTCAAAGCCAACTGGCAGATCTATAGGCTGTTGCTTTTCTCTTTCACATGCACGCTCCCACCTTTGCAGATAAGAAGGGAATATTAGCCCCCCCCCAGGTGCTTTTTACACTTTATTCAAGATTACCAACTCGAAAACCTTTCCACAGGTAGGTGCAAACCCTACAACATCAGGAATAAATTTCAAGCCCAGTAAACTGGAACTGAAGATTTACAGGAGACACTTGGTAACTAACAACTGGTTTTACAAGGCACTCCAGTTCCCCAAACTCTGGTTCAGCTTGACCAGCTGATTATCTCCCATTTCTTTTACATTGGCTAATGGGTTAGGCTCATGCTTGCATGCAACTGTGTATTTTACATAAATACAGAGAGAGACAAAGCTTAATCTATTTATCTATTTAAAGCTTCTGATGTTTTTGCTAGTGGCCAAATTGCTATGGAGCTCTGTTGTGTTGTGCAGGAAAGCACAGCTTCATTCCTGCTCTAGTTATTCACTCCCCGGGGCTGCCATGAATATAACAAATGAAATCTCATGGACAGCAATCTTGTCAGATCTCATAAGCAAAGCAGGAGTTGGCCTGGTCATTATTAGAATAGGAGATTTTAAATATAAGCTTGAAACAAGACTATGAAATTTTCTGTACACTGAGTTGAAGTCATTCAGTGCAGATTCTCTGTCACATCTTCCTTTCCTCCAAGTATTTTACTGTATTGCCTTCCATGTTCAGGAAGGACCACTGAAAAAACTAGTATAAATGGCAAAAATGATGAGTCAGCTGCTCAGTTTATTTAGGATCCCTGAACTTCACACAAGTTTAAAAAAAGTTACACAGGAAATTCAGTCAGCAAAATAAAAAAAATTAAAAAAAAAAAAAAAAAAACACCAACTTATTAGGACATGATTTGCAAAGGAAAAAAATCAAGAAATTTCCAACTAAAACGCCAATATTACAAAGCAATTAAAAGCAATGAAATTTTGACTGTTTTCTCTAATAGTTAAGAAGTTTAAGATTAATATTTAGTTAATCTGGCAGTCCCACTGAGAAGTCTCAACACAGAGCAAACATAACCAATGTAGTAGTGTTGTTTCACAGCTTCTCAGCAGCATCAGTCACCTTGAAACACAGAGAATGACTGTGCAAAACAGCATCTTCCATTTTGAAAGGTGCATAGAGACCCTCCGTGCAAAAAAGCATGGAAAGCAGCTGGTATCTAGGAGTACAACATGGAACCTCTGTCTTTAAAAGGCCCTACCATCTACAACTTTAAAATGGCAAGTTTCCAAAAAGTTTACACTTACTAAAAAAAAAAAATCTCCTCAGTGCTTAGTAAGTATAGGCACAAACATCTTTCCAAGTGCTTTGGAAAAAAATAAAAAACAAAACCACAGCACTGGTGCACAGGTATTAAATTGGATCCTCAAACAGAGATTTATGTCTAAGTAGTGAGTAGTGACTGCCCAATCTCAGGGAGGAGCAGGGGAGTTAGGATTAAACAAATATATAAAAAAAAAAAAACAATACCAAACTACTGTTTTAGGTGCCAGATTTAAGGCTTCGGCTTTGCAAATGACTACTGGAAGGTTCAAGGTCCCCAAAGGAATTGGGTGGTGAAGATCTGCTGTAATGGGTTGTGTAGAGCTGCTGTAGTCTTGCCAATACATACTTGTATCCAGCTGGTCCCAATTAATAGGATATATCCTGGTGGTTGCGGGCAGCCTTCAAGCAGCTCTAACTTATGCCACAGACCAGACTGACAACCAGAGGACTCAAGACAAAGACTATACATAGGTGGCACAAAGTGATCTCCACACTCTGCAGAACTGCATCAGATAGCTAAGTGGAGAGGAGTAGAGCAATGTAATGTATTGCTGTATATAAACAATCATCTTGGAGGGGATAAGATATTTTTCTTGGAGAAAAAGGTAGTATGGGCAATTTATAACCAACAGCAAATGCCATTTAATTCTCATTTTAAACTGAACATGATTTCCACCATCTGTCCCTCTCACCTCCACCTCTCAAGTCTTAGAGAGACACCTCTGGAGTATTTGATGGAATCACTACATTTCACTAAATCAAACCTATGTATAACCAGTAAGTTTAACAACAATAATATTCTCAAAAAAATTTGGAGAAATAATTTGCCTAGAGAAGATATTAGTCTAGAGACCTAAACAAAATTATTATTCAGACAGACAATTGTTTTCAATACACAGAAACAGCCCTGCCAAAGCAACAAGACAGCTTTGCATCTTTAGTCTGAAACTTTGTTAAGAAAAGGTAAAAGAACTGATGATAGTAGGATCCATTAAATTATTATGCCAGCAAGTTCGATATTTGGAATTTTAAAGAACTTCATCAGACCACTAGCCAGGCAACCAATAAAACAGTAACATTATTAATAAGGCAGTGGATTCTGATGCTGAGAAGATACCTTGGAAAAAGAGAAACAAAGAGAATTTCAGAGAATTTATATTTCATAGTGCAAGTTCCCATTTTACGATTCTCTATTTATTTCTGAGTGGTTTTAAGCAGAGGATAGTTAACATATATTTTTTTAATAATAAACACCACCTCTTAAAATGAAGAGGAAGATTTAGTGAGAACATAGCTACAGCAGCATCAGTCAGAGAATGGAGCAATGAGGCTGATACAAATCCTTCAGGCCAGGACTCAAACTTCCCCCCAATTCTGAAACGTTCAGATTCCTGGGACTAAGTGCAGGCAATTCAGCAAGCATGCTCATGAATATATTAACTGACGAGAACCATTTCCCCCCCCAATTAATATATATCAAGGAAAAAAAGGGAAAACATGTAAAGAGGCTCAAATAGCTAAATATCTCAGGCTAAAAATAAATCAGCAGATAAAAATAAGGAACCAGGACAGCATAAATTCTTTCCCTTCCCTGTAGAAAAAAACCCTACATTTGAGAAGAAAGTATTCAAAACATAGTAAAAGAGGTGACTTACCCCTATCAACGTACAGTACACAGTCGAAGGAGGGGTGGGGTGGAGGAAGAGGGATGCAAACCCAACGGTGAAGTCCTGGTGGGAGGACAACAGCAATTCCCCACTCCCGGCACCACCAAAACACACAGCTCCGCCCCCTGGCATCAACCTGAACTGGTTACCACAACAGTTTCATAATACACACAGTACTCCTGCCCTGAAGGATGACCGGTGGCCCTTCAAGATCATCAGAGAAAGGTAAATGACCAAAGGGAGTAAATGATTGCTCCTGACCCCTTCTTCTGAGGTTAACTCTCCCCCTCAAGTGGGATGGTCCTCTAGAAGGCTGCTAACACCTACAAGAGGAAATTAAAGGCTATAGATATTTTAAATTAACCTCTTAGCCAACAACCTTTCCAGACCTGGGCTGCATTCTTTATTTATTTTTCAAATCTAAGCTGATGTAGTGAAACTAGCAAACCCAGAACTATATGAGCCAGCTTTGTTTTGGTCTGTAGATAGACATATGCACATCATTCAGTTGTTTCTTTTTTGCGAGCAGGCAGTGTATTGAATAGCAAGCACAATCCACCTATGTTTAACAGCCTTCAACACTCGTAAGAGTAAAGAAGTCCAGCAGAATAGGCTCATGTCAACTATAGAAGAAACAAAGCAACCACATTTTTTTAAGAGAACTAAACCAGAAAATAATCTATAATGGTATCATGTTACTTTATTTTGAATGGAAAATTCTTAAAAAGCTGGAGGAACTGCATAAAGACAAATGATCTTGCTAAAGTGTATCACAGTCTTACCCCTTCATAATCACATAAAGAAAACTTCTACATACTACACCAGAGACACTTAAAAGTGTTTGGATTTTTTACAACCATCTTGAGTACCTCCTTCCACGCAACATCTGACAGAAGAGTAGGATGCACTAACATCTCCACTTACCTGGAGAAATAGAAATTCAGAAAAGAAGGGAAAAAACGGTACAAGTCTGCTGACCTCCAGCAGACACTGTAGTTGAATATCACTTATATGAACGTCCAAGAGATAGATGAAATCTACTTAATTTTGCAAACCATGTGACATTGAAAAAGAAAATAAAAGATAATTCTGACACAGGAAATACTCATATCCCAACCACTTCAAGCAGTGACATTCTTGGGGCTCTAAATTACAAATACAGAATACTAAGAGGCAGACCATCTGCGGGCTGGAAAATAACAATTTACTGAATTTGAAACTTTGAATGTAAAGCAAAAAAACCTTGACTACTACTTAAAGACACCTCAACATCTTCACTGAAGGAATGTCACAGTGTAACTCGTGGATTAAATCATGTCACTGGATGTTATGATCTTTTCTTCCAATTTATAGAACTAATTTCTTGCTTTTACATTTTGGATGAAAAAACACCAAAAATGCTGGGAAGGTTCCTGTGCTAAACAGTGGGTTGAGGGAAGAAATGGCAAGCCTGGTCAAAGAAGCACCTCTGAGTAGCCAGGCACATTGTATATTAGTGTAGAATACACAGTGTTTTTTATCTTATGACCCTTATGGCCATAAGGCTGTGGAGCAAAGAGGGTTCAAACACAACCTTGATACTAAGGACTGTTTATGTATTGTCTAAAAAAGTGAAACGTTTGCCCTGTCCTCATTGAATATTTATGTTTAGCTAAAATATCTGCTGCTAGCTTAAGAGCAGAGATCCCACTCCACTCACATTGCCCTGTGCCCTACATCCAGTACATTAACCTTACCTTTCCCAAAGCACAAGGTCTCTACCCATTTGACATACTCCTACCACGTTCAGTATACTATATCACAGTACACACCTTTTACGAACAACTGTAATGAAGTTAAAATTGTCAACACATAAACACATTGTTTCTGCAACACACATAGTAAGGAATCAGCTAGGAGAGGACCATCAGGCGAGAAAACAGGACAGCACCATGTACTGCATCCTGGTTTTCACACCGCTTTCAGAATTTCCCCAAAACAGGAATCACTGTGATATTCTCTCAGCAACAAAATGTGCTACTCTGGACTCCAGCCCCGGTACAAGAGCTGGGGAAAAAACAAAACTAAAGCAAACCAAACCAACAACAACAAACACAAAACCAACCCAAACAAACAAACAAAAACAAACAAACAAACAAACAAATCCCCACAAACAAAAAGGAAAACAAAAAAGTATAAACGTTTGAGACACAAAAGCTTCTTCAGGTCACTTGGGCTCCCAAAAGGGAAGAAAATACTATCTGTTTGTTAAGCTTGTGTCAGTTGCCTGGGGGGTATCCAGGGAGACACACTGATGGAAGTTTTCTGGAGGAATCAGATGCTTCTTTTACCAGATAAGCATTTAGGGAGATGTACATTCCTAGACAGAAAGAAAAATTACATATACAGACAGCTTTTGTTTTCAGATGATTACATTCACATTGCTCTAAACACATGTTATGCTTTAAGAAGTTTAGTTGTTGGTTACTCCTGTCATTGCTCTCAAAGAGAAGTAAATCATAGGTATTCTGAATATAAAGTCAGCCTTGATGAGGTAATTGCAGTTATTACACAACAGACCATATGCAGGCCATAGGTAAGACACAGTAAATTTCCCAGTTCTATACCAAGAGACATTGACAAGAGTATAAGGGTGACGCTGAATAAGCCTGAAGTGGATCAAGAGTGCAGCTAGTCTATTAACTCTGAAAATGCCTCTTCCAATTTTACTCCCCATTTGAATCAAAATGGTTTGTTGGTTGGTTTGGTTTTTTTTTTTAATCAGCCTGATTCTGTGATTCAATACCTGTGGGTAATGTCCAGTTGCCTGTTCAAAGGACAAAGATATTAACCCTTCCAAGCCTGAATAAATACATAGACCTATGCATACATACACATACAAACATACACAATACAAAAGTGAAAATTAATACATTCAATTTCAGACTGGGAAAATGCAATGGTCACCTTTCTTCAGTTATGTCAATTCTTTAAATATGCTACTGGACTGGAAAACCAGAAATTCAAAGAAAGTTAAAGGCATGCTAAAAAGTAACTGTCATAGAACTGGCTTTAAGTTCAGCTGAAATCTCTAACAGAATCACAAAGGTGAGAAGAGCATGAAAACTTTTCCATTCTGATGCTGCAGAACACACACACAACAACTACTTTGCCAAATTACACCGTTGGTCTCTTTAATCTAGTTTCTTGTTTCCCTTTACAGCCCTATTGGAATGCTTCAAAATAAGGTGTTAGAAAGCCTGAGGCATATACAACACTGTCCACAGGTTAGGTTTCTCTCTTCATTTCCCTCAATTAGTTTTCCACTCATATCCTGAATTAGTGAGAATTTCCAGTGTTGGTGCTGAACAGAAGTGTGTGCACTTCAGTACACAACCCTTTGTAGAAACAAAGCTCTTCTCTGAAAAAAATCACTGTATCAGAGAGCCCCTCTGATTATGTTTTGTCTATTGAATGTATATACTGCGCAAAGAGAAATTAAAGAAAGACTAATACCAAAACCCTTTCCTAAGTTTCATGTGTTTCGTATCAGCTGCACTTCATCATCTCTAGTCTTGCAATAGCAGAAAGTCCCTGTGCACCTGACTGATGAAAATATGGCTCCCTGGCTGTTGAACCTTTCCTGTGGCCGCCTTCTCAGGGCTTTATGGTAGTTGGAGTCTTTGGCCAATAGGGGCTGATATTTTGCTTTGCCCACACTATCTTCTAACACTCCCAATTTGTTTCAAAGTCTGTGGCCATGCCAGAGGACATCCACCTAAAGGACTTGAGCATTTCAAGTGCTTTAACCATGAAAATGAAGACTGTCACAAGTATACTTCCGTAACTAGTACTTAACTGTGAACTGACACTAGGTGTGCAAAGCTGGATGCTCCAACAAAGTAGGAAACAAAGATTTTTACATTTGGCTGATGTTTTGAGTGTTTTACCAGTTCAGGCTACTAAGGATCAAGATGGTATCAAACAGGGAGAAACAAGACTGTTTTATTGCTGTGAATCTTCCTAGAGTACCTGATACAGCCTGCAGTTTTTGGCCGATGCTCTCTGTCAAAAGTGTGTGGTGCAAGAGCGTGGAATATGGAACAGGTGCACCCAGGATCTGTTGTAGGCCTGACTGTACATTTTCAAATGCATTTGTTTGGCTAAATATTAAAACCACAGCATCCTTTCTCAACTATAAAAGTATTTTATAAAAGCTCTACTAGATAGTAATATGAGTGAAACACTACTCAATTCAGTTGTATTGTTTTACAGAAAAAATAGTTACGGTTTTATGACAAGAAAACCTCCTGCCTATTATGCCTTTTTCTTTTTTTTTTTTTTTTTTTTTCCAAATGAGTAATCCCACACAGAACTGGAGACTGAAACCAGGCAACTCCAAACTTTTTTTTTCTCTAGTTTTGAATAAATAACTGCAGACTTACAGTGCTGTTTGAAGAATACTGGGACAGATTTGTAAGTAACTTTCTCAATTATTAGAATTAATACAAATATACCTGCATCCAGTATTCCAGTCAGTTCATCTATTTTGTATGTTGTGTGAAATCACTCAAAATAATTTTTTCATTCACTCATTACACGTTCCCCAACTACAGATGGACAAATTATAAAGTCTTGCATCTGTGAAACGTAAGAAACAGCTTGCTTTGTGTTTTGCTGCATTATATTCTCATTTTATTTCTAAAAACATCTTAAAATACGTATAACTAGGTTTGCAGTTACACATGTCCACAGATACTGGTCTCGTAAGAGTAAACATCTTTGTTTCCTAAAGAATTATATGTACAGATAGTAAAATTAAAAGTGACACTGAATTTGAGGAGCTGCAGCAGAAGTCAGAAACACCAATGTACTGTACCTTTCAGATCTGCTTGTCAAGCATATTAGCATTACTAGAGGCGTATTTCTGTACTTCTCTCACTACTCATCTTCTGATCAGAAGCTCTCCTTTATCTTTTCTAGCTTTTTTTTTTTTTACATACTGTCCTGTGTGCAAGCTCTAAGTGTTTATTTGTTGATCACATACTTTTCCTATTCCAACCTAGAAAAATCAACTTCAATTTATATTATTTTAGAACATGCATATAAACACACAAGAAAACCAAACTTAATTCCTCAGGTCTCCAAATTTTTAAAACAACCCTTCCATCTATAATACTCTACAAACATCTTGTTAACACTAGCATCATCACAGAACTCTTTTTGACTTCTAGAAGGGAGGACATCCCCTACCTTTGAGGTGGCAGGAGGCATCAGCAGTTCTGCATTATTCCAAACTGACTGCTGGAACAAGCTACCGAGCAACAGCTTACCAAAGTTTAGGAAATGCTTAGAGAAGATGCAGTAAATTCAGACAACTTTTCACTGTATTATTCTGACTTGCAATTCACGTTTCAAGGCAGAATAAACAAGATAAACTGATTTAGGAGGGTTTAGTAATAAACAAATAAAGGAGCCAAACAGTTCAAGAGACTGTCAATTGGAGTTGCAACCTTCGCTTCTAGGGCAGTTTCAGATTCAGCAGCAGAGCTTCATTACTCCTAATACAACTGATGAAATTTCATTAACTCATCCACACTCCCAACCATAAAAATAGTGTCCATCAGCTCTCCACCACCACCTCCATTCAAAGGCTGACCTAAACAGGAGTAATTGGAGCCATCCAAGACTGGCCCCCATTCTTTGGGGGTTAGCTGGGAGAGAAGTAAATAAAACATTTAGCATGGAGAAAGCAAAGGGGCTTTGGTTTACCAAATCTCATTGTTGCAATTACAAGGATCTGATAAAGCACCACAACTTCCGTAGTAGGAGCATCGGGTAGTATCCTTACTTCTAGCCTCATAAATCACAGAATATTTACGACACAATCATACAGCCTGTCAGGCATATGATCCATTTTGTCCTGAGACTGTCAAGAACAACATATTTATTAAGGAATTATAGTTCCATTGCTGCACTCAAGTATTTTCTTCAGAAAGCACAGTCCTTCCTAGGGAAAGGTCAACGTGAAAACAGAAGCTACCTCAGGTTGCTACTGATTTTGCTGTATTTTTTTTTTAACCTATAAAAACAGTTTCCAAGACTAACCCTGCCACTTTTTTGTACGAATTAAGTTCATTACTACAGAAAACATAGATAGTATTTTACCTTCCTCTAACTACTTGTAAAAATAATCCCAAGAGCGGAACTTTCTTATTAACTTCCAAACTCATTTGATTAATTTAAAATGCATCTGCTAGTAAAAAGACATTTTCAGTATCAGTACAAAAAAAAATATTGCGTGCACTGGAATTTACATATACTGATAACTTATTGCTTCTGTATTTTCAAAACACTGGCTTCTTTCTAGAATTATAGGGGTTTGGTTTTGCTTTGAGGTTAAATCTCTCCCAAAAGTCAGAGGTTCTGCAAATAATATGAAAGTTAATATAAAACACAGACACTGTGTAGTCAGTACCTTTCTAGGTTAATTTCTTCTTCATCATTAAAATTCCCTCTTTCAAAGACAGTTATTTATTTAGGAATGGGAGATAGAAAAGAAGCAAAATAGCCAAGCCTAATTACCAAACCAGTGCTTTCACTGGCAATTTAGGCTTGATCAATCCCACGGGGAGCTTGGGTTTAACATCAAGGGTTGTACTTCAACTACACCCATACAAATTTAGCACAAAGTATTGGTTACATCACCATCAACTCCCACTTAGATGATTCTGTCCTGAACAACTGAACAGCGCAAGCACAAGCCCAAAGGCAAACTGTAAAGCCTAACAACAATGGGATCAAGCAGCCTGTGAATTCAATGCTAGGAGGCACTGAGGAGCTAGACAACCCTCACAATCCACAACCACAGCTGACAAACCATATCTGCCATCACAAGTCTGACTTCCAACATGTAGATTTTTACAAATTGGTAATTTCCTAATTGATATTTACACAGGAAACAAGGTAGGGAAAAAGGCATGTTCTCTGTACACTCTGAAGGAAATCCAGCTGGTCACTGTTCTTTCACAGGTGGGCGTGGCTTAAAATCAAGACCCCAACACTCCAACACACTTGCCAAAGAAAGACTGCAAGCAATTTGAAAAGCCTACAGAAAATAAATGCGCAACAGGAATTAGATTCATTTACATTTTAGCTCTTTTATCACAAATGAAGCTGGTTTGCCTAAAACCAAGATATAGATGTCAAAGATCCATGCAGGCTGGGGTCTGGAGAAGCCAAAGGCTCAGACATAAGAGGCTTAGGTTGCTCTGGGCACAGGGAATGGAGGTACAAAGAGAAGAGGAAGGGCTTCAGGAGGCCAGTTATAAAGAGGCACTTTGGAGAGTAGGACAGGGAGATATTTGTCAAGTTGGTATACAACAGCCTAAATGTTAGGCCACTTTCTAAGAAAAAAACAAAACAAAAAAGAAATTAAGACCTGAACTTACTTAGCTCTTCAGGTTCAACTCAAACTCACACAACAGGATAGGGTGAAGTTCTGCTGCTGCTCAGATCAGCAAGCAAGATAGAGGTGAGCAGAAATGAGCTGTCCAACTTTCCAAGCACTCACATGAGTAAGAGTCAACATTTTGGTCTGTTTACATATATTACACTAGTCTGGTATTGAAGAAAATAAAACAAAACAAAAAAAGTAACAGAAAACTCTTAGCATATCATAACATGTATAACATCTTACAAAAAAAAAAAACAAAAAACAAAACCAAGAATTTTCATCCAGACATCAGCTTGACTATTAAAAAATTTACAGAAAACAACCCCAGAAACTTAATTCCAAAAAAATCACAATTCTAGAAATTATAAACACCTTTAGAATATAAATGTAAGAATCAACATTATCTGCCAAGAAAAAGAACCTATCATCTCTGTTTGGTTTACTTGGGAGACTGAACAGTAGGGAAGGTCAGGAGGAATACCTATGATGGCTTACTAAAAGTTAAGATAAATGAGTTTTGATTATTTGCCTATCACATGATATCTATGTAAGAAAACAGCCTTCATGAAATGAAAAAATGGTGTATGGTCACACAAAAAAAATAATGGAAGAATCATTATCATCATGTTTCTTCAAATGAGAGAATGTTTCAAGAAAGCTCTTGCTCTCCTAAGCCAATTCCATTAAAAGACTTTCATTAATGAGTTGTATGTAGAAATACAAAACTGTAGGTCATAAATTGCGAAAGATTATAAGCCCTTTTGGGGACATGATCAGAATAAGGAAAGTTAATAAAAAATTCAATACAGAAAAATGTAGAGTACTGTGCTCAGGAACAAGAAATCAAATACGCAAATATGAAATGGGGAATAATTGGCTAGGTAACAGTATTGTAAAAAGAACCTGGAGGGCATGTGGACTGCAAAACGGATTATCAGAATAACAAAACAAAGCAAAACAAACAAAAACCCAAACAACAAAACAACAATAAAAAAAAATCACCAAGTGTTCTAGGGAGCATTAGGAGCAATGTTTTATATATAAAACCCAAGTAGTATATATGACCTCAAAAGAGAGGTAATTATTTGATTCTGCTCAGTTCTGTGCTCTGATCTGGACACACTACTAGTAATATGGAGAAAAACCAAGGAGTCCAGAAGAATCACAGAATGTCAGAAGTGGCAAAAATGAACCACCACAAAAATTTCCAGTTTATTTTTTCTATTTCATATTTTTCTATTTAATGAAATGGGAAAGAAAAAAGTTAGGACACTAGGGTCTTGACTACTGCCACCCTCCAGTTTCTTAGAAAAGAACATTTTAGACTCTCACCTGTTACCTTCCTGGAACTGACATAGAGAAATACCCTAAAACCTAGAGAAGAATGCATGGAGGTCATCAAGGTTTCTGAATTGACACGTCTGTTGCTATCTGAGGGAGATCTTCTCTTAGTAGTTGAAGCAACAGCTATGTATTACCTGACCACTACCTGAAGAATCTGGAGTTAGGGGTTTGGGCCAACAGAGCAGACACCTGAAAAAGAAACTTCAGTTTTGCCACAACTTGAACGAGCACTCCTTTCTGGCCTGTTTGTACACCAACAAAGCAGGAATCAAGTGGCCCTAATCCCAAGCAACACTGCTGGGAAGCCCTGAAGTTACAGCTACTGAGTATTCATGGCAAAAAACAACATGATCTAGCTGTGTTCTTGCCGGTAATCAAAGTAGCTTTTGCAGAAAACTCTTAAAAGCAACCATTTTTAGCAATTGCTAATTGCCTGTGCTTGCAGAGTACCAAATTCGGCTGTGCAAGACTGTGCCCTTTTCTGCACACTGAGGGCTCATGGAGCAGCCATGGTGAAGCGCCTCTACCCCATTACAATGCCACCCTGAATCATACAATCATGTATTCATAGTCTCCCTCCCTACGGAAAGCAACCTTTCAAGGTCATGCTGTGTGTAAGTACACAACTGTCCACCCTGAATAACTTTTTTAGTTAATTTCCCAGTTTCAAGTATAACTAAAAAAGAGAGGGCAGTCTCAAAAAAGTATTATATTTCTACAAGTTGCTTCATCTGTTCACTTTCACAGAAACATCATAGCATGACCTCAAGATGACAGATGTCCAGAAAAATCAGGCTTCACCCATTCTGTAGCTCATGGGACTGCTTGTTTCCATCCTGCCCTGGGCTGAATCACAGTCCGTCTGAGGCAGAAGCGGTGTGCTGTACCAGGGGGGATGGCAGACTGGGGGGAGGAACCGTGCTGCAGATGGGTCCATCTTTCTGAGACCACCTAAAATGGTGCCTCACCTCTGGGCGTGCCACCTGATGGCTCTGTGTTGTAAGCCACCCAGCTGAAGCAAACTTGGTCAGGGGATGAATCATTTTCTGCTGCTCATCTTCTGGATGCCCGACATAATAAAATGGTATCGTGTTCTTAGAATCAGTGGCAAAATAGATGATGGAAGTTCTATGTACATACCAGTGGTTTATGTGGCACTCCAAAAAAAAAAAAAAAAAAAAAAAAAAGAGCTAAACAGCTCAAATCGGGCACCCAATAATCAGCAAATATTTTTGCCTTTCACCTTTCTGCACCTCACTGCCATTTCTAAAACAGGCAGGCAGGAGTGGCTTGGTGCATATTTTTAAAGGTTCATGAAACTCAGACGCTGTGGTGCTAGGCACCAAAGAAACAACATGTTCTTCCTCTAGGAACAGCTGTATTATGAAACAGCAAGCCAGCCATAAGGCATATACTGCATGACAGCAAAATAGCAAATTATCAAATAGCTACTCATTATGAAAACAATGCACTATTCTGCACAATAAAAAAAAAAACAGTTTTTCCAGAGGAAAAAAATGAATCAGTGAACATGCAAATGAACACGAAGTAAGAACAATGCTTAGTATACATCCGTATTTTCCAAGTTAAGAGAACATTATTGAGAATGCAAGTACAACATCCAGACATTGCACTCAGGCACACAAATACACTATTCCAGCTACTTTTGAACAGCAAATCCTATCTTTCCCTCCCAAAGCTCTGACAACTCAGCAGAGGTACAGGTTTAAAGATTACCACACAACTCCCTGCTATTTCAGTCAAAACAGTATTTCAGAGATACTTGTAGGTTTTATCTTGAGGATAAGACATGTTACCCTTCAGTCTCACAGGTACCTGCTGGCAGCAAAGGAACGGTCATTTTCTAGCACCTGGAGGGACAGTACATTTCTCCTAACTTAATAAAAACCTCCCACTTCCTGACCTCTCTCATTAAAGGCATCACTGTCCTGGCTCTACTCCCTGCTCTGCACCAGGTCTATTTTCCTTGTCTAGATGCACCAGCTCCCACCCAGATTTATGACACCCATGCCAGTCCCCTTAGGGAGCGATTCTCTGTCTTTTCTCTCCAGATCAGCCATTTTCACCCCACTTCCTCCATCCTCCTTCAAAAGCCAACCCCCATTATCTCTACGTCCTGGCATCTCACGGCTGCAGGCTCCAACTGCTCATGTTTACACTCTCCTCCCCACCAGTGCCCAGTCCCATTTTCCCCCTCCAACCACTCCTCTGATCCCAGTATCTGCTGCGCTTCCAGCAAAGATGAAACATTCAGCGATTACAGCTAGTCAGCCTTAAGCATATGCAAATTGATCTTTTTGAAAAGGCTTGTATCCTGGCTAAATTCAGATGCTTTGTCATGCAAATGGAAAAAACACATCCCTGGAATAAAATCCCTCATCCTTTTTCAACTAAACTTCAAGTGTTTCAAAGGAGAAGGGGTACTCTCAGTCTTCCATGGTGAAAGTTGCAAGAACTTTTAAAACTCTGGAAAACACATTTTTTCTTTGCCTGATTTTCAAAATGAGCCAAAGTTATTTCAACCAAACTTTTACACACAGAGAAATCACATACATAAGCACATGACTGATGCCATTATAAATTTTCCACCCAAACAGTGAAAGTTTGGCAAAGTTCTGAAAATCTTGCTTGATTACTTCAATAGTTGTGATATTATTACATGCCTGTAATTTAAGCAAAATGAATTATTAATATCTACCAGTTTCTATTAACTACTGTCTCCTCCAGCAAAATTTAACTACCCCTTAGAGCTCACTCTAGTCAAGAGTGCATCTGCTGTACCCAGTGTGTCTGAGTGGCCTCTGCAAGTCCTTGCTCTTCAGTAGCAAAAGTTTGGTCGACACTGCAGAGATGGTGAAAACTGGAATCAGTCATCTCATAATGTTCATCATTAAGAAAAAGCACAGAAAACAAAACAAAACAAAATACCTTAAGTGAGCAGACCTTTTTCGTGGAGGAAGCAATGCAGAAACTGAAGATTTTTTTTCCTTGGTTCTTGACAGTCCAACAAAGCACTTGTATGTGCTTGACTGTATGGAAACAAATACCCCTGCCGTAAGCAGTACACCTGAAAGTTGGGTATGTATTTCAGGGCACTGCTATTCTAAAGTTATTTCTATGGTCCACCACACCTACTGTTCCAACTATCAGCACCTGTTAAATATCAGCTGCAAAAGCAGTTACTCTTAGTGGCCTTAATTGCAGCATATATATTATCTGAAATGCCTTGATAAGATGTCCGAGATACCTGTGCAGTGTAAAAGAGTACCTGAAGCACTGTGATCAATAATAAATACTGGTGAATAGTTACTATTTCCAGAACCTTCCCTTCTGTGCTCTTCCTTATTAAAAAATATATTCTTCTAAAATGTGGAAAAGCTTTATGTTCATAGACTCCCTGAGCAGTACACCTGCAACTTTTACAAGTTAGACCTGATGGATGAAATCAGTGTACAAGAGACAAATCTAAATTTTGTAAAACAAGCTAAATTAAACTACCAATTTTGCTTTCAAATGGGGGAAAAAAGAAAAAAACAAAACAAAACAACAACAAAAAAAAAAAACACAAACCAAACAAAACAAAAAACAACAACAAAAAAGAACCAGAGATCGATGTATCTTTCACCACTTGAAACCTGAAAAATAGTTCACCAATTCCCAGGAATAAGCAGCAAATTTATCATTGAGGCCAATTAATTGTAATCTGTATCTTAGTTTTATGTAGCTTACAAGCATTACAGTGGAAAAAAATGTAACCTAACCATAAATTCATGCAATACTGTCATTCCAAATTTGGGGGAAAAAAAAAAAAAAAAAAAAAAAAAGAGAAAAAAAAAAAAAAAGAAAAAACCCAAAACCTATCTCTAGAAATCCACAAATCCACAAAAGCCCTTGGAAATCTCTGTTCTCCTCAACAGCAGCAGAATCACATGAGGAAAGCACTTGTGAGTTCTTCTCTATTTACAGAGAACTGTACTGCCATCAACAAGAAAATGACAGAAGTTGTGTAAATTTCACTCTGCTTTCCCAACTGGGAAGAGAGATCTACAAAGGCAGAAATCCACACCACTCATATAAAGCAGCCATGCATCCAAACAGCCAACCACCCAAAACAGACTTAAGGACAAACAGGAAAGGAGACATCTTCTTTCTTCTTCAAAGCAGCAGCAAAGTGGAAAAGAAGAATGTCCATCTTCCTCCATGTGACCAACTGACCAAAAGCAAACTTAGGAGACATTTACAACTAGGGTCATGCAAGAAAATGGAACAAGAATACCATGATACTAGCAATCAAACATTCTCATTTTCTCTACATCCTCTCCCACACCAAGCTGAAAATCAATCAATAACCGACTCCAATGCTTGCTTCTATGTTTTTATTTTGATTATGCATCCCTCTCTATCAAAGTAAATCACAGTCTCTAGTCACCCAGCTGATGAAAATGCCTACAGAAGTTGTTTGAAAAACTGCATAAAATTTGTATAGTCTGATCCTTCTTTCTCCAAGACTCAAAGTTAACAGAGTTTCAACATTCAATGAAATGTTAGCAGGTCCAAACTCCTAATCTGTATTAATCCAATTTTAAGGAATAAGGAAAAAATCAGAAGAGGTAACAAAAGATGTTTAGAAGAACTCTAGTCTTTTTCCTTTTACAATGTAGAGAGCATTACTTGGTCCCAGCACAGCACAAATGGCGGAAGAGCCACTGTCTAACACAACCTTCCCATCCCTTATGCAATAGGGATGGCCTGAACCCAAAATTAAGTCACACCTGTTCCAGAATGGGTGGAAGGGGCACAACAACACTTATGATTCTTCTCTCCATCTTCTTCACACCTCTCAGGTACTACTGTGTGCCTTCATTTTTTTACCTAGCTGTGCTGTACTGTACTTCTCCATCATAAGATCAGGTATTATTTTTCCCCAAATTCATCTACCCACACCTCACATGTGTTGTTAAACTACATAATACAGATAATTTACCCTGAAGGTCAGGCAGAAGGGACAAAGAGAAAGACCATAAAATGAATGCCATCTTTGGAACTGAAAATTTGCCAAGGGCTACTATAAATGACTTGCAAAACTTGTTCATTTTAATAGAAACTACATAACCTCAAAGGACATAAATATTAAAGGCAGCATACAGTGAGATACAGTGCTACAAACATATTTGGCACCGGATTGGTCTGAAAATTATATCACATCCTTGATTACAAACAACATCTGAACGAGACACATCTTTTCCACACTTGATAAATACTCTTTTCACACCCTAGTCCTGTCACTGGCACACATCCTCATGGAAAAGAAACATGTTCCATATAATTAGGCCATCCAAACCCGAGGTAGTGTTTTGTTTTATTATTTCCTTAATTATTACAAGAGTATTTTGGAGATCTGTTAGTGGCTACAAATTTTAGATACTTAAAACCTGGAGGAGACACGACAGAGTTAAATTACGTGTTCTGTTCTAAAAACTTTCAAATTAGACATAATTATAATCCCGCTCTTCTTGATTAAATAAGTACTTAATGTATCAGTCAAACATATGTTTTCTCTGTGGTTTTCAAATTAACACAATCTCATGCAGAAGTTGGAGCTGTATTTTTGTAGAGCTATTTAATTCAATGGCAACTTTTTTGAGCTGAACAAGAACTCATGCATCACCTTGGGAGCAGCATTGCATCGCTGTAAAACAATGTCATAATAAAGAAAAAAAAATAAATAATAACAGCTTTTTAGATGTCAGAAAGAAAGCATATGAAAATGGAAATAATGTAATCTGATCTACTAAGAAGAAATTTGAAAAGATGTAATAGAAAAAAGTCCAGAATGTAGAGTATTCCACACCATAAACCAAGTCTTTAGGCTTTTTTTTTTTTTTTCATTAAAGGATGGTTATGGGGGCAGAGGGGGAGTAAGAAGGGAAGATGAGAGAGGAAGAGGGTGTTTCCAAATTCCCAGTTGTGTTTATCTGTAAGTAGATGCTACCAAGAAGTTACCGATCTGTCAAGTCCATTAATTGAGAACAAACCATTGCAGTGTTTTGCATAAAATAATCTATACATAAGGAATTCACATTTCCAGCTGCTAGTTATAATGAGTGGGAGACAAAGTGTATTTAAATCAAACAGCACCATCTAGCAGGCCCCCCATAACTTAGGAGGGTAGTTGCTACTTGGCAATAGGTCAGTTTGGCAGGCTTGCCCTGAAAATTGTTAAGCATTTTCATACCACATGAAATATTACATGCTTTATGGCAGCAAGAATCCAGAAGAAAAAACAGCTAAAATTAAAGAAGACAACTAAAAAAAGCAGTTTAAAGTTTCAGCCCTAGGACCTGAACAGCTGTGTGTGTGGCTTCCATTGGGTAGTTTTCGCAAAGCAGAATGAAAAGAACATGATCTTTGCCTGATCCGACAAACAGCACCCCTATAGATTTGTTTTAAACAGTCCCAGTGCAATCCTACAGTGCCCTTCAGGACAAACACCAGCAACAATATAAGACAAGAAAATGGTTTAATTGTATAATTTTGCTCCACCAAATAAACAACACTTCCACTAACCACTTAGCAATTATTTTTAAAATTATTCCTACACCAGGATTAAAATGTGCCACTAGTTGATTAGATTTTAGTGCCCAAGTTGCATCTCCCACACCATCTCAGCAATTAACATTTCTTGTCAGTGCTGCCTCTGTCTTCCTCTACCTTTCCATTACAAAGTTACGTGTGAAATTCACGAACATAATACCACTTTAAATTTCCCCTAGCATCTCCTTCTCCTGTAGCAACAGGGATGCCTGGCCTGCTGCTGTTCCAGGAAGCATGCATGCCAGTCTCTGGAATTAGGAAGTCTCTAAAATACTGTAGGGGAAAAAAAAAAAAAAAAAAAAAAAAACAACTGAAAAAAAAAAAAAAACACAAAAAAACTTTTAGGTGAAGGTTCAAGACAAACTGCCTGAAGGGAAACTCATCAGCCGTGCCCGGGCTATCGAGCCTGGTGCTTTGGAGCAATGCGATTTTTGCAGCGGGTCGGTGCAGACCTAGTTTCTGGCCGGCGGTTTCCAGCTCCGGACCCCCCCCCCCCCAGCAGCCTCACCCCGACCCCCAGGCTGCAGCCACCTCCGACACTCTTCCTCCTCCCCCCTTCACCGCCGCCGCCTCCTCCCCGTGCTAAACCGGCCTCACTAACGCCAAGAAGCTGCCACTACACCACAACTTAAGAGACGCCGTCCATTCCCCCCAAAAAACTCGTTTTCCTCCCCAGTTCTGCGGTGGTCGCGGCGCAGGGCGCGGGAGGGAAGGCAGCCCCGGCCCTCCCGGCCCCGCTCGCCGCATCCCGCCGGGCAGCTGCGCGGGGGCCCGGTCCCCGCCGCTTCCCGCGGGCGCCGCCGGTCTCTGCCCGCGCCAGGAGCCGCGCGTTTACACGGGGAAGGGAGAGGAAAATAAAGCAGCCCCCGCGCGGTTCGGCTGGAGATTCTACTCGTGTTGTGTTTGTTGTTTTGTTTTTTTTTTTTTAATCCCCCCCCCAGGAAAAAAAAAAAAAAAGAAAAAGAAGTTTTCGCAGGCTGTTTCGGCATCAGTCGGATTCAAGCTGGAGGAGGGGGGGGTGCGAGGGAGCTTTGCCGAACACTGCTACCCCCACCAAAAAAAAAAAAAAAAAATTACAAAAACAAACTAAAAAAAAAAGGGGGTGTGGGGGGGGTGCCCATACCGGCAGCACCTTTGTCTGGCGGGGCGGGAGCCGGAGCGCGGCGGCCCCCCCCCCCGCCGTGCGCCCCGGAGAACAATGCGCCGCGGGGCCGCGGCCGCCGGGCTGCACGGTCCCGGGGAAAAGTTGAGAGGCGGCGGAGTTGGGAAGCGGCCCCCGCCCGCACCCCCTCCCAAAACCACCTCTTCCCCCCCCCCCCCCCCCCAACCTCACACCTCACCACACCTCCCGTGTCCTCTTTGTTACCCAAGCTGTCCCGGCACCTTGCGCCGCCAGGAACCCCGGGGACGGCGACTCGGGGGACTGTGAGAGGTTATTGGGGGGGGGGGGGGGGGGGGGAGAGCCCGGCGCCGCTCAGCCGCCCGCCCCGCGGAGGACCGGCCGCTAAAGGGGAAGGGAAGAGGGGGGGAGGGTGCCCGTTTCGGCTCCCCCCTCGCCCCGCCGCCCGCTGTCCCGCCGCGGGGACCTCCCCTCCGCGGCCTCTCCCGCCCGGGCAGCGCGGCCGCCTTGTCCCCTCACGCCGGCCCGGGCGGCGCCGGGTTCCCCTCCAGCCCGGCCATTCCCGCCGCCGCGCCCGCGCCGCCCCGCACCGAAGTTACTTTGCGCGCAGGTTCAGCGCCCGCGTTAACGGCGCGGCGCGGCCCGGCGGGCTGTACTCACTTCTCCCTGGCCTGGCTGTCGGACGGGACGCTGCTGTTGCTCTTGCCTTTGCCGTACATGCCTGCAGAGAGCTCCGACTGTCACGCACCTGTCAACCCATCACAGCCTCCCCAGGAACAGCCCCGTCACCATGGAGACGCCGCCACACACACACCCCATTGGCCGGCCGGCCGGCCGGGCACGCCCCCCCGCGCGGTGATCGACAGGCGGAGACCCGGACGGGCTGCTCCCTCCTCTCCCCCCCCTCGGCTCCTCCCCCCCCGCTCGCGCTCTCCCTTCCCCGGCGCAAGGGGGAATTAGAAACGGTTCTAGAAGGATTTTAAACAACCGGCTGTTCCGCGCAGCGCGCCACCCGCCCGCCGCCGCCGCTGCCGGGCGAGGGAGAGCTTGGCGGCGAGCGGCAAACTGCGGACCGGACTCGCGCGGCAGCCGGGCTCCCGCGGCCTCCCCGCTGCCCCGGCGTCCCCCTCCGCCTCCTCCCCGACCCCGCGGGCCGGGGGCGCAGCCGGCGCACGGTCGCCCCCACCACCACCCCTTTTACTGTCACCTCAACCACCACCCCGCCGTCCCCTCCTTCCTTCTCAGCTCCCCACACGCTCCTTCCCCTCATGGAGCCCCCTCCGCGGCTGCTGCCAGCCCCCCAGTCCCCTCAGGGTCCGCGCCCTGCTCGCTGCCCTGTGGCCCCCTCGAGGCCTCCTCGGTCCGGCCCCTCACAGCCCGGCCCTCACCCCCCTCGGGGACCCCCCAACCCACCCACCCCACCCGCGACCGGGCACCTCCCGCAGAGACCTGCCCGGCGCCCCCATTTCCTCAGCACCGAAGGTCAAACCCTTCCCTCCCCGGAGGGCTGGGAAGAGTGGGGACGGGCCGGGAGAGCCTTCCCTGTCACGGGTGGGCGACCCCCGAGTGGAGGGGGCTCCCCGGCGTATACTTGTCCACGCTCTCCTAGCCGAAGGAGAACTAGGGCCTCGTGGGCTAGAGCCCAGGCCAGCCTGTGGCGATTGGAGGTAGGGAGGAAACGTTTCCTGAACCAAAACAGCGTGTCTTAGAAATGCTTTTAAAAAAAAAAAAAAAAAAAAAAAAAAAAAGGAACCATCTAAAGAAAATTCAAGGAAACGCTTTGATTTTTTTAAAGGTACATTGCAAATAATTGTATGCTCCAGAGAGATGATAGGAAGAGAGCAACCACTGGGACCATTTATGACTTGCTTTTTCCTGAAGTGCCCATCTCTGTATTTCTTTAGCCCTTGCTGCTAACGTATAATCCCAAATTTTGCAGATGTTGATACCTGCTTATCTTTACAAACGTGTGACTAATCTTGTAAACCTACTCACGTGTATAACCCGAGGGGGCTTTTAGTGTTTAATGTCAAGCCCTCGGAGCGCCTTTTTTTTTTTTTTTTTTTTTTTTTTTTGGTCAGGCCAGGTTGTAAATATACCCATCTCCCCGTTGTGTTGGCAGGCAAAGGTCAGCAACAATAAGCGCCACGCAAAATGCAAGGAGGGAAGTTGTAAGAGGCATAGACCACCAGCATCTGTTTATCATTGTTGGAGCTGCAGGGGAAAAAAATATCCTCCGGATTTTTAGCTGCTAGAGTGAAGGGAATGGTGAGTGAGGTGGAATTTGGGGGGAGGGATTAGCAGAGTATTAATGAGGGACTGGAACAAATTAGCGATGGAGTAGCAGAGACAAGAGGAAGGAGCAGGAGGCTGAAGAGTCCGAGGTGCTTGTAGCTTCACATAGGCAGTTCCCTGCCACGGCGCAGGTTGTGTGGGATGTGCGCTTTTGCAACTCACTGCAATAATTCATCAGATTAAAGCATACCGCAACAAAAGCCATTTTGTGTGAAAGTTGGCTGTCTGTCTCGGGCTTTCCCCCTGCTATATTTTTTGCGTTAACAGGTCAGTGGGAGAGTGTTTGGAGTGGGTCTAGTGGAAGAAGTAAATTAGGCTTTCTCTTTTTTCTAGGCCCGCTGGCAGTGGTCACCCCAGCCCCCACATTGTGTCAGGACTGAGGCTCCTGCTTACTTCCAGGTTACACCAGCAAAACCAGAGGAAGGGCCACGAGCAAGGTGGCAACAGTGAGTTATGGTGGAGAAGAAGGTATGGAGGAAGGCGTGAATGGAAGGGTAGAAGAAGCTAACAGAGGAAATGAAGGAGGCAAAAATGACTGTGGGTGAGAACAAATAAAGGAAAGAAGTACGAGAACAATGCGTAGTGAATTTGGGTGATAAAAGGGGGGACAGACTAGGGAGAGAATCTGAGAAGGGCACGTTAATGAAGCGTGAACCAAAGGGAGGTATTTTGCCCTCATTCATTTGGAATAATGCTTACATGTCTTGTACCATGGAGTTCAGGTGGAGGCTAGCCATGTGACTGATTGCATTCAGTGTGAATACGGGTAGCAGAAAATCGTACAAAGAGAGAAAGGCAGAGAAAGAATCAGGACAGAGAACAAAGAAGCACTTGGGTAAAATATGAAAAAGTAAGAGTTGCTGAGGGAAGGAAAAGAGTGAACATGGATATCCTTGGGGGCAAACACACAAAGGATAGTTGACACTTTGTTATGGGATCATCATAATCCAGAGTACAGTTTTTATCTAAATATTTGCTTGCCCTTGTGGGAGAGCCATTATCATCCCATCAGATACCTTGACTACCTCCTGTTAAAGGCTTTAGGCTGCCACCCATCAGCCATAGTACCAGCACCACAGCTTTCACGCAAAACTGATAACAATGGTGAAATCATTCCTGGGCAAGGCAGTCTTTGCATCTTTCCACCCCACATACCCACCCTCTACAAAATCTCTTGTTTTGTTTGCCTCAATGGTTTTGATTGTTTGTGGTTTAAAGGGTGAGGGGTTATTTTAAGAAGGTGGCTATATCAGTGTTGTGTCAGCCTTGTATGGGGAAAAGTTTTGTTCTGGAAAAGGACAGTGTTGAGGTGTTTCCTAAAAATGCGATAATATGGTTGCTGTAATGTCCTTTGGATATGCATTCCATGACAATATTTTCACAGCTGAAAATGCTTTGTTCCCATTTTTCATGTGATTTATTTGCATTCTTGTGAATTATTTTGGTCTGAAGGACTGCAGATGCCTTCCATGTTCATAGAACAAATTGTGATTTGGATCAGAGTGGAATGAACTTTGGGAAGGCAGGGATGGACACTTGGACGTGAGCAGGATGGCTCTGCTCCCAACAACAGTGTTAAAACTCATTCTCTTTACAGGTCTGGTTCCCAAGCCACCATTAACATTCAGGTGATGACTTTGTAAAAAGATCCTTCAGTGGAAAATACAGAAATAGTGCTAGTAGTTATTTATTATGCATATGAAAAATAGAGCACAAAAAGGAATGAGGTACTGGTAGGACTCTGCTGTAGATTTGCCAGGCTAATGTTACAACTGCCTTTGCAGGAATGCTATCATGGTGTGTTGCTTATCAACACCATGCGAACATTATCACATCTAAGTTTGCTTAGTAAGCAGGTAAATTAACGTGAAAACATCCGCATAGTCTTACGAAGTTTTATGTGTCATTAATTCTTAAAGTGTTTATATACATATAATATCTGTATCTGTGCCCTTGCTTCAATCATTCTGAGCACAAACGCTGCTCTTAGCAGCAGCAGTTGTATCTCATGAGGCCGATACTGTAATTAATGAGATTTGAGGCACAAATACTGAGACAAATTCAAGTTTCTGATATCAGAAATGAAGATCCAGTCTTTGTTAAAAAAGGGTATGAGGGGTAGCAGTACTTTAAAGCTTCTCAGTCCGACACTGGAAAGGAATTCACAATGTATTTTTAGAGTGTTATAAAAATCTCTTACATAATGCTGATTAATTCTTAGGTTTTAGGGAAGAGCACTGGGCTTTGTGTATAAGAGTGTTGACCAGCTAAGCCACTGAAAAGGGCTGGTTTGGGCTGGATTTTTTTTTTTTTTTTTTAACTTCTTGGAAACAGAAAGCTGCAATTATTCAATTATTACAGGATTTTGCTTTTGTTTGGGCGTGTATGAATATTTTTCTGGAAACTGCACCTTATTCTTGGAAGTCTTTATCATTTTAAAACATATGTTATGTTATATCACCCTGTCTGAGATATAGGGTAGCTACAAACTGGGTGGGTTTTTTTTCCCTCTCTCTTACTGCAGCTAGTTACGTTATAGATTAACGTTAAGAATGTCTGCAGTGAAACATTACTTGTGTGGCTGTGTAAGACTTACTTAATGTAACTTACATTACAGAATTATGATTTTCCTCATATACTTACAGTCATATATACAGTTACTATACAGTTCTGCACATTCTGTTGATTTTCGAAATCATCAATTAATCTAACTGGCAGGTTTCACACAGCTCTTAACAAAGAGAGCTATTCAGGAAATTAAGTCGGTAAATGGTACTTCTTTATTTTAATTCTAGTTATGTACAGTTATCGTTGTATAGCTGGAAAGATTTTTTGGACAAGATACCATGGGAAAGAGACGCTTTTGTTTGGTCTTTTTCAACAGATGCGTGACCAAGGCAGCTTTGAAGCCTGTCTGAAGAATGCTTCCTCCTTCTGTACGATGTTTAATCTTTCAGTGGAGTTTCTAACTATGAACCTCATTCTGCAGACTTTCATTCTTGTGCCATACCGATGAGTAAGAATTGCTCAGGTGAGTGAGATGAGCCCTAAATCATTACTGGAGAATGGAGACAGGAGGAATGCATGGGTCACAGTGCAAAACAAAAGCTTTACTTGTCCCTCTTTTCCAGTTGGAAGGAAATAAAAGTAATTGTAACTCAGTGGTAGGGAGGGATGATCCTTACAGGTCCCTTCCAATTTGAGATATTCTATGAATTCTATTATTCTGAGTCTCAAAGAAAGGCTGACTAATAACCTATTTGCCACCCAGGTCTCCTGCCAGCAAGGGCTCTCTCTTTCCCTCCATTATACCTTTTGTAGGTGTTTTTGCGATTCTCTTGAAGGAACCTCCACCACCACAGGAAGCCAGTGCTGCTCTGCAGTGTTCGGTTGCCCGCACTCTTTCCTGCTGAAGGACGCTTGCCCTGTGAGATGCAGAGCAGGTCACCGAAGGGAGCTGGGGACATCTTCCAGTGCAGAGCTACAGGATAGGGAGAGGCACTGCTGTACACTGAAACCAGCTGGAAGAATTTGCAGTCTGCTGCAGTTACTTCTGTAACACAGTCTGTCCTTGCTTTCTTACTCTTGTTCTCCCATGAAACCTAAGTTATAGCGCTGCTTCCCCCTTGCACTTTCTTTTTCCAGTGAGAACCATGATCTCCTCCTGTCTTCGGAGACAAAACAAGGACTCTTTGCAGCCTCCTGTTACACACTTCATCCATGAAGGGGCCAGGGACAGCCTGAGTATTGTCAGCTTGGAAATAAAAAGTGATAAGCATAAAACTTTCATTAGTTTATTGCTTTCACTGACGATGATATGGTTGCTCTCACATGTAAGTACTCTGGCTTCCAGTTTGTATACGCGTGTAATTCAGAGTATCGGAAATTGTAAAGGGCACACACTGACACACAGTCTGAATCTTAGTTCATGTGATGGAAAAACCCCCATGTTTGTGAGTACTGGTTTTCTTCATATTAGCTCGTATGACTTCATTCTCTGGTGTCTTATGTGGTTTCAGATCTCCCTGATGCTGTTTCCACCGGAGGGGCTTTCACATCTCGCTCGCTAGCTCTTGCTCACATGTGTGTCTTCTCTGGTGCTGGCTAAGGATTGAACTCATGTTGTCTCTCATGTAGAAAAGCTCAGATATGGTCTCCCTCTTCTCCCCAGCCATGTATTCTCACTTATAAGAACTGGAATTTTTCCTTTTTTTGTCAAATTTGGTTGATCAGTGGGTAAGAGGTTAAAATTATGACTGAGACATATATATGAACACCGCAGCATGTGGGATCACCCTCATTTCTTTGGTTAGTGTGGCTAAAACTGGTTGTTTTAAGCTATCTAACTGAAACTATGTTACCAGCAACTCAGTCTGATGGAAAACAAATGGAAAATATAATAGTACGTAGCCTCAGTTATTAATCATTTGAAGGATAGCTGAAAGTCACCATTGCTGGTTCAGTGATGTGTCACATCAGGAATGTGATTCTTTGTGCTGTATGTGCCAATAACTAGAAGAAAACCAGCTTGAAAACAGGGGGTATAGGTGGATGTGAGGTTAAACTGGACCCTGGTCCTACACAAAGCTCCACATGGGCAGATCTATCTTTGCATGGTGTGGGTGCTGGGATTTGTGGGTAAGAACTTCACTGCTATGGTGCCTTAGCTGACACTTTTAGCATTTAGTACTATTCTAAAAACAAAAAAACAAAAAAACAAACCCACAAAAAAACAAACCAACCCAGAAATCACATTAGCAGAATCAAAACCGCTGTTAGCAGAATCAGAAATGCTTTTATTTTCAGGGTCACTACACTCAGCAATATGTTACAGAAAAAGGATGAACCTAGTATGGAGTTGCTGATAATTCCTGAGTTGGTTTGACATACGTAGACTGCTGTCGACTTCAACAGGCTTATTTGACACATTTCTTTTTGTTTTAAGATTAGTCAAAATGCAGTTTTGTGAAGCTAAACAGATGGGGTTGCATATTGTAAGCTGTAGGCCTGGAATTGTAGGCCTCGGGTTGCACAGGTGTAGCAGCAGAAAGACTTTGGCTTTAGCCAGCAATTGCGCATGATTAGGGAAAGTAACCTCTTCAGAACTGTCAAGATTTTTACATTTATTAAATTATGTTAATCAAAAAAAAAAAAAAAAAAAAGATTCCCAAGCAAACAGTAGCACTTGAAGTGAAGATCTGGGAAAGTAAACGGCCACAGCTATCATGCTGTGACATCCTTGGCAAACCTTTACACAGTTTTATAAAACAAACACATGTGATGTTCTGTTCTCTGGGTGACTACATTAGAAGTCCATACTTAACACAATAGATGAATAAAATGGTTCTCTCTCTCCACATATTTACTGAGCACATATTGGTGAATTAAGTATCATCCCAGTGGTGTACCATATCAGCCATGCTCTATCAACACATTCAAACATACAGCAGTTTTGTGGAACTTTTCTGCCTTCCTTGATGTGTATAACTGGGGGAAGATGGAGATCATTTGAGTATGTATTGTGGGCTTAATATTCAAAGGATCTAGTTTCTCTGGATCTCAAGAATCCTAGAAAATAAAATAATTGTTGGGGGGCCTTGCTCTTCAACAAGTATGAAATGTGCCAGTGTTCTCTGATAGCCAAGTGTTATTTCATTTGCTTTCAACAACAGCTTCTTCTGCTCTTTATGAACTATCTGAGGTTTTTTGTGTTTAGTTAATAGATATATTGAAAAGTGCTAAAATTTCACTCTGTTTTGGACCCGGGGCCCAAGGAAAGGGTGGTGATGATTAAAAACACTGGCACATAGCAAATCAAAGTTATACCAGATCTGAGTGATTAACGTCTGGCCAATAGCAGTGTTAAAAGTAAGAAAGAAAATCACAGCATTGTTCATTAATTTGTACATATATATGTTCTGTTTGTCCTAACCTTCCAAGAGATCACAGCTTCGTATATTAACAAAACTATTACAGAAATGTAATCCACAGAAACTTTCAAAAAATCCAGCAAAATAACAGGGGTAAATTATTAAAAATGCTTGATAGTGTATGAAACCCAGGGAGGGGGTGGAGCGGGGGGGGGGGGGAGGGGGGGAGGCAAGGGAAGTAAGATAGCGTTGCTTCTCACACAGGCTTTCACTGAACCAAAAGTAGATGGAACTTTTTTATTTCTCACTTTCAGGTAATGCACACTGCAGAACCTACTTCGTCAATATCCTTTGGCTTTTTGGGGGTAACTGGGAAACAGGAGGAACTACAGCAAATTCAGTCCCTGTTACAACTCTGTGTTACAGGCACAATTACACCAGAGGGACCAAATGACAACCTTTTCATTTTGGGTTCTCTATAGGTAAAGAGGGGTAAAGCAGGATCATAATGGGGTATAGGCAGTGTCACGGCATTGAGGATGCAATAGCTTGGGAGGCAAACCTTTTGACTGTAAATATCTTCTGTGATAACAACACTGGGGGATAATGAAGATAATTTGCTACTTAGGTTCATCTTCAGTTCAATATTTCTTGGTTTCTATTTTGAATAGGTAAACAGGTAAAAGGCAAGCATATTCTGTAATGTTAACACGTGAATATTGTGTTAGAGATTTCTCTGGGGTTTGTGCAACAGATTGTTTTGTGAGACAGAGCCCTTTATAGAAACTAGACTATTACTTGTATTCTTTTGCATTTGCATTTATAAAAGCTACTCATGTTTACACACACACACACACATGATATTGTTCATATATATTGTTCATCTGGTAAGGAAGACATAAAAAAAGAAATTGATACCAGTCTACATATGTGTTCAAAAGCTTAGTGAATTCTTCAAGCTCTGCTGTGGATCAGATTTCATGAAACTCCAATAAAAAAATCCTTTTTTACCTTGTCTTTGTGTGTTCTGAGGTGGATTTGTAAGGTTTGAATTACTAGGTAATCACCAGGAAGTCTCCTTTTCATGAGCCTGCAGCTGGGAAATGGACAGTTTAATATTAATGGAAAGAACAAACTCTCCTTCTCATTTCTCTCCCCTTTCTTCTCTGCACTTGTGCTTCATCATTTTCTTCTCTAAGGTCCCTATCCTGAAATTGCCTTTCTGGAAGTCCAGGATGAACAACAAAGCAAGAGTACAGCCCAAATTTTCAAAATCCTGTTTATCAACTTCAGTGAGTGTCGTATGACACTAACTTATGAATATTCGAGATAGAAAAATCCAATTCATTAATGTATCTGCAATTATTTGTTCAACTAAGAAACTAATATTGCATGAATCTGCAGGTTTTCCTTCTGAAATACTTATGAAATGCTCTGCCACCACCATGCCAGGTGAAAGTATGGAAATAATCACCACTGGCTTCTAAAAGAAGGGAAATATTAAAACTTTTACTAAAAATGAATAGGCACAAATGATTGAGCTTTAATTGAAGTAAACAGTAGCACAGTGTCTGTAGCATGGTGCATATCCACACCTGTGCTCTCTGTACAGCATGAATATCTTTAAAGATGCTATTGACTTCGATCATTTAATGACGTATCTAGGAGGGTTTCTGGATAATACATCTCCCACTGCTGTTCACTTCTAGATACATTCTGGTCACTTTCAAACAAGCTGAGCAAGAAATTAACTTAATTGTTGAAGTTTAGCACATCACAGTTTTTTAGATTAAAGGACACTTATTCATATTCTTTCTCATTTAAGCCAATTTTTGGAAATCCAGTGTGATGAATGAGAGAGGACAACACCCACGCAGGGTCTCCAGGGACTGCTAGGTCGAAGGCAAACATAAATTTAAGCCTCTTTGGTCTTTCTAGCATGAAGGAACTCTTTGCACGCAAAGGGATGTGAGACCCTGCGGGCAGACTACAGAAGTTGTGGGACTGGACTGAACAGAGAGCTCCAAAAGGTTTCCCGCTTCTCCATTTCTGGATATAAATGCTATATTCAAATAAAAGCCTTTGTTGATGACTTCTCTGCTGGGTTCTTGAGTTACGCTTCCCATGCCTATGTCTGGTGGTTACTTAGGGAGCCAAACTGAATGAACTCTTCTGACCTCTCATTTTGGCCTATGAGAGATTTGTTTACTCAGGCAGAGCAACTCTCATGGTTGAAGCCACTTGCTTTCTCTCCAGGTGGTTGTTCTGTCCAGTGGAGGGTGGTACTGTGGGTCTGTGAGGAGCATCAAGTCCTGGTCTGAGCAGCTGGAACAGGAAAGGTTACAAAATGCAGTCCCAAACAAGGGAACTTAGGGCTGTATTAGAAACAGTGGCTTCCCCCATCTGTTCTCTCCTGTTCAATTCTACACATACTTACTGCTGGTAGCCTGGCTGGCATGGTAGTTTCCTAGGATATCTGAGTAAGAAGCCTGAAATTTAAGGTAAATTGTGTTACTTAAAATACCTTTCTTTTATTGTTTTTCATACCCAAGGTCAAAATTTATAACCCAGATTCATGATGCTTCCCTGACCTGTAGTAGCCTTTTTCCCCTGGTGATTTAAAAGTGGGCTTGAGAAGCAGAGATGTTTTAATTCCCTCCACTTCCTTTCTTTATGTTTTTTTTTTCATTCTCTTCTGCACTTAAAAACCCCCAAACCATTCTTCCAGCAGCATGAGATATGTCCAACTAGTGCATCCCAAGGTATAGATTTTAGCAAGGAAGGAAGTGGTGCACTTTTTATATGACTGTTGCTAATATGCAAGAATTCAGGGTAGGAAGGCAGCTCTTGAGAAGCTCCTCCCTGTCCCGGAAGGGCATTATGTCCAAATATGACAACTTACTTAATTCCAGACATTGGCAAATGAGCAGATATGTGGAAGGGCATGTATATGAAAGAGGAGGACTTTTTAATCTCGCAAGCTGGCCTCAGGGGTTTTGATTCAGAAACAGACAGGAGTTATATAGAATTCCCAGAATACAGCTGGTGCACCCATAACTGCATTGGCTATAATAGGATTTTTTACTGTGCTAGGAATGAAATATTGGGATCTCTTTGTTATCTTTCCTTGTGCAGCTGTAAAGAATTTATTTGTGAGTTTTACAATATCCAGAGGTGGTTCCTTTGTACCCTTTTTCAATAAAGTTGAAATGCCAAAAGTTTTTTAGTTTCTTATTACTCTCTTTGCCCAGTACAAAACCCTTGTAGCAATCCTGAGACTGGCATGTCTGTCCTATCGTGAACCTTTTCTGAAAGAGACCATTTTAATTTCCCCGCATAGCTGGTCCTTCTAATGCCATTTTTAGTTAGCCCCAATATCAAATCATTTCCAGCATGTTGAGTTCAACAAGCTCATACCAGACTAGTGAGCCATTTATTAATGGTTCTGAAAAACTATGTTATTTTATCTATTCCTGACAAGACTCCGGGTCATACCTCAGATTTTAGTCATTCTCTGTTCAGTGTATTGAAATGTCTTGTAAGCCTGAAGTGTCCCACCTTAAAATGGAAAAAAATGTCATACGTGATTGTGGGGATAAAAATGTTTCACTATAGGAAAAGATATCTCAGTTGCTCAGAATACTAAGAGCTCAGGAAGCCATTTAATTTCCACATGCTAGCTTTCTCCCTGGTCTTTCTTTTGTGAGACTACCATTCTTTAAAGAGTTTGGCCCTGATTTTTCATTGCCTTAAGTGGAAGCAGGAGTAGGCACTTGATGTGACTTCCCAAATACTCCACTTTCCATCATCAGTCAGTGTCTGCTCATGAGAATTGTTCTGGATTTGATACTGCTGTTTGAGCGTATTGAATCCTGTCAAACATAGTGCTTTTCTTAAAAGTTGTCGGTATTAAAGGTAACTTTCATATTAATGGAAACAACAAATTAATCCATCAAAGAAATACACAATAATAGAGTCCATTTTAGATTACATTTCTCTTTCTCCCTGCATACTGATTCCATAACATCAATTTTAAGAAATACCTTTTTTTCCACTGAGAATTTTTTTTCTTGTTCGTTGGCTTTTATGAATCCCCCTTCACCTCCATAGGTGCTTGTAATGTCTAGGGAAACAATACATTTTAAATTCAGATGTAGCTGTTCTGATCATGTTGTCTATTCACGATCAAGTTTCCCACTGAAACCAGGATAGATCATGGCGTAGAACTAAGCATTACTGCTAAGGAGTAAGGAAATAAACTTCAAATTTTTGGAAGGACATGGGGGAAACTGCAAAGAAAAATCTTTCTCTTAACCCCTTCCAGTGAATCTACCACATATATATATATATTTATATATATATACACATATGTATATATATATATATCTTCAACAGATATTACCCAACAATCTCCTTCTCATTCAAGAAGTACTTGGACAGATGGAAGTCAAAACAGTAGGGGACTAATAAACTGTTTCAAGGTTCCCAAATTAGGTCTACTTAAAAATAAAAAATGGATTTATAACTGCTAGCATCCAATCAGAGTGTTGCTACTGATTTCTATGGTTCTGGCAGTATCTGGCTCCTAACACAAATACAAATGTCATAATTTTTTTCCATTCCCTCTGATGTCAATGTAAACAATCTTTTGGATGGATTTGGATATTTCTCTGCATGAGTATGTAGCCTAACTCAACAGTACTGTGTCAGTTTATGAGAAGCAGAATGGGAATTTGACAAGTTTAGTGACATTGTCCAAGCTATCTGAAACATAGAAAATGTCTTACATAATGAAAAGCATATTAGAGTTTAAAATACATTCTATATTCATTAAGTGTAGAGTAGAAACCAACTATGTCAAGACTTTAGCTAAAAATGACTATGCCAAAGTAAAAGGCATAGAAATAGTCAACATGTTTCATACAATTCACTATCTAAATCTTCTGAAGCTATTAAAATGTTTCCTGATGGTATTATCTTTTCTCTCATGAGAAAAGTCAGTTCATATAGGATCATGTACAATATTCAGAGAAGGCAAGATTCACTCTATTCTTTCCTATTCTTTTAAGAATAACCTGATGCATGTCTCCCTGAATATATATATTTATATATCTATAACTACAGATATCTATCTTTGCTCTTATCTTGCAATTGGAATTTGAATTCAGTCAACTGCATTTCCCAAAGAAATTTTGCATTCAGACACAAGTTAGCAAAAGCATTTGTTTACTGCTTACAAACCATTAATATCTTTTCACAGAGGTCTTTAAGCCCATTTTTTAACTGACTTACTGGAAATATCTTAGGAGTTACTTTTTCAGAAATAGTTCAGTCAAGCAGATGAAAATAGGTGGGTATCTATCGCATATAAAAGTTGCCCATTTTGCTTTTGCAGGTGCTGCACTTGGCATGAGAATTCAGGGGTGACTGTGCCTCATAACAAAGAGCATACTACGGGCAGTGCAGCATTTCTGTCCTTGCCTGTAGGCCTGGCTCTTAATTTTGAAGTCCAGTCACTCTATGCTCAGCTAACAACATTGCTTACCACAAAAGGTTCAGCAAAAACTACTGCTAAAATTGCTCCGTGGTCAGTTGTGTTTCCTGAAATTAATTTTCAGACTGAGTAGCTGCCTGCTGTGAGGAGGTTTATGGTAGACTGTCTCTCCTGACTGCCAGAAGTTGCCTAGGACCTTTTCATGCACAAGCAATGCATTTTAAAATATGCACTTACTTAGGCACATTATTATTCTAAATGTCTTGAAGTTATGTTCTCACTCTCTGTCACCATAGAAATGATTATACAATTAACAGTTTTTCCAAAGAAGGACTGCCTGTGTATCTGGGTACGGATACAATGGTCCTCCAAGGCATTGAAGAATTCATAGAATTACAGAATCACAGACTGGTTTGGGTTGGAAGGGACCTTAAAGCCCACCCAGTCCCACCCCCCTGCCCCGGGCAGGGCCCCCTTCCCCCAGCCCAGGGGGCTCCCAGCCCCGTCCAACCTGGCCTTGAACCCTTCCAGGGAGGGGGCAGCCACAGCTGCTCTGGGCACCCTGGGACAGCGCCTCACCCCCCGCACAGGGGAGAATTTCTGCCTTATATATAACCTAAACCTACTCTCTTTCAGGTTAAACCCATCCCCCCTCGTCCCATCCCCACACCCCCCGACCCAGAGTCGTCCCCCCCCTCTCCTGCCCCCCCTTTAAGCCCTGGGAGGCCACTCTCAGGGTCCCCCCGGAGCCTTCTCTTCTCCAGGCTGAACCCCCCCAACTCTCTCAGCCCGGCCCCCCAGGGGAGCTGCTCCAGCCCCCCCAGCATCTCCGTGGCCTCCTCTGGCCCCGCTCGAGCAGCTCCGGGTCCTTCTGCTGTTGGGGGCCCCCGAGCTGGCCCCAGCACTGCAGGGGGGTCTCCCCAGAGCGGAGCAGAGGGGGAGAATCCCCTCCCTGGCCCTGCTGCCCCCCCTGCTCTGGCTGCAGCCCAGGGCACGGGGGGGTTCTGGGCTGCCAGCGCACGGGGCTGCCTCACGGGCAGTTTTCCCCCCCCCAGTACCCCCAGCCCCTCTCCTCGGGGCTGCTCTCCAGCTGCTCCTCGAGGGCCCAGCCTGGGTTTGTGCTGGGGATTGCCCCGACCCACGGGCAGGACCTTGCCCTTGGCCTTCTTGAACCCCATGAGGTTTTCCGAGACCCCCCTCTCCAGCCTGCCCAGGCCCCTCTAGATGCCATCCCTGCCCTTCAGCGTGACCCGGCACCACACAGCTTGGTGTCGTTGGCAAACCTGCTGCATATGAGCTCAGTCCCACTGTCCATGTTGCCAACAAAGATGTTAAAGAGTACCAGTCCCAACACTGACACCTGAGGAACACCACTCGTCACTGCTTTCCACATGGACACTGAGCCGTTGACCACAACTGTTTGAGTGTGACCAAAAAAAATTGCTTGATTGCAAATAATAGACCGTGTCATCACTACCCACGCCCTAGCAGGACAGGAGCAGCCACTAACCAGGCTGACCAAACACATTTTGAAAGGAGCAAGCAAAGCTTGCTGCGGGCACGTCCTCTTCCAGCTGCAGCTTTACCAGCTGGAGAAACTGGCACCGTAGCCTGCTGCCCTGTTGCTGTTACCCCTCTGTGGGTTGTGCTTCCAGGTCTGCCAGGCAAGCTGCTTCAGAAAGTGCTGCTTAAGCCGTTTTAGTCAAAGTAAGCTATCCCCCAACTATAGCACAAACCATGTAGATGCAACACAATGCGAGCAATGCTGCTGTTTCAGCTGCAGCAGAGGACCTGTGGGCAGATGTTCTTACTGCACTCACTTATGCAATGGCATCTTAGAGCACCTACCCAGGACAAAAAAGGTATGTGGATCCCTCACACTCATATGAACTTCACCCCTTTTGGCAGCTGCACTGTTAAGCTGCGGTGCTAAGCACTTCTGCATGGTTTAGTCAATACTAAAGAACAGATATTTTACACTCAACCAGGCTGGTTTTCTGTTTTCCTTCCTTTTTTTTTTTTTTTTTTTTTTTTTATCTCTTGATTGAACAGCATGCAGCAGCACACCAGACTCATCTTTAAGGTAATTCCTATTTCACTGAATAGTAGTATACATTGTATTCACGCTCTTTAAATCTCTTTCAAGTTCAATTTTGATTTCTGCCCCACTATTATATTCCCCAGTGTTTTGTCTATAGAAATAATCTTTTATGAATCTTGGGTTCAGTGCCCAAGTTCCCTACAATTCCTATGAATTCCCTTCTCTGAGTAGTACATACGTTAAAGACACTGAAGAGAGAGCCCTTTCAAATTCAAATACATAAAAGCAAATAGGAATACAAAAACACAAAATCCAAACAGAAATGAAAACACAAATGCTTTCCATAACATGGTGGAAAGCAAATGAAAGGATAAGGTTTTTCAAAGAGGAAAGGAATTGTCTAGGAAAGTCAAAATTATACATCTGTAGAAAGGAAGATTTGCAGTGTTTTTTTCTGAAATGGGGAGAAGTATACTGAGCAAGGTCTCAAAGTTCATCAGATTCTGTGCTAATTTAAGAGTCTTCAACAGCAGATATTTTCTGTCTGTCATGCAACTGTATGTCTGTCAGCTGTCTGTTAGGTTGGGACTCTAGAGGATCCCAGATGTGTCAGTGGAATCTCAGGAGCCTAAAGCCTACCCAAACTGTCTAGGATTTTTATTTGTCTTGATTTTTTTTTTTTTTTTTTTTCTGGCAAGTTCAGCAAGGATAATGGAAAAAACTAATTAAGAGTAAAGTTTGACCTAAACTCTTTGTTACCTAAAAATTTCTTTTTCACCTTCCAGAACCCTTTTTTACAGTCTTAAACAGTCTACTTTAAAAGAAACACTTTTTTTTTCTGCTTTTCCCTGATTCTCAACAGTGGAGAAGTACTGAAATGCAGTGCCAAAGTCTTTTCTTCCAGTATTTCCATCCCATTACAAACCACAAAGTGAGGCAAATGCAGAGGGCAAGTCTCTTCTTGTAAAACTTCCAGTCCAATCTACTGAACACAGGGGTTTGGATGAGTTTGATTAAGCTTGCAAAGGTTGACTCAGTCCTTCATCCTCCACTGGTAGGTAAATTGAATCATGGGATTTATAAAGAATAAACTTTGCCAGACAAACTTGATTGCATTTTTGATGGAATTATAAAATTAGCAGATGATGGGAAAGCAGTAGATGTAATATATTTGGATTTCAGGAAAGCATTTGATACTGCCTCATGAAATCTTACTTGAAAAATTAATTCAGGTCAGCTGCAAGTAGAACACTGCCATGTGGGACGAGGAGCTCAAGCCTCATGAAAAAGGACAACGACGAGACGCAGCAGAGACTTGCCTGTGCCCCTGACCTCAGTGCTCTGAGGATATCACCTTTGGTCCTCCACGAGGAGATACAGCCACAAGGCTCAGCGTGGGCTCCTGCCGAGTCTGGCTGCGCTGCCACGGTCATACTTGATTAGGGTGGAGGACTGGGACAGAGCCTGCTGATGTGATCCAGGAACATGCGACCTGTCTGCCGCGTGGGACGGGGGCTTGGTGTCATGGTGGGAGTCACGTGCCACTTTCCTGGAAGTCAGTGATGCTGGCATCTGAGAGAGAAGAAAGCGGTTCTCCTGTTCAAAGAGTGCTGGGGGACAGGGGAGAACAAAAGCAAAACCCACCTGCCTTGTTGGGGAAAGGGTGGAGAGCCCCTGAAAGGATGATTAGCTACCAGGTAATGTAAAGGAGACAGAGATCTTTAAAGAACACAAACTATCCTAAGACTGATTTGTTCCTCTATGTCAAGGAAAAGAGACACTACACTGTTACATATAATATTCTGCTGTGATTTCACATTTCGTTCTGAAGGCATCATCCTAAGAAAAATTATTGACAAATAAAGGTAATTTTAGAGAAGGAGCAAAGCAAAACGTCCAGATGCTGATGTGATAGAATTTATGGTTTTATACATACATATTATATATATATATATATATATATATATATATATATATATATATATATATATGTAGTATAAATAGCTTGGCTAAAAGTCAACTGTGGGTGTTTGGCAAGGTACCAGCATTTAGAGGCCATAGGAAGACAAATACAAATGGCCTTTACCAGTCAATTCAGGGATACTGCATCTGACTTCAGTAGGGGCTTCATGAGGGAAAGATGGATCATTGGGGTTTATACAGAATAGCTGGCTGTGGAGAAAATGGTCTAACTAGGCAAACTGGGCTGAAATCAATAAAAGAAATTAGATGAAATAAAGGGAAAACTCCTAACAGTGAATGTCCTACAATGTTCTCAAAGGAAGTGGTAAATAGCTCATCCATCAGAACATTTACATCTAAACTGGGTTTTTTTCAAGTGGATTCCCCTGGCCACTGCCAATTCCTTGAAAGCTCACAGGAGTCTCGGTGGGGATTGGTTACACCTCAGCAGAAGACAAGCCCTTATCCACCCAGTAGAAAAATATTTCTTCTGGCTATCTGCCATGTAGAAACCAGATCTTAGCATTCATTTCAGTTCTTTCTTTACGCTTCTCAAATGCCGTCTCTCCTTTCCCACTCATTCTGCATGCCTTTGCCTTCATTGGTTAGGGCCAGGTCTGCAGTTGCAGAAGAGCTTGGTTTGTGCTGTGCTCCACAGAACCTCTTCCCAGCAGCATTGATCCCTGTCAGTTTCACTTTGCAGGAAGCACTACTGAAAGTGTTTCTGCATTGAAGCATTCTGCAGGTTTTGACTGTTCAAAGGAGGTTAACTCTATCACCTAGTCAGGGCATATTTGGTCATGCAAGCTACCAATTTGTTTATCTCTGTTCAATGGTTAATCTTTTTTTAAATACTGGAAGCTTAAATCTAAAAATCCACTGCTTTCCTAAGACCATTTAAGTCAACTTTCAAAGGCAGTCTTTTATTGCTGGGTTATAAACCCCTTTACAGAAGGAAAGCTTTAAGTCTGAATATTAAAGTGTTTAAAGTTCCTTTTTGGACTGTGAACCTATTATTAAAGCAGGATGGAAACTAGTTTGCAGTCTGCCTTTTACACAGAGCATCCATACTGCCAGAGTCCAAAATGAAGTCACTTTTTTGGATTAGGCACCAACCACAGAAGGCTTAGAAATGCCACTTGTAATTAAAAACATTGTGCCTGGATCCTTCTGTCTTTATCGAGGTTAAATGGCCACTGAAAGCAATACAAGTTGAGACTGAAGAACAACAGCAAGCTCATGTCCTCTATTTTCTAATATATTTAACTGTTTATGGATGCTAGGAAAGCTTTGTACATCTTGTACGTTTCAACAGTAAAATGGATGCAATTTCCTCTGACTTTGATAGTGATTGTAATAACAGTTAGTGCTCTGTGAGGCCAAGCAGAGCCACCTTTCCTTGTCCCCTTCGCCATGCCATATGAGATTGACTGTCAACCCTTCAGCATGGTCAAATGTGTGAGCTGTTGTTGCATCTTTCGTTGTTTTTTCAGCTTTATCTGTTGTATTTCCACTAATGCCTTGTCTACTTTATGGATCAGAGACTTTTATCTAGCCGTCTGGAAGAGCTTAGCACAATGCAACCCTGATCCTGCCTGAGCTATCACAATATCAATACTAACTGCACAGCATTTTAATTCTTAAAAATGTTAAGTAAACTAGACGGGCTCGATTCAGTAAAGGATGTATGCAGGTATCTGAAAAAGGGCTTGGTTGGAACTTAAGTGCTCAGCAGAATATAGGGGTCTAAAATATGACCCTTCCAGCTGCCAGCAGCTGTGGGCTCATAGGCCAATTCCTTTCTGGCTCAATATTTTGTCAGGCACCACACAACCCAGTTTGACATCTCCTGCATTAACTTCCACTGCACTATGGAAACTACATGTCTTTCTGTTCAGGTTCCCTTCACTGCCCCCAGTAAATATTCTCACGACACCTTACATAGGATCAGACCCTTCCAATAATACAGCTCTAGCCATATTTTTTCAACGTACCACAGGGACAGAAGAGACTCGGCTAGCTGGAAGATAGACCCAGCTCCCCACCTCCCCAGAAACATATGCCAGATTCCTGGAGGATTATGTAGAAAAGGTGGATATGACCCTGCAGACTGGTGATCAGGGCATTTACTTTACTCCCAAGACACTTTCTTCAGCTTGCTATCTTAGACCATCATCAGACAAGAAGTAAGAACAGTTTTCTGGGCACAGTTTAAAACTCAGAAGTTCCCCAGATTGTTGACTGCAATGTCAAGGTATCTCCCCAGTCAACAACTTGGCTGCCATCTAGGCCTCCATGCTTCTCTCAACAGCCCCTGGGCTTACAGCCAGTCCTAGGCTCCCCTCCTGGGGTGGAGCTTAAAAGCCACACATCTTTTTTTGCCCCTGGCACAAATAGTCTCAGTATCAGTGAATTCTTTGTCAACCACATCTTTTTAGATGGATCCCCATTTCGCCATAAATCTTCTGTGCCCAAGTTTAGATTCTTTCTGACAAGGACTCCCAAATGTGCTGAATTTGGCATGAAGTTATTTTGTGCACTTAGCAGACCACAAAGCAGAGGAAAAATGCCAACAGCTCATTAACCCTTGTATCCCCCTCCTTTTAACTATATTCATTATGTCATTTACCAATGCAGTAGAAATACTGCAGCTGACTGTCAGGAAAGACTGGAAGGCCAAGTATAGCATCCACGCATCCAGTCCCAGAGCTGCTCCAGTGAATAGTAACATGGAAATCATCCACTGGGATGCAGTTGTTTCTCCACCACACTAATCTATCATGATCCTCAGTTGAACACCAACCTTTAATTTTTATATTTTTTCTTAAACGCGTCCATAAATCTGGTTGTTACACTCCTCATCAAGTTATCCAGGTGCCATATTTCTAGGTAGTTTACAAGATCCCAACCTACAAACAGGAGTAAAGTTGTGGGTAGAAAACTACTAGTGATTTGTGATCCGGTGCTGGTCAGAGCATTTTGCAGATCATCTTCAGTTTCTGTCACCAATGGCAATGTCTTCAGAAATATTACAGCCTGCAACATGGATGGAAGGCCTATGAATAGTACTAATATTGTATAATTTAATTCCGGTTTTGTCAATGAATCAGCAGTATTCGGAGAGCTGTAAATCCTTGTAATTCTTGCTCTCTGCCTGCTGACAATGCAGGATGGTGTGCTGAGTGTCCGTGCCGTGCTCTGAAGGGGCGGTTCTGTGGACACTGTTGAGCCAGTGCTCTGATGAAAGGCCTCTGGATCGCTGCCATCAGACCCAGGGTCAAGAAATATTCATTGGTGAAGTAAAATCTAAGGTAATGTTACACGGTGTGCGCTTAAGAACTCTGCATAGTGTGTGTGGGTGTGTTACACTAGCTAGCAGCATAACAAAACAAATGCCCAATTCCCCCAAAGGTACAGCAAGGCAGCCAGTTCTTAGTTTTGTTTTGTTTGCATGAAAATAGCATGTATATCTCAGTCAAAAGTACAGGCTTTTTAGTATATTTTAACTGAATGTGAAAGTTTCTCTGTTCCCTTTTGGGTGCTGGAATGCAGGGATGGAGACAAGGAAAACACTAAAAGCAAGGGGGGTAACTGGGGCCCTGTTGTCTGCAGATAGGTAGGGCAAAAATCACAAAGGAAATCTGTTATTATCTGGCTCAGTTAATAAAAACTGAATATATTTGACACATTTAACGGTTTAAATATCTCTTAAAATGTTTTACTGGCAAAATTTTAAGGCCATAGATATTTCTGCACTGAGCCATGGAACTGTGGAGCTGTATCACGATGTTTTGCGCACAGAAAATGTCAAGAAAGGCAAAAAGGGCAGCTTTAGGTAAGGGAAACAATGGGGAAACCCCTGCATATGTTGATACTTCTTCATCCATGCACTTACAGCTGCAAACACACACATACACTCTTTGTGCAAAGCTGTTTTGTGCTGGAGGAGTAGAATAGGATGGAACTAGGAGCAGAACAGACTGAATGCAGCAGCTGTAAGAGGACAGTAAGAGGAAAGCACTGAAAGCCAAGGACACCGTCGGGTACAAAGTTGAGATAGGAGATGCTACAATAAGCACATGAAAGTGGAAGAAGGATGATTGTGTGCTTGGATGGGAGAGATGGCAAGGCTGCTGTGCTCTAAGGCATGCGTTGAACTTTAGTATTACGTTCCCCACACAATTCTTCCCAAGAAGGTAACCAAAGGTGACACCAGCAGCCAGCACATACAGTCAAGGGGAAGAACTATCAGAATTTCTCTTCCCACAACTATTAATGTGCAACCAAACACTTCACTTCTCAATGGGATAGATGTAGTGTGTGTGGCATTGTCACAGGTCTAAAGACTGAAGTCACACGGTTACAGATGTTTAACATCATCAAGCAGGAACTTCAATGAAACCATGCTGCTCTGCACCCTGTTCCCAGAAATGGTTTGAAAAACAAATTGAGACTCACTGATAAATTATGGCCCATATCCTGCTACAAACATCACCTTGGCATTTTAAATGCATGATAGAAAACTGTCCTAAATGATCATTGACCTTCAAACAGAAGGGGGAAGAAAGCCAGAGCCAACTTGACAATGTCTTCTCTGAAGCAAAAAATCTATATTTAACTGGATTCTCATGAAGGATCACGTGTGCCACAGGAGGATAAATTTGGAGCATTCTCAGTTTCAGAGTGAATATTTTATATAAACACACTAAACAGTATACGGAAAATACAGTGCTCTCCACAACAGTAACGCTCAGTGAGCTAAAAAACCAGACTGGGCCAGATCTTAGTTATAATTCCCAATGCAACCTATTCTTGAGTATAAAGTCTCCGGAGAGATACCTTACATAACAGGAAATTGTGGATAATCACAAAAAATACATCAAAGCCATTTCAGATATTTCTAACACAACAAGTATATGCTAAATGTTAGGGAGAAAAAATGAGCACATTAGCATTTCGTTTTTTATTTTGTATGGGCTGGAATATTTCTTCCACAAGCAGGGCTTATAAATTTGCTAGGGCGTGGAGTTGTGACCAGTCTGCTGTGTGTTATATTCAGACTGTATGATCTCAACAGGAGAGCACAGAAAGGGAACAGACATAGCGGATCAGAAGCAGTCAGGGAACATTAACTGCATACATGCATAATTACTACTACAGTGACCTGATGGAAATTTTGCAAGGATTTCAAAATACTACTGTGCACTAGAAACGTGAAGAGTGCAACCTTTCTCAAGCCCTTTTGTGTTTTTATATACATGCTAACAAAGAGAAATTACAAATAATATTATAAACAGATATTAATTCATAACAGTCTCTCAAATTTCAGCAGGGATTTTTGAGAGAGAGTAACGGAGTGCTTTGAAAATGGTAGAAGACTGCAGTGATACATGAAATCAAATTGGATATTATATCAACATAGCCCATACAGGAATAACTATAAAAATAACAAAATGCAAGAGCAAGGGACTCTTGCTAACATAGCCTTCACAGACTGTGTTGTGGATCCATCTCTCTCTCTCTCTCTGTGTGTTTGTTGATTTTCTATGTTATGGAAGCATTATCATAACTTAAAGGCGGAAAAAGAAAAATTCAAATTTATCACACAGGTTTTTTTCAACACTGTACAATGGTGTTGAACACTGTGCACTAATTTAGAGCACTAGGTCAGAGTTGGGGACTGTAGATTATGGAGTTTTAAAATATGCTGAAATTAATGAAACACAATCCACCGATCCATGGTTTTATATCAGCCTGTCTCAGTCTAAGGTCAAACTAGAAAAGTTTTCTGACAAGAGCTATATGTCTGACTCTCTTTTTGCTTTGCTGCTGACTTAGCTGGTTAGCTAAATAAGTATAATGTAACCCATAAAATCCTCCAAAAGAAAGAAAGAAAAATCTACAAATTTAGGTTAAAAACAAAAGTTATGGTAACGTAAGTGTCTCTAAGTTTTGCAATAATCCTCCAGTACTTTTGCATCCCAAAAGGCTCCAGATGTGACCAGCCACTGCAAAATGGCAAGTTGTTTATCAGCATTCTACATTGCAAACTGGCACCTGTAATTTCACTCTCACTTTGCATCAGCAGAATTAAGATATCCAGAAAAACCCTACTAAGACAGGTTTCTGCGTATTAATGTGTAAACATTTATAGTAAAATGCCCTGTCTGTCACCCTCAAGGTGAGCTGTACAGCACCCGAATCTTCCTCCTGCTCAGCCGCGCGAATGCAGCAAGATCCAAGCGTTTCTCTCTGCTGGGTGTTAAGGGTAGCTGTATCAAGCAAAAGAGAGAAAATGAATATAAACCAGTTAGTGACAGCACTGTTATTAAACACTTGATTTTCCCCCCGTCTTTCCACAAACTGCCTTTTTAAGCTGTGAGGACCACAGGCAGCAGAGTGATGGGGCTTGCCGCTGCCCACCCATGGGCATGCTAGCACAGCACCCCTACTATATGTATATATATATATATATATATACACACACACACATATACATATATACGTGTGTGTGTGTGTGTGTGTGTGCTGACCAGATCCCACAAACTTCACTTGTGCCAATAATGTCTTCTGATGCAGCGATCACTTTGAAGAGATAATGGGGTCCTAAGCACTTGCAATCACTGACAGATTGGGTGGGGGAAGGTATGGGGAGCCTGAACACTTGAGCAGAATTTGAAAATTGCCTAGTTTTGATCGTGCTCCCCTCCTGGTCTGGTCTATTTGCGGCTTCATTTTGTTTTGGGGAGGAAAGCTTCCTCCTGATTACTTCTTTCTAAAAATGAGTGCCACCTTCTTATTTTTTACAGGTGATGAATTCTGTTGTTCATAAAAACGACAAAATCAACTATGCTACACTCAAGGGGCAGACATATTTTCAGAAAGTCACCTCCTTATTTGTGACAAGCACCTGCCAATTAACATGCTTAAAAATACCACTAGAGTTATGTAAGAACTTTAAAAATTCTTCTACTTCTTGACTTTGTAGCACTTCACCTATTGCTAAAAGTAATCAAGCTTCAATATGCTTTAAAATAAAATCAAATCCAAACAGTCCTAATTTAATACAAGCAAGAAATTATTAACTTCTTCCTCTTGTGCATAATTATTCAAACCTGACCCTATGACATGCAGCCTGATCTTGCACTAATGATCTTGCTGCAACTACAGCTCTGTGTCTCTGGTGAAGTGCTCCCCAACCATGATACTGGTGTTACTGGCCACACTATCATTCTCCATTAATGATATACAATATATGTGACACTGTTTACAATTTATTGGCATTTGTACAGCAATGGCTGAACGAACTCAAGACTCAGCATATCGAATCAGCTGCCCAGGGTCATTCTGATCTCCCATCATTTTTCTTTTTAATTTTTTAAAGAGAAGATTATATGGAAATTACTCTTCTGGAGCAAGTTCTGGCAAATACCTTCTTTGGCGATAGGTTTTGAGGTGAGAGAATGATTTTGGGTAATGTGGGCCTCCACTAGGAGTTACACATACATCTGAGCTACAAAGAGTATAAGGGCAGAGTAAATGTACTTCTTATGGCACTTCCCAGTTTGTGCTGTAAAATGCATTTAAACACAGTTGGATCTGTGTAATATAAATATTAAGTCCTTCGTAGCTACTGTTTAATATACAGTGTGTTAGAAGCAATAAAGGTTTTCTGGCTTAAATGTATAGAAGATACTGAAAGTGATAAATGGTATTTTTGTTTTCAGGAACTGATTCAGGCCACTGAAGTTAATGAGAATTTTTCTTCTGTGAGCTTTGGATCAGGATTTAAGACTAAGATACCCAAATAAAAAAAAAATAAATTAAAAAAATAACCACCCACACACACCTTCTCATTCACCACCCATTTAGAGATTTTTAGGACTGGACCTCTGGTGCAGGAGGACCTATTTTTGTACTACAGGTGCTCCAGGAAAGTGCTAAGAGCTGGTGAGCATTTATTCTTTCCGTAGTCTTGCAACTTCAGTAAAACCAAATATATTTAGACTGATGACTTGATTCTCTCATCAGAAAGATATGTGAGTAAGAATTGTTGTCTATCTTGTAAAAACAGCACTACACTTGTACATGCATGTGTAGAACTGTTAAAGATTTTACAAGATACATGGGAATGTGTGCCTGCTTATCTAAGGAAAGAACTGAGCTCAACATTAAAAAAAAATCCACCCTCTAGCTGAAACCTTGCCTGCCAAGTTTTAGCTGTGTGTTCTCTGTTTGAGGCACATACTCCCACATCCTGCACTGAGAGGTGAATACACTCTTTAATTTAGAGTGAGGATTTAGGAGCAAATTCTACTTTCATTTACATCATTAAAATCCTAATGAGGCTGTAAATCAGGGTAAGAATATGGTTGAGGTCGATAGGGTTGGATGGATTTAAATGACTGTAAAATTTGTCCATTTTAGGTGGAAATATAAACCAGACTAGCCAATGTAGAGCACTGAAACAAATATAAATGCTGAAAGAAAAATATTTCACATTCTGATTAGGATCTGAACAGAGTAAGAACAGACCTGAGTTTTTGATCTGAATGGTTTGCTTCTTCCTGAAAAGAGATAATAATACAAATTTTTACTGTTCTTACAGTAAATGATGAATAACAAATATGTTAACCTTCCCCAAAAATAATTTACAAAGGTTTGAAGTTCAATTTTTTTGCTGAAATATACTTGATAGGGTAATAATTAGAACTACATTTGTATACGTCAGAGTTTTCAATTTTCTTTAAACTATTAACAGTACCAACACAATTATATTTCCCATTATTTCCTTTTTGTAAGTAGGCTGCAATATTTCAAATATTATATAATGTGGAATGATCTGGCAATATATATGTATTATATTCACTGGGAATTTTGGTTATGCATGGACAGCAAATTTGTTCTTGAATTTGAAACTGAAGTATGCTTAAAGATGACAAAATGCAATCAGAATTTCCTCTTTATTCTGTATTATTTCTGGCGGGAAAATAAATAAATAAATAAACAAAAAACAAAAAGCACAAAAAAAAACCTGAAAAAACACACAGACCTGCAGTTGGTAGCATATTCTACATATGTAGCTGTTACTTAACAGTTTTGTAGGTAATGCATCTCTAGGATGGTGTTGTGCACCCAAGCAGCTGCCATTTCATGAGCTGATGTTAATAAGACATGTCCCAGACAGGGTTGGCGGTAGTCCATCTCTTTTTTTCAGTCTTTCTCTCTTTCCTTGGCTTGCTTTTATTTTGTGATTAGCAGTTTTCCATTCTATTTGAAGTATTAAATAATGTTGTTCTAGAGTGTTTCAGTACAAGAAAGCATAATTCAGAAGCTGAAAAATGTAGCCCATCCTATATGACCTGTCCAGGCCACTGGTTTAAATGGAAGCCTCCACCAAGCACAGCTTATGGAATCAGCTTCCCAGCTGACCTGCGGCCAACTTGGTTTTGTATTCCTTAAAAAGACATGCAGTATTTCCCAGGAAATACAAGAAAATAAAATGAGTCACTAGAACAGTAGTTGTTTTTATTAAAACACATAGTAATGTTATCATACATAAACTTTAATATTACCATTCTAGAGCAAAATTATTCCTGATAATGAGTAGAAGCATAATTCCAAAGACCATTTTGTCTTACAAATAATATTAATATGAGCTGATGCAAGTGGTGAGATTGCCTAATACAATTTTGCTGACACAAGACATGTAATGAGAATCTGTGGAATATGGCATATAAACTCATTGTCTTGTGAGCAAAGCTCATGTCTTCAAACTGCAAAGCAGCAAATCTGTGACTTAAGTGTGAAGCTCTTTCCTTACAGGCAGCATTAATTCCATATACCACCAATGTTAATTATGTTTATATTAGAGAGACACAAACATGATTACTGTTTTTTTTTTTTTTTTCTAAAATATGAAGGGAGAGGTTTTAAAAAACAAGACAAAATTCAATATAAGATTTCAAACCTGCAAGAGAATTTGTAGATAAGAATTACATTTAAACAGACTTGAAAATTTAAATTATTAGAAATTTTCTCCTCTATGTGTCATGATCCCAGTTCAAAATTCTCTATTTTCTTTGAAAACTCTCCAGATCTACTTTCCTGTGTCCTTTGATCTACCTCACAATATCACAACACATCCCAACACTTGAAATACAGGCTTTAAGACTGGCTTATGCAAAGGGAAGCATCTAAGGGAATGAAATGGTTTTAGGACTTATACTACATTGTTGAAAGTGCTTAATAACTAAAATTCTTGAGAGTCAAGTAGGTGATCTGCAATGCCCTCTTTACAGTTGCTATTTAACCCAGGAGTTAGAAGTTCCTAACTAAATATAAAACCATGTATGCATAGACATACTTCCTGATTTAATGATGGCATAATAAAACATACATAAAAAACAGTAAAGCTTATAATTAGATTTCTAGTTAAAACATTCACATTTGTCAGTCTAAAATGCATTATCCATTACATTTTTGAAATATTTGCTTAAAATGTGCTGTTTCTATAAACAATCCTAACGGTAAACCTATTAGCTAAAATATTCACAGAAAGTAAATAAAAGGAGCATGAACACAGCCAAATCAAATTCAACTTTATGTCTTAGTAAACACTTGTGGAAGCTTTTTTAAAAACATGTTTCCTGCTTTATCTCAGTCCCACTGTGATAGGCATCGAATCTTTCAAAACTCCTAAATACTGTTCTTTACAGAATTACAAAATATATAAATATACATTTGCTCCCAAACAACAACAAAAGAACTTTTATAAAAATAAAACAATGTAAGGCAGCAAAGTCAAGCATTCAACAGCCAGGAAGAGCTGGCATGACTCTTGCAAGTAAAACCTTAGTTACTACCCATATGCATGCTGATGCAATCTTGCAGAACATGTATTTAGACTACTTTCCTTGAAAGATAACCTGCTAATTTAGCACATAGAATAGATTTACAAGCTAATGAATATTTATTCAACTTCATTTTTCAATATAAGACCACAGCCTTATGTATAGTACACTACACTTTTTTGACCCTGTTGTGGAAACAACTATTAATTTTCTTCTAGATTTGCCTACAATTTTCATGTGTTTATAACATCTGGAGGCACAAAAGTATTAATCAGTTCATTTTCAGAACAACTATGAAAATATCAAGAATGCAAACTGAGGTAAAGAGAAATTAAATATGAACACATTTTGGTGCCCAATTTGATAATGTCCATGTTCTTTCTTCTGACCAATTAGCATTTTTATAAGTCTGTATGTTAATTTTCATTAAGAGCTTAAACCCTGTCTAGCTGCCCCATTGGTACCTGAATCCAAACCATGTATTTTCAACCCCTGCCCCTTTTTGGCTGCTTCCTATGCTAGAGATGTCCAAAGTACAGAAAGATGCATAAATTTTCCTTTTTAAGGTTATCTAAGCTGGTCTGTTTCGGGACATACCTGGAAACACACGTCAACACAGGCAATTTGGCTATCACAGCCCTGTCAAGACCTGAAGTATAAACATCCCTTCACGTTACCTCACTTACATATTTGGCATATTAGAAATCAAAATGGCTGGCTAAACCTGCAGACAGAATCTCAGGAAGGTGTTCTTAATCACCAATCTGCCATTTTCTAAAAGTGTATGGAAGACGCTGGAGACACTGTAGTAATGCAGGCTGGGGTTTGACACACAAAAAACTTCACATGAACAGTGCCATTTGATGCTGAAATATCACAATATTCAAAGACTTTGATGTCTGAGGGATGACACCTCTAATAGCAGATTGCCTCCTAGTGCCACGCTAAGGTAATGACTGAGAAGGCAAACACCAAAACACCAATACCAACACAGATATTTTCTTGTGAGTCCCACATTTAATTAATGAATAAATTTCTTATTAGGAAATTCAATGCCTCATTTTATCATTGGGTCATCATTTTCAAATAAAGAGTAAAAATAATTTTAAATCCACTTTAAAAAAAAATCAAAAAGACCATTTCATCCACTCTCAAAAAGTTTGTTTCTGGTTTCTATCGTGAGTTAGAGAAGCAATTTCTTTTAAGGAGCTTGTACCAGGGACATTCTGCATATTTTTTTCTACTTAAACTTTATTTTAGCTCACTCCACCATTTATTTTATCCTTTCATGTAATAAACCTTTACTGTCTCTTTACATATGTCATATATATGAGAAAAAAAAAAAAAGAAAATAAAAGAAAAAAGAAGAGAACAAATAAATAAAATAAGATAACAGAGAAGAAAAGAAAAGAAAAGAAAAGAAAAGAAAAGAAAAGAAAAGAAAAGAAAAGAAAAGAAAAGAAAAGAAAAGAAAAGAAAAGAAAAGAAAAGAAAAGAAAAGAAAAGAAAAGAAAAGAAAAGAAAAGAAAAGAAAAGAAAAGAAAAGAAAAGAAAAGAAAAGAAAAGAAAAGAAAAGAAAAGAAAAGAAAAGAAAAGAAAAGAAAAGAAAAGAAAAGAAAAGAAAAGAAAAGAAAAGAAAAAAGATTTGTCCCAGGTCCTTTTCTTTTTCTTTTGAGGATGTTTTTTGGAACCATAAATCCTCCATCTTCTTTTCAGAAATGACATACATAATCTATACTTCTCTGTGCTTGCTTGGCAGAAGTAAAACAATTTTTTATCTCCCACCCTTCAGATCTTTCAGTAAGAATAGTCAAGTGAATTTCACACCTCACACAATTGCAAAGGAATTACAGGCACATTGAGAACACTTGACTCAGTTTGCTTTCAGGATAATGTATTTTTGGTAAGAAGTAAAATTTACAGTATATAAAACATATCTTCGCAAATGAAATTTAGCAGCATAAGGAAACATATATATTCCACTTTAAACATACATTTGAGAAAACAGAAGAGAATGCCCAATGTAGTATCTAGCAGCCTTAGACAAAGGAGACAGAATTGCTTCCTTCTACATGGCTGAATGTGTTGTGCAGGGATCAAATGCGAATATATGCACAGATCAAAGGGGGCAAAATGCAAGTCATAATCCATCCAACACTCACCTCAGTTTACACAAAGATCCCCATGATGTGGTGCAGACTTATCTGCACCACTCCACTTGCCAGCTGTAAAGAGAAAAGCACCATAAGTTAAAAACATCAAAGTATGCTTTTGTGGTGCCCCAGATTACATAGCCTACTGTGGAAACTGCAGAGGCCTCGTAATGGAGCCTGTTCTGCTCATGGAGAAGGAGCATGCAGCTCTCCTGTGCAAGAGAGGAGGAAGGAGCCCCGGGGAAAAAAAAGAGGCAGGAATGTTATATATTTTAAAACTAACTGAACTAACTTGCAGGAATTACTCAGATAGCTTCTTTCATTCTAACTGTTCGTGTATCAGGATTGCTTTTAAGATCTTTTAGAAGTGGTGCAGCACTACTGCTTGCACAAACAGCAGTGAAAAAGTCTTAGGACGAATGCCACAAATAAAGTACCACTTTTACTATTAGTGAAATTCCATTTTGGTCAGATATTTAACAGATTGAATCGCTTCAGCTCAGAAGCCTGATATGACACAAGAAACGATGGGAACCCTGAGTATCCGTGGGAATTAATGTTTATCTTTGGAAGGTCAAAATCTATCACCGTTTCGGTTTTCAACTGAACATTGGGAAAGAGTTCGCAAGGTTCAGCTCTTTAAAAAACCTGTAATAAAACTGTCTAGAACAAAAACTTTGACTTGCTCCCACAGGATTCATTATTTCCCAAATAAATGCAATGCGGCATTTCAATATGCTTATATTGGGATGTCACCAGTTTTGGTTATGTATTTGAAATATAATAGTATTCAATAGTAGTTCATGGCAGAGTACTTTTTAAAATGTAGTATAGTGACAGCATTCAGACATATTACATACTTCATCTGAATAAGTTTATGATTCACCTGCCTTACAAAAATTGTATTTTACTGTCATTATCAAAATTATATTATTTAAGTACTGTACAATTTTAATACCAAATTATCTTTTCACAGAAAAAAAATCTATGTTGCCAATTACAGCGTATTAAAATCCCAAACACCATTTTCATATTACATTAAAAACATTTTTTGTGCACTGTTTTTTCACTGTAGCGTTACCATTTTATCAGCTATAACCTCACAGTTGAAATTTACAAAGCTGGTCTGAGTTGGAAAGTATACACAGGAGATATTGATATTGGGATCTGTTTCACTAAATATACATGTTAATCATCTGTGTTTTATTATGCTTATCTTTCTATGGATTTTTGGCTAATTTTCCAGGTCCAGAATATTAACTGGGTTTTTAGTATGCACGGATTAGATTATTATATTAGGATTAGAATGGCTAAATGGGTGAAACTGCAGAAATGCAGTAACAAACTCTTGTCTGTGGAGTTGTAAATAGTTTCCAGCAGACATGTTACTGCTTACTCTGCTGAGGCTCAATGCAGCAAAAAGCACCAGGACTAGAGGTGGATTGCTTTGTTTGCTTGAATTCAGAGGTGGCTTTTATCATGATTTATATCATGCTGATTACAAAATCAAATACTTTCCAAACATGTCTGAATTCAGCCAGACATTTTTTTAGTATATGACACAAAAGCGTGTAGCTACAACAAATAATAGATATACACATAATGCAATAATGTGACTGTCTAATTTCACATTAGAAATGTCTCAATATCCAAGCTGATGCTGTTTCTGAACAAGCTACTGTTGCCCTTCTCATACAGGATATCCAAGCTTGAGGAGTGAATTTCCTCCCCATTCTCATTCATGGCTGTTCTGTAAACAAGCTAAAACAGTGCCTGGACTCATGACAAGCATTTTTCCTTGTCTGCTGATTTTTTGTCTAATTTGTTTTATTGAAAAAGCTGCACCATCAGTGCATGGTGGAAGAAGAATCAGGTTAAATACCAGGAGATGAGGTGGAAAAGACACAGTAGAAGAGGCATTACAAGACTGGTCTCTTTGAAATAGGCAACTGAGGGTATGTCCCCGTTAGTGAGTGCAATAAAGATCTACAGAGCAGCAGTGTCGGTGCCGTGGACCTGATGTCCACACCGTATTTTTGGGGGGGCTTCACTTAAGACTAAGTCAAGTCTGGTCCCACGGACAGTATGCTGTATTGAAACAAACTGGATGGGCTCTTAAGATGCATCTTTTGATTCAGCTTTACCTGAAAGAAAACTGATTTTCACGCTTCATGATGCAAACAAAAGAACGGTATGTTAGGATAATTGGGAGATCCACTTGAAAAGCAAACTGGTCTAAACTAAAAGCAGTATTGCAGATGGGCTCCTCGGGTCATTCTTTACCATACATTTCTACATCTCAATTATCTGTGCTTCCTCATACCTGAAAAGGAGAGATGGGCTGGAATAAAGAAGCACACTTCTTCAGTCAGTGAATAAATGCCTCTCAGATATGCTGAATTTCAGACCAGTGTTCCTGAACAATTCTGTAGCTGCACAAACATCTGAGTGTTTTGATTTATCTTATTAAAGAAATAGGTCTGAACAGTAACCTGAGAGCTGGACCTCCATTTGCTGTAAACCAGAATAACATTAGAGTGGGTAGGGCAAATAAGGACAATGGCAAAGAACGCAAAGCATGCAATAATGTTTTACATTTTTAATCTTAATGTATGTGATGTCTAGGTAGTTACTGAAAAATGGATCTAACTAATAGCAAAGGGAATACACATGTAAATCCACAGTGATTAATTACTAGGACGTGATAAAATACTGGAGAAATACAACATGTAGAGAAAAAGTGGTTTACCACAGCTGTTTGGGTATAGCTGATATCCCTAACTGGAAAAATCGTGTCCTCACTAAGGAGTCCCATGTATCTATGCTGGAGGAATTCATATTGTTTCTTCAGAACAGAGTAGGGAAGCACATGGTACCAGAGATGGGAGCATATTTTGGAGCATTTGTTATGTACTGGGTAATGTCCATACACTCTTATTTTTAGTTGGTATTATTTAATTATTATCATTAGTGTTGCTGTACTACCATAAAACCTCCATCGTTCAGTGCCCATTGCTGTGCAAACACGGACAAAAAGAGGGCTCTTGTTCCAAGAACTTTAAAAATGAGCAAAGGTACAACTACTCATGACACCTGACCAGAGGCTTTTGGGCTCGGTGTTGCTTTATGCTGACATGCTACAATCTTTTAGCCCATCAGCCGCAGGTACCATCATAACCAGTTTGCCTTGGTAGTGTCCCGTGTCTTGGTACTCTTTGGACCAGTGACAAGATGGTGGTGAAGGGACTCTGCATACTCTTGTCTGGCACATCACAGACTGAAAGAAGATAACAACGAGATTCCACTACCAGAGTTTAAACTTTTAAGCTAATAGAATTAGAAGTATGAGAAAATTTATTTGCATGAAGACCACGAGAGATACACGATGTCTTAATTCTAAATAAAATCCAAGATTTTAATTCAATTCTTTAGGAAATTACCATTTTTAGTATGTATAAGAAGTATTTAACTTCTGGTAATTTAGGCGACATTACAATTCAACCATTCAGAAAGGCCAAATTATACATAATAAATGATTGTTGAGAAAGAGGTATCACGTTATCTGTCTTGTCCACAGCAAATTATAAAGCTATTCTAAACCACAAATGTTCAGTTCTTAATCAAAGAAACTACTTACAATAATTTTACTACAGATTTTTATATAGCTGTGAGGATGTACGTCTGATGGAAAGATGATAAAATGTTTTTATAAGATCAAATGTTATTTAAAAATTCATACTGCTGTATGTCTTGAAATTGTACTGGAAAATCTTTTCATTTTTCTCTCCTCTTCAGTATTGCTATAGACTCAGTACTGTGGTCTTTACAAGCAAAAATACCATGCATGGCTTGCCTATATGGTGACATCATGGGGGGGCATTACAGCAGCCTCCAAATAGCAGAGACGACAGTGAGATCCTGCTTCCTTAACCAAAGTCAGTACGAGTTTTGCATGAGTAAGGAGGTTAGGATTGGGTCCCTGAAAAAAAGAAGATAATGAGACATAACTAGGAATAATGGGGTGCTATGAAGACATGGCAAATGTAGGTTGAATATCATTAAAATCTTCCTGACAGTGAGCTCTATTATACCAGGGAATAATCTCATTGAGTTCAATGGGAGAACTGCCAGAGCAAGATCTGAGCAAAGGCTGGAGTAGCCTTGGTCCTGATCCAAAGCCCACTGACAGCATTGGGGATATTTCCATGGACTTCAGTGAGGTTTGGACCAGCCCCAGGGTGAACAGTGCAGGTATAGTTGTCTGAACCCATGCAATTCCCAACGCTTTTTTGTAACTTTTGTGAATAGTTGTTAGATGCATCTAAATACAGACAAGACATGGTGTTACCGGTTCATTTAAGCGTAGCTAAAACTGATCAGTTTAAGAGGCACTTTCCATGTGGTGCAAATGTAAAGAAGCTGTTAAAATTACCTGATTGCTGTTGTGCAGTCGGGTAATTTAAACAATAGAGGCCACTAGGAAGAACAGGTACATAATAAGGCTATACTGTGTTGCCAACTGGAGCTTATGTACTTCTAACACAGGGGGGTATGGAGGCTGGGCATTATCTGAATTAGAAATCTCTGATTTTTGTTTTCATGCCTAAAAATGCAATGGGCAAAAAAGCATGGAAGCTACGAGCAATGAAGCACCAGGCACAGTATCAGATACCTGCAGAGCAGTGCAAAGGAAAAGTGAAGAAACAATCTTTTTTTTTCATTCACCTTGTGTATACTCTTGGTAAATAAACCGAATCATGTCAGAGTTGCCAGCTCCTGCATCTGTTTCTCTCCTTACAGACAAAACTTGCAGGATTATAAACTTTGGCTACTACCTGAATCAGGAAAGGCAACAGACTAAATATTTGTGGCTTATGCCTTTGCAGATATAATTTAAGTCATATGTTGTTTTGTAGACACCAGTGATTAAATGCATTTTAATACTGGCTCCCATGGAACCTCAGTGAAGTGTCACAAATACCAAATATTAAAAATCAAATTTCTTAGCAGCAAACATGCATTTGTCCTTAAGTGAATTCCTTGCACCTGGGTATTTTTTTCAGCACCTCATATAGCTCTCCAGCCTATCCATACGTTTCTATCCTTGGCAACAGACTGGCAGTTACTTACATGAAGGTTTCTGTTTCTCAGTAAACTTTCTATTAGTTCATTGTTGAGTCACTGATGGGAGACAGGAAGGGAAGCAAAGAGGAAGGCCTAAAACTCATAAATTTTTTAATTGATACGTATACCACAGTCAATGAGAAGGAGCTGTAGAGATCTGCGGCACTCATATGAGACTAATATAACCAGATTAAATAAAACTGCTGCATTGGTTCAGGTAAATTTATTATAATCTCAGAATATATGTATGGGGAAAAATGAGTATACAACTTCTAAAATTTTAACTTGCATCACTCATTGGGCTATGACACATCTGGACAGGGTTTGCAGTAGCTCCATTATGTTGATCCAGTTACTATAGTACTTCATGAATATGTTAGTTTAACCCAAAGCAAAGTGACTGAAAAAAAAATAGGCAGCTGAAGACAAATCTAATTGACTGGTCCCACCTCTCCCATAATAAATTAAAGTTGTTCAATCAGACAAGTCATAGGAAATAACTGGAATATCTTCTAGTCATTGCCACTGCCTCAGTGCAGATTCAGTTCCAGACACATTATTCTGTATACTTGGTCCATCTAACTTCATCCTAGAAAACTCAACTGATAAAGTCTTAATCCTAGGGTATTTATTCCAGTGTTTCTCTGGCCTTACTGTTAGAGAGATTTTCTTAATACCTAACCTGTATCACCCTAGCTGCAAATTAATCCACAAGCAAATGTGGAAATGAATGCATTGCCTTTCTTTCACAGCTACTTTTTGGGGCATTTGAAGTCTCATACTGTGCTTCTATATTCTTCTATGTAGACTACGTAACCCTGTTTCCTTCAGCCTTCCCGCACAGATGAAGTTTTCTAGTCCTCATTCTCCCTGCTTGTCTCTTTACTCTCTCTCGATTGTTATCAAATTGTGCAGCACAAGACCGTGCGGGATGTACCAGAAGAGGCCTTATCACCACTGGGCAAAGCAGAGGGCTCACTTTTCAAGTTTTGAGGATGACACTCCCAGTTATATATCCCTGAATAATGTCCAACTCTTTTTACAACAGTCTGATGTTTTTGAGTCTTGTTAAACTTTGGTTTACTACAACTCTAGTATTTCTTTCTGCAGTACAAAGTCTGTCCTTACCCTGTGTAGCTGAATACTACTTCCGGGGCGTGAAATTTTGCAGTTGTCATAACTGAATTTCATCATGGTTTTTATAATTTTTCTGATTTTTCAACTAAACTTTTAATTACCACCCTGTCCTTGAACGTGACTGTGGCTGCCTTCCACTTGCTGTTATCTTCAGATGATAGAAGCATTTCCTGCTCTAAGTCATTGTTAAACTGCTATACTGTATTGGACCAGGGAAGACTCCCAGTGTAGGACCCTATTGATACGTGTTTCTACATTAATAAAGAACCCCTGAGACCTATGTTCTGAAAACACATTTTCAGTAAGATGTTTAGTAGTTCCATGTGGTCATGTTTCTCTAACTTCCATCTGAAAATTATATGGCATAATGACAAAATCCCACTGAAGTCAAAGATGCATGTCTACCGCTTCTTCCTATTCTCGATGCCCATTACTCTGTTATGAAAGAAAATCAGATTGGTTTGACCTGGCTTGCTCTTGACAAATTCATGTTGGCTGCTACTTATTTCCTTGTTGTCTTTTAGAAGCCCATAAACAGTTTAATCAATTGGTTCACTACTGAAGTTAAGATGACTGATCTTCTGCAAGTTTATCCTCCCTCCCTTGTTTGCTCCTTTTCAGCAGTCTGGAACCTCAACCATCCTTCAAGCATTTTCAGAAATAACTAGTAATGATTTCCAAATAATGACCCGGCTGAATTTCACCAGATGCAACCCATTTTAAAATATTTCATGCTGTTCAGGTATCCAAGATTTTTTTCTCTCCCAACTGTAGTCTCTGTTCGTATCCGCTTATCTTTGCTGTTAAATACTTTTGTTGTCTGATCATGGGGTTTGTTGCTGTTAAGATGGAAATAAAAAAAAAAAGAAGGCTTTCTAAGTATCAGTATATTTTTCGTCTTTTGGAGAAGTAAACCAACTTTCTCACTTGATTTTCTTCCTCCTACTACAATGCCTTTAGAATACCCTCCTGCTATGCTTTATATTTCTCATGAGTTGTATTTAATTTTTTGTCTTGGCCCTTTTCATTTGTCCCCATGTTTTTATACTCTTTTTTTGGGGGGGTAATTAGACCTAGTTACCAACTTCCTATACCTTCTTCTTGTGTCTTAAGTCATTGAAACACTCCTGTTTTAGCTACATTAATTTCTTAATGTGTTTTTGCATTGGAAGAGCTTATGCTTCTGCCTTTAATATAAGCTTTTAAGGGAACTGTCAAATCTATTGGGTATCTCAGACTTGTTTCCCAGAAAATCTTTCCAGTTCTGTGTATTTATTGAATAATGACTTCCTGGTGTCCTTGGTTTTGTTTCGCCTTCCCAGTTTAAGGGCTAGGAAATCTGACAGTCTCAATCAAGCTGCTTTACACTTTCACATTCTCAACCATTCCCCAATGTCTGGCTTGAATAAAATCAAGAAAAGCTCCCTTTTTTTCCCACAATTCTGTAAAATTGTTTTCAACACATTTCTAGAACTTGCTGGTTTGTGTCCTATTTTTCTGGTTTCATACCAGATGTCCAGAGCAGTTAAATTTCTGCATTTCACCAAGTCCAGTGCTTCCACATGATTCTATCAGTTTACAAAAGCATCATTCACTTAATCTTCCCGCTTCAGTGGCATACAAAAGCCTATGCTGTGACAGTGCCCTCATTTTTCCTTTTATTTTCACCCCCAAGTTTATAACCCATCTACCTTCCTTCCCACCCTGGACATTAGAACAATTCTTATATAATCTCGATATGCAAGAAAAAAAAATACCTCTCTTTTGCCCTCCCCACCCTTCCAGAGCAAGTTATACCCTTCCATATTATTATTCTAGTCATGTAAATTACTTGAACAAGCGCCTGCTATGCCAATTAACTTGCAGTTTTGATCATGTACTGAGACTTTCAGCTCTTCCTGTTAATCCCTCTACTTTTTGCTATACAGAATCATAAGATATTGAGTAGATGGCTTCATCCTCCTCCTTGTCTCTCCTATAACGCTACTAGGAATATCCCTAGCTATTCTACTTGTAGGTCTTTGAGCTGAACAACTTATTTTCTAACAACCACATGGATTCTTGTAACAAATTATCATTATTTCTAATTTAATGTCCTCATAACTAGGGTTGCAAGCCTATGGCATCCCAATTACACAGACAAATCAGAACAATTAATTTTAAAGACACTTCCTCCTCTTCAGCTAACTTGCAGGTGGCTGGCAGCAAGAAAGGAAAGGGCTGGCTAAAACAAGAGATCAAGTAAACTTGGCAGGCTTAAAAAAGAGCCTTCACACGGAGAAAGTTACTTGTTCAAGGGAACCAGACTGAGACATGGAGGAATGTCTGGGTTACAGTCAGGAAGGACAGAGGTCTAGATAAGACAAATCGGTATTTAAACTACTTTGTGGAGGCCTTTCTTCCCCAGATACCTTATTCCACTGCTAAGTAAGCACTTCTTGCCCAATTTCTGCATATTCCTACGGCAAAGGGGAAAATTTTAAGCACCCCTTTTGTTGAAGTAGATTGGCCACGGCTGAAAGAAGGATAAATGGGATTTCCCCCAGGATGGGCTGGAGCATTACTCCTGACATTTGGGGTTGCACTGACTGGTTACTGTCCTGCCCTCCCACAGTCACGCCTGGCGTTGGGCATCAGTCCCACAGCCATGCAGTTCCTGCCATGCATCTGAACTCATACTCAGTGCAGTCAGATTTCAAGCATGAGATATTTTGCACTTACACCTGAGCTCCTTTGCGCACAGAAGCCATCTGGCTTTGTTAAGACTAGCAGCACAGCAGTGAACGGATATACAGTCCTTATAAAGGATTGGGACTGAAATGTATGCTTAAGCCCCAGACTAATACAGACCCAGACCAAATTTGGAAAATTATACAGATGTAGGTTGAAACCAGTAAAAAGATAGAAATGCACTGAACTGTAGCACAGCTGAAACCTGGGGAGCTCCTGATTAGCTCATTTAGTCCTCTGAAGGCAACCCACATCATCAACTCAAAATGGCACGTCAGTGGCAATGTTCTGACTTTGCCACAAGTATTATCAGGTGTGCGAAAAATCAAAAAGTCTGACATTGCCTTTTCTCTACTTTTTTGAAGATGGATGATGCTTTTTTCTTTCATTTTTTCTGATATTTGCAAAGGGAGATAATCACAAAGACTCCTTTAAAATAATGTAATGTTACCAGAAGTCATCAAGAACTCTGCTGAAAAATATATGAAATAGTAGGCTGAAATAGAGGCTAAATTGAAAGGTGTTTTTTTAAATGCTTGTTAAAATAAGGCCCAGTTTTGAAGAAATAATGAAAAATATGAACATTTTTGCTACTTAATAATAATAGAATTCCCTGGGTTACTGAAGCTCCACAGATACTTAGAGAAGCTATTAGGAAAAATTTGGGGGGGATTTAGGAGAGCCTTTCAGCATCTTGTGAAAGCACATTTTCTACCAGATGTTTGTAAAGAAAGGAAAAAAAGCATATTCTGATTCCATTGAATCATCAGCTGCATGAGGATCTTTGTCTTCTGAAAGCTCCTTAAGCACTTTCTCTGGATCAAATATTAAGAGGAACTTTTATTAATTTTTTTTTTTTCTGTAAATGACTGACACTGCGTTTGGAAGCTTCTCAGGAAATTATCTAACAATGTGGGAGACAGGTTCCTATTTTCTCAGATCTTTCCAGAACGCTACTACCTAGACTATGGTGATGTTTTTAAGATTAGCAGAAGTTGTTTATAATGCAGAACCTTCCCTGTCACAAAATCATGTGAAAAATATTAAAATAATATATTTTAATGACACTGATAATTGCCATCACTTAGCAAAAGCAAATCATATTCATGTGGAAGAATTTGCTTTCTCTCTACTCAGGCTTTATTGAAGCATGATTTTCAAACTCTGTGTGATGATCACATGCATAATTGCTGCTGTTGCTGTTTTTCAATGCTTCCAATTTATGTTACGTTTCTAATGAAAACCAATACATAGCAGTCGCCATGAATAAGCCAACATTTACTGACAATGACCATACAATGGCATCTGAAACGGTATGGCTATCACCTAACGAACATTCAGAAAAAAAATACATAGGCAACTTGGACGCGACCTGAAAACCGGAGAGTCTTGCCTCCTGAGCAACTTGCGCGGATCTTCAGCGGCAGAGCTGCTGAAGCTGGCGTTAGCAGCTCTTCCACCCCTCCAGCTGCTTCTTCCCACCCCTGGGCCGCCCACAGCCAAAGAAACAGCTGTGCCAGCACAATGCAGCGGGCGGTACGGGAACAAGGGCTGGGAATGAGGAGGGCTGCCTAAAACGCTGAAGAAATACATGTGGTGGTGTTGCACAGCTCTTAAGTTCTTTAGGTGGTTTTGAAACCATCTCCATCCATTCACTCAGCACAGTTACTCTGCCACTTTTGCCTATCTCTTCTTGGGGACAGCCTCAGGGGAACGAGAGGATAAAACACCCTATGGCTGGCTGCGACTTCTTCGCCATATCAGTCCATGCTGAGGATTAATTAGTGTTCAAGTGCACTGACAAATCTTTAACCACTGGATGAAACCACAGAACCAAGGCCAGTAGGAGACAAACGTCTGGCGGACACTAGAGCAAGCTCTGAGTTGGTGGAAATGTACTAGAGCATGGAGTACAAAGCATTAGTTTAGTAGAGTGACAAAAGTTGAGTAGCTCTGTCACCCTACATAATCACAGTCAAAATCTCAGTAATGACTATTTGGGTTTGATAAGCAGCAACCTTGTGCCCTGTAACAGTGATCTTCACAGGCTGCATTTTTAAGAGTGCTAAAATGCACACTTCTGTTGTCAACATTGGGGTAAATTCGAGTAGCACAGTCAGATATATTGACAAACGCCCTGTTAGGATTAGTTGTTTTCACTTCTCTGTTGTTTTTCACTTGGTGTCAACATGGGTAGAAATTAGAGAGATAGTTTTGGTTGCTCCCTAGCAATGCTGTTTTACGTCATCTGTCTGACATAAGGGTGCAGACATAAGCCATAGTGGGCAGGGCCAGCTGGACCGATGGACAGCCAAACAACCACACGACGGGGGAGGCAGCGGGCTGTAGGGCAGCAGAAATATGCCTGGCCTTTAGCCAACCGTGTTGACAGCCCCACCAAGGACAGGCAGCAAGTGCAGGCTGCAGACCGGGAGAGCTGACGGTGGAGCTGTGCTGTTGCCCCGTGCACAGGGTCAGGCAGGCCGTTGGGTACAGCGTTATCTTGGGCTACCATGGCTTTGCTTGCCCTGCTCAACGGGTTGACTTCCGTGGCTCTGCCCTGCAGCAGGAGGAATGAAAGGAGGTTGTTCATAGACTTTGCCAGCAGCCTGAAGTGCAGTGTGGTAGGTAGATACTTCAGTGGGGTGGAAAAACCTCATTCTGGCCCTGATTACATGGGAAAGTGAAACTGAATTTAAAGTGTGCTACCCACTCCACAGTAGCATCTTGTGTGCACATTTCTACTTGGGGACCAAAGTGAGATAATTCAAGGTAGTCTTAACCCTCATTTTATGCATGCTAGCAGTCAGCTCTACCACAGGAGCTCACTGTTGCAAATTCACACCCTAACTCACCCCGCAGTGACTTGTCCGTTTGTTCATATCCCAAGGCAATCTGGCCTAACGCAGTGTCACAGTGGGAGCGAGACTGTTACTGTCCCAAACCAGAGATGAATGACTTCCTAGCCATCAAAGTAAGAGCCAAGTTTGTAAAATGAGAATCTGCTATATGAATAAATGTGTTGGTGGATGTAAAGTGTGTTAATACTAGTCTCTCAGCTTGAGAAACCCAAGTCACGTGCACCAACAAATGTAATTGAAAGAGTGTGTCTCCATGGTAGGTATTTTTCAGCAGATGAAAGTGACCACACAGTTTGAAACAACTCATTAATTTGCAATTTCTTAGTTCAAAACAAACATAGGTGTATTATTTAGGGATTAGATCTCCTATTCTCTTTGGTTCTTTAATCTGTTTCAGTAGTCAAGTCAGATGTTTCAAATAAAAGTTCAAGGAACCGTCAGTAAAGATGTGTAGTAATCTGCCTAGTATCTGTCAGCATCTCACTTGTTTATTTTCAGATTGAGTGATGATCTGAAACCTGAGATTTTATATCTCCTTCTTTACGTGTTTGTTTTAGGTTATCTACTACGGTTTTGAATGTTCTTGGTACTCATAAAAAACATTGCTTTCTTTTGTAGCTTGGAAACTACTTGACCTCCGTTATCTATTGTGGCAATGTGTTCCCTCATGTAAAATCATGTGTTTTGATAAAATGTTTTCTTTCATTGGTAGTGAATTTTTAAACTTTAATTTTCAGTGACTGTTCCACTGTCCTTATGTATCAAACAGTGGCAACAGAAGCTCTAAATCTTTTTTTCTTCAACAAACTATGAAATCAGCATTGGCATAGCAAGTAAGGATAGAGTGATCCTTATTCAGACCTAACTGTCCAAAATGCTGCCTGGCCCCTGCCGGTGCATTAGCAAGATCATATATCTTTTGGAAACAGTATCTTAAATTTATTGATTTCTGGTTATGAGTAACTCTTAGAGGCTCAGCAAAAGACTAAAATAAAGACTCAAAAGGGGTCATATGCTCTCCCGTAACTTTTCAGTTGTGCTATGCTAGTTTCTAATGAAGAATTGTTCAGTTTCAGGCATTAGGACTGCCTACATGCAGTCCACCAATTTCTCATAAACACACCCTTCTTACTCTGAAAATGGAGATGCCTGCTCACAGACTGATCTGCAGGCTTCTGTAGGACATCTGGCCTCTTCCAGCACTCTTTAAAAAAAAACACTGCAAAGACCTCCTCCAAATGTACAACTGAAGCAGTACATGTCATAGCTTTTGTCGCCCAAGCCGGAGAGTGAAAACACTCTTTCTTTCCAACCTTGAATTCACAAACTCTGGTTTTTGATGTGATAGATCACCATGCTGTGGCACTAAGCCTTAGAAGTGGATGATTTCTTCTCATGACCTTCAGGATCTTTGGAGATCTTCTTGGAGGTTCTGGATCAAACTTTTCCTTGACTGAATCCAGATATTGTTCCAAGTTCCATGTTATTTGTGCATGAGAAAAATTTGAAGAAGTTAACACTTGGAAGCTACTTGCATGAAAAAAGAAGATGGCTGAAAAAGCCAAGGAGATAATTCTCATGAACAACTTCAGTGCTTGAAATAAGTCTCCAAATAGCAAGACCAAATATGTTAATTCTTCTGAGGCTGTAGAAAAACTTGAAAGAAGAAAGAAACATAATTCAGTTTTGTATAGGTTGCAGTAGCAAGGATTTGGCTTAGAAAAGCCCTTGATCAGTACAAATAAAATACGTGTAGGCGTTTCATCAGAATTACAGAATTAAACAGGAGAGCTGAATTAGGGTGATTGGGTTAGTCTGACCTAGGAAGGCTGAATTAGGGTAATGGGCACCCGTCTGTTTGATGAGCAAATGTTAAAGGTCCATAGCAGTGTACCAGATGTGGAACCCTGATCTCATGGAACTCAGTGGTAATTTTGAACTGATATTTCAGCATCTGGATTTCGTGTCACTTACTCTTCAGAAAGAGAAGAGTTAATGTTGGTATATGTGTGTGTGTGTCTAATCAAAGTGTTATCTTTTTCGGTTAGAAAAAAAAAAAAAATCAGGCATTAATTAGCAGCAAGTAGTGGAGTTGGGCAAAGAGCTGTGTGGAGAATACAGCTGAAAGCGCAAAGTGGACCAGGCTGGAAAATGCAGCAGACAGAGTGGAGTTCACAAAATGATGTAAAGCAATAGGCTGGAATACTGAACCATCCTGGACAGGGAATTAAGGAAGAAATGAAATAGGCCAGCTTGCCAGGAGGCATCAGGGCTTACTGGACAGCTCTGATTTTAATGAGTCTCTCACAAGCCATGCTTGCAGGATGTCAATAGTACTCATGCTGCATTTATTTTATTTATGAATAGACATCTCTGTGGCAATGGTGAATGCATAAATATTCCAAAGATACAAAGTCGTAACAGTCAATGCAACATCTTCATAAGATGGAGCTGTGTCACAACAGGGTAAAACCTGTCACGACATTAAGCGGCAGCTGGCTGATGTGGTGATGAAGTGTCAGGGTACTGCAGTTAATGGCAACTGTAACTCTGCTGATAGCGGGGCTGATCCGACATGCATAAAATGTGAACAGAGGGACAGCCTGTCTTCAGCGGGAAAAACAGGAGCGATGCAACATTACCGCTCCCCGACATGAAATACTGCCCAATTTCCTTAAAAATGGGTTCTCGGCGGTAGGTCCTTATGCCCCAGCTAGGGTGCCTGGTCCTCAAGAGGTGCTGAGCAGCTGGGGCGGTGGGAATTGTTAGATACCGGGCTTTTTTCACACCCAAAACGAGCCTCTGAGCACGGATCCAGAAAACTCCTTTTGGAACCCGAAACGCTCTGCTTTCAAGGAGGGCCGGCCAAGCAGCCCACCTACTGCCGACCACCTCCGGGTCTGCCAGGACCGGACAGACCGACCCCACCCGCTGGCTGGGGGGGCAGGCGCCCGGTGCCTGGTTTGGGGTGCCGGGGGAAGGACGGGGGAGAGGGGCTCACGCCAGGCCCGGGCGCTGCCGGAGACCGGGGCCCGGGTGCCGTGCGGGGCTTCCCGCCCTCAGCGGGCCCGCCCGTGGGGGACAGACCCCCGGCGGGCACCCGGGGCGCTTTCGCCACGGGCCGGGGATCCCGCGGGCAGCCGCTGCCGCCCGCCTCGCCCGCCCTCAGGGGCGGCGTGTGGCGCTTGGCCGCCGCCGCCCGCCCCCAGCCCCGGGCGGGCAGGAGCCGCGCTCCCGCTCCCACTTCGCCTTGGCAGGGCACCGCCATCAGACGGAGTGGGAGGAAGAAACATTAACTCCAGCAGCTGTTTCTTGACCCCGGCCGTCAGCCTGCCCGAGAACACGTTTCGTGTTTTTTTTTTTTTTTTTTTGTTTGTTTTGTTTTGTTTTGTTTTTAAGACATTATTTTAAATTCAGAGAGTCCTACCGGGGGGGGGGGGGGGGGGGGGGGGCGGGGTGGAGGGGGGGGTGGCAAAGAGGGAGTTTTCAAAGTTGGGTGCCCACCGTCCCCACCCCCACCCCCGGCCCTCAGGCGGGCGCGGGGCTGCGGCGCGCCAACTCCGGGCTACCGCGCGCGGGCACACGCACCCACGCGCGCGCGCGCACACGCAGATACGCGCACACACACACACACACGCGCGCATACACGCACACGCACACACACACACACACACACACGCACACACACACAGAGCCAGCGTTAAGAGCCGTAGCTAGACTACAGTAATTCCCCAGCATGGGCGGCTTGAAACTGCTCGGGCTGAATAGCATTTGCTGTTCCGTCCCGGCGGCCGCCTCCCGCCGGCCCCGCGCGGCGCTGCCTCTCCTGCTGCTGAAGTTGTGCTGACACAGGCGGGCTGCCGCACCAACTTTGTCCGCGGCCGCGCGCTCCGCGCGCTCCTCCCGCCGGCGGGAACGGGGGCGACCGCCATCTCGGGGGGGGTGTGTGGGGGTGTGTGTGTGTGGGATGTGTGTGGGTGTATGTGGGGGGGGTGTGTGTGTGTAAGGGGTGTGAGGGGTGCGACGCGACGCCCCTCACTCGGGGTTACCCCATACTCGCCATCTGTTCCCCGGCCCGCCGCAGTGGGGGTGTCCCGCGGAGCGGGGTGTCCCTGTGGGGTGAGGCGGGGTGCTGTGGGGTGCGGTGTCCTCTGAGGGGAGGCGTGTGGCCGCCGGGAGGACAGCGGCCCGGCGGCGGGGGACAAGCACCCTGGTTTTGCCCAATACTAGGGTTGCCTTTTTTTTTTTGTTTGTTTGTTTTTGTTTGCTTAGAGCCTTTTTTTTTTTTTTTTTTTTTTTTTTTTTTTTCTTTACTATGCGGAGAGGGGAGTGACAGTGCTCTGGGGGGTTCCAGCGATGTGACTTGGAGAGGGTGGCCCCGGGTGGGGTTCACATGGAGGCATCTGCTCCTGCAGTGCTGATCCGTCGAACAAAGAGAGGTGCCAAAAATGTCCGTCCTTGACTCTGGAAACAGAGAGCAGGGCTGAGGAATGCTGAATGCATGAACACGCACATACCCATGTGGTGTACGAGCAGGTATGCCCACACCTTTATTGCCAGGCAGGCCAAAGACTTCACTCGATGCCTTCCTCTCACATCGGACCAAGGTTGCTTGAAGTTGCTTCTACATAATCTTGAGGGTTTGGAGGTTTCTGGGGGATGGTTTTCTATTGGCTTCCTGCCCTCTGAGTTCTCTGAAGGCTTCCTGAAAGGAGGATTAACTCTTTGCAGGGCTTAAAATGCACGTTCCACACACAGCCTTTTGCGGCGCTGACCTCTTAAAAATAACAGGTCTCTTTAGCAAACCAGTAACCTGGCATACCTAAGGGTCACGACTAACAGGGGGAAGGAGAGTGGGCAAAGCAGTAACACTTGAAACTACTGGCGATGGCTTTTTCTCCTTCCCCCTCCCCCCCCCCCCCCCCCCCCTTTACTTTATGTTTTACAGCATCGAATTGTCAGTGAGCAGAAAGCATGCAAACATACCTGCACCAGTGCCCTCATCTGTTTCGAGACAACCTAAAAGCTCGAAAGATTTGGCCTGCCAAGGGCAGACCATGAGTGCGGCTCATGCTAAGGAAGTGCTCAAAGGACACATTTACAAAGTGAGCAGTCCCACTTGCTTTGGAAGTTTATGGTCCTGGAAGGGAAGAGTCACAGCACTCTGCAGTAACCCTGCTGCTCGCTGTGCCCCAAACACGCTGCGTATTTTGAGCCTGAACTGGGCATCTGTCCACAGTGATCTTGTGGTATCTAATAAAGATGCAGCAGTGGTTCAGTCCTCCCCAGCGTCCCTAATATGGGCAAAGGAACTAGGAGAAGATGAATGTTGAAATGAACATGCCTGTGGGTGTTTGTGCATTGGGGAAAAGAGTGTGGGGAGGAGTACTGTGAGGGCTGTCTGGGGGCAGCCAATTCACGAGGGACCTAGCAAGATGCTCAGCTTTACATGCTGTGCTATAGACAACAGGCGATTCATCCTCATCAACTTTTTGAATGAAATAATAGTTACATATTATATACCAGCCATAAAAAAAAAATCTTGAACACATACGTTGTAGATGGATTGAGGGATATTGATCTTAAAATATCAGGGAATATTTTTCCCGTTCAGTGGAGAAGGAGTACTTGTCTCTGACTCCCCAGCCTCCCTATTTTGGGGTGATCAGAGAGATACATTTTCAGTTCCTCTAAACTTAATTTGATTAGAGTGGTCAATAGCTGTGTTTGGGGATTGTTTAATAAAAGTATGATTATACAAATGAAAGATTGCTGATGTAATTTGGAATGTCTGGAGCTGCCTAAACAAAAAGCAGAGATGCTCTCACTGCTCTTTAAGAAAAATCTTACCAATCTCTTTTAAAGTTTCTGGAAAATACTGCATTAATGCCTAAGATGATCGCACTGACCTATTTTTTTTTTTTTTCCCCAGGTCTTCCTAGTTAGTGCAACTGTGTTCTGGGGAAAAAGAGTTGGAGTTCCTGTCATATTTTGCCCACCATATGCTTCTGACTCTCCCAGCTGTGGGATGCAGGTGAGGTATAAGTGACAGTGTTTCAGGACGAGTTTCCAGATACACAAACATGATTTTCACCAGTCCTTATTTCTAACCATAATAAGCTATACCAGCAATGAAAACTGTGCCTAGTTTTTCAAAGCTTCAAAAATTGCTGACTGACACGGGAAAATAGTGAATGAGCGTATGGCCATACACATTTGAAATATGCACAGTTTCATATTTTTGTGTTTCCTTTCCCTTGTTAATTGCATTTTTCTCCAATATTAATTGGCCAGTCTTCAAGTGGAAGATATTAACCTGTGTGAAAACTGAGCACTGCACTTACTTGGATTGAATTAGTTGTAAGTTAAATAATAAATTAATTTGTAAATGGTGGTATCACATGCCTTAGCGTAGGGCTAAAGTAGGGCATCCGAGTCCAGAAGGTATGTGGGGCTTTGTGCTGGGGTTATTGAAGATGTATTGTTAACTGAATATTTTCTTGGTACTTTTTATCACATTTTAAAGACACATGTTAATTGCAGGTTGTAATTATATTATTTTTATTCCAAAAGTTTTATTTCAAAGTTTTATTTTAAGCCTATTTTAAAATATCGTGTGGATAACAACCCTTGAGTCACAGAACTGATAAGGAATTCATTTGGCTTTGGGAACTTAATATGTACCTTCCTGTTGGAACTACATACCCACATGAACTGCAGCTAAGGGATCGTTCCCTATGATGTATTTGATTTTATGTTACTCTAATAGGACTGCTGGTCTATTTAAACTCCAAACCCTGTGGGCTGTTCAAGCCTCTGGAAAAGCTGATGTTTTCAGTCCTTTTGGCTTCTGCTGGAACTGGTGGTGCTCTTTGTGCATGAGGTGGTTGGCACTTTGATGGATTGCGCCCTGGGCTCTCCTAAGTCTGTTGCCTCAGTTGACTGCAGTGGGTCTGCCATTAAGAAATATGTGGATAATATAATGCTTTACCATTGCAGATAAATAGTGACTTTTGTGTGTTTGACTTTCTAAATCTTCTTGGAGAGGCACAAATTATTTGATCAAGCTGTTTATCAGAGCTGTTTCTGAATGAGGTCCCAGGACACACATTCATCACTGTGAGAAATTCCTCCCGAGACTTTTACGGCATTCCTTCTGTAATCTGTACCTATAGAAGCATTTTGGAAACTGGAACCGAATGACTAAACAATTTTGTTTCTTGCATGCTTATATAGTATATAATGTCAATGATTGTTAAGATGACCCATTCATTCGTCTAAATTTGCTGAGGCATCTTAGAGACTGCCTATGCAAATTTTTCTGAAAATGGCTAATGAGTGCCTGTGCTCTAACTCCCATCTACTCGCCACCATTTTGTTTGCAGGGCACATAACTACAAGAGGAAAATTTGCTCCTCATACACACAAGGCTGCGTAACTTGTGCCTGCATAAAGGACACCGAACTAGCCAAGATTCAGATTTTCTTGTCATTAGTCACACAGATCCCATGACAGATTTTGGTAAATTTAGTCCAACTTGAGGTAAACAGGAAAAATAGAAGTATGGGAAATAAAAGGTAACTTCAGTATGATAGTTTGTCTTCTGTATTCTTAGTTTATGTACTCCTATTGCAGCCTAACCTCACTCTAACAATCTGTGTTTATAAGATATCTCCATTTATAACAGTGTTAACAGAAGCTGGTCATCAGTTCCAGTTGAGAGCAAATTCACACGAGGTTGACCAGAACACAGTAATCATGATTTTCGTGGTCTTGTCAATAGTTACCATTTAAGTGCACACCTTTTGTTTCTCCATTTATTCAGTATTTCTGTTAAACACATTGTTTAAATGTTGAAATAACATCTGGAATGATCAGATTATTAGATATTCAGTTCAGTGTTTAGTATTCTCATGCAGTAACATTTTAACTCTTCTTACAACCAGTTATATATATATTACCATGTCCTGCAGGATTTGTTTTATGCATATTTAATAACAAGGCAGATGTAGAGAACATATTGCATGAGAGTAAAGAAAAAACTGTTGCAGCATTGTTCTGCACAAAAAAATATGGTGGGGCAGTAGATACAGCTTAGATAAACAGAAGGAGTTTGTTCACTACAGTCACAGTCCACAGTTAGCTGATATAATGATTTAATACATAGATTAAAGCAACTGGAAGAAAATGGATTTTAATCTCTTTTCAGTGCAACCACTGTATATTCAGTGAAGGCTAAGTCCTAAAGTCCTAACTCAATTGCAGCTGAGGAAAAACATCAGAATTGACTGCATTGTAAATAACTGACTGATGTTTTAAAAGAGTCCTCAAAATAGTAGATGCACCTTATTTTCCTTGCATATTACCTGGTGGTAACTAGGTAGTGCCCAAAACTTCTGAAATTAGCTAAAGCGTTTTTCTAAATCTAATTTGAGCTATAATCTGTTCCATATTTTACACACAAATTACTTTAAGTGCCTTGTAACTGTAAACGCATCTTGTGCATATTTGTAATCCAAATGCAATATTTATCATTCATGAAGAAGGTAATACAATATCTGGGCAGAATAGTAATAATCAAAGTCCATAAATATGAGCCATTTTTGCAGAACCCTGCAGCTGCTTCCACTGAAGTCAGTGACAAAAATCCCAGAGATTGCACAGGTACAGGATCACTTTTCTAAAAATATTATGGCAACACAAATAAGCAAAAAAATAGTAATGGGGAGAAGAGTAAACAGTCACAAAACCAAATTGTTCCATGGCCCATGTGGATGAAATTAACGTTTTTCTAAAGTTTTCATGCTAACTTTTTGTTCTTTTTCACTGCAGTTGATAACCATCTCTATGATGTTTTGTGCAAGAGTAATTTTATGTTAGTGTTGGTGCCAGTTTTAACCCAAGAATACCTTGCCTGAAGTTGGAATCTGCGGCTGTTTTATAATGTCAATCATGTTTTTACATGTTTAGCAGCAGTGCTAATGAAGGTATGATACATAAAGGGTGTGCTAATTTTATGTTTAGCTAAAATGTGTATAATGCTTAGGTTTGAAAATGAAGGTGGTAAAAACTAGATTAATGAGGTCTGGATAAACAGTTGCTAATGGATTAAATTACATTAAATACCCATGTATACTTTTTTTTCCCTGAAAAAAATTGCACTGTGTTGTCTAACTGTTAGAGAAATTTCTTAGCCTGGAAGGAACAAATGCTGGAAAAACAAATCTGATAGCTTATAGTTATTATCTCTTGAATTACTTTAGATTTGGGCAGCAGTATATTTATTGGTACAGTGGCTACCAGTTGTCTAGTCATGAATCATGGCAGAGTATGTAAGTTACCCCTGTGGACAAAATCTTAAATCTTTCCTTCTTATGGCAGCATTTACAAAATGTTTTTTCTTACTGTGTATTAGGAAATTACTTAAATAATGCACCAGATGCCCATTTAGCATATGGCTTGATTCATTAATACGTATAATAAGAAAACATCAACATCTGAAGTGTGGATTCAACATTTCAGTGGTTTTCTAAAATGCAAATATGGTCAGCAAATGAACTCAGTAGAAAACTGAAATCTGTATTTACATCCCACTAATGATATGGGTCTGAACTACAGAGCTAAGGACACCAATAGTGACCACAGAATCCTGTATCTGACACTCCTTATGTAAGGTAAAGCTTTTTGCTCACTACCTCATTAATTATTACTGTATGGGCAGAGGCTTACCACTACATTGATGATGATGCACAAAACTAACAAACACCCAGCTTGTCCGGTTCTTTCTTCATGCACTTTATCTGATTGTATTTCTTTTAGCTCCACAAGTTAACAGTCAACTAATCTTAATTTCTGTTTGCAGTGTCTAGCAGAAGATGGAGAGGAGGTAAATACTTGAACTATCAAGGTGCAGCTCCTGTCAAGTAAGTTTTCTGACTATTTAAAACATTTCAATATGTAACATATATCAGAAAATTTTATTCTGAATCCTGGCTTGACTACTGGAGAGTTAGGGTGACAGGGAGTACTTGGTTCCTCTGATCAGACATCAGGGGATAAATCTTCATCCAAGTGTCGAGCAATTTCAGAGCCTTCATGCACCTCTGTTGTTTGGATATACAGTATGACCGAGGACTGTCACATCGGTCTTGAGAGTTTCTTCCCTGATGAAAAAAAAGGTCAGCACATAGTTGACCAGGTGAAGGAGAATGTGTCAGTCGAAGGTCTGATGTGCATGACCCCTGTGGTGACTTGAGGGGGTGCAGAGTTGCCCTTTGGCGTAGAAAGGGACCGGCGCCATGCAATGTGAACAAGGACTGTATTGCCAAGAGTGTGAGTCTCCCGTGGGGTACCAGCCCGGGCTAATTGACAGCAAGGTAGCAGAGCAGGAACCAGTCTTCAATTTAGGAGGAGTGAGCGCGGCTTTCACCTGGAGCAGTCTGGAAAAGGTTATTTTAGAGTAGTACAGAATGACTGTTTTCGTATACCTCTGTGTGCTAATGCAGCTCCACAAACTTTAGCTGGAGTTACGCGGTAGTACACCAGAGGTAAATGGCACGCCACTTGAAAAGCACTCTCAGTCTTTTGCCTGTACATTTTTTTAAGGAGTGCTGTGATACTCTCAGATTGCATATTAAATATGTCCCAAAATTAAAAGCATTTTGACTGATGATGAGAAAGATTAAATCTATCATCTAAGGTTCTGTGTTTGATGGTAAAAGGATAGGGAGTTTGTCTAATAAGCAAATTTAATATTATGTTTTTGTTACAAAAATGTACCAACAGTCTACAATGTCCAGATGCTGTTTACAAAAGTCCCATGAGAGCTAACCTGTTCCGCTTAGCTTTTGCAGGCATTCATCATCGGCTGCCACTCTGCCCAACCTTAACTTTAATTTACTGTGCTGTGGTAGTAAAAAGATGTATCCCATTTGTTTTGTATACCAATAGTTAGATGTAGCAAAGATGTACAAAGAAGTATCTCTCCAAAGTGTATTAACACACATCATCTTAGCTTTTAGGTGCACTCCTGCTGGAATTAGCTACTGTAGTAAAGGAATTTTTTTATGAACAGAATTAAACAGATTGAGCTGATTGATACTAGGAAATGTGTTGATTATATGATTATGTAGCTATTGCAGACTAGCGTGCTTGTATTTATAACTATTCCGTGTTACCACTATAATCTGTGTGGACTTTTTTGTGTGTCCTTCATGATCCTATTTTGAGGAGGGAGATTGTTACTTTTATTGTTACACTGTTAAGTCTAGATACTAGTATTTTTGGCTGAGGAGAATATGGCTGTAACATCATCAGACTTACATAGATCTATGCGAGTATTCTAAAAATGTACATATTGTAAACTGGGAGGGAATAATATGAGCATAGAAGACTGTAGCCATTGTTAAAGAAGCAGATTACTCAGTTGTACAGTGTAAATTATATTCACTCTACAAAAATTAGCTGACCAGGGTGTAATAATGACAGATTCATTTCTGCGAGTTGAAGAGGAAGAAGTGAAACCAAAGCAAAGCTAGTGCTGCTGTTTTTTAAAACACGGTGTGTGAGGAATTTGGAGAAAGAATGTTTGGCAACTTTTTCTGTTTGGTTGTTTTTTTGTTTTGGTTTGGTTTGGTTTTTTTCTCCTGAAGAAAGAGAGAGGATTAAAAAAGAGTAAATCAGTTCCTGTAATATTTTTTGAAAAGGGAATGGTTAGAACTTCTGCTCCTTTTCCTAGAAGGGGAAGTCCTTTTGATAAGTTAAAAATTTTTTTCTTTCACGTCAGGGAGGACAGCAATAAGAGAGGGATTCCCGAGGGACCTGGGATCCCCCCCACCCACTAGCCCAGACTTTTCTTGTGGGTTTGCGCAAGAGCAATGACAGTACCAGAAAAGAAGTTCCTGATTTTAGACCCCACTGCAAAAGTCTTCAGGCGTTTGTGCATTATGAGAATCATGAGGAGATAATCAGTGAGGGATTCAGAGAGGTGGGGGATGACAAAACAGCTCCTGAAGTGACAACGGGATTGCCCCCTCCATCTGTGGGGTTCACATTACCACTCTTCTGGTCTCATCGTAAAGCTCTGGTGCTTGAACTGCAAAGAAGCTGCTGCAGTTCAGTGACAGGGTGCTTCTCTCTCTAATTTACCCAGCATCTTCATCTTTGTTTCTATGGAGAGGGATTCAAGCCAACCCCTTCCTCCTTCCTGTGATTACAAAACTCCTCATCTGTGAGAACTGCCCACTCTGTGCCCCTGGCCTCCCATCCCTGGTCTTTGCCTGTGTGCATCTCTTCAAGTGCTGTTCTCCAAGCTTTGTGTTGTGATGTATTCTGTCCCTTCTGTATTTCCCTCTAAGCCACGCCTAATACACTCAGTTCATGTGTTCTGTTAATCCTGAGTGTTAGACCACCTGCTTCATCAATATTTATGTTACCAACAGTTTATCGTAAGTGGTATGGTATGGATAGTAACTTCCTGCTGACTGAGACTCACATTTCCTGCTGACACGAGTGTGTTTGCTTGGTAATAACTTCACCAATTTTCTGGCTGAAGTTTTCCAGGCCAGTTGCCCACATCCAATTTAGGCACAGAAACATGCTTATATATTGGAGTCGGGTGATCATGTTGTGTTTTTCACAGGCGCTCTTCCCTTGTCGGTGCCCAGGGTGGACTTGCTTGTAGATGAACCATGGTTTGTAAGAAAAGAGGATATTTTTTGTAGGACCTCTAACTCATTTGGTCTGGAAGATAGAAGGTATTTGGTAGGTGAATAAGGATATTGATAACACAGGAAGGATGCTTTAATGATTAAAACCATTGAATGCTACTCTGGTAAATCCCATGAAAAGACTCTGGCTGTGTCATAGGATTTGTATGTGACAAGAAGTAAGTAATTTAGCCAAATTTGTCACAGGTAGTCATTGTCTGTGCCCTCCTTTTTTTCTAGCTTCTTGACTGGAGACTCTGTGACCTAACTTGTGGAAGGTGTGAAGGCTCCTGGTTGCAAACAAAGTCCGAGGGGGCTGTCCTTGACATACATAAGTTCTCTGACAAAAAAAAATGAAGTTCTAGGTATACCAAATCAACACATACCTCTGGTTTTCTTTGGTGCACCACAGTTCTCTCCTATAAAACAGCAAACGGTCATAGGGAGTACTGCCACATCTCACACAGGAACTGTGAAGATTCTTCTGATGGAGAGAGACCCCAAAAAGCAATTAATAATTCAGTCTTCCAAACAGGGTTTAAATTCAGTACAGTAAGACCTGCAACAGCATAACAGAGAATGAGAAAAAGCATTAAAAAATGTGTAATGCTCATTAAAAGAACATCATCTAATCTGTGCCCCCAAAAGGTGGGCAAGTACTATACAATTCAGTCACTAATTACTATATCAGAATGCTGATGTGTAAGGCAGACAAATTCAAGCTTAATTCTGTATTTTGTGACTTCTGAGTACATGATGTTGCAAATGTAATAATATTCTTTTAACATATTCTTTTGTGTACAGTATGTATACATGGTGATAGTATTGCTAATACAAATGTTACTCTTCAGAGGGCCACTTAGAGTACTGGATAAATCCACATTTTGTAAACCCATAGAAATAATAAACATAAAAGTACCAAAGAAATAAACCTGTATATATATTTTAATCCCTCAGCAGTCTTCCTAAAATATTAACGGGCACTCCCCCTTAATGAGGCCAACACAACCAAAATCAAAGCAAAGATTCCAGAGAAAAGTTCAGCCAAAATAAAACCAAGAAGAATTTTCAGCTTGTTTTCAAAACAGTGAAATTCAGGATCTTATTTTATATATTTTACCAGAATCTCACTTAAAAAACGTCTGGAAGTGAGAAAGGATGTAAAATTTTGGGGGCAACTGTTTTGTTACCCAGAAGCTAAAAAGGTGAGAAGGGAGAAAATGCTTAAAAACATGTTTATATCTAAAAGGAAATTCTTACCTTATCTGGAAAGTAGCTATTGCAACCTTTTAATGCAAGGTCAGCACAAATATGAAGACAGAGATAATGCAAAGGTTATGAGGCTGGCTTTACTTCATGTGGCAGGTTTTGGAAAGACAGATGCAGTTACTTCATTTGTGGTAGGAGGCTGCTGCCTTTACAAGGAGTTATGTTTTAATTGCACATTAAACAACTGTACAGTAAAACTGAGCCCCGTGACGAAAGTCTTAAGATGTCCAAATATTCTGGTAATTGTTTGGCAGTGTAATACATACCTGTTGTTCTGAGTGCTGACATACACACTGCCAACAGCCCTTTCAGATAACCGGAACAACTCATAGGCTGGTAGGATAATCCATGCTGTGGGGGGACCTCAGGAGGTCTCTAGTCCTGCCTTCTGCCCAAAGCAGGATGAGTTACAAGATCAGACCAAGTTGCTCAGGGCTTTGCTCATCTGGGTCTTGAAAACCTCCAAGGCTGGAGGCTGGAGACTGGAGAACCTCTCCAGACAACCTTGATTGTCCTCATGATGCAAAGTTTTCTGCTGGTATCTAAGCCAGAACTTCCCTTGTTTCAGCCAGTGAGCACTGTATTTTTAAAAAGCATGTTTTAATTGGATCACAAACTTTATACCTGACTCCTCATTGATAACATTTAAAATAAATGTATAATTTCAGCTGTAACTGAAACTGATTTATATTAAAAATTACTTTAGTATGGAGTAGTAACTTTGTATAATTAGAACGCTTCAAATTCCAAACAAAATTGTAACACTGAAATAAAAAAATCGTTGGATGATAAAATATGTTTGTTAGCATCATAAATGTAAACAATGAACAATGCAGGTATTACCCAAGGAGAGTAAAACTCAGCAAAATGAATCTAAATAAAAAACTAAACAAGCTCAGATTTGTACAAACTTGTCCTGCACACACCTTCAAGAAATATTATATACTGCTGTGATCAAAAGGATCATCTGCAGTTTCTATATGATACCATCATTTTATGACTAGCACTTAGTGTTATAGCTCATGGATACAAACTTGGAATAATATTAACAATATCCCATTAATGGCCCTGTATTTTTTATATTCTCTGTCTCATTGTGTTTGCTCAGTGAGAGCATTTCTTCTTTCTAACAAATTTTTCTCAGTACTATTCAAATGGTTTGTGATGTTATTCACAGTGACAGAAGACACCTGTCACTGAAGTGCTGAGTAAATAAATCAAAAAACCAGCATGGAATGACTAGGAAGGAGGCACTCCCTCATACTACCAAACTTTCCTTACTCATCCATCCCATTAGACAGCAGATCAGGGCTAGAGTAAAGCATCTGTAGGACATGTGGTACAGAAGAGTTCCTTCTGTGGAGTATATGCTTTTTTCAACATATATTTCTCTGAGTAAAATCTGTCTCAGTCAGAACATTCCTGTGTTTCAGGCTATTTCTTTATAAAGCTGCAGGGTAAATGATGTCTAAAACATGTAGTAAGATCTGACCACTTAAAACCAGCTGCTAGAGATGCTGTAGACTTCTCTTAAAAAGACTGCATACAAATAGCACAGGACAAAGGGATCTATACTTACAGGATGGATACATGCTTCAGATGTAAGACCAAGTGCCAACAGAGTCATGAAGTTTACATTAAGCGTTGCATTGTAACCACATGCCCTGGAATGAATTATTGAGCTTCTTAAATGGTCATGCTAATGTTTTTACTTATGAGTTCTTACCTGTAGAGGTATGGTCTCATAATTACTGTAATTACAAGGCTTATGAGTCTCATCACTCAAATCACCTTGCTCCCTCAAGACATTCTCAAAATTGCTATCTGTCTGATTCCCACACACTAAAAAGGTAATTTTGGAGTAAAGTTTCCACTCTGAAAAAAACAACCCAGTCAGAGGAAAGAAGTATAGAACTATGTCATTCAACCCCCTACACACTCACAGGTTTCCTTTCTAAACCTCTGCCATGTTGTCCCCAACATTGACAGCTGACATACTGAACCCCCCTACCTTGAGCAGGCACATCACAGCACGTACAATTAGGTTTTGATGATGAGCACAGTTAGTGTAGATTGCATACATTACATAGTGAAAAGTACTGCGCATATTTTTCTTGACTCTGAGTTAATGTCAGACACGACATGGTGATGAAGAAATATTTACCTGTAGTACCAATCTTGCTAATTCTAACAGCATCAGCTACAACACCGAGAGCTGCACTAAGGGCTGGACTGGCAAGTGTACTTGGGATTAAGGTTGTTGAATATTTCTTGGTTCTGTTTTTTTCCTTTAAAATTGTAGAATCTCAGAATGGTGTGTGTTGAAAGCAACCCTAAAGCCCACCCAGTGCCACCCCCCTGCCCCGGGCAGGGCCCCCTTCCCCCAGCCCAGGGTGCTCCCAGCCCCGTCCAACCTGGCCTTGAACCCTTCCAGGGAGGGGGCAGCCACAGCTGCTCTGGGCACCCTGGGCCAGCGCCTCACCCCCCCCACAGGGAACAATTTCTGCCTTACATCTCATCTACATTTGCCCTCTTTCAGTTTAAAACTGTTAGCCCTTATCCTATTCCATCACCCCCTGACCCAGAGTCCCCCCCCCCCCTCCTGTCCCCCCTTTAAGCCCTGGGAGGCCACTCTCAGGGTCTCCCCGGAGCCTTCTCTTCTCCAGGCTGAACCCCCCCAACTCTCTCAGCCCGGCCCCCCAGGGGAGCTGCTCCAGCCCCCCCAGCATCTCCGTGGCCTCCTCTGGCCCCGCTCGAGCAGCTCCGGGTCCTTCTGCTGTTGGGGGCCCCCGAGCTGGCCCCAGCACTGCAGGGGGGTCTCCCCAGAGCGGAGCAGAGGGGGAGAATCCCCTCCCTGGCCCTGCTGCCCCCCCTGCTCTGGCTGCAGCCCAGGGCACGGGTGGGTTCTGGGCTGCCAGCGCACGGGGCTGCCTCACGGGCAGTTTTCCCCCCACCAGCACCCCCAGCCCCTCTCCTTGGGGCTGCTCTCCAGCCGCTCCTCGAGGGCCCAGCCTGGGTCTGTGCTGGGGATTGCCCCGACCCACGGGCAGGACCTTGCCCTTGGCCTTGTTGAACTCCATGAGGCTTTCCCAGAGCCCCCTCTCCAGCCTGCCCAGGCCCCTCTGGGTGCCATCCCTGCCCTCCAGCGTGTCACCACACCACAGAGCTCGGTGTCATTGCTGAATTGCTGACGGTGCACTTGCTCCCACGGTCTGTGTCATTGATGAAGATACTCCGTAGTTTTGGTCCCAGCACAGACCCACGATGGCCACCACTGGTTACTGGTTTCCACTTAGATGCTGAGCTGTTGGCTGTAACTCTGGGTGCAGCCATCCAGCCAGTTCCTTAGCCATCTAGCAGTCCACCCTTCAAACCCATCTCTTCTCAATTTAGTGGCAAAATCTTGAGTCTAGTTAAGCATCACATAGAGCTAAGTAGTTCCGCTGGCTATCAAGGCAGAAATTATTTAGAATGCAAAAGAAATCTTCTATCCTACAGGGAATAGCTGTATGCTTCATTTTGAAAGTTCAGGATTGCCTTATGGCTAAATATGTGCATGTGTGAAATCTGAAATTTGTGGAGCTGGTGGCTGTTTAGCCCCAAAATGCATGAAAGAAAACCAGGAGAAAATGTAAAAGAGGAGCATTTAGAAATGCATCATCTTTCACACTTCCAAAGAATTATAAAAAAATTACTGTCTTTTGAAAGAATACTGGGTAAATTTTGTATCTAAATTAAATTGTTAAAGATATCTTAATTCTGTTTTAAGGACATAATTACTGCCTTATTGAAACTAATGCAGAGGGTCATCCAATGAAGAGAGAGTATGCTATAAATAGAAATCCCAACTAGAGGGCTGCTACTGGAATGTTCATGATACTGCATAATCCAAACAAGCAGATATATTAAAGAGAGTTCAGTAAATGAAATGTAGGGTAATATAACTTCCACTCTTCTAGTGTTACATCTTATTTATGTCTGACTTTATATCACGCGCAGTACAGTTATAGTTAAATCTGATCTGTGTCAACCTGAGCTTTATAAATGTCATCCCTTTAGCCTCCTCTGGATTGAGCTGTAGATACTCCATATCATGAAGAACTAAATGTTCTCTGAAAAAGAACATTTGTTACAGAAGTAACATTGGCTTTCTGAGGGGCAGCCAGGGGACTTGAGGGCAATGTGGGTTAGTTTGGACCTTTCATCTCTAATAAATCCATTTTGATTACATAGTTCTTAAAAAGTCTCGAAATTACAATAAACTCGTATTGTCTCCAGTAGACCTTCATCTGATGATATAACCAAAAATAATAAAACTGTAGGGACATAAATCTGGACTTACCTTGTCAGTGTTGTATTCACTGGGACTGTGAATATGGTTGTAGGCCCTTAAAATACTATTTTACAACTTCCTATTCCCAATCAGACTGCAACATTTTACATCTTGTTTCAGATACCAATATGAAAAAAAAAAAATATGGAGGAAATGAGCATGGCTTGTTAGGAAAACCCTCCCTGAGCTCAATTAAGTGTTCTGCTTTTCACTTACTTAATATCATGTCTCAAAATCCTTCAGTTCCAGTGGTCTGATTATCTCATTATCCTTCCTTCAATTCCCTTTTACTCTAAACAGTAATGTACATTTTCATAATAATTATACTTTGATTTCCTATACACTCATGTTTTCACTTGAGTATCTGAAAGGGCCTTAAGTACTATTGAGTTAATCTTCAAAACACCTATTACATTATCATCCTCATCCTCATTCTGCAGCTAGATGAAAATAACAGCAAGAAGCAAGTAACCTGCCAATGGTTACTTTGAGAGAGGTGATGGCAGAGGTGGATACAGATGTGAGCTGGAAATGGATGACACCACCCTCATCACTAGCGCCCAGTAATCCTCTACTTGATAAAACAGGGTACAGCAGCTGTTTCTCCACTTCTGGATACCTGCAAAGAGCTGTCATCTCCCAGGGTGCACTTTTAGCCACTTCTGTGTCCGAATATTTTCATAAGAAAGGGAAGACATTTACGGGCCGGACAACATTTGTAAGTGCTGTTGAAAACATGCGTGAAACTGTTTTTTACATAAACAGAATACATCCATCTATAAGGCCAGATTGTTTGACTGTGAGCAAGTAAGGGGACGGGAAAAGTTATGAAGTGTTTGGGTGAAGGGAGTTAAACAGAAGTGACCTGGATTTGTGCGAGCCGAGCCTTCCGGGTGGCAGACAAAAGAAACAGGGCTGGGAAATGCAGTGCTCCAGTTCACTTCTGCTGGGTGGGTCTCATTTGAATTGGTGCTTGGGGCTACATTCCACTGCTGTTACATACGGAATTACTACCTCTTTGGCCTCTAAATTGCAATTCACATACAATATATATACATTGTACATAAGGGATCCACAATTTAAATTTACAAGTTATTTTGGTTTTGCTTCTTGACTTTGGGAGTTTTTGTGAAAATTTCTAGGAAAAGAAATCTGTCTCTTAAACATGATTTAGTTTGAATCACATCCAGTTAACTCTCAATTGTCTGTGGACAATGTGTGCCAGATGTGGCCCATTTTGGTATAGAGCTACATGCAAGCTAAGGGCTTGTAAGCTGTGTTTTAGCGATGTATCAGCTAACCCTCTGTATAAATCCACACTGGCCCTGTGCAGATCCAGTCACCGTGTCTCAGCATTGTCCTCCAGCTACAAGGAGCATGGGGGTGCAGTTGCTTTTCTGATTCCGCACGGACCCCTCTGGCTGATGCCAGCTCTGCAACGTGTGCTGGGCTTGCAGCATTTTGGGGCGCCATATGACAACAGCCAGGAGGTGCAGCACAAGTCATTTCACCTCCAGTTCTGGGCCTGTGCTGGCTACACTGGATCTCAGCTATGTCCAAGCACGGCCGTGCTGATGCTTTTCAGCCATGCGCCACAGTACCTGCATTATGCAGGTTTGCCGTTTGTTAGGTGTTGCAGCCCCAATATTACTCCAGATAATGGAGAGTAATTGCTGGACTAGATTAATTCTGACATACCTTCATTGACTTCGGCAGAGTTACACTGGAGATGAATTTGGCCTGTGAATTTCGTTGTTAACATTAAGAAGCTGTCAGTGCTGTGTACAGAATAGGGGAGCTGACACTGATGAGCTGGTGAAGCTAAAGTGTGCTATTTCACAGTGTTATTAAATAAATAATTTCAATTTCAGTGACAGTTTGCTCTTCATCGTATTGTCTTCCCGACTTTCTTTGACTTGCTGTATTATTTAACTTGTGAAAATGCTGCAAGTGGCTACGGTACAATGACTGAAGCTCAGGACTGGAAGTGGTTTGGATAACCTCTACACCTTCCCTGCGTGAAACATTCCATTGCAGTACACCTGTGTTATAGGTAAATAAAACTTCAGCATATGGCATGGAGTTACAGCCTCTTATGCCAAGGTAAATTTGGTCACCTGCATCAGTGCGTTCGGAACTGTAGACAAGTAAGAAATAACAAGGCGAGTATTAGGGGGCGAAAAAAAGAGTACTGAGTCTGCAAAGTAATTTATTTTTAAATTCTGCTGACAGTGATTTGGAGGACTGGACACCTACAAATACTTTTTTTGCACTCATTTCTGTGGTGGCAATCAGCAGTAGTTTTGGGGTCAGGAAAGTATTTCAGCATTGTTCAAAGGATCATCTTACTCTATATATGCAATGACTTTATGCATCCATGCTGCTAATTAAACTCTGAATAAATGTACTTTTTAAAAAAAAAAAAAAAATTACAAACTGTACTTGATAATAGTAATTTAACAGGTGAATTGAATCTTGAATGTTTTGTAAATTTCTGGAGTCTAATAATTCAAGGGAATTAAAAAAAAGCCTTTGGCCTTGTCCAAACAAGCATAAACAAAAGCATGATTGTCATATATTAACTAAAGTTAGTTAACAGAGAATTTTATGAAGTCCAGTATAGAGACAACATTTTAGTACATGCTAACCTGTCCATTTTAAATGGCAGGTCCTTTCTGTGGTGTAAAGAAAAATATTTTTATTGATAGTTCAGCGTCAGTTGAATGGGTAATTGGTTGCTGCTCATTTCATATATATCAGGACGGCTTCTGAATTTTTCCAGTCCTGGCAGATGATACTTACATGTATTTTTCAGACAATGAGAATTTTCTTTGTAAGTCCAAACTGATGTAGAAACAAACTCAGCAGACTGACTCCTAAACTCTCTATTAATTGATATGATGTTCTTCTACTGGGCTTCTAAAAATCTCATTTGCATATCCTGATGAAAACACCATCACTGGCTGAAATTACATTTTTGTCTTGCATTCTGAAACATCCAGTAAATTTTGGTAGTAAGTTTGGAAAACAGGACTTGTGACAACAAAAGATGATGTGTTACGAACCAACCTTAGTCTCAATTTGTAATACATGCTGTATGATAAAAGAAGTGTAATTTTAGAAAGGATTATAACGTTCTTATCATGGCTGAGGCTGTTCACTTGCTAGATTTCTCACATATGGGCAACTACTGAAAATACTGAGTTAGAGGCCATGATCTTAAGTTGATGAAGACAATAAAGTATGGGGCTTTTCTCCAGTGCTTCACATCAAACTGGATAAATACTCTTTTTTTTTTTTCCATTTCTGTGACAGGCATTTCCAAGAATAGGTAGCTATTCCATTTGGAAGGCTGAACAGTGAATAGTCCAGCTGTTCAGAAAATAAGAAGCAACGATAGAAAATGTGTTTGAGGAGCAATACTGTGTGAGGAATACAGGAGTTAGATTCGGCAGCTGTGAAAGGGTATTGGCAACAGAAAGTAAAAACCTGAGAGACAGCCTGGTTGGTGAGACCAAGGGCCCACGTAGCCAGCTAGTCTGCCTCGGATAACAGCAGGAGGGGAGGCTGTTCAGGAAAACAAGTGAGCCTAGCCCACCCTTGGTCCACTCCCTGGCAGTCACAACAGTTGTACTAGGGATACTAGAGAGTAGTAAAACATGAAAAAGTTTTAACTTCAGGGAGGAGAGGCCTGAAAGAGAACTGTGCAGTTGCTGAGTATATCCGCGGTGGATCTCGCCGAGTACCAGGTCTATGGTTGTTCGTGCAAGGGCTGTGCAAGTGCAAACCCCTCACGTCCCTTGCTGTACACAACCCTTTGGGGTTTGGAAATCCTGGGAACCAGATACCTTCTGCTGTGGCACAGACAGTGACCAATACACTTGACCCTCTGCTTGAACCAGTGCCACACAGGTGAGGTGAGGTATCAGGAAAGGCAGACAAGGGACGCACGGGACAGCAAACACAGTTCTCAGCCTGGTTGCAGTTTCATTTGTTGCTTTCTCGGTTGCATATTAAAGTCAAGTTCCATGTTTTAGGTTACTTAGGTTCTGCACTCATAAGTGCCAGAAGTAACAGAAAGATCATCACCAGGCTATGCACCTGCACTCGAGAGTTATTTAGTAACATTTTTTCCAAGTAAACTTGTAAATTCTTTACTGAAGTACCTCCAATCTGCTGTTTATAAACTTGCACTGGTGTTAGCAGGCACACTTTCTGACAGCACAAATCAGTTTCATTTCAGTATTGCGAGTCCATGTTCATAGCCAAATGAATGTTTGTTAGGGTGCAGAAGCCCAGAGTCCTACCCACAGCTTCTCCCTAGCTGACATTAGAATTTATTTTCACAGCACCAGCATGTGTTCAGTCAGCCTAATGGACACTCACTCCAGTTCTAATGTTCCACTGCTAGGTACGTATGTGATTTTTCTCTTGGGACCTATGCAGTTAGAGAATGGTCTTTAATAAGAGAAATTCGTTGTTACTAAAATATCAGGGAGCAGTAATACTCTGTGGGTAACAACATTACTGGGAAGGGCTTCATTTTCTCTGTGATCTTAAGCACTAGGGTTCATTATTTTGGTGTCACTGGCCTTGCTGTATTTTCCTCATTGCTGTTCAAATCTCTGCCCTTATCATCCATCGAGCCTTTACTGAAGTAGAGCACATCGCTCTTTTGGCTGGCGTAAGTCTTCAAGGACAAACTGGGGGCATCTGCAGTCCCTTAGTATGTCCAGAGTTACCTGGGACCTCACCTGCCTACAGAAGCACTCATCCCTGAAGACCATTTATTTCCCTTTTTGGGACCATAAGGTGAAACCCAGGGTTTTGCAAAGCAAAATGAAACCAAATAAACAATCTAATTCCTGGAAAGACACCTATGATGATCCCCAGGAATCCTGAAATCAGATCTTCTACATCCCTAGCATGCAGGATGTTGTGCGCATACAATGCTGTGATGTGAATAACATACGTTAAGTCAGACTTGCTGGGATACGACATGCACTGAACTACACATAAATACTTTTTAACAGGCATACTTCTTGTGATGTTGTTTGCTGTATGTTAAATTTTCAGAGCGGATTCCAAGGCCAAACTGTACCAAAACCTGAAAGAGCGTTTGGTATGAATTGGAAAACAGCCTTGAAAGGAATATTTCAGCCAGTGTAAATTAAGAGCGACCGTAAGGGAGTTTGTCTTCCAGAGAGCCTGAAGTGAGGAAAGGTGCCCTCGTGCCCCCTCGGCTTGCTTTCACTTCGCAGCAGCATCAGTACAGGTAAGGATAACATCCTGCTGTCGTGCAATTTGTGCTGCAGACAGGGTTCAGAGTATGTTTTGGCTCGCACCTCAACAGAACCTGTTAAGAATGCAGTGCAAGAGTTCCTGCTATACACCTGCCATGGTGAGGTGCACACTTGCAGCCAGGAATCTGCCGTGGCAGACAAGATCACCTCCTGATGCTTCTTCCCATGTGGCAGCTCTTCAGTAGTTGCATGTTGGTCACGCTGGTCAGAAAGAGGTACTCAGAGTATCCCAGTAAATATTAGTGGGTGTTATGACTTCTACCAGATTAATTAAAAAACAACACGTGTTTAAAGTAATGCTTTATGCATTTTAATGCAATTAGAATTCTTGTCACTATTCATTTGTTCAAAAGTATCTGACTTGTAATGATAGGAATTCATTTGCAATTTTTTACCAATGATCAGTAATGTTATGTGAAGTCCACTACTACTCGTATTACTTCTTGCTTAGCTTCTAAATGGACAGTATGTTCATATGTTTTTCTGTGACAAAATGATAGTGGAGGGTGCAAGCTTTTTGTTTTGTTTTTGTTTGGCTTGGTTTTTTCCCTTACAGTTTTGGATAGTTTCTCTTGCTGAATTACTTTACAAAAAAATGTACAATCGCTCATTCTTCATTTATGAAGAAATAACCTCTCATTCTTCAGTTCAGTCAGTCTCCTTAAATGACAGAGTTCTTAACTTTTACAGAAAACCTCCAAGTCAAGCTCCAAGTCTTTCCTCCTCACAAGGTAGATGATTAATTGGCCTGCTCTTGCCTGTCATGTCCCATCCAGGCAGCTTTCTTCCTGACCTTTCTATCGATCATCTGAGGAAAATATTCTGAAAACACAGCTTTGCATGTTACATTATATAATTTTGGGTTCATAATATTTTGTAGGAATCAACAATAAAATCCTGTTTTCTGAGCATCAACATCTGTCTGTCTTGACTCATTTCAGTGTTAATTATGAGCTGCTAATTTTATACGTGGGCCTGTAGATCTATACCAGATGAATAATTGGAATAGTTTACACTGGAGCTTAGCACTAGGCTTTACTTACCTTATATGTGTAAAATGAATCCTAGTGCTGACCTAGCTAGCCCCCTGAACAAAAATATTTCACACACTGTACTTTGAACTGGTTTCTGATTTGCTGATTTTAGCAAACTGGACAGTGGTAGTGTAGGTTTGCTGGTTTAATAAAACATGAGAGACAAATGGTAACCTGCCTATTTGTTACAATTATATATATTTACTACAGGTTCTAACAGTACTTTCATGTAATCCTGCATTATAATGACCTTTGTTTCACTGTCTGCAGATATTTTAATGCTGTTTTTACCATGAACTTCTAAGTCCATTTAAAAATATATCTTTATCAATTAGTCCTTCTCATTATTCTCAACATCCCCCAAATCCAGTTTCCCTGATTAGGAGCAATGTTTTTGAGGCCTTCAACTGCTATTGTATTTTCTATCAATGACATGAGTATTTTGTATGTGGCCTGTCTGAAGTTGATTTCAATATGTACTGGTCTAATAGGAAAAAAAAAAAATAAATAAAACAAGAATGGAACATGAATAGCCATAACAGAAAGAGCATACAAAGCAAAAGCAAAAAAAAAATCTGAAGCCTGAAAGAATTATTAAACTTCTAGATAAAATAAAGTAAACAGAAAGAAATAGGAAAAATTGCCAAAACCATATGATGGCAACAATTGCTGCATTATGCTAGTACTTTATTCAGTGCTGGTCGGTAGCTGATGTTGTGGAATAAAAATACTCATGAAAAATGTATGCTGTTTGTTTACCTCTCAGTTTGCTTCCTTTTGAACTTTCCCTCAGAACAATTACAGGGCCCAGAGCAGGTATATTGAAGGCACAGACCATGCATCTACAAAATTCAGCTCCATTTGCCAGCCTAACACAGTCACCGCAGCCTTCAACAAGTTACTTAATTCCTCTTTTTCTGCCAGCAAAGGGAAAAAAACACTGCCTACTTAGTAATAGCACTGTAACATTACAGTGATTATTGAAAAATAAGGTTTGTTAACAATTTTGAAAGAGTAACTCTCCACCTACCAACTTCTGTCAGGAGAATTTCAACTATGAAGTCTCCTAAACAAGTAAAGCAGAAGAATGTAGGATATCTTACTTTTAATTCTTGTTATGTATTATCAGTGCAGAGTCTCCACAAGCACTATTAATTTAATGACAGACAATGAAGAGATTTAAATTAAGCAGTCATCGTGAATGTTTGCTAATATAAATTTCAACTGGAATGAAATCCAGCATTTCATTGTTGCAGAGGTTGCCTGTATATGCAATCTTTCTTAAGTTGTAGATAGGGTACATTTGCTCCTGGGACCAGAGTAGTACAGCAAATGAAGAAACTGCTTGTTATAGCACAAATGATACGTTGGGTTTGAACATGCTGTCTGGTAGCCTCACGAGACATTTTCATGAGCATTTTACTTTGGCTATGCCATTATTTCTTATTTGGCTCACCCGGCAATATTCCTTTATTATAAAACTTTCCAATCCAGGTACTGCCAGGCACAAGCAATAATAGATTATTATCTCTTTTTGTTTAGCAACATTTCTCAACACTGGAAATCAAGAGTAATCAAAAACCAAAGTGGAAGACATAGCATTAGAATTACTGTGAATTGCTCAGGATCTGAACCGTACTAAGGAGGATTTGTGAAATTAAATGTACATTGTGTTAATTCTATCAGTCCAAGAGCTGTAATAGTACCTTTCTTCTTTAAAGAGTAGAGTGTTGCCTGTACTGCTCGACTGATCAACGGGTTTTGAATGAAGCTGTGTTTCTTGGGACCAAACAACAGGATGAAGAGATGAAAGGACCTTTTAGAGATTGTGCAGTTCACCACTTGGCTGATGAAGGACTATTCTGCATGATCTTTGTTCAGTTTAGTTCTAAAAGTTCCAACCAATGAAGTTTTTACAACTGCATTTTACTCTAAAAAAAAAATGAATATGTGAAAATATGTATTAATAAGTATATATTAATATATTTAGAATAAACCAAACTGGTCTGATTACCTATCACATCTATTTGTTTTAAGTGTATAAACTTCTAAGGAGTGACACAAGGAACAGGACTATTAATGCTTTTGTATGGCTGAGACGAGATGGAAACCTGAGGCATTTATTCAGCGTACAGGCAAGAGAAGGAAGAGAAAGGAGAGAAACGCCCATGTTGGAACCTCTTGTCAAGTAATTTTAGAACGACAGCAAATGCATTTCCCTTGATAAAGAGGCACTCACTGCAACTTACTGAAATGCCCTGGCAAGAACACTGGAGATGACCAAGCTGATATCAGATGCTGTAAGAATATACCATGAATCTGATCTGCTCTGCAGACAAAAAAGGAAAAGGACATAGAGAACTGAAAACATTAGCCCAAATTTGTCAACAGCAGAGCCAGGATTAGAATCCATCTCTGGTAGGTACAGTATCCTACCTACACAGAGATACAGAGTTCCTCTGTTAGCAATAACGTATGGATACTAACAGTTTTTCAAAGTTATGCTTATTAGACTTTAACTTCTGAATCGCAAAGAGTTATGCTCATCATGAGGAAGCCAGCAAGTCTTGAAAGGGCATATTTAGGTCAACTGTTTCTTATTTTTAACAATACATAATTACTTAACATTGTATACGTTCAGTTTAAGGTCCATAGATAATATTGTCTGTCTGTGACACTCTTAACAGTATGGCTAAAGCCTATACTCTTTGAAAATGACCACTGGTGTTGAGATCCTTGTTACTGAATGGATTGTCCTTGATTTTTACAGGGGCTGTGTACTTACAATTATAAATAAAGTAAATGGATCTGAATACATGAAAAATATGGCTTAGTTTTCTGGAAACTAACAGTCATGGCGACTCCTTTGCTCACCTTCAATGCAAAACTACAGCCCTATCAGCCACTTTTAAAATGAGCTATGTCTTAAACCCAATGATTCTTCCCTAGGAAAATCCAGAGAGACAGTAACAAAGATAAAATTAGAAATCAGGAGCTGTAGCTTCCTAGGCAATGCACATTATGTGACATTTTTTCACTACCACAGGCATTTTTTGTCAGTAAAAATGGCTCACAGAATATATTCTACAATGTAAAAATCTTCCTTCAAAACTCAGGTTGGATGATAACATGGTGTTTACTTACCAATTTTTAAAACACCAGAAACAGGGAAGAAAAATATACATAATTAATTCTGATGATTGAATAATGACTATAGCATCACAACATGTAGTTGTAATGGCATTACCCAAGCTATGCAACTGATTTAAAAAATATGTGTTAAAATAGCAATCTATAGAGGTACCATGGTCTGTTCAAATCACATCACACAATTAATCATTCTCCAAAATACCTTCATGAAACAAAACTTTGCTTATGTATACCTAATGTTGAAAACTACAGACTTAGATGGAACATTTTATTGTTCACAAAGAGTAGTGAAAATTATCTTCAAATCTGAATCATGGTACATATTTGAAGAACTCAGCTGCTAACAGTCAAAATCTAGAACATGGAATTTTAAGAACAAAGAGAAATGGTTTACCTCAGGAATATTCCAGCAAAAAACTTTGGCCGTTGTGAGCTCTCCACACCCAGCAAATTACAAGCAATTTAGGATCTGCACAGTTGGAGAACATCCCATTACAACCAGCTAGAGAAAAGCACCATTTGCATATGGAGGGTTTCCACTGCGCAGTATGATCTCCAAAGCTGATGGGAAAGCTCTTGTTTACTCTGAATGCAACAGTCATAAAACTCATTGAAATGGCAGTTTACAGCTAAATAGGTAAAGCCAACGTTTTATGTTCCACTTAAGTCTATCCAAATGTATAGCATTTTGCACATACTATGGTTTGGATAGCTTAGTCATGCCAGACAAAACCTTACCACTGAAAAATGTATGGTTTAATAGACTCGTAAATTTAGAAATCTTCTAACATTTGTGTAGCAAACCAGCTTCCGTGCACCTACCAAATTCTCAGATCTAAAAGCAATTATAAGGACAATGCAGCTGGGTAACACAATGAACACTGAAAACACACACTGGGCATCTCCTAGAAATAGGTCAGGATTACAGTTTTGGTGAGATCCTGAATTTTTTATTTTCTTCCAGACAGCTGTATAACCATTTTGGACTACTCCAGTACTTACCCCTCGTGTTACATTACAAGACTGCTCAGGTGACCTGGCCATTTTAATTTCACATTCCTCCCCTCCTCGCCTTCGCTAGGGAAAAAAAGTAATAACATTATGTATTTATATTGTTGGGAGAGAAGGGCGATTAAGTCTGCAAAACCAATTAGAGGCATTCGAATAAAGCCGGCATTGCTGAGCTGCTGGAGGAAGGCCAGCCTGAACTAAACTGATCTGGCGCTAACACACTTCTCGGGGGGGCGGGAGGAGGAGGCTGACCGAAAAGCTGGGCGACAGAAGAGCTTGCCGAAAACGCTCCCGCCCGACCGCCGTCCCTCACGGGATGAGGCGGGCCGGGCCGCCATCCCCTCAGCGCGCGCTTCCCGCCCGCGCCCCCCCGCGCATGCGCAGCCACCCCCGGCCGGCCGCTGCGGAGCGCGCGAGTGTGTGTGTGCGTGCGTGTGCCGGCGGGAGGAGGAGGAAGAGGAGGTGGAAGAGGAAGAGGAGGAGGAAGAGGACGGTACGTGGTGGGCGGTGCAGTGTGGCTGCTCAGTGCTGCTCTCCGCGGCCTGCGCCCTTCGCTGGGGCCGCGTCCGGGCCTGCGCCTCCGCTTCCTACGGGCGCGGCCTCCGCCGCGCCGCGCTTCGCCTCAGGCGGGACCCCGGGCCCCGCCGCTGCCTCACCCCCAGCGCACCGAGCCCGTCAGCCCCGGTGGACCGTCGCCTGGCTATCCCGGGCGGCGGGGTGGGGCTGAGGGCGAGGGCAGAGCCGGGGGAGCGGTGCCGTCGGGGCGGGCAGGGGGGGTTGGCGGGACGGATGAGTTCGGATCTGGCCCTCACTCAACTCTTCGGGGTAGTTTAAGAAAGGAAGGGAGGTGTGCTTGCACAGGTGCCAGCAGCCTGGTGTCTCCTTGCAGCTGCCGATTTCCTACAGCACGCTGCTCTGCTTGAAACCTGTGCGTTAAGCGATGCTCTCACGACGTGCGCTTCCCGCAGTTTTGCAGTCTGTCCTCTGGACTGGGAAGCTCGGGAGCTGCAGAAACATTTGCAGTGTCAGTTTTCCGTGTTTCCTCTTGACATCCAGGTAGCACAAACAATAGTGGGGGCTTAGGTTAGCTGCCATTGAAAATAACGTGTTTTCAAGTCCTATATAAGTAATTTATGTCAAGGGCAGACAGGGTGATGCTGTCATTTAGGTCTAGGTCCTGAAAAATGATACCGCATGAGGTGCTGTGTCCTCTGTATTGCTCATTAAGAAAATGTGATCTAGTTTTAATAGTTACTGAGTATGTGATGCTGCACTGATGCCTGATGCCTAGAAACACATTGAAACACCTGTATTTATGATACATCCTCTTTGAAAGTAGGGGGAGTAAAACTGACTAGTTTCTCTGAGAGAGTTTTTCTTTTATCTTTAAGACCCCAGGAGGGAGGCATTCAAGGGGTGGGAAGGAGCTCATCTGAAGCACCCTATAACACCCCTGAAGCCACATACTTGGGCCACAGAGCTCTACTGCTGTCATGAGAAGGAACAGATCCTTCAGGTGGACTCTGGTGGCTATCACGTAGGTTCTGGGTCCACCAACACTAGAGCTGCTGAGGTTTTATGGAGCCATTCAGTTATCCAAGGAAAAGGTGTTAGTCCCATGGAAGTAGCCCACAAGTAGATTCAGGTTTCTGGTTGCCCGTTGGACTATACTGAAAAGGAAGCATGTCAAAACTGCGATACATTGTCCAGCTCTGGGCTCCCCAATACAAGAAAGATGATGCCATACTGCAGCAAGTCCAGTGAAGGGCCACAAAGATGATGAAGGGTGTCTGACATATGAGGCAAGGCTGAGAGCGTTGGGACTCTTCAGCCTGTAGAAGAGAAGGGTCAATGGGATCTTATAAATGTGTATAAATACTTGATGGGAGGGAATAAAGAAGATGGGACCAGACTTTTTTCAGTACCATGCAGTGAAAGCACAAGAAGCAATGAGCACAAAGAAACATACATTTTTTCATTTTAACAGAAAAAAAATTATTTACTGCTATGGTAATTGAACACTGGAACAGGTTCCCTGGAGAGGTTGTGGCACCTCCATCCTTGGAGGTAATCAGTACCCAGCTGGAAATGATCCTGAGCAACCTGCTCTAGTTGACCCTACTGTGAGCAGGAGAATTGAACTATACAATCTCCAGATATCCCTTTCAACCTCAACCATTCTGTTTATCTGTGATTCTGTAATGTACTTGAAGAAACGTGTCTTTATTTTACTTAAAGAAACATTTTTTTTTTTTTTAACCAGTGCTTTGTTATTTTAGTATTCAATTACTATAAACCAGGGAAGGTTTTTAGTGTTCATTTAATCTGTCACTGCTAACATTTATTTTGCTCTGCAGATGTCCTGCAACATGGCAGGTGAAGAGGACTTCTTTTTGGAAGAAAAAAGATTCAAGCAGTACTGTGAAGAATTTGTTAAACATTCTCAGCAGATAGGAGATGGTTGGGAGTGGAAAACTAGCAAGGTAAAATAATCATAGTGTTAATTTTTAGTTAACATTGCTGGCCTTTCTTGAGCTGTTGACAGCCAACACATGCTGGAACATCTTTTAAGCAGGGTTTGCAACATGTGAAATAAGTGACATTTTACACATCTGGACCAAGAACAAAATGGTGCATAGGTAGTTTACTTGAGGGTTTAGGCCAGTATGTGTATTGAATAGGGAACATGAATCCAGAAACAACTGCTGGGATGGCCTTGTGCAACTTGTGTAACGAAGGGGTAGGATTACCTGGGATGATTTCTGTTTTGATCAGAAAATGTCCTTTAAGACATTATGCAGTCTTCATTTTCAGAATTCCCAATAATGAGGAAACAGTTACAGCTCTCAACAAGCCTTTTGAATGTTTAGGTATGATTAAAATTGAATTAAAAAAAAAAAGTTACTTTTAATCTTAACTGCCTAGCTTCATCTTCCAGCCATGGGTAGCTGTACCTTTTCTACTAAGCTGAGGACCCTTTTATCAGAATTCTCCCTCTTTTGGTATGTTAGTTTCAGATCAGTTAATCCCTTAACCATGTCAGCGTAAAAGCTCCATGACTATTTGATGTCTTTTCCAATATTTTAATCAGTCTTGTGGATCTCCTCTGAATCCTTTCCAGTATATTAAAATCCTTTTTCAACTGTGAGTAGAACTAGACAATGAATGTTGTATCACTGTGAAATTCAAGTGTTCCTACTTCGGGCAAGTGGTTGTGGTTATATATTCAAGGATCACTTCAACCCTTTAAGCTGAAATAGCACATAGTCTTTGTTCTAGATGTGTGACTTAATATTTTGTATTAAAATACATGCTAGTTGCATACAGCAACCAGAAGAATCTGTCTGTATTAACAATCAATCCTCATTATTTGCTGCTTCCCCATAACTTTCAAGCCTCACCAATAATAATTACATATTGTTTCTAGGTCATTAATCAAAATTTAAATAGCGTGGGGCCAAGACTAGTCCCACAGGACCCCATTAGAATCACTTCTTTTATGATGATTCCCCATTTTTAAGTCACATTTGAGATCTGTGAATTAATGATTTTTTTCATCCTTTAATGTGTGTCAGATTAGTGTGGTATTATTATAGTTTTTGAATTTCTGCTTGTGAAATCAACAGTTATTTTATGGAAGTCTGAGCATATATTGTTATAACTCTTATGTTTATCAGCCATACATGTCTTTTTTAGTTATACTGACAAAACCTGTTTTTCTTAAAAAATAACTACATTTACCATATATATTTCTTTATTTACTGAATTCTGTATGACATCTGTTATTTTGTTTGGAATTGTATCAGGCTAATATGTGTATAGTTCCACAAATTAGTATATAAAGATATATTGATAAATGCTGGCTTTTTGAAAGTTCTCTGAAATTTCTACAGTGCTTAAAGACTTAAAGAAAATTAGCAGATCTTACCTACTGATTTAAAAATGCCTAGTGATAGCCACTTTGTGCTAATGTCCTGCTTAACCACTGCTGAAGTGAAAACTTCATAATAGTTAGGGCTGATGGCTGCATAATTTGTATTTGTTCTTTAATAACAGAAATACTTTGAATACTTGCTTTGTCTACTTTGAATGCTTCTGTTATTTTCCATCTAATAATTAATCCACACTATTCTAAGATTTGGTTTTGCTACACTTTATTTGATGGGTGGGCAGTTTCTTCTTTCTGCTGTAGAAGATGTACTGCTCATCTCAACTTCCTTTTTTTTTTTTTTTTTTTTTTCCTGTTACTTTAATGGCTTTAGTGGTTTCCCATGCTTTCATGAGTTTTGGCGAGAAGAATCATGCTTGTACCATTTTGAAATGCAAGCGTTCCTGGAGTAAATGTATGCCATCATTTCTCATTTCTACATCAGTAATTGTACATTAGCATTTGTAACCCTTTCATCACAGATGAAACAGCATTTCAGTAAGAAGCAGGATTTTGTCCTTAGATGCATTCTGTTTAGAAGTTTTTAAAAGAGTGCAAATATTAGCCAAGTGTTACAATGTACCCTTTCTTACAGGCAACCATTTGAAACTTCAGATTTCAGTCCGGGGCTATATTTGTGAGGATTTATTCAACAAAGAAAGATGCTCTGAGCCTCTATTGGGAATTTAATACGTGGGTCAAAGTTTGAACTTTCTGTGAAATAAGAAGCTTTGCTGGAAATAGAAGAATGAGATAGATTTTTGTTCTCACATATAAAAAAATTGTAAGAGGTTTTTTTTTAATGGATCAAGTTGGTGACTGATTTCACTCTGTGATAAAAACCTGACCATTGAGACCATCCATTTATAGTATGCAGTCTGGGAAGGAAGCTTTTCATTAACAAGTTGTCTCATTGTCTTTTTCTTTTTTTACTGATATATGTGTGGTGGGTAGTTTGGGGCACTCTTAATTTTGCTGATGTAATGCACTTGGATCCTGTTCCTCATTCCATACTCACGTGAATAGACCCATTGATAGCAGTAAGACCACACAAGTAAACCAGGCTTGTAGAACTGTGTTCTTGTGTTCCTGTGCTTTCAGTAGAGATCAAATTTAGATGATGAAATACTCATTGTTACTGTCGAGCTGGCTCTTGTGGCATAAGCTCACATGGCCCAAGCAGAACCTGGTATTTATAGCTGTACATTAAATGTTCTAAACAATGTTTTTTTTATAATCCTCCTCTTCCCCCCCCCCAGAAGAAAGCTGTAAAAAAGCCAGGAACACCTCTACAATAGGACCTGATGGAGCTAAACTTGGGTGCTGTTATTAGGGATGGAAGGTTAAATCTCGTCTGTGAAGGCTGTCCCCTGTTTGCTTCCTGCTTTATGTTTGTTTCATATTTAGTTAGGTTAATCTAGGTAATCATATCAAAGGCTATATCATTTCACTTTTGCGTATGATACTCACAAGACAGCCGGAGTAGAAATGGACTACATTTCCACATTAATGGGATCAAAGTCCTTGCTAAAATACTGATTCATTTATAGGGGCAGAAGTGTACAAAATACATAACACTACAGTGAGTGGAACAAGATGAATACTTCTCTTTCCTGGCACCTCTCCTCTAGCCTCTGACATACAGCTATCAAATACAGAGGCTGCTAACTCCACGTTTTCAGCTATCCATAGCTATTTTTTCATGGCACTCAAATACTATGGAGTGCAGATGCCATGGAGCTTCGCTCCTTTCTGCTGACAGGAAAAACTGGTTTAGGGAGGTGAGCGTTATATCCAACCCTTCTCTGGCAAAGCTCATTGTGCCTTGGGGCATTTTACCTCTGTGGGTGGCTGTAGTACTTTCCTTGCTGCTCTTGGGATAAATACCAACTCAGGTAGCTTTACTCCTGCGGACACTTACAGGAAGCTCCACAAGGAGAGACTTAGAGAGTGTTGAGAGTAAGAGAAATGGCTTTTGTATCACCAAGTTAGGCTTAATTTTTCTGTTACTGTTGTCCTCTGCATGCTTGATTCTTCATTGCACAGGATGCAGTTGGTTCTGCAACCAGGACATCCAGGCAAGTTTGGTGGATTCCTACTCTTGATGAGATTTAGTGAGAAAACAAAGCATGCAGTAGGAGAAGTTACAAGCAAGGTAATTGCTCATAGTATGATTCATGCTTAAAAATTCATGGACAGAAATAACATGTAGAGAGCAGTATAATTTTTAATGTGTGAAACTTGGTAAAAACAAAGTAAACAAGTAGCCCATAGCAGATTTTGGAGGTACATATACTGTACAGTGTCCTTGAAAAGAGAGAAATAGTGTGTCAGAATAAAACCCGTGTTGATTTAAAGGACAGAATACACGGAATAAACTGTGTCAGCAATGACAGATTAACCAAAGAGTTAAATTATAGTTAAATTTGCAGCCTTCTCAAGCAATTTAATGCTATGTTAATGAATTTTGTAGAGAGACTGTTTTGAATAGAATCCTTTTTCATCAGATGCTGTGCATATGCTTTCTATGTTTGTCTAAAATAAAACATAATGAAACAGCTAATAAAACCCCAATTTATTTGTTTCCTTTGAGAAATAAGTTCTTAACATGCAACTACTGTTCCTTGTGTTCTGTATGGTCTTTCTTCCTTTCAGAGTATATGTTTTTCCAGTGATCTGTTATTAAACTTTGTTTCTCCTCTTCTAATTAAAAAAAAAAAAAAGTTTATATATGTGTGCAGATAGTGAAGTCAGCAAGGGGGGAGAGCTCCTAAAACTTCCTGCCACTCTGAAATTGCACCATGGCCTTCTACAACTGTAGACCATGTACCATGGGACGCAGAGTGATAAAAAGGGAACTGGGAGAAGGTACAACTCTGTCTGTTTTCTCTTACATTTGACCCTCAGAGGTGATCAAGAGAAGGGAACAAATTGTAACTCTGCACATGTAAGTTCTGAAGTGTTTTTTTTGTTTTATTTCAGGAGTTTAAGGAAGTTAGAGGGAGAACAGAGCAAAAATAAACCAATCTAGCAAGAAATGGTTAGTTTATGCTGGCATGAATGCATTGCTTGAAGTAGATAGGTGAAAATTGTTAATAGCTGCTCATCTCTTCATGACCTTTGTGCACTGTCTTCCAGTTCTTTGTCACTCATCCTGTTACCCAGGTAGCAGTTGTCTTATTCAGTTAATAGCTATATTAAATTTTAATTGTACAGTTCAGGTCTTTGACTTCCTTTAACACCAAAACTAGTGTAATCTACCTGTGAGAAGATGCTGAAAAGCAATGCAGTCATCTGTGCCTATAAAAAGACTTGGACCTTATGCCTGAATATCATGCTCTGTTTATTTTTTAGCACAGTGATGGCATTTAGGATTTTGTTACAGAAATTTTTTTCTTTCTTGTTTTCTGAAAACAGGACCTTGGTGATGGTTATATTAGTAAAACACACTTCCAAGTAAGAAATAGAAACATCCCACCAGATCTCAAGGAGAAAAACAGTGATAACGTTGAGCAAATGTTATTTACAGATGTTGAAGTAAGTACAGATTTTAGACTTTTGTGGTTATAAAATAAATCATGAGTAGGATTTTTAAAAATACTGTACTGTTAAATTAAGTTCCTCCAGAAAGATTTCAGATCTTAAGTTACCAGTGGCTTTTAATTATTTTCCTACAGTTGTTCTCATTCATGTGTACAGATATATTGGTGGTGAAAACTGGGAGGAAATGGAAAGGCTCCAGCATCTTTTATGTATATATATTTTCCTCATTGTATAATAATATTTCTTTGCACACTGATTCACTAACATTAAGGAAGCTTTTTTTTTTTTTGTGGAAAAAGATTAAGCATCAAGACTTAGTTATCTTAGACATAAATATTAATTATAAAGAAAACTGTGAGGTTGATACTAATGTGAAGTGATATTTCCTGAATAAATAAGTTGTGTATAAGAATTTTATATTCAGTGTATTCTTTTCTACTGTAGAACTAACTTAAAATAGTGACCAATCTTTTCAAACTGGTAGTGGGAAATAAAATAATTTGGTGTTCTTGAAGGAGAATAAACTCTTCCAGAAAATGAAAACCATTCACTAAACTCAGGGTGAACTGAGTTGAATAATTATCTGCATTAGATCTCCAGATTATTGAGTAATCAAGATATTAATTCCCTTATTGCCTTGTTACCATAAATATGAATAGAAATCTTGGATTATAATTGATTGAAAACAATATGTAGTATATATTATAAACTGTTGAGTAGATGGACGTGGTGTATTTTCCAGTTACCTTTTTCTGCCACAACTCATTTTCTTTTTTCATCAGCACATTGATGGTACAGGTTCTGAAATGAGTGTTCTTTTGGTCTGGTTTCTGAAGGAAATGTCACTTAAAACAATCATGCTGCCTGTTAGTCTGTGATGTAGTCATTTCCACTGATTTTTGAGTTCACTCACAGGTTTCAGCTGTATTTTAAAGTGGGGTAGGTATCAAAAAGTATTCAGTTCTTAAAAATTTTGTAAAAGCAAATGGCTGGCTAGATGAAAGTTACTTTTACTGGCAGGTAGAAGTCTGATCTTTGTGTTCTGTTTGGCTGCTCAGTGCAGTACAGGTCTGGACTAAAGCAGCACCTTGGTACCTCAGAACGCTGTGAGGAGCAGATAGAGTTCACATGACACAAGTAAGATGGGACGAAGACATGGTTCTGTAACCAGCAAGACAACTCATTCAATCCACCAAAAAAAAAAAAAAAAAAAGAGAAAATTTTACAACCCATTGCAGATATACCAGCTTTGATGCAATTTGGGGTCCATATCATCTTTAGAATCACTACCTTGCATTTGTTTCATATGTACCAATTAAAAGCATAGTTTGTAAGTCACCTGAAGGGTAGCTGAAGCATTTCCTTTAATATGAATTCTAGTATTTCTTAAAATGAAGACTAAAATCAGTGCTTTAGAGGTTGTTACTTAGTTGTCACTAAGGCAGTGTTTGCATACTTACAAGTATCTGACTTGTAAGAACAAATTGCTGTTTATATTCAAAATTGATTTTGACAATTGTGACTCTTTTTTTATAATGAATTGAGTCTTCATTACGGAGTGTATTTTGAAAGAATATCTTGTAAGAAGCTATCGAGTCCTTCTTTTGGAAAGAAGTATCAGCTATAGGAAAAGTGTCACGACACAAAAAAGGCTTCATAGCCTGTAACATACTGAAACAGAGTTTAATACACTGAAATAGAATAATAAACAGTCTTTAATATACTGAAATATGGTTCCAGGACAAAGTCTATGGTTTATCAAGATACTAATTTTAGTAATTGTCTCTTGAAATATTGTAAAGATTTCTGTGTTTTGAACCCTAGAAATGCCTAGGTTAGAAGGGACCTTGAACATTAGCTGGTCCTCTTTGAGAAGGAGCCTTTGTTCATGTTGCATAGTAGCAGTAAAGATAAAGAGTGAAGCGAGAGAAAGGTTTTAGAAAATTGTGTAGGTTACAAGATATGAGGGTATGCATAAAAAAAATGCTGGGATTCATCTCCGAAATATGCACTGCCTAATGGAGATTATGTCAAATTTATATTCTTCATTGAACTGAAGGGTAACCAGGCTGTTAAAGTTATTTAATCTAGAAAATGGGAGAAGCACACCAATAAGTTAGAAAATGAAATTTGCTATGGATAGCAAGTAAAAATATATATTTAACACTGAGAAGAAAGATAGAAATGGTAACTGTAGAGGGGATAAATTTGCTCAAGCAAAGCAGTGTATGTGTAAGGTGCATGTTCTTTTTCACAGATGTCAAATGCAAGAGTCCTGTTGGCACTGTTCTGACATTCTGTTATTTAAATAGGTTTTGTTTTTGTAAAAATACATGTGTTACAGAGTTACTGCAATCTCTTTCAATAAGTTATTGGAAAACATTGTTATGATTAGAGTTCAGCAAAAGTTGTGGTACTGGTAGAATTTGGAAAGGTTTCCACTGGTTGTATGCATTCAATATTTAGCATTTTTTTCCTTAGGAAATTTATAAATTTTATTTTTAAATATTTGAAATCTAAAGGAGCTCTAGATAATAGTTTTAATTTGTTTTGGAAAAAGCATGGCCATTGTCTGATAGTTGCATATTTTACAATTTTCAGTTTCAGATTTACTGTTACGATCTAGATTTTCCTGTATTGTATCTCTACTGTTTGTGTTTCATTGATGTATTTCCATCTGTCAGTAGTCTGATATTCTCCTTCGAGGCATGCTAGGAGATATGATGCATAGTTTTATGTAAGATAATTAACTAGGAACAGTAAGAAAGGAAAATTAAGGGAATTACGGTCTGAATAATCAATATCCATTGTTGGGAACAGCCAGTGTTGACAAGACAACAAGGAAAAAAACGTACTGTTGTATATGATGGCATAAGAGGCCACAAGCTTTTCCTCTTCTGTTCCTGGGAATCCAGTTCAGAGGTTACAAACAGAATGTTAGTTTTGGCAGGCAAGGTGAAAATTAGGAGGAAAATTAGAAGACATTTTTGAAGGTGGGTGAAAATACAGGAAATTTATCCATAGTGAGAATGTAAATCCTATTTAAGTAATTGAACCAAAGACATAAGAGGGAAGAGGTGACATTGAATAAATCAGTGAGTGTATCCTGTTGTAGCAAAGAATACAATCAGTATGTTGAAACTTTAGAGAAACAAAATTATTACTGTTCTGTTCATTTTTAATCTGTGAAGAGATACTAAAGTATAATGATACCGTACAGAAAATATATAGAATAGCTGAAGTAACTTAATTCAAAAAGAAAATCAATTATCAGTTATCGCAGTATCAAAAATGTGCTAATCTTATGGGATCTCCAGAGAACCTGATCAAGTTATTTTAAAAATTTATTTCAGCTCATTGGTCATATGGACAGTTAACATTTCCAACTTTCCATCTCATTGTCTGATATCTAAATATTTGGAGTCTTCCTGGTGAAGGAGTGATGAATAACTATGTATTCTGGTCTTTTCTACAGAGCAGTCTGTATTATGTGGTATGCTTGGTTTGATTTACACAAGTTGTGTTTTCATCTGAAAACCAAGAATAAAATTGTGTGTGGGTTTCTTCCTGCTTATTTTAGATATCTGCAATATAGAGCTTGTCACTTAAATCTTTGTTTCAGCCTGAGGAGGTAAAAAAGCGTTTTTGGGTATAAATCAGTCAACCTATTTTAGGTGTCTTCTCTAGGAGAAGATGAGTCTAAAAGTGTCTGTTTTTCTTCACTGCTGATCAGGGGAAGCTAGGTGGTTAATGTGGATGTCAATGTCTGCATTTTGTCATGTGAATCTCATACAACAAAATATGAATCTGAGTTCATTAAAAGCAGTAGTAGTTTTTGCTGGTGACTTCACTGAAGCCAAGATTTCACTTTGACAGTAAGGCTTATACTTAATTGAGGACTGTATTTTGTGAAGTAGCAACTCAAAAGGAATTAAAAAAAAAAAAAAAGGGATTTAAGGATAAACTGTTGGAGCAACTGACATTGGCTTAAGCTTTGATTGAAATTCTGACATTGTGACTGGCGTGCTTGCGCAGTGGAATGCTGTGGCTGCTGTGATACTGGGAGTCAGAACAGGCAGTTGCAGTCAGTGTGTGTATTGGATCTGCACATGCTGGTATGCCAAAGTACCACCCTTTTTTGGGGGTGGGGGTGGTATGAGTTGCTGTATTCTAGTTTCTGTTGGAACTTATTTGCACAGAGGTTCCTGTATTGCAGGTACTGTGAGATATCAGGGATCAGCTGACTGGTAGGAAGTTGCTGTGATGGGAGGCAGCCTGCTTCATAGGGCCAGCAGGAATACAGCAGGAGCTAAGAATAGGTTTGGGAACCACTGTGCTGCACTGCAGCAAGTTGGCATGTTATATAGTATGAAGCAGGTTTTCCATTTTCTGGAACTTAAAGGCTTCTGCCATGGACATGATAGTTAATTGGTGGTTTCTTTACCTCGTTGACAAGCCTGCAGAACTCAGACTGTCTCCTTGTTATCCTTTCACGTTTCAGTGAACCTTTGGTATCTGCCAGGTTCCAGACACACTTACTAATTCTTGTCCTAGGCAATAGAGGACTCTATAGGGTGTTGGGAGCTGTAGGGAGGCTCACAGCTATACATGGGTACAGTGTAAGTGTCATGAGTTGGGTTTTACTCTTTATATTGAAATGACCATTAACACAAGCTTAATGAAGGTAAATGTAAAAAAGAGTTTAGGTCCATATAGATGTACGCACACTATAAAGCAAGATAACTGGAGACAGATATGCTTAAATGATAATTTCTACTTTGAGCAGTTGAAAAAAGTCTCTCTCTTTATACTTGGCAGTAACTAAGTTGTCAAGCTGCTTATCTAACCATATACCTGGGAATCTTTTATGCAGACCATATCTTTCCATTTGCCATCTTACTGGGAAAGGATCGAGAATGTTCCTCTGGAATGCCATTCTCTGATTTCTGTGGATTTAGTTTAATCAAGATGTTTGTTTTAATGTCCAGATTGGTAAACAGAAACTACTAATGACATTGTGACTAACCATAAACAAACTTTTGACCGAGTTTGTGGGCGACACCCTTCTAACCAGTGAGATGAAGTTCAGTCACTAGGGTATGAGATGAAGAGTTCATAAATCTGTCAGAGTATCTTCCAATACAATAAAAATAGCACAAGATGAAAAGCAAGGAATTGATACAAACACACAGTGCCATTTACAAATTTTTTAGTTGCAATTTTGTTCTGGTTAAATTTTTTTTGAATCAGTTGTTGTCTTTCTATGCTGTCCTGACTTTATGCCAGATGAGTGTCATCTATACTTTTCCGCAGACAGCACAAATCTTGTGTAACCACCATACTGTGCTCTGGCTAATTCAACAACAATCTTCAGTGTCTATTCTTTCTTGATCCAAATCAGATCTGTCCTGCCAAGAGATCTGTCAGGGGCTGTATCAACAGAAGACGGAATTGTGTCTTCTTTTGTATAACTTCTTATATATGTGGAAACAGGTTTGAAATATTTCTATATTGACAGTCTTATATTAACCAGATTTATAAAAGAGATTCATGCAATTTGTTCATCACAAGGTCTTCACTGAGACTAAATGCAACGATGACCAGCTGTGGGAGGTAATAAGTTTGATGAATTTAACCTGGGCTTGATTTTGAGGGATTCTGTGACACTGGTATTTTGACTGTGTAAGGCAGTAGCTTCTGCTTCCACTGAAACTGGAATCCTACCCATTCTATATTTGTGGGTTTTTTTCCCCTTTTCAGTCATCCTTCTCTTTTCCAGTCTAAGTAAGCCACAGTGAACAGAATGTTTTTTCCTCCCTACGATTGAAACTATTCACATGCTACAAAGTCATATTCTACTTACTTTATTAAGAGCCCAGGTAGCCAACTGCACCGAAATTATGTCTTTGATTCTAGACTTTAGTATTTACCATCGGCTGTGTCCAACTCCAGCTTTTTTAAAGTGCTATGTAGACACATTTTAGGCAACGGCAGAGCAATTACATATGTTAATATGTGAATTGTTGATAAGGTGAAAAATACTGTACAAAATTCAAAATTAAGATAGTTCTGCCTCAAAGAGCTTATATTTTAGAAGAGTAAAGTAGGAAAATCTGGATTCACTTTATGCATTCTTTTTGTTTATTATTCAAATAGCTCAAGGGAAGCAATAACTTGAAGTAATAATTCTCTGTGTGTGGTTTGTCCTGGCTCTTCTGGGTATTGCAGAAGAAGTGAGTCAGCGTGGAACCATTTTTGAAGCTAGAGCCATTGCTGCTTTATGAAGGAGTGGGCAGGTTGGGAATGTTGAAAATCTGTTAATACCTGATGTTGCCTTTGGAAAATGAGCACTAAGCTTCACAAACATGTTGATTAAGTAGTGTATTTACTTTTAAATGGACTCCGCCTTTGCTGGTAGATGTTCGTTAGGGAAGATCTGCCTGATGGAGGATGTGGGAATGAGTCTGACGTCTTTCTTAAACTTCATAATACCATGTGATTTGCTGTTCAGCTGCGCTGTTCTGTTTATAGCAACTAGAAAATTACAATTCTTAGTAATTATTAATTTCTTCTCTAAACCAATCCAGTATTTTTAGAATTAAGAGCAACTCCTTTTTTTTGTGTAAAAGTAAATAAGATGTACTCAGTGTAAACATTTGTATAACCACAGTATTTGTTGGATAGTTAAAAAATGTGAAGTAAAAACTCAGCAAACAGTACTTAAGGAGAAAAATGTAAATACATTTAATGGAATCCAGCACTCACTGCAGAAAATAATGAAAGGACCTTACTAAAGAGGGAGAAAATCAAGTGTTGCATATTCACCTAAAACATCAGTTTGTAATGAATGATCTGAGCTTAAGAGCAGTGCAGTTGCTCAGAAACAGGTGAGTTTAACCCTAGTCTTTCCCATAGTTTCACTGTTGCTCAGAGAAAGGAAGTAAACAATGCTGTGTCTGCATTCAACCCAAAATATGTTCCCTTGAAAAACTGACGTGGGAAGCATTGATAGATTTGATAGGAAGGAAGTATTCTAATTTCAGTTTGTCTCAGATCTACTCATACCCTTTTCATCACTCTTGGATTCCTATCACAATTTTATTATGTCTCCTGGGAGTGAGCTCTTCCTTTGGTGCTGCTGCCCAAAATGTTGCTAGTCAGCCTTAACTGGGCCATAGTACATGTTTGTGCCCCATAATTCTGTGTTAGTCAGGCCAGTGTTTGGCCCCATCTTCCAAACTGTCTTAAAGCTTCATTGTCTAGTATATGTACCAGAAACCTTTTCAAATGTCAGGTCACAGAAAGGAAACCCAAATTGTTGGTGGAAACCTGTAAAAAATAAATCAAGAAACCACTTACTCTAAGGAGATCTAAAGTGTGTTGCAAAATGCAGTGAAGATGCTTGTGATTTTGCTTATAAATGTATTAATCTGAAAATTGAATTAGCCTTTATTAAACCACAAGAAAATCTTTTGGTGTGGATTTTATTAACTGTGTCCTACATGAAAAGGCTTGGCAAGAGAATGACATTGTTTAGAAATATCAGGGCTGGAAGAAACTTCAGTTTAAACATTACACCCCTTCCCTGAGCTGGAGAAACCTCATTAAAGAAAGAATGCTGTGGTGACAGAAGTCATTTGAATCTCAGATATGTCCTGCTTCTGGACTCCTTCATTGATGGCATGTCTGTCTTTGTGGAAGAGGCTAATTGCTTCTGCTCCTGTAAAGTTCTGGAGACATGGAAAGTTTTTGTCTCCCACACACAGACCTTTCTAGATCATTTTCTGTGTGTCATTTTGGTATCCTGGCAAATCTTGTTAACAGTAGTTACATTTAGTTTTCAACAGCTTTGATGACATGCTGTTGGCTTGACTATCATTGTGGGTGGTGGGACTCTGATCTTATTTCTCTATCTTATACATTCTTTGATTGCTGTTCTGTTTTACCCAGTAGGATATGCTTAATAAGTTTTCACAAACCTTAGAAATTATATCAAAGCAAATATAGAAACTAATTATGAAGCTTTTGGGAGAACTGTAGAAGCACATTCTATGACCTCCAAAAATTTTTTTTTTTTTTTTTCAGTTTATATGTTAGCATAGAGTAATTTCAACTTTTTGTCTGCTGTCTTATTAGTCAGAGTTGTCGCTTAATATTAGCAAATAATTGCTACATCAAACACAGGAAAAGATGCTTTAATTTAGATTTGGTAACTGAATGTGACAGTTTACTTAGAGTTACCATGGTTGATGGCATGGCGTAATCCCAGCAGAATGTCTTCCTTCTGCAAAAATAAACATCCATTTCCTATGGAGCACACATTGAGGCTGTGGTAAGGCAGAATGGTTTTCCCAGAATCTGAATTTTGAGAGACTAGTAATACCCCTTACAAAAGTATTTGTAAGCTCCCTCATTTTGCCTGGTGATCCTGTATTATAGAGATTAAAAAGAGGTATTGTTATTTTGTTTCCATTCAGTGCACTTTTCATGACTTCGAGAAAGTTGTTTTGAAAAATTTATATGGATGGTTTTAGTGCATCTAAACACAAAAAAATCCAGAATGAAGTCTTTGAACTTTTAAAATTCTTCAAGTTTAATTAAAGTTTGATTTAATTTCATAAATGTACAGTTTGTGTCTTTTTATGTGTGCCTTTTAAATAAACTCATTATTATGAGATTATAAAAAATAATTTTGAAAAATGGTGCCAGAGTAGACTTCAACAGCATTTGTCTTTGCCCTGTAAATCATGCTGACTAATTTACCTTATAACTGTGTAATTGCATATATAGCAGAAATATCAGAGATACGTAGGCCACACATTCAGATAGTTTACTAACCTGAGCTGTGGGTTTTCCCCCTTGATTTGCTAGGGTAATGTCTTTTTTTACAAGTCTTGATGACTTTTGCGTCAGGTTGTTTTGATAACCACATGCTTGTCATGCCTTGACATCTGGGCAAAATATCCAGAGATTCCAACTGCTACAGTTTCATCAGTGGAAAGGCTTGTAGGAAATGAAAATCTGGTTTTCTGTTTTCAATTTAAAAATATTACTGTAGTAATCTCAGTAAGAAAAACTGTTATAGAAATAGACATTTCTTGTTTGTTGTATTACTATTAAAAAAAAATCACAATACAGTGGTTTGTTGTTACAATGTATTGTTGTCATTCCCCCCCCTTTTTTTTTTCCCCTCCAAAAAAAGTTCAACTTGAGCTACTGTGAGTGGAAGAGATACTGAAGTGATGGGCATATCAGCAGTGCTTATGGTGGCACATATGGCCACACTGTGGCATCCTGTTATGGTATTTAATATATTAAAACTAATATATGTTGTAGCATAGTACCGTTGTGGCATTTCCTAAGCAGTGCTGTACTTGGGGATAATGGGAATGAAGAGTTTGGGGGGAGCATATCAATAGGATACAAGGATTCTTCATCACATATGAGCAGCTAGATACCAAACACCCAGTCAAACCTCCAAAACTAGATTATTCAGGAGTTGAAAGAGGCTGTATGCTACAGTGTTTTTACTCAGTACGACTCATAAATGGGGACAGGCAGGTGGTTAAAAGCTCACTAGAATGCATAAAAGACCCACATGCATTACTCTGAATTTTACTTTCACAGTTTGCTTTATCTCTAAATTGCATTTTTTGACTATACATTTTAGGATTCAATAGAACACATGATATTTACTGGTGGTAGTTGTTCAGAACTGATTAATCACCGAGATATGCAAATGCAAAAAGATTATGCTCCAAGCATGTACATTGAAAGTGACAGTGATGTTAAATATAATAGAAAGTAGATTCATGTTAAAAACAATTCTTATGTGTGTTTGGAATAATCTGGCCTTAAGAAGGTAAAGGGAGGGGATTTTGGTGCAATAGAAATACTTTTGAAATTGACAGATACAGAACTGTATTTTGATTTGGCCAGTGTAGGGTATGGAGATGTAAGAAAGCCACCCAAATCATGAGTAGCACTTTGGAAGTCTGGGTTTTAAAGTGTGCTTACATTTTATGCCCCTGCATACGTCGTAAGTTGGTGATGGTGGCAAACAGGGATGGATGGAGTGAAGGAAAACGAGCCTTGCTCCCAGCACTCTGGGTGGCATTGCAGCACCAGCATGTTGGGCGGTATATGCTGTGCCAGGTGTGGATTTGTTTGCTCCCTCCCAGAGTGACAAGGGAGTCCTGAGGGAGATTGCAACACCCTAATGATAATTTCAGCATTTGGCTGCTCCAGGGGCAGTCTGATGATGCGCTGCCCTAACTCCAGGCAGAGCATTGTTTTTTTGTCCAGACTGTACTTTTCAAATATTTATGACATTCGCTAACAAAGAAGAAACAGGACACTATAGTATTTGTCAATACCATTATACCACAAAGGAAACAAAATTGCAGTCTAGTAAATTGTTAGCATTTTACTTTTTACAGTGGACCTCAAAATACTTCATGTTGACAGTCACACATATATGCCTTCCTTTGTTTCTTTTAAATTAAATTGTACAGGTACAGTATTATGCTCTAATTTTCTAGGGGCAGTGGTCATCTGTGTTGGAGCAATATTCTTATTTTGGTCAAGTGCCTGTATTTAGTAGCAGCGCTATATGATTTATCTTTCAGTATGTTTGAATTATTCACCTGCAACACACAGGTCATGTTGGCTTGGAGTGAATATTGCAGATTTAGGGCCTTAGAGCGAGCAGTGCCTTCCTGAGAGCCAACCAAAATGGCCAAACTTCCATATGTTGCTGCTTTGTAGAAAATTCATTTTTACTGTCCTGTTAGCTGTGAGGTCTAACTGTGAGTTTTGTTCCCTCCCCAACACCATCTCACCATCATTGTCTCTGAACTGTTCACATGGGTCACTCTAAAGATACATGAAACAATCCCTTTCTCTCCTTTATTGCAAAGAACAGTTATTATTTCCTACTCAGGAAAAAGATGCAGTCTCATACTTTTTTTGTGCATGCTAAATCTTTCTATACTGAAAATCTTATTTGTTAACCTTATTATTTAAAAAGCAACTACTGCTGGTCTTATATTAATAGTGTAACAGATTTAGCTTTTTACATGAGGTTAGAATGTGGTGTTCCTCAACGACATTAGAGTTATACTGTGTAATCATTGTGTGATTTTGAGGTCTAGTCTTTCCTAGATACAACTCAATAGCATTGAAGTTGATTGAGATTTAGGAACTTCTGCTGCAGGAAAATATGTTCTAGAGTTAAAGAAATATTTTATTGTCAATAGTAGCAATAACTTATCTTTCCTCATACAGACAAACACAGTGAGGAGACACTGCTTTCTTACCTTTAAGAGTGAAGTCTTAGTATATGTCCTTTAAAAATGTAGCTGTGAAAATAAGACTTTTTTTCCTACTGGATGGGTACTCAACATTATAATACCAAAGCAGTGTGTTAAAGTTTGGTACTAATGGGCTTATGAATGCCCCAATTTCAAAATTACTGTTCTAATTTACAGCAGAAATGAAACCGGTTCTGTGAATTTGTATGAGATACAAGCGTTTTCCTGAATGAGCAAGACAATATATCTTTAATATACAGCAGGTGTTTTTTACTTGAATACAGTATGTTAACTTTGTGTAGTCTTTTTGCCCTGGTTTGCCAGAGACTAGTTCAGACATTGCTTAGACCTGCTTACTGACAATTTAAATGAGGCACTCTCACTTCTACTGTGTACAAGATACTGAAGGCACATTCTAAGCAAAGGGAACATTGTTTAAATGTTCATATGTGTTTGGGGACAGGAAAATATACCTCTTAGCATAAATGGATGTCTGTAACCAGGAGTATTTTGCTCAGTGGGTGGCTTTCTCATGTTGATCTGTGGTGGTAGCAATGAAAATAAGTAATTTGAATTGACTCAAATGTATTTTACCATTTTGCTCTGAATTCTGGAGGAAGACGTAATGTCACACACTAAGATTTAAGTTTGCTTTCTGGAAGAAAGCAAGTGTAAAAACTCCTCAGGATCATGATATAGACATTTCTGTGGGATAAGTAATAAACTAAGATGCAGACAGCTGTAGTATTGAAGAGAAAAAGCTTTGGCTTGTAGGAGGCTGTGAGAAACAAGCCCATGTATATATATAAAAAAGGTTTTATTGGGGACAAAGTCAGTGGAGCAAAGAATACAGCGCTGAGTGCAATGGCACGCTCTGGAGCCAAAGGGGCTCCCTTTTATTGTATAAAATGTTACATATTCATCTACTCTAATACATATACATCACTACTCCAAGGATAGGGAGGGAATATTACAATTAGTTCCAAGAAATCATTAACATATCCCCCCACCCCAAACTCCTCCTGTCACGTTTGTGCAGTGCTTCCTGGTGGTCGTGGGCAGGGGTCTTCAGATGAAGGCTCATAGTCTTCTTCACTGTGTTCACTAGTTGACCCTTACTTTTGTGCAAACTCAGTCCTGTAGTCACATACACCTTGTCCTTCAAGTCTGGGCTAATTTGCAGCTCCTTTGTCTTTATAGCTCAGTGGTTTTAGTTCCTCTCTTATCTCAAGGACAAGAGATACCAGAGATGGCCCATCCTGTTCTTTCTCATTCCATTGCAAAGGAATTACCATCCTTTGATACGGACCATCTGGTGAGCATCCCAAGAAGGGGGGGGTGCTGTCGGGTTAGTGTTTCCTCAGATCAATTCCCCCTTTTTCCCAGTAGTATTCTTTTACTTTTCTTAAAATTTGGATCGTTGTACTAATAATAGCTTTAGCCTAACTCAATAAAACTAATTGTTTAATTACTTTTAGTGAAAGCAAAATTATTCTGTTATTTATCACAAGGGTAAAGACTTGTGCTGTAGGTAATAAGTCATACTTTATTACATAAGCTTTGTGTTCATCTAGTGATTTTTGTAATAAGACCATTAGTATTTATTTCCATCTGTATTTTGTATTTTTCCCTATTTGATAGCTTGCCAGTAAAATTTCTTTCCTAGACAGCTGAACATAGCTTGCAGACTGACAGGGCACAAAAAAACACCTTCAAAGGAAAGCACAGTAAAAAGCTTAGAAATCACCAGAAAGTGTTAACGGCTCTGTTGGCTGTTACACAATGGGATGCAGGAATTGCAATAATGTTCTTCTTCCATCTGGTGCCTGCAAACTTGCTGTTTTCTGAGGCATTCATTGCTGTAGCAAACTGTTCACTTATTCATTCAAGTGTAGTTGCCCGTTATTCTTTGGAAAAGACTTGGGTTGAAATCAGCTCAGTTCTTTGTTACAGAAGTGCTCAGTGTCAAACATATTACAAGATGTCAGTCCAAATGCAAATACCATCAAATTTCAAATCATCTCCGCATGTTGTATATATTTGGAATGTACTGTGAAGGTGTAGTCCTAGGAGTGAGGATCTTGACTGACAATACTCAAAGGAAAATCATGCAATATATGTGCCAAAATGTCTGTCTTAGACTGAAATTTCAATTTCCGTTTTAAATTTCCCAGCTTATGTTAGCTAACATCCAGCCTTAAATTTCCTTCTTTTCTTAGACTCTCTGTAGTTATTTTCTTTGTTACATCTGGACTGGTTAATTTTCAGGACTGTGAAATAGCTACTGACTGGAAAGTGTCACTCAGAGAGAAGAATGGTTTTGTGTACTAAAGGATGGGGAAGAGCTGGAGCTGGTGCTTTTCACTCCGAGTAGCAAAGGGAGACAACTTTATTTTGGGATGTGCCTCCTCATTTCCTTATTTTGGTTACCAGTTGGGGCAATATCGGAGTTGCCAGTTTTGTCACTTTACTGCAGAACCAGGACCATCTTAGGTCCTCATGAGGAATATTTGGAGGAAACATGGGCCTCAGTCTGCTGGCAGGGTTAGTATTTACAGCTTTCATAGGGAAAGCTTCAGAGTTTTGTTAGGAGGAGGGTGAGCGAAGACAGAGATGGGACACTTACTTCCAAACCAGGAAATAAAGGAGTTGATCCGTAATTTCTGAGCACAAACCAGTTAAAAATGTCCAACTCCTAATCCTCCCTGAACATCTGAAATAACCATGTTCATACGAGAAGAGTCTTTGATGATGTCTTCATAGCAAGACAGGCTTGCTGGGTTAGCCATAGCCTGTTTTACCTTATTTTCTCCCAAAATATAAATTAATCTCTCAGTCCTGCAGTAGTGAGCATGTAAATGAACTTACTAATAGCTTTTGTGAAAGTATTATAGGAATTCCTAGCATTCTGATCATTTTAGCTAAATGTCATATAATAATATGCATTTATGCAAAGCTTGTCTTGTTTTCAGAAAGTGTGAGCAACAAGGGGGTGAATTGAGACTACACTGGAAATATTCATTTTGGCATGTGGAAACTTTTAGGTGCTTTTCTATGTACATTTTGTCTTTTTCACCTTTTTCTGGAAGGATTTTGTGTTCTCTGTATTGATGTAACTATAGTGGTTGTTTGTGGAATTTGTCACTGTTGTATACCTACATGCTACAGGTGCAGTGACTGAAATAGTAAGCAGCAGTTACTGGACTAGAGAACCCTTGTGAAGAAGGAGCAGTTTATAGCAGCTACAATATCACTGATGTTCATCTACTACTGATATATTACTTGTGGGAGAAAAAACCCAGTATTTCATGGAAAGAAAAAGGCTCAATTAAGTGAAACCTTTTTGGTCTTACAGTTAATGAGAGAAGTTTGAAGAATAAACTGTAATTGGTAGGATGGCAGTACTGCAGAAAAAATTTGGGAAGGTATAAATGATGTACAGATATATAGCATTGCAATCCATGTAATAAATGTGTGTGTAAAAGTTTCTTTAATTTTGCACTGTGTTCTCCCTACACAGTTTTAAATTGTTGACATCCTGGTCACTTTTTACTATTACTTATTATAATAGGCTGATAACATGCACATTTCTATTTCAAACAATCAGCTACTGTGTTATAAGATTTCAAAATAAATAAATATGAACCTTCATGTAAAGTGCAGTTTATGCTAAGGTCTTCTGTTAAGGATTTCAGTATCAAGGACATTTAGGATGAATGCATAGCTCCAACAGGGAGTAATATAGGAAAGCAAGTGGTTGTGAGTAACTGTTTTTTGACCGATTTCCTTTGGAAATGATCTTAAGAGGTCATACTGTCTCTCACTCCACCACAATGTACTTTTCAAGTTGTTTGCCAAGATCAGTCACATCTATCAGAGGTTATTCGTATTCTAAGTTCCTAACAAGCTTTGTAATACCAGTTAGTGAGATGGAGAAGAAAAGTGCTAGTAATAACTCAAATGACAGAATACCACCCAGGGATGAAGAAGAGGGGAGGGATGGAGAGATGGAAGCCGTAGTGAGATCCTGAGATTTATTTAGCCTGTGTCTACATTAGTACTGTGATTCAGAGCAATAGTGTAGTTTCAGAGCAAAGCCCCCAATTGTCACTGCTTCCCATGAGTTGGTTGGTTTGGTGCACATGAACTAGATTACTTTTGGAGTAAACTAAAGTAGGAGATCTGTTCCAGGTACATACTGTTTGGGCACCAACTTGTAATGGAGGTATAAAGGTCCAAACCAAAGACTGGTTTTTATGTACAGTTTTGAACCAAGTGTAGTTAGTCTTTCAGTTCAGAGAATCAGAGTAAGCCCAATCTATAGTAAAATCTTGGAGCTGCAGACACTGTAGGTTTTGGGTTCTCTGCACCAACTATGGATGCCCTTGATCTATTCCTGTAGTGCTGTATTACTTGCCAATGCAGGTGTAGCCCTAAGTACTTCTGCATACCAGCACTCATGCCTAGTCAAGTAGTCCTCCTAAAATAAGGACCTAAGTTTCTGTGTAGTCTGTGGAGATCAGTATGTGCTTTTGAGTGTCTAAATAAAGATCTTGTCTGCTTGAGTTTAGGCAGCAGTTTTGCAGACATGGTCTGCTTTTGGAGACCTTCAAGGCCAGTTATTTCTTCACCAACTAATTTGAAATTTAAGCTCTTAATCTGAATTAATGATCTGAATTAAGTCTAGCTTAAGCAAACTGAATTCCATTTTCCAGCTTTGTTAGTTCTTCAGCTTGTGAAATTTTTGTTTTCCCTCCTTTATGCTCTGCTTAGTCAAATCCACACTTTTGGGATGTTAGCAGATAATACTGATCATGTTAGAAGTGCGGTATGTCAGAAGAATTAGTTAAACATGACTAAAGATCTTCTCATTTTTGGCATCTGGGCTGTAGGATTTTCAGCAATCTTTAGAAGCTAAGTGTAGGTTTCTGAACTGACCTGATACTTAGCAGTGGTGAGTCCTTTGCCTATCTTTAGTGGAAGGTTCTGAGTAAACGGTGCTTTGAAAATCATGTCACATAGGCACTTAAATAGAAACCTGCTAATGGAAATAGGAGTTTCTGATTTTGAGGGGTTTGTCCAAGGTTTAGAAGCTAAGGCAAGGTTAATTGTCTTCAGTATTTATGCAAGTTTGCAAGAATGGACACAAGAGCAAGAAAAAGCTACTTAAATGAAATCCTAAATCCCAGGTAGGATGCATGGAATATATCTAAATGTAACTCCTTTGTAGGATCCTTGTGCTTCAGCAGTGTCACAGCATGTGTTTTAATGTATGTTTAATGTATGCTTAACTAGTCCAGTGATTAAGATGCAGAAATGTAGTTGAAGAATGATTGGGGAGAGTATGCAATCAAAATTTTGATCCCATGGTCTGATATTAGCTAGAATTTAGCTTTCAGAAATAAACAAGACAACTGCAGCCATTTAAATACAGATGTAAATGATAGAAACTCTCATGAGTTTCTAATTTTTAAAATATATTTATTTTCTGTCTGTTGCTAGATGCTTATTCTCACCTTCTGCAGGTTTTTTCCCACATTTTGAAAGGATAGAAACATATTTGCAATTTAACATTAAAGACATAGTTTTTGTGTAAACTGTAACTGCGCAAATTTGAATTCTAAGAAAAATGTTAAACATTTTAAAGATGAGGATGGAAAAGGTCTTCTATGCAAAGAATTAGCAAGGTATAATACTCTCCTTTGGATTGTATTAGAAAAGCTGGTTTGATCTGATTTTCTGTGATGTGTGTTTCTGTCTCTGCCCTTGCCTCTACTCAGAAATTCTTCCATCAGTGGAATTATGTTAAACCACATTCGAGCAAGGTAGAGGTTTTTAAAGGTAATTAAACTCCTGTAAGTTTTATGGAATTAAATGGCTGAGTGGAGGACAGAGATCATAAAAGTTCTCTGACCAAGGGAAAACTTGCAGCATGTGCTAATAACTTACTATGTGCCAGAGAATCCACATGAGAAAGACCTTATAAATCTCCCAGCTGAAAAAAAGGCTCTGTCCTTCCTTGGACCTAAAACTCAGTTGACCACAAGATGCAAATCTGAAGGAAAGAAAAATCAGTCAGACAAAACATTTCAAAATAATTCAAGGTAATTCTGAGTGTACAATATTTAGCAAGCAACTTGATGAGCAATTTCAAAATGTTTTGTCATGTGGATTTGATGCACTATGGAAAAACAAACATCAGTTGATTAAAGAACTATGCTTACATAAATAAAAGGTTGGATTTTTGCTTTTGGATTTTTTTCCTCTCTTTCCTCGAGTACTTATGCTTTGGGAGGTCAGAGAATGCATGTGACTAACTGTGAGTAAAGTGTCCTGATGGACAGCCTCGTAGCCCTGTCAGAATATGCTGGGTGTATGGATATTAAAACTTTTAATTGTTTGGTGAAGCCCAGCATACCTTCAGTTGATACAACGTCTGTCACTGTGAATAGAAGATTTGAATGTCTGTGAGTACTAAAAATGCTGAATCTTTCTAAAGGTTCTGAAGGGTATTTTACTTCTAAAAATAGCTAGAATTTAGTGTCCTTTTTTCAAGTTGTCTTTTTGAAAACTGCCCAGATACTACTGTGATGGAAATATTGGTAAAAAGGAAGAAATAGAAAAATAACATGAGGGGGGTTGTCTTTCAGTTAATGCACTTCATTATCTTAAATTGAAATCCTTGTTGTAATCTGGTGCACTTACTTTTCTGGAAGGTGTTTTATTTAGCTGGTACTTTCAGGTTTTATCCATTGGTATTTTAAACTGTGTCTGAGAATTCAGTCCTATCTGTTGCTTTTCAAAGTCAGACCTTTATCACATGTCTCCTAACTAGGTATAAACATCAGTTTTAGAGTCTACTATACTGACAGCTGGTTAGGTTGTAGGTGTTCCAGTTAATGGTATCTTTTTTTCAGTCAGATCTAGAAACCTTGCTGTTATGAGTTGTTCATACATGTGAAGTCCTTCATAAAAGACAGCTCTTTTCAATGATGTAAATAATATATATTTAAAAAGCATGATCAGTTTTCTTTAGTGATTGAAGAGCACTTAATAACCATACATGAGTAATACAACAAAGTGCTTAAGTGAATAAAATCAAAATCAAGTGCCTCAAAAATTAAAAAAAAAAAATTATTAAGAACAGAACACTTAAAACTTTGAACTGAACTTACTAATAATATGTAGACCTACAAGGAGAGAATGGATGAATAGGAATAAGTGTTAAGAGTAGGAGGGAAGTGAGCTAATGCAATACTTTGGTAGGAAAGGGGATGTGCCCATTCTAGTCAAAGACTACGTTTAGATCCGTTTCAGAATGTCAGAAGTTAATTTATAAATAGTTTACTTTTTAGAATCAGGAGAGCAGAATGGTGCTTTTTCCCTCCTTTTTTTTTTTTTTCTTTTCTGTCTTTTGATCTGTCTCTTAAATTTTCCCTTACCAGTATCAAAGAACAGGTATTTAAAAATACCTTATTCCTGACTATAGAGTAAATACAGTTGTATTCAGCTGGTTCTGAAATAAAATGTTTGTTCTTAAATAAAAATTTAGTAAAATGCTAGACATTCAAAACATTGATTAAATTTTATGAAATGTATTGAGCTAGCCAATAGCAAATGCCACTTAGAGTGAGCAGAACCCTTGCAAGTGGGTTGTCCCCCTACATTCACACAGTTTGCAGTTATGTTGCAAATAACAGAGAAGTGATAGAAAGGGAAAACTTTTTCCAGATATTTCAAACACGGTTATCTCAACGAAATAAGTTAGGCTGTAAGCTGCTTTTCAGAGACCTTCTATTTATTCTCTTTTTGAAGGAATTACAAGTGCTTACTTCTGGAGGCAGAGTAGCTGTTGTTCATGCATTGCTTTGTTAGACATAATCAACCTTGTAGAGAAGTAGGATATTATGTTAACCCAAGCAGAGTTATCATGCTAATATGGCTGTGTTCTTTCTGCTACCTGAGCCATCTCTCTAGAAGTTGTGAACATGCCTTTGCTGAAACAGATGATTCATTCTGATAATGTCAGGAAACCAAACAATATAATAAAATGACTGTATACACTGAATAGTTTCCATCTGTCCATACCTTTGCTATTTGTGTTCAGGAGTGTGTTATTCCCTGTTTCTTCCTGTAAAATAAACAGGAATGCACGTAATCCTTTCTCTTTCCTTATTTTCCATCTTTCCTTTTGCTGCACTTTGTAGCATTTTTCTTGAGTATTTTAGTAATGGTAGATAAATAGCAATCATATCCTTAATATTTGGAAGCATACAGAAAGCTTCCTGAACACATCTCTTCAAAAATAGGTTAGGAAAAATATTTGTTATGGAACTGGAAATCAGTTCTGGAGGATTTACAACTTTTTAGGTTGAAACAAGAAGTTCTTACCATGTCAATTATAGTACTTGATGGCAAAATTTTAGAAGTATTTTCCCCCACTAGTCTATTGCAAGTGGTCTATTGATAACTATGATATTATTACATTTAATTATTATTCTTGTATTATTTCTAACAAGGGTAAGAGTCTTCTATATGTAACAGCTGATGGATTTTTTTCAGCAGTTGGGTTTTCTAATGAGCAAAACCTAAAACTCTTTCAGATTTGGTTGTATCATGTAGTAAGAATTACAGAATATCTGGCCTTACAAAACAAGCTTGAATGGATGTATCATGAACTGATTCTGTTTAAAATAAATAGATGGACAATTTAAGTATATAATTTTCTTCATCTCAAAAGGACAAATTGTAATTTCTTAAAGAAGTTTAATGATTTTGGCTGAAGCATATTTTGACTTCATTTCAGTCAGAAGTGCAGAATAGTCTGAAACCTAACCATTGTAGCAAGATCATTAGGAAAATAAAGCAACCTTAAGGAATGGAGCCAAGGTATTGCTTAGAGGCTTTCGATATAAAATAAGATTTTCCCAAAAGAGAACCTGCATTATATCTTAAAAATAGATCTGAAAAGATGCTAAGACTAATGTCAAAAGGTTCTTTAACCCTGCATATAGATAGATTAAAGGAAGAGAAGCAAATCCAGGGAAAAGATCGCAGACAAACTTATATTTTACTCTCTTCACCAGGTAAATGGAAATAGATTCCCATTTTCAGTAAAGATGACTTCAGAGAAGGCACGATGGCTAATGAGAATGGGGGGTGTGTGTAGACAGAAATTACTTTGATCAAGGGGGAAGCAGAATTTGAGAGGAGAAGGTAAAGAGATAAATCCTACCCAAGAATTCTTATCAGGTGTCTGTCTTGCTGGGTAATAGTGTTGGAATGCAAAAAAAGAAATCTTGTTTTTTTCCGTTTAAAAAGACAAAATTCTATAGGTTTATTGGCCTAACATCAGTTGTATTCAAGATTTTTGAATATATTTTTAAAAAGAGGTAAATAAAGGTTGAACATCGTAATAGGATGGAATGCAAGATGGAGCTACAGAAGATAATGGATATATTGAACCATTACCTATTATTTGACAAAATGGCTGATTTTGTGGATCATGAAAATTCAATGCTTCTAATCCATTTAGAGTTTAGTAAAACTTTCTATATTAATAGCACACAGAAAAACAACAATGAGTTATAATAGCATGAAAATTCACCTTCGGACAAATGTTTTAACTAGTAATTGTAGTACAGGAGGTAGGAGAGGGTAAACTAAAGTTACTGATGGCAAAATATCTGTATGCATTGTCAAAAACAGTAGAAGACAAGAAGTTCCTATGGAGAGAACTAGGTGATCTTGAGGGCTAGCATAACAGAAACAGGATGGGATTTTCTGGTTATATATATAAGGTCATATACTTGGGGGGTGAGGATAAGATAATTCTGTTTCAGAAGCTTGTGGCTCATTTGTTGGAAATGACTGAGGAGGAGAAAAAAATGGGTGTTTTAGTTGACTGTAGGATTACTGTGAACTGCTAATGGATGTGAATAAAGACAGTTTTGGGTTCTGTCTTGGTGTTGCTCTTAGCTGAAATTGGTTTTATACAACAAGGATGTTGAAGACTCATCTGTTGTGATGTATGTTTAATTTCAGTTACTCACACTCAAAAAAACAGGGGAATCAAAAAAAATAACAGAATTGTTACGATGATTGGGAAAATCAGATTGGAAAAAGCCTATCCTGTGAGAAAAGACCAGAAGAATTCATCTTGTTTAGCCTCGAAAAAAAACGAAGCCTGAAAGGAAATATAATTTATCTTTGTTAATACGCTGAGGAAAAAAAAGGCTTGAAATGCCAGGAAGTGAAAAGGCTATTTAAACTAAACTAAAATGTTGGCGCTGGAATTAAAAGTTATGAACTGAACTTGGATAAATTTGCATTAGAACTAGAGGAGAAGTAAGATGCTGAAATGGTTTTCCAAAAGTAATAATCATATCCTGAAGTCAGTTAGTTTTCAGATAAAACTATATAAATTTAGTAAAAGGCATTTTATGATGTTTGATATCTGTGATAATGAGATACTGAACCTAATGACCCAGAAGGTCCCTTGCCCTCTTTTTTATACATCATTATTATTATGTGTTATCCATGACTGGGGTGAAAGAAGGGTATTTAGAGTTAATCCCTTTGTCTGTCTGTCTGTCTATCTCTCCTTCTCTCTCTCTCTCTCTCTCTCTCTCTCTCTCTCTCTCTCTCTCTCTCTCTCTCTCTCAGGTTTTGCAAGGCTGCTTGGAGGGTCAGGAAATAAGAGCAGAGACTGTACAAAAATAAATATTTTCCCTTGTAAAACAGGACCCTCATCTTTACATTATCTGTGTGAGAGAGATTTTCACTTTTGTCCTAGATGAAGGGTCCTAGATGCTTGGGATTTGATTTTGAGAAGATGCAATCCTCAAAATCCCTCAGATTTTATTATTTCAAAACCTGGCTCCCAAGTTCTGTTTTCATCTAAAGTTTAGCTAGGGATTTCTCCTTCTTTTATGTCCTCCCCAAAACAAATCAGAGAGATACTTTACCTTCACAGCAGAGGAAACAGAGGGAAGAAAATACAGGAAGTTATCAAGTATTAGACTAATAATTCACAGTGCTAGCTAGCATTTTCCCCTTATTGTTTGGAGTCCTGCTTCATCACTGAGACTTCAGTGTACCATGGGGAATGCCTGTCTTAGGGTAAGCTTTCAAAAGAAAATGGGGAAATAATTTGGTTTAGTTAGAGGAAGTGGGCTGAGAATTTGTGGGTGAGATGGCATACATATGTGTGAGAAAGAGGGCGGGAGTGTTTGGTATGATTGGACTGCAAAGAGGAACATGTAGAGAAAATGTCGTATAAGCAGACAGTCATTGGTATGGACAAAGACTGTTCCCTGCTAAAACTTGCTTAATGTTGATACACCTTGCATTTTTTTTTCCTCAGAGACTGAACAGGGAAATATTGTGTTGCTGTTGTTCACACCTGATATTGCTACTCAGGAGTATTATTACTAGTAATGCTAAGCAGTGCCTGTAGGCCTCAGGTAGCTTGTGTCCACTTTGTAAAGAACATTAGACTTTTAGGAATTGTGATGGGATGAGACTAACAAATGATTAAATCCCCTTAGTTACTTTTCCTTTTTTTTTTTTTTTTTCCTCTGCTCTGGGATTCAGAGTGTGAGTATATCAGTCTAAAAACTACATTCTTATCTGATAAAAAGAACCAGGAAGTGATTGTTAAGCAGGGAACAGAGGGGATGAGAGGTCCTATCCTGAACACAAAGCAGAGAAAGAGAGTGGAGAGAACGCTGCTCTGAGCAGCCTCAAAGGGTGAAAACTTGGTCCCTCCTCTTGCAACTTAGCTTTAGAGCTGAGGTCTGATGGATTAGAGATGGAGGATGCTGCAAGGTTAGTCATTTATTTCACCTTTGTAGGTGAGCTTTGACTTGAAGCAGAGAAGCACATTGGTCGTTAAAAATGCTATTTTTAATGAAACACAGTTTTAGATTATCCATAGCTTTAGATTATTACCTTTTTCTTGGCAATCTTGTTTCCAGCTTTGTTACCAAGAACATAATCTTTTGCTTTCCTTGGTGAAATTTGTTTTCATTTGTAAGACGTCTGGTGTTAAAAATGAGCAGAACCGACAGACAGGCTTTTCCAGAGAAGATGTATACTAGGAAAGCAGCGTGTAAAGCTGCCAAGCAGAAGGGATCTACAACCAGAGACAAGGTTGGGATTTTCTGGAGTTGGGCACGAGTCCTGCCAACTGGAGGGGTCCATGTGCACTTGGTATTAGCTGCTGACTGGTCAGAAAAAGTCCTGGCAGGCAATGTACAGGTGGAGTAAAGCGGAACCCTGGGCAATCCCCCAGATCGTTACATGCTTCTACACTCTTGCTGCTTCAGAAAAGCACTTTTTACCCAATCTTTACAAAGGACTGGTATTCAGGAACCATGCTACGAATTGAAGCATATGTGCTATTAAATGACCCATGTTACTTACCTTCTAGTGGCCGAAAGTGCAGTCGTCTGGAAAAAGAACAAATGTTTTTGAAAGTGTCGTTTTATATATCTGTGCTGAAAGCTTGCCCTAGAGAAATAGATGAGTTTTGAATATTAACATTGTTCTTAATTTCCCTTGCCCTTGTTCTCAACCCCACACATCTTCATGAACTTTGTTCAAGCTTATTCTTTGACTTTCATGTTAGAAAAAGGAGCCAATACATAGTAAAGTGTTTGAGGTGAATACTTTTCTGATGATGATAAAATGAAGACTGTGTAGAAGGCATCTACAAAAGTGTTGAATTCTCATTTCCTTTTCCCTAAATGAGAAGACCATTCTGCATTTTTTCAGAAATGTTATTTTCACTTATGTTTCATTTTTTATACACAACTGCTCATCTGCCTTTATCTCTGTATTAGAACTAATGCCAGTGGTTCTGGGTTTGTGTAGGCACTGATCTTTTGGCCCATAGTAGTGTCCTCCCCCTCATGTACCTCAAAGCCTCAGGAGTATCCCCAGGAGAAAAAGCTGTAGTGCATATTAGGCTTGTATATATCCCATGCAGGCCTGTAGACGCCTGTGTTTGGTCAGGTGTGCTTGTCAAAGTACATCCACGCAGCCACAAGTGGTGAGGAGGATAGACCATCTGTATAGTCTGTGCCTTAATAGAGGTTTGTACTGCAAAAAAAAAAAAAAAGCTAACCTTGATTATAGAATTATAGTTTTGTATGAGAAAATCTAATATTAATGTGCTCTTTTTAGGTTAATTTTGTCTGAGTGACTCAGACTGTTCCCAATGTGATTGGCAATCAATAGCAATAATATGAGCACTAAGTCATGTTTCTTTATCAAAATGACAAGCCTCAGAGCAGACAGTATAATTGTTTGCTTTTCTGCACAGATAGAGACATGATTGCTCTTCTTTTTTCTAAAGAGAGAGTTCATGGGGGCCAAATAAATTAATGTGTAAAGTACCAGAGACAAAGACTTATGTAAGAACAGGGAAGTGTAAATATAAAGCAGAATGGGCATATAAAAAGTCACACTAAACATTTGCAGCAGTAGCTAATGACAGGTATTTCATAAATACCCTTTAGAAATTTGAAACAGAGTGAAGCTTCTACATGGTATCTCAGAGAGGTTTGTTATCATGAAAGTAGAACAGTGTTAGGTATATACATAAATGGTCTTTTAGGGAGAGAAACAAGGATTTTAGAGTTTATGCAAGTAATATAACTTATATAACTGCTGTTTCTCAAAAGTGTCTAACCTTAAAACCAAAATAAATTCTCTAATATTTTTTTTTAATTTCCCAACATGACATAGGATTTTTCCTGTTTTCTTGAGTGTTATCTCTATAGTAAAAAGTTAAATATTACTATTTTCTTTCTATTTTTTAGTTAGCAAAGTTATATATTTCTATCTAGCATCTTATTTTTTTTCCTGTGTGTTCCAAATGGTATGTATCTTTTGCCTCAGTTATATGTGTGTTACTTAATATCTGCAGTATCAACAGTTCCTTCAATACCAGTGTGATTAAGAGATAAGCCAGAAAAAGTTAGTTATTTTGAGAGCACCTGATATCAAAGGGATGAAAGCTACAGAAATCTTCCTGAAAGTTAGATTGTTTCTCACTGTGAAATTTCAAGACTGTCAGGAGGAGGAATAGGGCAAGGAGGCTTAATGGCTCGAGATGGAGCTTGCACCTCTAAGAGAATACGTGGTGTATGATTGCTGTGCAAGACTGGTACTAGGTTTCATGCTTCATCCTGTTCCCTGATCATCGATCATCTAACTCACATTTCAAGTATTTCAGTTGATGTGTAGGCAGGAGTTTTATCTGACATTTATGCATTTTGGAAAACTTGGACCTCAGTAAAGCCCAACATGTGATCTGCTAGGCTAACATGGTTCAGGTATTCTGCATGTATTTTTATGTTTTTTACTTTTTATTCCAAAACAAGTGGAATTATGTAAACCCATGTCATGTATCTAGAAGGTTACTCACATACAACCACTGTGAACCATGGTAAAATGAAACGAAGCAAATACAGTGTAGCTGTTCAGTCTGTTTTGGAAAGCAGATACCAGCCCTATTTTACACACACATCATCCTTCATAATTTTAAGGAAATATATGTATGTTTAGTTGTCATTATAAAATTAATGTTTGTTTTTTCTTTTCCATTTTCATCATTCATCCAAAGATTATGTTAAGAATTGAAATTTTCTACTACCATTTTATATTAAAAAATTAAGATTCTTTACCATAAGGGAAAACTGTACGATTGAAGAACTAACAGGAATGCCAACAGAGGGAAATGTGGGAAGAGAATTTCTAATCAGAATATGTTAAACTACGTTTTAAGTATGCTTTCAGCACCTACTTCTATGATTAATGCTTATTTAAATAGAAATTTGTGAAAGAGTTAACCGTCTGTGTTTAAATTGTACTTCCAAGTCAGACACAAATACATCTTGCATTTACTGTTGTTTCTCTGGCATCAAGTTCTGTTCCTGGGCTTACACTGGAAGTTACTTGCTATCATGATAATATTAGTTTTATGGGCACAGTGATATGGTTTTCCTTGGTTATATCTAGTAATAGTCTTGCACCAGCTAAGGAAATAACAAAAATCTTGGTGTTACCAGGTTCAAGTATTACTGCATTTTATTCTTCAACGTTGCTGAAAACTAAATTTTATTTTTGCTGATGTAGGGGCATCCAGCTTTCAAAAGCACATTGTCTAATAGTTCACAGAACAATTTGGCAGTATTTTTGTTCTTAAACGTAGGTATTTAGTACAGAGAGTCATTATTCTTCTATAAGTTATTTGTTAAATTGTTTCAAAGCACAATTTTGACAGTGGCTAAAGTTGTGAAGGTCCCAGAATGTATTATAAAGTCATATGAAACATGTTTATATTTTCTTGTGACTAAAGGTAGCACTGACCTTTGATAAACTGTTAGGCATAGTTTGTACTGATTTCAATTTTAAAATTAAACAATTACAGAAAGGATTTTCTAAACATGTTTTTTTACCACTGAATGATTACAGCTTGATAATATTTGGTCTTTGTTTTGGAATGTTTGGGTTTGAAAACAAAACCATGTTTAATATTCTTGTGTATTTTACTGCCATTCCTTGTTTAAAAGGTTGCTAATGTTCATAAATGGTTTACCAACTGAAGCTTCAGAACTGGTTTCGAAGTCAGTTTGCTAAACTAGTGATTTGTAAGGTGGTTAATTCTTGTTTTGAGTCTTTGGAAGTACACAGCATTTTGGCATTACAAATCAGAATAATTAAATTATACTCTCAGTTTTGTTGTGAATTTACCATGTAAGCTCGATCAGAGCACTTCACCGTTATGTCTCAGTTTTCATGGAGTAGCTTGTGTTTGTAGGGGGTAGAAGTTAACAAAACAAAATAACTTTGTAAAGGAGTAATCTTGATACAGAATATGCAGGGAACTTTGTAATTCCACTTCAAATTGAAAAACCTCCATATAATATTCAGTAAAACTACTAAGGCAAAAACTTTACCTTGAATTAATCCATCATTGCACTGTAATGTTTCTTTTCCTATTCCCATCTTAAACAAGGAATAGCTATATTTAGGACCTCGCCTTTCCCTGTTGTATCTTGGTTCTCCTGGGTTTAATTACTGAAAATTTTACCTAATTTTTTTTTAAAGCTGGAACTGTAGGGTGTAGCAAACATGGTGCAACTTAAAAAAATTGCATGAGTAAAGACCGTGAGGATCAAAATCTCAGGAATGAGCTGTTTGGTATTTATTTTACAGATGATCAACCTATACTTTAAAGTTAGAACAAACTATATTTCACAATAGAACTCTATATAACTAATGTTAATGCAGTGGTCTACAGTCTTCTTCCATGTGACACATTAAAACATGTAGAATTAAGTAAGGGATAAATTTGACCCCAATTTTCTTGTTTTTATTGTAATCCAATTTTAATTTTACAGTTTTCCCTGAGCAGAGGAAAGGGGGAAACATTACGTTGCCCAAATGAAACACAGTGTATGATGTGAGGAATTCCTCCTACATGTTCTGTGGTAATGAGAGCATGTTTATCATTATGGATTCCCCTGCTGCAGGTTGTTTATTCGTCTTGAGTAGCAACCAAGTTTTCTATTTGAGTACTAATATGCTGTATTATAAGTAGTTACGCATTTCTCTGGTGACCCATATGTCTGAGCAATTGGAGGACAATTCAAAATGAAGAAAAAGAAGTGGCATTTGAGGAGGACTAGAGGGCTAGCTCAACCCCCTCTACCCTCAAATATAATTTGAAATACAACTTCCTGTTGGGGGTCTGCATCTCTAGTGGGTGTGGGAGGAAAAAACATTTTTTTTTTATTACTGAATGTGTTCTACGTGCTGGGAAGGGTGGAACGAGTTCATGTGAACATTTATACTTGAGGGAAAAACGGGAACATTGTTTCTAATTCCACTGAAATACAGACATTTTAAAAAGCTCTTTTAGAAAAATGAAAGAAACTATTTGGTGGTGTCTCAGTAATATGGCAAGACTGCACTAAGTGTGCTCTGCCAGAGGCCATACCAGCAAAGTGCTGCTGGTGTGGGTGTAGTTCAAGAGCCACCATTAGTGGTTTCTACTGTGGTAGTAGGTAGAACCATCCCTGGCCCCAAACGATACAAACCTGACTGATAAAACCACAGGTTTGTCTGTATGGCTGCACCTCCTGCACTGTATTAGAGGCTGCTGTTATCTCACTTCTTCATGTTACTGAGCGGCTTGGATGTTTTCAGTGATACATGAGGCAGAACTGTTGAGGTGGTAGGTGCTTTAACTCTAGACCTTGGGAACTGGTCTGTTTTGAAGTTAGACCTTTGATTTTATTTTAATTCAGATTTATGTATTGTCAGCTGTTTTCAGAGGCAAAGAACAAAACTGATGTAACTGTAGCCTTCAACATGGTGAGCTGCAATAAATTGATTCTGGTTTCACATTCTGTCATGTAAATGCATACTCTGGCTCTTGAAGTGCTTTTTTCAGTATGCTCAGTATGTTCATGTAGTAGAAGCCTTATAAAAGGATTTGAAATGTTCCTGGTATCAATATGAAATAAATGGATTTTCTCTGACTAGTAAGTGGCTTTATTTTTCTTTTTTTCAGAGTTATAATTGCAGTCAGATTTATAAACCTGCAGTTCTCTTTTACATAGTGCTGTATGAATACTCTGTCAGAGGTGAAGGTGTTAGGGAATTTTTTAATGGAAAAATCATTTTCTATAAACTCAAATTTTCTTCAGGAGTTTATTTTTCTAATTAGACAAATTAAAATGAAGTAGTCTACCCAGGATCAGTTTAACCCTAATGAAAGTGTGACAATCTATTGAATTTTTCTGGAAGTTTTTTTAGCAACTGCTCAAGAATATGCTGCATTGCCCCACCAATGCTCTGGGCATTATACTTTCAGTAGTATAGTATTTCCTTTGACTGTACAGCCCTTAGAGTAGTGAAGTGCCCTTGAATGCCTCAAGGTAGATATAGACTGGCTAGAACCATGTTTTATGAGTGAGAATCAGATGTGCATTAGGTTATTCACACTACTAGGATTATCAAACTGAATGTCCAGCTGTTTCTAAATTAATCGGTCCAGCAGATTTATATGACCCATTTTAATTTGGAAATACTAACATTTTATTTTTTGATATTTACTGTCTCTAACCAGAATGTTTTCGTCATGTGAAAAATGTTCATATTTAACTGTTACGTTGATTAAAGAAAAAGACAAATGTTTAAATACTGGAATTTCTCATGGAATGGAAATTGCAGTATTTGGTCAGATCTGAGCATTTTGAGTACTCTTTTCTTTGTGTAAAACATGATTGAGCATACGAGATCTGTGAAGTGTGTGGGGAATCCCTAGTTGCAATAGAAGAATGAGGGGCATTTGTCTTTTGATTTATTGGTACAGCCAATACTTTTGTGACAATGAGGGAGAGTAAAGCTGAGATCAGCTTGTGGGTAATCTTGATGTGGCAACACTTGTATTATAAACTCTATTTCCTGTAACAGTTTCTATCTTCTGCTCTGTTGAGCATGCTTCTCAGCTTTGTATCATCAGCAAAATTTGTCAACAATCTCTTGCTTTTGTGCTCAGGTTATAAAGGAATATTTTAACTAAGATTACTTTACAGACCTGTTTTAGAGATGCTTAGTTAGTCGACTGTCTCCTGGTCAATAATTCTCCTTTTAGCATATCCCATTATGTTCCCTTTCCCCAGTATTTCTCAGGTATTTCCCATATTTCCTACGTATTATGTTTTTAACATAATCCCCATCTTCTCCAGTTTAAATCATTATTTCCCATTTGGCGCAGTATCAAATATTTTACTGAATCCAGACAGATTTAATCTCCTGGATTTCCTTGTCCAATAATTTAGTTATTTTATCAGAGGAAGTTATCAGGTTAGTTTGGCATACTCTTTCTTTGGTTAACCAATGTTATGTTTTGTCCCAGTTTCTATATAGCTCTGTATGTTTAATTATTATTTCCTTCTAAAATGGTTCTAACCCCTGCATACACTGAGGTCAGACAATGGTTACCTCAGTAACTTTTTTTCCCCTTTCTTAAATGCAGATACTTCATTTGTTATCTTTCATTCAGGTATTATCACTCAAGTGAGATTCAGTTATAAAAAACCCTTGCTGCTGGAACTGTACCTTCGTGTTTCCATTCTTTCAGACTTTTAGACTGGAGACTGTTCCCACCCCACTCCTTGGCTGTCCGACCAGTGACTAAGATATGTCTTGGTCATCTCTTATGGGATGAATGTACCCTCATCCTCATTAACCATTGTATCATACTCTCATTTTCTACTGTAGTGCTCTGAATGCACATACTGGGCACTGAGACAAAATCTGAAATTAGGCTTGGGGCTGTTCCTTTGTTATTTTTAATTTAAACTACATTTTTTCACCACTTTTTCTTGTTTTTCTTCTACTCATGTCTGGCGAGCCTTTTGTCATTTGTAAGTGTAAATCCAGTTTGAATTTTGGCAGTTCTTTCTCCTTCTAACTTAGACTTAAAGATGTAGGCTTTTTTCCTTGCCATTCCTCTTTTCTATTCTCTGTAGGCAATTTTTGCATACTCTTGATATACTTTCTGAGGTGATTATTCACGCAGTCTGCAGCTTTATCCTACAGTGAGGTTTTTTTCATTAGTTCAGGGTGTAAATTTTAGACAGTTTTTGTATCTCTGATTTAAATAAGTTTAAGCCTTTTCCAAATTCCAGTCCTTCACCTTTTTAATTTGGCTACTTTAACTCATTATCTCCCTTATTTTCTCAAATATTTTAAAAAATCTGAACATGGATTTAGAAAGGCTTATCATGGACAATTTCCCTCAGCAGATACTCAGTACAGGAGGATTCATAAAATACCTGTTCTGTGATCATCTGCATATTGCAGGCCAAAACACATTTCTCAGTTTATCATACAAAGTGAAGATCTGTTGTAAAATACCAACAGCCTTTACTTTAATTTGTAAAATTCCTAGCTGATCCTAGAAAGCAGAGCACACAGCACACTCTGATCTTCTGTCTAAGGCATTGAAATTTCAGTGATCTTTGCCAGTCTGATGGTGGAGAGATCCCCACCTGATTTGCAGTCTCACAATTGGTTGTTTTTGAGAGTCTGAGCGAGGCACAACAGTCAAATAAGCTGAATATAATATATGCACATCTTTTTTTGTGTTTCTATGTAATTGAAATCTTTGAGTCAGATTCTACAGAAGCAGCTATCCCATAAACATATTGAAACTTTGTTAATCCACATAAAAATATTTTTTTGTTAATTCTGTGACTTTTTCATGAAGAAATAGTTCAAGTATCGCATCTAAGGAACAGTGAATCTTGCCAACATTAGAAGCATCATCTCCTGCAGTTCTCGGCAGTACTAATCTCTCTAACAGTATTTGAGAGATTTCTAGACAAATAAAATCCTATTGGTCATATTTGCACTCTTGTAGACCCTGTTTTTATAATTCTTCCCCCAGATGATTTTTGACCTAAGCTCAGGTATCTTCATCTGCGTTACTTGTATTTCTCTGCAGCATTCACAACTGGAACATAGGCACTAAAAGCATTTTGTCTCCCAGGGAGAACCTACTGTAGTATCTTCCTCCGAGTCGTGCACCAGCAATCCACCAGAAGTCTCTGGTTCTTCCTGTTTTACCAGAGTTCTTGAATCAGGGTACCAACACTGTGAGTGCTTCCCTGTGACCTCTGTCTCCTGTATAACTGAACTACAGCTCTTTCACAAACTGTGAACACGGCTTCCAAGCATCATACTTCCTCCCCACTAATAATGTTTCCAGCACTTCTCCTTTTTTTTTAAACTTATTTATATTTTACTATTTGTTCACTTACAATTTTATTCTATTTGGATAACAAATCTTTCACAATACTTCTCTCCCGATTTCCTGTTGTAAAATATAATAGCTACAATAGACTTGACTGTAAACATGAGTGACCTGTGCTCAAATGATGTCTTTTTGTTGAGAGAAGTCAGTTTTGTGTGAATGCCTGCCAATGATGAAACATCCCCAAACCTTCCAAAGTAAATTGGCAAGTTGTCTGCTGATCAACACTATGATGTTATGTCTCCACGTTCCTGCCCTTGAAAAGGCAAATCTCAAAGAATGACAAAATTACTACTGAAAGTTCCATGAAACCTGAATTTCTTTGAACATTCTCCTCACCCTGCTGTAGTTGTCTGTGAGTCATTTCTGTGGAGATGTGGATTTATGGTTGGTCTCAGTATGAGGGACATGCAGTGGAGATTCCCACGCTTTGTCTCCAACAGGGGTTTGAAAGTCCCATATTGAGTGACAAGAATAAAAAGTATGGTACCACTGCTGACTCTGTCCAGTGTGGTGAATGAGGCAAAGAGTCCTTTGGGACAAAACTGCCATCTGCTATTAAAAAAAAAAAAAATCATCCCTGTATCTACACCGATCCTGTGCATAGGTATGCAAAAGTTTGTGAAAACACATGCACTGATATAAAAAGAATATTTGCCTTTTTTCTATAAACTGCATGCATGCCTGTAGAATTCAACATATGAAAGATCCCGGTACTTGGGAACTGATTCCTACAGCCATAAATTCTTGATCTGCTCATATATTACTTCCAGACTCGGCAAAGTCAAAAATGCAGAGGTCCTTGTTTACCTGAAACATAACAGAACAGAGACCTCATCAGTACTGTTTGAAATATCATATGGACAGCAGGCCTTTATTCTAAAGTTATTCCTTCAGGGATTGCAGTTGAGTTGCAGAAACCTATAAACTGAAGTTAAGAAAAAATGCATTAAATTGTGTCTTTGATTTTGGTGTCGCACTACCATTCATAGCCTCTGCCTTATGAATCAAGTTATCATATAGTATATTAAAAATATATGTAATGTGTTTTTAGTTGCTTTTTCTTCCCCTACTTCCTTTGTTTTGCACATGACTAAGCTTAATATTTGGGAAAGCATGCTCTTAGTTGGTTCTAGATTAACTCCTTTACATAACCAGAAATAATTTTAGCAGATATCTTGCTGTTTCTGTGGGACCCTATTTGGGGTACATGCAGCAGCATGCAGTACAATAAAACGCTCTTTCAGCAAATGTTTAGGAAAATACTTTCCAAGAGATCTGCACACGATTAGAATTACTGAGTGCTCTCCTCTTCAGCTTCCTGTTTTGGAATTAAATGCCTTCGGGACACTTGGAATATCTCCGTTTTGAAAAGCAACAGCAACTTAACCAATTAAATACTTCATTGTTTTAGCTATGATTTCAGTTAGTTGTAAATAGGGATGAATATATGAAATAGTCCCTGAGATTCCTTGATCAAATTGAAGGAAAAATTAACTCCAGTAGCCATAGAGTAGCTTTTGAGTGAAATTAGAGCAGATAAAATGTAGCAACAGTCAAAGCTACATTCTGGCTCTTTCTCTGCACACATACACAATTACTAGCTCTTTCCTTACTTCTTGTATCCTGTGTTTCTGATCCTGTGGGATACTGAGCGAGAATCACTTTCTGATACGGTCAAGGAGGTTGGAGCTGTGGAGCCTCTCACACTTTGTGTGCCCCGAACACAGAAATCGCCTGCTGAGGCTAGCACAGCACCGTGTGTCGTTCACCAGGGCCCTGGAGGGCTCGGGCTCTGTTCCCTGCTCCAGCGAGTGTTCCCTGACTCATACAAAGTGGAACAGGAGAGACGTCACCTCAAGTGCTTTGTGGCTCTGAAGTGCCCTTCTGAGGGAGGAGAAATGTGCCTTCCCCACGCAGGTGGAGGAGCTGTGCGAAATGGGTGAATGCAGCATTGAGAGGGAGGAGGCAAACATACCACTTCTCCTTTTCCTCCTCAAGTTTTCTGCTGCTCCCGAAAAAGAAAAACCTGAACATTTTTTTGGAACAATTTGATAATTGCTTGAACTGTTTTACATTGCTTATTTATAAAGTTTGAAGGAAAATTTAGATGCGCTTGTTGAACAGTTGTATACATAACAGTCTCTTCCCTCTACCTAGTGCTGAGCAATTCAACAATAAGAATTCCCTAAAATGAGTTAAATTACTGTATTTAACAGCTCACCTGTTATGTGGATTTTGCATCTGTGTAAAATTTCTATAGTAACACTGTACATGAGCTTGGCCAGGTGTCGTTACGCGTGTACCATTTCTTGATTTTTGTGAACCACCTGCCGCAGTGGTGTTTTCTGGTCAGTGTATTTATGCAGTATTGTTGAACATTACAGGTGTTTTCCACCACAAACTGCTGTGGAAATATTTGGGTATTTCTAATTCTGTATTGGGCTTTCTTGTCAAATAAAACAGAGTTTGCATGAAGATGGAGGCTGTTAGAAGATTCAGTCCAGACAGAAACATTGTAAATAATTCATACAGATTTTCTACTTGGCTTTAATGAATTGTAAAGCAAATGTCAAATTCTTAGTTTTGGAGTATAGCTGGCTTCGAGGTGCAGTTGTATTGAGATACACAAAACTCCTAGTGGTGTATTACTATAGGTGAGATCCCTTTCTATTTCTGTATTTTCTTTATTTTTCTGTAGAAGTTTCCTAACCATATTATTCAGCCATAGGAATGTAGTATAGCTATCTTTATTGTTAGATGATGCCTTAACAGGCAATTTTTAATTGCAAGAATGTATTGCATTGTGTCTTCTCATTTGAATTGTGTGAATTTTAGCTGCATTTTGTCAAACTACAATTACTTCTTTGTAAAGCTTGCTAGCAGTTAAATTTGTGTTGAGATCTATTATGTACTGCATTCCTGGAAATTAATAATATCATGTAATACAGCAAGGTAGTTTTTATTTGAGATCACATTAATAAAAGAAGTCATTCAGTACCTTCTTTCCAGCCACTATGAATGTCTCCAATATACATTTGGGCTGGTTGTGATCAATGACATTTGATACTATTTATTAATACTTAGAATATTCTTACAGGTTATTTTGCTTGAAAATGAACTGAAGGGCTTCTGACCAGCCCAAATCTGAATTCAGAGCTTTATGTTTCCTACATACCAGTGATTAGAGACTAGGAAGTAAGTACATCTGTATCACATCATATATTAATAAAATAACCAGTTTTTCAGAGCAAGCAAAAGTTGAATTTACTTGTCTTGGTAGGGCCTGGCCCTGTTCCATAAAAATATATTTTATTATATCTATACATCTCCAAAAAGAAAACAGCACTGGATCTTAATGTGCTACTAGTTTTATGTAAGTGCAGCAACAAATTCAGATTATTTGGTTTTGACAGTTTACAAGGAAATTCATAATTATTTTGAGTGATAGTTAAAATTTTTGAATTAAGATTATTTTGAATTTGAAATAAATCATTATATTTTAATTTTCTCTTCCTGTTTTCTTAATAAGGTAATGATATATATGCTTTAGCCTTAATGTATAGTTAATTTAATTGGATCTCTCCTATACAAATAATCTTGTTGTAATTAAGCTACATTGTTTATGATTATTGTTTCTAATTGTTGTGCTTTTATTATATAGGCTATGGCCAAGCTTAGATTAGCATCTCAGGTAACTTTTAAGTTGTATCATTTTGACAGATACTAACTTAATGGGATACCATTTTCTTTTTCAGCTAGACAGCATGCAACTATTACACTTAGTGCAATAAGTCACTGTCCCAGTGTCACTGCCTTTCTCTTACAGAGTCAAGGGTGGGCACTGGCGCCAGCATGCCTCCCTGAAGCTCTTGCCCAGCCCCCCATGGTGGCCGAGCCCTTGGTACAGCAAACAACTCCAGAGTTGCACCGTCCCTGCTTCCCCTTCAGCCGCCTCCAATTGTAAACCTTTAACTTCACATTTCTTGTTTTTATAATGCCAGATTTTGTGACAATTTGAGCATTTCTGTCTGTAACTTTTTCACTTGAATTACTGCTAAACACTGTCTGTCAGTCTTGGCACCATTTTCATACAGTTTCCCATCTGAGAAATTAATGAGGATTTGAGTTTGTCTTCTATAAAGTAAAGGTTTGTAGGCATTTGCTGTCAGTCTCCCCATTGAATTAAGCATGGCCAAAACTGGGTTGCTGCTGATTTCTCAAAGAAGAAATAATAATCTTTGTTCTAAAAAAATAAAACTGACCTAAAAATACAGCTGAACTGCTACCTTTGTCTTCTAGTGTAGCATTTTTTTTTCTTTTAACCTACTGTAAAGCATATTTTTATGAAGCATATTATGCCCAATCCTGGAAAAGCCTTGGTTCTAAAAAGCAATAATCCTTGAAATAGTACTTAATCTTGAAGTAGTAACCTTTCCTAATTTGTAAAAATTCAAGATAATGACATAAATAGTGGGAAAATACTACAATTTGGTTTCTTTGTCTGGATAAAATTCAATGATATAAAACTTTGCTTGTGTGTGAATTTTAATTTTTTTTTTACTCTAATAATTTTTGCAAACTAACTGCAACAATGTGTATTTATACCTACTTGATCTGTTTTTCATGAGCCTTGAAAACTGTGCACTCCTGTCTATATGTGTAGCTTGTTCTCATATGGTAGCACTGTTGAAGACAGACGGGTTTTGCAAGTATTTTTTATGATGGCTTGTGAATGAAATTCCAAATCTTTCTATTAAATAGAGTTTTCTTGTTATAATCCTAGAGTAGGAAAATTCACAGATTTAAATCACTAGAGGTTGTATCCACCAAAGGACATGGATGCACTTGGAAGCTCTGGCCAAAATTTGGTCTGGAAGAAGCCCTTCTCACCTACCCCTTGACCTGCGATGTGCCTGGGGGCCCTGCGAGTCAATCCCAGGTTGTTCATGCCATGGACTTCCACAATCCATTTCACCCTCAGGACCAGATCTAGCAAGGCTCCTGAGAACAGGACTCCAAAAGGTGCCTGGCAAAAGACGGCCAGAGGAGATGATGGTATTGCCCTGTAGTTTGAGGGAGGTTACGGGCGATCCTGGGTTTGGTTCTCTTTGTTGGCAAAGGGACTGAGAGCTACCTCATTGGGTGTTAATGTATTGTGAAAGCTGTTCTGCTTCATATGGAATAGTTAAGTATATGTTGGATGAGACAGAGGAATGGACTTTGGACTGATGTTTACAGTACTCAGAAGAAGTAGCTGGAGTTTCTGTCCCTGCAGAGGGGCATACGCAGGGTGGTCTCCATACTGTTCTCTGTGCTGCATGACTTTTCTTACAGAAAAGCTCGAGGCAAAAAGGAGTATGCCATGGGTACCGCCATCTCTAATTGTTTCTTATCTCACCATAATTAGAAAGAATGACTGCTGTAAATGCCTAATCCAGAGGAATTATATTGACAATATTAGTTGGATTTAGTGGAAGTAAATGCATTCCTGCAGTTTACAGATGAGGTTGCTCTGTTCTTCTGCGAGGTGTATGCCCATAGCTTTGTGTGCACCTTTCTTTTAACAATTCCAGGTGGTCTGGGTTGCTCCATCGTCCCTCTGGTTACCTCGCCATGTTTTCTAGCTCTGCAAGGTGCTTAAGCCCTGTTCAGGATGGAGTCTTGTACTTCCAACATAAAAAAGGAGAAAACGTTTCTTCTAGGGGAGGAGAGAAGCCACCAAAGTCTGAATTTTATATGTGACAACCTGGGAAGAGTGAAGAGTGATTTTGAAAGAATTTCCCACCTTTATGTGAAGAAAAAAATTCACAACTGTTCTGTTTTCATGGTCCATTGCTTCTTTTGCTTGAATAGATTTGCTTTCACTTGTGATAGCAGTTTAAAAGCAATCAAAAGAAATCTCATTTCCAACCATTAGAAGTGATTGTTAATGCATGAGAGGCTACAGCAGTTTTACGTGCTGCGCCTTTTTTGGGGTGGAAGTCTTGGTTTTGGTCTTTTGGTATGCTCAGAATGACAAAAGGCTATGTTTTTTTTTGTGTTAGTAACCTCTGTTTCTGGGGGGAAAATAGTAATTCTAATAATGACTGAATGCTTTAACAGTGTCACGGTGCTGACTTACAGTCAGATTTGCCTTTGGGAAATGAAGTATCCTGGGGATCTGTGTGCCCATAGGGATCCATTGCCTGTTTACGTTAACTCACCTCTGAGTTTTTCCGTTGGTGGCACAGTAGCTTTCCAAGGTATCTGTGTCTTCCAAAAGGCACTTTGAGCATGGCACTTAGTAACATCACCAACTAATTTAAGGGCCACTTTCTTTCTCTGTTATCGAGGGGCAGTATTTAACCAGATGTCTCACTGGGCTAACTGAATTTGAAGAAATCCAAGATAGTGGGGAGAATTTTGTAGCTGCATGCAGAAAATAAATCCATAAGGTAACTCTGTTATTCTTCAGAGTTCTTTTGTTATCCTCATATTGACTCATCTGTCACTAATGATGGTGGCACTGGAAAACATGTAGAGATTGTTGGTTTCCCCATGTATATTTCACATAAAATAGTAATTTATTAATGTATATAAAAAATGCTGTAACTGGTGGCAAAGACATTTGTGCACAATTCATCTTACACTTAAATTATTCAGGAAGATGTCCACATATTTATGCATTTTTTCAGGCTGTGATAGAGTGGGGTAAGTTTGATTAGAACCTATAAACTTTAGCGTAGTGTGAATATTTAATAGCAAACAGAAAATACTGACAATCACTTAATGTAAACTGAAATTGTCCTGCTATATTAAAAGAAAAAGCCCCATGTGCTAGGATGGTTTTGAGGTTCTTGCAAGTCTTTGTTGGGCTTTTTCCCCTCAGCGTGTTTAGTTTTCCAAGAACATTTTTTAAATTTTCTAGGCCTCCTTGCAATTTGCAAGTAATACTTAATTTTGAGATTCAAATCCAGGCACTGGGCACACTATCACTTCAGCCTTCACCCAGCAAAGCTCCCATCTGCCATCCTCCAGCCTGCGGGGACAGTCTGGGCTGGTTGTGAGGGTGTGCAGTGGGCTGCTGTCTGGAGGTCTGGCTGTCCTCTTACCTCGCTGACCACTGCCACTCCACACTCTGTTTTCAGCATGGAAGGGAGGATGGGATCCAGAGGTTCAAGATAAATGTAAAGGTGGGGGGGGGAATGACTTGAGACTGCACAGGAGGGACAAAAACCAGCAGCAAAATGACCTGCAGAGACTAGACCCGTGGGGGCTGCAGGCAAAAAAGTGAGGCATGGTCCAAATAAATGTGGAGAACACCCAAGAGGAAGAATAAAGAGTGCAGATACAATCTCACCACGCTGCCGCACCCTCCACATTAAGCTCTTTTTTAATTCAATCTGATGAACACTGTCCTACCATTCAGTTTTCATGTTCAGATCTCCCTATTTGCCAAAGGGAAACTGTTGAATGGGGAGGGGAGCTGCTCCCTGAAAGCTCCTATGTTTCACACGGTAGTTCACAGTCATCTCTGAAGAAAGAGAAATGCAGCACTGGAGAAACAGTAATACATTTGTTTTCAACGTTAGAGTCTGAAATGAAATTAAGTGTAAATGTATTCCAAGCAATGAAATCAGATTTGCTTATGAATCTGGATTGCATCTTCTTTTTTCTCCCCTCACAACAAAACTAGCAGTACCAGTAACTATGCCTGCATCACCTCTTCCTCCCTTTCCTGCTTGCAGCCCAATCCTGCCATGCTCCTGCAGTATTTCCCAGGGGGCTGGCCTGCAGCAGGAGGAAATAGAGGTCAAGACAACAAGAAAAGAGATGAGGAACATGGGAATTGGGAGAAAGGCAACAGTGACTTGAGATCCAGGAGAAATGTGCCTGCTGTTCTTTAAACAGCTTCTCTTAGCTTTTCCCCCAAAAAGGGCATTAGGGCCTGCTTCTGCATTTCAAAGGGAATTTAGGTTGAGCAAGGAAGTCTGGCTCAGCCAGTCTCTGTGGGTGAGGTGGAGAGAGGGAAATGTTTAGTGTCAGAAGAGAAAAATCTTTTTTATTAGGTAATGCTGTCGCCTTCCCAGTTTACCTTGTCTGTCACTTCCCGGGCCCTTCCCTTTCCTTTGGAGCCCTCCCTCCAAAGCTGACCTGCCTTAACCCATACCTTCCTGCTGCTCTTCAGTCTGCGGAACACAATTACTACTAAAGAGTATCAAAGCACGCTATTAACTCTCTCCTGCTGTCAAATTAAATTGTTACAAGGAGTTTTAAACTTGCCTTCTTCATCACGAGGAATAAAAATAGTACAGATAGGTTATTTTGCTTTCAGAATGACATGTGGAATCATTTCTTACCCATTGATTTCAATAATTTAGCATTTTAAAGGGAACAAATTGACTTAATTTGTTTACGGGATACTTAAAGGTTGAGAACAGTTTTGTATCAATTAAAATTAGTGATAATTCATTTATGGAACTAATACAATTAATTAGGTAGTTGCGGCTTATGTTTTTTCTAATACATACATTGCTTTTAAACATCTGCTCAATAGTTCAATATGATAGCATGAGAATGATTTTACGTGAGAGCAATAGAGGAGCAGATGCTTCCTGATGACAACTTCCCAATTTGTTTAGGAAACAGTCAGTGAGTCCTGGATTCACAGTTTTAACTTGAAGCATGGCAAGCATGCAAGCAAATTTACAAAGCAGAAACAAAATATTGAGAAATCAAATTACTTCATAACATTTTTAGTGATTGCAATTTGGTCAAAACCCCTCTTTTTTAACTTTTTTTTTTTTTTAAATGTAGTTATGTTTATTTTATCTTTACAAGCTGTAAAAAAATTTATTATTTTTTTTTGTGGTATGTATGCACGTATGAATGTTTTGCAGCAGTTACAAAATCTTCTAAAGTTAAAATTGATTTTGATATTGTCTGTTACAGTACCTAAAATTTAATATCAGCTCAAAAAGAGAACAATAGTATAAATAAAAAAGGAAACTAGAACAATTACTTGAAGAAAAAACTTAAATAGGCTATCATATGACATGTATAAAAATAAAATCATGTGGGGTTTTTTTGTTTGTTTGTTTGTTTGTTTTTTTTTTTTTTTTAATAAGTTACACCTGCATTTTATATTTATGACTTTATCAGTAGTTGGATAGAGAGTGAAAAATAAATCTCTTCTTTTGGGCTGATAGAAAACTCTGAGGCTTCATGGATTTGTTCAGCCACGCATAGACTTCTAGATGTTCCAAAGATCACCTAAAATGACTGCACTCATTTTATTCATCTCATCAGCAAAGTTTATCTCATCAGCTAAATAGATACCATAAAAACTTTTAGGCTCCAAAATGCAGTTTCCCTGAATAAATACTGTGTGTTGTACTTACAGAGACTGTAAAGTACAGGATTACACATCAATGCTCTATCTTTTTATGTAAGGAATCTTGAAACTGCTGTTTACTGAAAGGAAAGGGGATTAGAGGTAGCCCTAAGAAGGATTCAGCTATCTGCTTTTATATGCAAATCACAAATACAGTGAGCCCACTTGTCACTAGGAACAGCAGAAAAAGAGATCTGAGTATCAGAAACTTTTTTTTGAGTAAGTGTAGAAACTTTATAGTAGAAGAAGTCCACCTTGTTACAGAGCAGAATAATGTCAGTTTCAAAGCTTCTTTGAGTTTTGCATTCAGCAGAATGCTTGATTTCAGAAGCTGCCTAAACTATTTCTCAAAAAAAAATCCAGGACAATGCAAGATAAATGTGTTCACACATATTCTGTTCTCAAAAAGAGTAAAGCAGTAGAGCTGCCTTCTTCCCTTCTCTGCTGCCTCTCCTGCCATCAAACTATGTACGTCTGGAAAGGACACTTCTGGATAAAATCACCTTTCTCTAGAAGTAATAGGATGTTTTTGGGAAGTACTTCACGGTCTAATGTACGTCTGGTAATGGCAGGGATTCTTGAGATTTCTCAGTGGCTATCTCGAGGAACATGATATTAGGAAGTCTGTCATTTGCTTTCCTTTTGCTAATCCAGCAAATGAAGATAAAAGATGCTTACCAGCTGAAATCTGTGCTAAAACCAGTAAATTGAATTCTTAATGATGTTGTTCCTAGGTTAGTTTATGACTTTTTGATATAGTAAGTAGAGTTTTTATAAAGCATGTTTTCCCTAAGAGTGTACAGGTTTGAGTACTTAATTTTTGAGTGAGTATTAACTTACTTCTTTTCCTAAGTATTTGGAGGTATTAAAGAATATGACTTCTTTATCATTCAGTCTAAAATAGTCACAAATTAGATATCAGTATTTATGTGAGGGTACACAGTTGTATTACCCTTATATACAGAAAGCAGGAGAGAGAATTATATGTATACATACATCATTTTTTAGAACAGTAAGTATTTAGTACATGAATAGGTAGTCTTGCCATTTCCAGAAGTATTTTTTTAGGACAAGGTAAGCTAGTGACTTGGCAATAGGCAAGGCCATAATAGCTGATGAAACTTTAATTTCAGTAAAGCAGTATGATTTTCGTTGCAGGAGGTTGATCTGAAAGGTTTTTGTAAATTTTGATGTAAGGTCACTTCTGGATATGGACTCTTTCTCCTTCCCACACCTAAAAACTTGAAAACCAATCTTTAGTTGTGTTTGTTTTTTTGTTTTCTTTCACCATAGGCTGCTGCTGTTTTTTCTTTTACTATTCTCACTAAAGCACTGAGAATGGATCCATTTTAAGGAAAGTTCAGTTTACTATAGAGAAGACATTTCTATTTTCCTTGAGAGGTTTTTTTTAGTCTATATTTCATATCTGATCAGAGTGTGTGACTTGTGTGAGGTGGAAAAGAACTTGCCTCCTTAGTCTGTTACACATTTACATGGGAACTGGGCATAGCTCTACCTGGCCTGTGAGGTCAGATGCAGTAATCATCATTGTCCCTTCTGGCATATTGTCTTCAGTATCCCTTCACATACAGTTTTTAAAACTGGGTTAACACAGAGAGCACTTTCTTTAGTGTTCTCTTTCGGTGCTTTAGATATCTGTTTCCTGATAAGCTAAAATCAACGATTCATGCAGCCATCCAGTATTTCCCAGAAGCCTTCTGTTCTGTGAGCATCTATGATTTTCTCATTTAATGTCCAAAAATGTACTTACAGTACCTTGCTATGTAGCTTCCCAAGGTCTGTGCCTTCCATTTGTAATCTTCTATCCATGTGTCTGAGCCGCATCTTGTTGCCTATTACACTAAATTTGGGGGAAATCAATTTTATGTGGGCTATAAAAAAAAATATTGAAAGTATTTTGTGTGTCATTATTGTTATAGTATATCAGTTCTTATATCTCTTCATATATTGATTCATCGCTGAGTTAAGGACGTGAGATAAAAATGCAAAATAGCTTAAAATTTCTTGTGTGTTGAACCAGCATAGCGTTCAGAGGATGCTGATTCTTCTTTTCTGTTCAATCGTTTTTATTTTGCTTGGAGAGAGACAGCCAATATTAACAGTTACTTGGCAATAGTCAAGTTGTGAAATGCACACCCAACCTGTGGGGCATTATGGTTGCTTAGTTCATGTATGTAAATTTGGGGGTTTGAAAACTGAACAAGTCCACACCCATAATGTCTTCTTGGAAAGTTTGTTCTAACATTTAATGGCATTATTATTTTAATGATTCCATTTTCAGAGATGTTGAGTATCGACAATATTTAGAAAAGTAAAAACAACTGGCTGCTCAGCTCTTCTTGAATATTAATTTGAAACACTAGGAAATCTGTGCTGCAACTGGGGTATATATCTTCCATCTATTTTGATTTATTTCAAATCTACAATAAACTTTACTTACTTTACACCTGAAATATACATTAACAGGAAAAAATTATTTCAGTTTTAGAAGTATTATTATCAAAAACAACCTCTGGCAAAAAGCCTTTAAAGAAAGGAGAGTAGAGAATTTTTGGTGGATACATTTGATTTCTCTTTTGGCAAGCAAAACCAGATTATTTAAGGATACACTTTTAAAATGGTCTATACTAAAGGTAATGGGGAGAGATGCAGCAGCAGTCACCTTATTGTACCAGTTATTGTGCCATAAAGATTTAGAGAGCTTTTGTCTTTTGCTTACAAAAGCAGCCTGCACTTAGAGAGACCTCGATTCTGCAAATGCTTACACATAGTTCACAGTTTGTGGAAGTAAGTCTGTAAGATATCTTTGTAGGTTTTGGATTTCTGTGATTTTCTTGCTAGTATTGAAAAATTCATTTGGGAATTTAAATGAGCAGTGCTGTGAAAGGGGTGATTGCCATTATTTCTGTGTTGTATATTTGTTGAATTTATTACAGTAATAATAATTACTTTTCCCTTGATACAAATACAAAAGTTCATGTATTACTGTGTTCGTGTTTGTTGTTTTAGGAGTGTTTGGATGATTCTCAAGTAGCTGGAGTTGGTGCAGCAGAAGTGGTGATACGCTGTGAATATCATGTCTTGTACTCCAGCAGCTACCAAGTACCTGTCCTATATTTTAGGGCATGCTTTTTAGGTAAGACCAGTCTTCTGTTAGACAAAGGGAAGAATAAAAATGTGTTGGATGGCATAAATGTTAAAAACTCAGATTTGAATTGAGGAACAGAGTAATGATCGTATGTAATAAAAAGTAAGAGATGAGGCTGTTGACCAGTAAATTTTGTAATACTCCTGACACAGGGCTTCAGGACCTTGGAGTAGGTGATATCATCTCAGCCTGAAGAATGCTGATCTTTGGCTCCTGGCGTCTTGCCTGTAGTTGACTAAAACTGCCAGTCCTTTTTCGTGTTTCTACAGGTTTGAATTTGGCTACAAAATAAGTGGACATAATTACAGTGCTTCAGCAGAACTCTGTCTGTTTCTTTGGAGTCTGAATTTGAACCGCAAGGCTGGGGTCTAAATATACCTTTCAAAGTGTATGCTGTTTTCTATTTAAATTTGCTGCTTAAAAAAATTAAAATAATACCAATAAGGTATTGCTTTTTTCGGTCTATTAAAACTGGATCGTGAAACACTAACTGATCGTCTTTCCTCCCTGATATGTACATCTTGTTACTCATTACTTAATTGCTATAGCCACTGTGATTTCACTCACCATCCTGTCAGGAAGGAAGGAGGAACACACAGCCTCTCTCCAAGGCCACCGTTAGTGTCACTTATTTAATCAGCAACCACAGAGTGATCACACTGCAGCATTGGCTGTGTTCTGTTCCTCTCTGCCCAAACGAAGACTCTGTACCTAGGGTGGAGGGATTGAAATCTTGAAGTCATTTCATTGAGTCTCCTGCATGGTAGCATAAGTATCTTCTGTGTTTTGAATAATCTCCTAACTTTATCTAGATAAAGATGTCTGAATGTTGCCAGTGCTATCTTTTCCTTTTTAATTAAAAAGTAGCTTAAGCTGCTTTGAATATGTTTGGTAGATTTAATCATTCTCTGCCTTATATTGTTTAATGGTTTCTAATTTTGCAGTGTTAGCGTTTTAAAAGGCACTTTAGATTTAAAATTAAAGAAGAAATTCTCATAGACTCCCTGGTGGAAAGTTTCTAGTCTGAGGTGCAGTTTCAGGAATGGATAATTTGGGGTAAATTTTCAAATTGGGATGTGGGGAATTGGGGACATTGCTCTGCCTCTACAACTCATTTGCACACATCCTGCTGCAAATTTATTCCTAGAGTTATTACAGGCATTTACAAATTGCAATGTTTTGCCTTTAAACTTATTATGCAGACAGGAAGAGAAAGAAAGTTTTTCTGTAAGAGACAGATTAACCTATTTGTGGTCCTGAAAAAATGTCGTCTTCTTGGTTTTAGCTGAATTAATAGTGTAATGTCTCTCCAGAAGAGGATGGAGACTCTGCAGGTAGAGGAAATAGGACACTATTTCTACTGTACTGTACTTTCATATAATTAGTATTCACCATAAGCAGTTAATCACCAGAGAAGAGCTCCCAGAGACAAAACAAGTTGTTTAGCTTGTCAGCATCAGGGAATCGGAGGTGTTGAAACATGACTCCTTATAGCTGGAAGTGGATATTACAGAAGCCAGTGGATGATCTAATGCACAATCAGTATTATGTGCCAACAGCTCCCCTTGCAGTACAAAACTGTAATTGTTCCTACAAGTACAATTACGTTTTAAAACACTTATTGGGAACCTTTCACAATGGAAAGCAAGGACTTTTTAAAGATAATTCCTAAAGTCACCTGGGTTCTCTTCAGCATGTAACATTCTCTTTTAATGTTTAACATTCTCTGACTCTTGAAGAGAGAAGGATACGAAATGCTGGCAGTAATACTTTTCCTATACTAGTTTCAGCTAGTATTCTCTGATTTTAATTATGGATAGCTTACTTTTGAAAATGAAAAATTCTGTCATCCCTGCAAGTTATTTGCCTACCTGTGCCACTCTGAAAATCCCAACATAGGGTTTTCAGGAACATGCAGATGACAGTCACTCACAATCCTTTGAGATATCTGAGCAAAGTATCTTTTGTATTATCCTGAAAACTCTAGGTAAGGCCCTGAGATTTTTTCCCCTTAATAGTCTTCATGTGGTAGGCTCCTCACCTTATTTCTCAGACAACTAGTATACACTGCATTCCTCATCTGGAATAATCTCCTGAGATCTATATCAATTTCCCAGTCTAAATTCCTACCATTAATTGTAGATTAAGTAACAGGATTGGTTCCTCACAAGTCTCCTATGAGCTGTTCACGGTTTCCCTTGAATCCTGCCCATACTGATCATCATGTTAATTAGAGCTTGTTGCAGGCGATGAAGGTGAGCTATAATCCTCCCAGTGTTTCCACAGCCCTGCCCCGTCTTGCCTTGCCCAGCAGCAGGGCACAGAATTTGCATTCAAAACTGGTTCCTCTCTGGCAGTATTTTAAGTGGCCATTACACCTTGAGGCCTGCCGAGGAAATAGTAATTCTTCTGTTCAACCTGACTAAGTAGTTTTGCTTGTTTTGCAATATTCACTTCCTCGTTTTGTATGTTATATTAGCAACTGGTGCCAGCCTGTCCAAATCTGCCCTTTTCCAAGTAGACACCTTAAAAACTTTTCTAGAACAGTTAAATCCTGCCTTTCTCCCATTGTATGTGAGTCCAGTTTTCACTGACTTGGTCTCTCACAGTCCTTCCTAGGAAAAAGGCTTTCGGTAGAGTTGCTGAGCAGATTTTCCTGTCATTTTCAACATGGTTGGCGTCTTCAGGAGTTTGTGTCAGTGAGGACATCCAGTGTTCACTCCTCTCTGCTAGCAATTGTGCTCAAACATTACATATGAGTTCATCCTGCAGAAGGGTAGAAGAGAAGTTGCATTGTATCCTTATCCTTGCTGCTGTCTAAATTGGATGAAACAATTTGTTTTTTGTAATTCATCTTTAGACCTCTTCTTTTGGTGAGACAGAGTTTGATAGGTGGTGCAAGGTAAGCATTTGAAATTTTAATTACAATAGAACCAAAAGATTTTGAGAGACATCTAAACTTTTTTGGTAGTCTCTGGGGATAGATCTACAAAGATCCTGTTCTGTGCAGGGACAAATACTTCAGCTGAGAATGATTGTGATGACTGTCTAGAAAGATATTTGGGTACATAATAAGATACAGGAAGATATTTTTAGGCTACATATATATATATGTAAGAAACATTTTCGCTACCTCATGATACTTCCCACGTGGAATATATTCCTAAATTCAGAGCTACGGAAGTCCCAGTCTGTGTTAGGAGGAGCTCAAGGCAGTGGTCCTCAGTACCTCAGAGAACTAGGTGTCATTTCTCCAATATCAGTCTTACACATGCCGTACCCTTCAGAAATGGGAGCCCATCTTTCTTTGGCTTCTGAGATTAGCAAATAGGTAGTTGAAGAAATGCATGAACCCCTGCTGATATCTGATGTCAGCAATTAGCCCTCTTAGAGACAGATGGTATAGGCAATTAGCCTTCCCCTTCAGTGCTGGCATCAGCCAGATGGGCTGGGCTAGGTCCAGTAAGCTTTCTTTAATCAGCAGAGTATTTTCTCCTTTTGTTAGTCTTTAAGATGTCAAGGAACTTCTGGTCTTTTCCTGAACTGTCATAATCTGAAGCCATACATTCAGAAACCTCTTGCACTGACAGTAAGGCAGCAGCAACACAATCACAGTTTGAAACAGGCATCATTCAGGAATCACCCTGCATGTTGAGAAAATAATGGCTTATCTCACACTTCTCCTTATTTTTACTACAAAGGTAGAGGAAGAATCATGAATGCTGGCTAAACACTGAAAATAAAGAGTTGAACTAATAGGAGTCAATAAGGGCTGCACCCTAACTCCTCTAGAAAAGAGAGGAGAAATGGGATTTTCAAGTTGACCTGGTCAAAATATGTTTAGCTCTCTGACATATTGGTGGATCCCTGCCAATCAAGAATGTGCTAATCAGTGGTTAGAGAGAGGGATCTTGTAAGATAATGCAACTTCCTCTGACCCTGAAGGCATGACTTTCTGTATTCATAACTGTAATGGGCCTGGCTGATGCACTTTCCAGAATACAGACTTACTCCCTGACCTCAAAAGCATGTAACCTCTCTGTCCTTTCTCAGAAAGATGGCTTCTCTTAAGACCATGTCCCATATGAACTGGTTTTATTGTGGCTTTGGACATAAATAAAATTTTACAATCAGATATTCTCCTAGGCTGTAAGGGTGTTTTTTCTTTTGTGGCAATGGTTTATTAAGAGCGTTTCTTTGGAAAGTATACCAGAATGAAGCCTTAACACAATTTGTGCACCATTTCACAAAAAGTGTCAAATAACCTTTAATTAAAAATCTAAAAAATTATTAAAAGCCCTCTGTAAACATCAAGAAAACAGAATACAGCAACTTGGGAAGCTTGAAAATTTTCTCCAAAAATGTACATGAAATTTGTATGCCTAAAGAATTTACATTCTTTGCAGAAATTAAGGTGCCAAGTCAGCTGGGAGCTGTAACTCATATGTAGCCTTAATGCCACACCTTGCTGCTGTGAGGGGGCACAACCATCTGCTTTTCAACTATTTATTTGTGGTGACATAAATGAGTTAACCCCAAGAGGACCATCAAGAACCTTTTCTCAGAAAAGTTTATTATAGTCTGGAAAGTTTACATAATAAAAATCTGAGTTTGTGTAGTTGTTCTTGTCTGACTCTTAAGGAAGATGAGCTGGTTGATTTGAGCCCAAAGTTAATTAACAGCAGAGACAGAACCATACTTAGGAGTTCTTGATTCCTATACTTTATCTCCTTTCTTGTAACAAAAATCTTGGTTACTTCCCAGACTCTTTTGGCCTTTCTCGTCAAGTTTATTGTGTCAGAGTCTGCATTTTGCGGAGCCTGGATTAGTACTGATGAACTTATGATGTGTTGCCTGCCAGATTTGTGGCATTATGGTCATGGAGCTTCAGACAAAGATACAGTAAATCTGGCTTGACCCACGAGCAGCTGTAGCTGTGTGTTGTACATTTCCTTTCACTCTCTGTCATTAATTAATGAGCTGAATTATACAAAATGTACATATAACCACAAACTTTCACTTCAGTCTCTGTACCTGTCCCAGCTAGACTTGGGATAAGATTTGGACCAAGGTGCAAGCACCCCAGCAGCTGTGTCATCGTGGGTGGATGATGAGTAAATGTATTGCTGGGTGGATCTGAAGCCTCTACCTTCCTCTCCTGCCACTTCCCTTGGCTTGGTGCTGCTGTTGCCTTCTTTTTCTGGCTGAACATTTTGAATTCAGCTCCATCACAGGAAAGAAGGAGACAAGAAGCAGAGAGGCTGCTTGGCTCAGCAGGTGTCACAGTGGCCCCTTGTTGCTAGCAGCAACAGTTACAGACTTATTTGTCAGCCCAGCTGGATATTTGAGGTCTCAGTGGGTTGCAAGAATGTGTAACAGGGCTCCAAAACATGTGAATGCTGGCAGTCATGGAAAAAGGGGTCTAAAAGTGCCCAAATGATACAGATGTGTTTTGTGCAAATCTAGGAGCTTGCAAATAAAATGGATTCACTTGTATTATCCTAAGCAGGTGACCAAATTCACACAAACTGAGGAGTTTAAAAGTATAAAACGCACCTTCAGGCTGATTTCCTCAAATGGTCTATTGTGTCTGTCTGAGATGGAGTTGATTTTCCCCACAGCAGCCCTCCTAGTGCCGTGCTTTGCACGGGCAGCTGGAAGGGAGTTGATGACACACCAGTGTGTTGGCTACTGCTGAGCAGTGCTCGCACAACACCCAGGATGTCCCTCCAACATCTCCCTTCACCCGTGGGCTTGGGGTGGGCAAGATCTCGGGAGGGGACATAGCCAGGACAGCTGACCCAAACTGACCAAAGGGATATTCCATTCCCTATGTTGCCTCCTTGGCAGTAAGAGTGGAGAGAAAGGAGGAGGAGAGGGGGTTTTCATTATTTATGACATTTGTCTTTTGGAGCAACCACTATACGTACTGAAGCCCTGCTTCCCGGGAAGTGGCTGGACATCACCTGCTGATGGGAAGTAGAGAATAAAATCTGTTTTCCTTTGCTTTCATGCATGACTTTACTTTTGCTTCATTAAATTGTCCTTATCTTGACCCACGAGCCTTTCATTATGTTTTGTCTCCCCTGAGCAGCTGAGGAGGGGAGTGATAGAGCAGCTGGTGGGCACCTGGTGTCTAGCCATGGTCAACCAACCACAAATGAGTTTTATCATCCACACTTATTGTCTGACACTGAAACAGGAACAAAACCAAAACAGGCTGCAAAAGCTCCAAACTCTTCTTCACCAGATGCTTTCTAACAAACAGTCCTTCTATCAGTCATTTGAAGATCCTACTATAATTGGTTTGTTGTTGGTGGTTTGTTTATTTTTGTTTTGTTTGTTTTGTTTTGTTTTAATTGAAGGACAAAACGCCAGACTTCACATCTTCATCCCACAAAAGAGGATGGAGAAACTGTCCATTCACCACATCTTCTTTTGCAGGGTCTTGCGGTTCCCAGTTGTGTAGCTGAACCTCACATCCATTTTGAGTATTGATAACTTGTTCTTTCCTGCTGCATCTGGTTTCCCATCTTCTAGAGAACTGAGCTAGTCAGTTAAATAAGAATTTACAGGATCACAGTACTTGTGAGCATGTATGAAAGCTTAATTTAAAAAACACGCTTAATTCAAACTCATTTAAAGCTTAGCATATTTCAGTACATATAAGTGCATAATCAGAATGCCCAGATCAATTTTTTGTTCCTATGTGAAACACTGCAATTACTGTATAGTAACTATTATTAGGTATTAATATAAATATTAATAAAATTATAATGTAAATATTAATATAAGTAATAATAAGTATTTTACTGTCTGTGATCTAACTCTGATGTGAAGTGAAACTTCCAGTTTAGATGCATTTGTATTTTTCTCTGAATCACAGACAGGTTTGGGTTGGAAGGGACCTTAAAGCCCATCCAGTCCCCACCCCCCTGCCCCGGGCAGGGCCCCCTTCCCCCAGCCCAGGGTGCTCCCAGCCCCGTCCAACCTGGCCTTGAACCCTTCCAGGGAGGGGGCACCCACAGCTGCTCTGGGCACCCTGGGCCAGCGCCTCACCCCCCCGCACAGGGAAGAATTTCTTCCTTCTATCTCATCTACATCTGCCCTCTTTCGGTTTAAAACCATTACCCCTCGTCCCATCCCCATCACTCCCCGATCCACAGTCGTCCCCCCCCTCTCCTGCCCCCCCTTTAAGCCCTGGGAGGCCACTCTCAGGGTCCCCCCGGAGCCTTCTCTTCTCCAGGCTGAACCCCCCCAACTCTCTCAGCCCGGCCCCCCAGGGGAGCTGCTCCAGCCCCCCCAGCATCTCCGTGGCCTCCTCTGGCCCCGCTCGAGCAGCTCCGGGTCCTTCTGCTGTTGGGGGCCCCCGAGCTGGCCCCAGCACTGCAGGGGGGTCTCCCCAGAGCGGAGCAGAGGGGGAGAATCCCCTCCCTGGCCCTGCTGCCCCCCCTGCTCTGGCTGCAGCCCAGGGCACGGGTGGGTTCTGGGCTGCCAGCGCACGGGGCTGGGTCATGTTGAGCTTCTCATCAACTAATGATATCATGGAAGATATATGATGGAAGATATTCTGCTTCTCATACATACAGTATATAGCTTATGAGGTAAATACAAAACTCAGTTTTAACTATGGTATGATTAATGCTTCAGTAATATTTGATTGTTTCTGTAAATGAGGTCAACAGTTACAATCAGAGGTGGTTACATGGTTATATTCCATATGTATGTTCTGTATTTGCTCAAGTGTTACTAAAAAAATTCTCAGATACACAGAAAAGTGTACAGAATAAAATCTATAGTGGCAAATCAAATTTTACCTTAGAATGTGTGTTGTCCTAGATTTTGCATTTGAATGTTCTCTGGATTCTCTTTGCACGTTGAATAGAAAACAGAAAATTGCAAGTATGCATGTAATTTCGTATTACCTGCACACAGATGATCTGAGTGTAAATACATCCTTCCAAGGTTAACTTACGCTCTTGTAAGAAATTTCTTAGTAAACTAATGTTAGACCATCTCCAGCACAGCTCTGGTATCTGCCATCATAAGACAGAGGTCATGACGGTCTAACAAGTCTCACGTTTATGAGGGTGGCATGATATACCTAGTTAATATACTTTTACCACCTCAGATACTTTATTTGCCACCTGCTTCTGCTATATGGTACTTCTGTAAGTTCAGAACTTGGTGCTTTTTTGTAAATATGTGCATAAATTATAACAAAGCAGAGTCTGTAGGCTGCTAGTTTTAACTTATATCTAAACATGGCATTCAAATGTTAATAGAGTGAATAAATCTTGTTCATTTCACAGACATGAAAATGTCAGTAGTATAAAACTATTTATCACAAGATAATGGTTTCTGACACCTAATAAATGCCAAGATGAAGCTACTTATTGAAAGTACATAAAAATATTCTATGGCTGTTTGCCAAAAATAAATATTCAGGAAAAACTGACATGCTTATTTTCTAAGTGGTTGACACTAATTTCTTGCCATAATTGTAACATCACAACTAAAAACCTGATGCAACAATGCTATATAAATGCAGCTCAAGAAAAAATTATGGGCATGTAGGTTACCAGAATGAAGTAAAGTTTTGTTGGTAAAATTTTGTTCCTTAGATTTTTTCCACTCTCTCACTATGAAATGCATGTATTTTCTTGAGATAACTGTTCATGACATTGTTTTGTGGTTTTAAATTCATCTTACCCAAGCATTGTTTTACAAATTTGTTTTCAATTGACATCTTAGAACTGAAACAGTAAGTTGTTACTCTCAGGTGACAGAGAAGAAAGCTGAACAGGGAATTTAGGGTAGTTTTATATGCCCCTTCAGTCAGGATTTGAGCAACACTGTTTTGGTGTTATGGGGCCAGACGGGGCTCAGTCACAATTTGCTGTTTTTTTTTTCTGTCTGCTTCCATACAATTAGTATTTTCAGATCTACTTTTGCTATTGTGTATTAAAGATACAGCATGATTAAGAGTTTTGACTGTGGGTTGTTGTTCTCCCCCTTCCCCCCCAGATGGAAGACCTTTAACTCTGGAAGAAATATGGAAAAATGTTCATGCATGCTACCAGGCTCGTCTGCTGGAGGGGCCCTGGGACACTATTACACAGCAGGTGAGAAACCACTGGTCCTTTACAAAGCTGATGAATACAATATATGCCTGAATCCTCAATGGCCTTATTCCCCTCTTGGACACAACTGAAATATGTAAAAGTCTAACTGAGTTTGTGCTGAGCCAGTTATGAACAACAGTTTTAGTCCTGGATTTTGGCAGATATATAGGTGTTCACCATGGAAGACTTAATGTGACAGTATCTCTTACTTAAAATACTTTTCCAATGCCAATCCTGAAAATTTCAGGCAATTTGTAAGTAATCATTGATTTGGGTAAATACAAGGTAGATTTATTTATATAAGTGAAATATATTAGTGTAATATTTCACACATTGTTTATTAATCAGGTTACCAAAAAAGACTGTAATTTTCAATTTTAACTTTTCACCTTTAATTTTTTTAAATTTTCAGCTTTAGGATTGGAGGAGAGAAAATTGGTCTCTCAGTCAAATAGTAAGTTATTGCTGACTATGTCCTCAAGAATTTGTAGTTAATGAATGCCATGTTTTGCAAGAGGAAGCAGATTAGCAAACTGTGATATCACTGCCTTCTTTTAGAGCTAGTCAAATCACTTCCATTTAAAGAGATTTTAAAGTCACCAGATCATTTCAGCAACCGTTCCCAGACTTCTGATGACGACTCTCATGAAAACAGTCATGCTTATTCGAGGAAGAGTGTGAGATATGGTTCAGAGCTGAGTTGGTTGTTCTGGTTTCTTCCCTTGGCTCCAGGCCTTCAGTGCAAATTTGGACAAGGAATAGAGACTCTCTGGGTGTGATTTTTTTATCATCAGACAAAGATACTAATGTGTCCTTTCTTCCTCCCCTTTCCTTCCTTGACTTCTTGATTTTTGCTGTTTCCAGGTACACAGGTCTCTTACCATAGTATCCAACACAGCAAGGATGTAACCTCAGCTGAGTGCTACAGGTGTTTCCTTAATTCAACTAATACTATTTAATTACAGGATGCCTATTTATAGTTGGTACTCAATGAGAACACAAGCAGCATTCATGCTTTTGCAGCCATGGACTTTTACTTAAATTATAAAAGCTCCCTGAACACCTAACACGCATTGGTTTTCTGATGTTTGTTGTGCATGTCTAAATTCCAGTTTTGAGTTTGAAGATTCTCATAATGCATCCTTTTACATAATGTATTAATTACCTGACTTGCCTACTGCAGAATGAAGATGAGAAATTTATGTTTTAATAAAATCATGTAATATGGTAGCAGATAATTGATTTTCTGCACAAGAAAGTGTTGCAGTTCAGATTTTTCAGTAAAAATTTATGATTTATGGCTGAAGTTTCAGGTTTGTGTCTAAATCAATCATGACTGTTTCTGCATAGAAAGTCAGAGGATTCAATTAACTTTGCTTTCACTGCATCCACCTTCTTGCATTCCTAGTAGACAGAGATAAGTAACCCTGCAGTCAGATGCTAGGTATCCTTTAGGGCTTACATCTCTGGTATTTCCCAGCTGAGCTGTTCTGGCTTGTGGTAAATTTATATTCCCACCTGCAAAAATGTACAGGAAAATCTGCTATGTGCACTCCAGAGGTGGTGTGCTTTCTCTGTGCTCACATTATACTGTGGCCTGAAGCCACGTTCAAACTCTTATGTAGAAAGCACAGTCTCTTTCTATTTGTCTGCAAAGCACTGCAAGAACCTACAGCTCTGTAGAGATAATAAATCATAATGCATTGCTACTGAGAATAAAGTGTAAACAGTATGTTTGGAATGTGTAAAATCAGAGTGGTGGAAGTCAAAAGGAAAAACAGGTCACTCTCACTCAGAGATTATTTGTGTCTCTTAAGGAACAGTAAAGTCAAACTGTCCTGCATCTAATAATTAGAGATGTGTGTGAGATACATACACACAAAGACCTGCAGAAAGAGTGGTAAAATTTGTGGAGTGCTGAACCTGATGTCTCTGTGACACCTCTCCAGAGGCAGTTCAGCCAATGTGACTCCAATGACAAGCACAAACTAAGATGTAAGGAAAAACATTTTGGAGAAATTAGCAGTTATAGCAGGAAAATACTATTGAACATAACAGCAAGGTGACTTTCCATTAAGTAAGGAGATTACAAACTAAGTTAAACTGTCTATCCTAGAGTAATAAAGACTATACCTCAAGCTGATAGCACAATGCCAGGACTGCTGGCAGGGAGCAGAGGCCAGAGGAGTTAAGGTCCTCCAACAATCCCACTACACAAGTTGGAATGACTTTGCTTTTTTACCTGTGCAATTTGTATGTATGCCTTCTCCCTGTGTGTACCTGTGGCTGAAAGCCATTGAATTCCACTGACTTCAGTGAGGTTAGCTTGCTTTACATCAGTATTGAACTTGGTCCAAAGGCCCCAGCTGCATTCCTGGATTGGAAATACACTTTCCCACATGGCTGCGAGAGAGAGGCTCCAGAAAAGCAGCTTTAAGAGGTCTACGGTTTTAATTTTAGATGAAAGCAGAAAGGCAGCAGGCAGTGAGGGAGCATTTGCTTATGGTCATTCAGTCAAGTGATGAGAAGACAAAGGAATGCGTGGTTTGTGGAAGCGTACATCTCTGGAGCTGAATCAGAGGAGAGGAAAGCATCAGTACAATTAGCAGTGTGAACTCTATCATATTTTCAGTGCCAGCAACCATTGGTGCAACAAACACTTCCCCTTGTAAACTGAGATACGTATGCCAGTCCAAATATAAAACAGCACTAGAAATCAGAGTATTCTCAAAGGAATTATGAAGGATAATAAAAACATAATGTAAGCACTAGTCTGCAAGCCTCAGATCAAAGCAAGAGTTAGGTCTACAAGAAAAAGAGTATTTTCCCCCCTCAAATGAATTAGGGTTCTGAATTGAAATACAGGGTTTTCTCTTCCTTTTCTGATTTTCTGCTGACCCATTTTGTTATGTGGGTTAGGCTTTGCCTACAGGGACACAGATCATATAATGCAAGTCACTGGGCGAACTCACTAAATCAGGCTTGAACTCTCAGTACACGTGAACAGCAGAGAGAAAAGGTTTAGGATTTTGCTTCAAAACAGATACAAATTTTAGTTTCTACAAGCAATCCACCACTGAGAAGAAAAATGTACCCTACCACTGTCCACTCATAATGTTGCTTAACTATTAACTAAGGCTAATTTTGCACATTGATTCGATAGATGGCAGATTAGGAAATAAAGTCATGTTGCCTTTTCTTCTCCCAGATCCAGGATCTTACAGGAATCAATTGGGACTTATATTCCATATATTTTATGAAATGTGGGTGCCATGCATGTGCACATTTTTGATACAACTATATTTTGTCTTATACTCTTCCTGGTAAAATATATCTGAGATCAGGAACTGAGACATTACATAAGCTCCGAAGTATTTAACTTTTTGACAATTACATTTGGCGATTACATTGCCAAAACCAAATTTTAGGTAAAATTTTAAAAAAGTTACTTTTGACTATTGTGGAAAGTCATGCTCATTTTTAGAGAAAGCATCTTCAAATATTTTTACTGACTAGGTTATTTTTATTGCAAAAAGCAGAAGTCAACTAGTTACCTTCTCATAAATAAATTAGCATGATAAGGTTGCATAGTATTTTATAATGATAATTGATAAATGGTGATGATTTAATTGCACTTCCTCTAGTAATAATCTTGAAAATGCTTAAATGAAGTTCATATGATTGGCTGTCTTCTGAGTTAAATATCCCTGGAGTCTTCAGTCATCCCTTTTCTACATCCGGCGATAACTTGCTTTAGCTGTTTTAAATAATACAAATCAATTATAACACACAGCTGTTTAACAAAACTTCTAAATGTTGCTACAGGTCTCTGTGGATATTTCCTGATGGCTTATAATGACATTAATTTAGCACACCTGGTAAGATCTGTGTGAGCTGGAAGCAGCTTAATTCTGCAATGACAGGAAAATTAAGGAGTATTTATGGATTACTGTTGCATTTCAGAACCATTGCCAACTGTGATTTTAGCTTCTTTTTACAAAGAGTCAGAAATGGAATTGCAGACATTGCATGCCTGTCTCCTGAATAATTTACTCGTAACTTGGTGGGTACTTTTGAGGATATCCTGTATTAGTTATTTCTCTCTACACATTGTACACAAAAGAATGTCTCTTCATCTTTTGAATTAATGGATGCTAGAAATGTAGTCTTCACAAGAAGCTCCCTTCCGAGTCCTTGTAGCCTTTCCTGAACAGCAGGCAAACAGAGATTTCCTCAGTTGTCCCTCAGTTAGGTTTTCCCATTCAGCTTGATTTAGGATGGAATCCCAGACTTGCATCCCCCATACCACCATGCTGGGGAACCTTTAGGCTCTTTACGCTGTCAGCCCTGGTGTTTTTCCTGACTGCACTGCTTTTTAAAAGTACTTATTAAGCCTGTTATATATCAGCTGTAAGATCAAATAAGAGATCTAGATGTTTGGAAGAGGCCAGGGGGAGAAAAAGACAGATATGTCAGACTGCAAGAAGTTGCAAATAGGATGAATGTAAAAATAACACTAAGGCTCCTAGAGAGATTTCAGATCATAGTGGAAAACAAAACCAAGACACATTCTCCAAAAACTCAGCTAAAAGAAAGTTATGGTAAATGGGAAGAAAAGTCTAAACAAAAAAATGATGAAGTCAGTCATCGTGGTAATGGATGGCAGCAAGAGACATGTATTTCTCTCACATGTACTGTGATATTCAGCAGAGAAGTGCAGTACAGTTTTAAGTAAATACATAGTGGCATTGTGTAAAACAGCTCAAACATATTGGTCCCTCTTTGTGTAATTGAACAGCAGATCCACCACATTAATATCTATGTATAATATACCAGAGGCATAGTTAAGTTGGCAGCAGTCCAAAAGTGCCATAGTCAAATGCTAAATGATGAGACAATTTGAAAGGAAAAAAATACAAGAATAGAAAAAAAGTTCAAAAACAAAGAACAGAGAGTAGAGAATAGAAATGTAAGAAAGGGGGAGAAATCTTCCTGATTGTAAAGGTAAGCATATTTTATTGCATGTTAGTGTATGATTTAACAACCAGGAATATAAAAAACAAGGATAACTAAAGTTTAGTTAATCTGTAAAGGCTACATTTTACCTTTTATCATTTTGGAAATCTCTCCCAAGATCGATGGGAGATGTGAAGCAGCAGAAGGTGACTATATGGTTACAGCCAGGACTTCTGTCTTCAGACTATGTAGTAGTAGGTACTTGCTGTAGAAGTTGGAAATACAGAGACCATAAGTACCTGAGAATATCAGATTTTGTCCTCTAATTTTTAGAAAGCTACTTTTCAAAATTATGGCATGGTAATCATGGAGATTTAAAAGCTTAGTAATTTCACCAGAAACTGTATACACACTTCCTTATAAGCTATATGCATTATTGCATACAGCAAGAAAGCTGCTTTGTAAGTTTTAATATATGTCTAATGGCCCGATTTTCAAATAATAATTAAACTATTTAAAAATACAGATGAAAAACTGAACAGAGATGCTCAGCTATCTTAGTGATCCATGTTTACATTTTTTCTGACGTTGTGAGATGACAGTCTTCAAGACTGAAGCCCTTTTTTGTTAGAATGGGTATGAGATAGTCATTGGCAGTGCATGTATTTTCATCCTGGTGTGGCTGGGTGTTCCAAACCTATTTTGAAGTACCTGCAGGAAGGACCAAGACAACAGTGTAGTCTCCACATCCAGTTGAGTCACTGATTTCTTCAGAGAGTGTGAACTGGTACTAGATTGGTGATGTATACAGTCTCCTATTAGAAGATGAACTGAGACCTATTTATTTCCCAGGCACCTTCTGAAAGTTTTTTAAAAATAGTATTTACTGAATTGGAAAATGGGTGAAGGCACTAGTCATTTTTCATCCTTTCTTTGACCTGATGGTATTTATAAAAATGTATACAAAGTAGAACAACTTCAACACGGGAAACTAAAGCATTCCCACCTCAGAATACCATGTAGGTCAATGGTAGGCAGTTAAGAGATTTACTTTAAATCAAGCAGAAAAGAAATTTGAATCTAGGTCTCTTGTGTCTCAGGTGAGTTCTATACTTGCTTGTAAAGGAGAGTATAACTGCCTACTTGTCTTTCTTTTTCATGTGTTTTGTGCAAGACCTGCTTTGGTAGGCATACTGGGTAAATGCCTATGGGCTACCTGCATTTCTGTCACAGACATACCCTGAGGCTCATATTGGGGTATAGGCCACAAACTGATCATCTTTTCAGGATGCAGTCGTTTATGCACATGCCCAGCGACAGAAATATGGTTTTTTTTTTTCCTGCTGGGAGAGACAACACTCTTTAGAAACAATATTTTCTAAGGCTACAATGAAGCTGAGTAAAAATTATATGAGTTTTAGATACGAGCCCTTGAACATATGTACCCAAGTCCATTTTTGATTCTTGTCACAGTTATTTTTTCCTGTGTAGAAGCAAACTAACAAGACTTATAAAAGCTGATGAATGAACCTGTTCACAGTCGGTACCAAGTATCACCAACAATTTTGTTTTTAACAGTGTGATAGTGTCATAAAGCCTGACCTCCCCTGAGAAAACACAATCATAAACACAATCAAGTGTATGTGCCAAGGCTTAATCAGTGCTCAGTGATGATGGAATGTAAAATCAAACATCCAAGGATAGAAATCAAATTGTATTATTGCAGGAGACTCAACAGTTGAAAAACTGCCCAATACAACAAGAATGAAGACTTGGTGACTTGAAGGTCCTGCAGAAGTAGTCTAAAAAAGTAATCTGTGAAGTATTATGAAAGTTACAGAGCACATATGTCCATACATTGCTCCCCCTCCTGCCCTTTCTAACCAAAACTGTACAGATGCAGTTACTTCTATTACCAAAATGTGACTTAGAGCTGTGTGTGTGGGCAGTCTCCCAGCCACAGGAGTGGATGTGTTTCATGTGTGATACCTTGGTTCTGGATTTGCCAACAATAAATCAGCATTTTGCTTGCTTAGTGCTTTGCTGTCTCTCCAGAAAAACATTCAGAGCATTCTCATACCTACTGTAAACGTGGCAGTTTGTGAGGACAGTGCATATATAAGCCTCAGGACTATATTTGAACTCAGATCTTCTGCCACTCTGAAATTCTGCTTCCAGAAGGGTGAAAATACCTTCAGAATTCTTAAGAATGATAAGTTTCCTGTGGTCTCACTGACTGTGTTATTCTGTCACTTTGTCTTCTCATAAAGCTTATTTTTTCATATGCTTCTCCTTCATGGCACTGCAGGAAAGATAAACCTAATGGTCTAATTTAGGAATAGCAATCTCTGCAAATACGCCTTTCTTCAAAGTTTCTTTTTCCTTTGGTGTGTTCCGGTTGTTCTATAACCTTGAATAAATTCTTAAATATGGGAGATCATTGTTTTTGATGTGCTGGTCTATTAAAAGGTCCTGCACAGTGCTTCAGCTCTTAGCTAAAAGGCTTACCTTGTATAACTTTCAAAATAAAAAGGTGTGGACTGTTGATGCCAACGCTAGTCAAGTAAGGACTGAAGGTGATTCTGCTGTTCATGCATTGTTCATGCATCTTCAGGTGCTGACTATTCAATTCTTTTTTGAGTCCTCATCTACAATGAATAAAGCTGTTTCCATTTACTAATAGCATTTCTACTGCAAAAGGGATGCGTTAGCAACTCTATCCCACAAAGTACTGGTCTTAAGTTTCAGAATAGTAAGTGACAAGGAATTCTCTGTCTGTTTTTGTCTCAACATTTATTTCTCAATTTCATCCAAATGAGGTGTTTTTCTTATATCATTTGATACTTAGCAGGTAGTTGTAATATAATCTCTGTTATATGTCCATACTGTCATATAAAAAAGTTGTCAATCAAACCTAAACTACCTAAATAACAGCACAAAACTGCACTATTTCTATATTAATCTAGAGTCTGCTCTTTTTCAATATGTAGTTAAGAATCTGAAAGACATATTCTTTATAGTACTTCAATAATCCTGTCCATTACATCACTTAATTTATAGCAGTGTTAACAGAAAAATCAATAAACATTATTTCTAAAATGTCAGGGATGTTAATGGTGTGATTTAAAAAAGGAGAAAGATTCAAAACTCTGAACAGAACACACTGATACAGTGTTGTAGAGGCACATCTTGCTGAAACTGTGGTAGGGAGGATTTGAATCATTATGGCTCAGTCATCTTGCAAAATGTGTGTAGGTAGCTATTCTTAGACATACAAATCTTTCTTGCCATATTGTGGGATTTTGCTAAGTGGGGGAGGCTGTATACAGTATATCTTAACAGAAGGTTGCTAAGATCACTCTTAAATCATTTTGAGTCATATCAACAGTTGCTATGGATCCCCTGCTAATATTTTTGGAAAATTATTAGTACAACTTCCTCAGGAAAGGGAGAATTTAAGAATGGGAAAGCTGGGTGGATATTTATTTCCAACTAAAATTTTTTGTGGTGCATTGAACTTTTGTGGTTTAAACCAAGTGGTAGTGCTGTACAAGCTAGCAAGTAGGTTTTACTTTAAAACTAATCATTAATTAATAACAGTTTAATCTTGCTTTTTCCAGTAAGATTTTATGGACATAAACCTAGTCGAACTAATTTCATAGGAGGAAAAGACCAAATAGTGGAATAATACTGGAAGTGGTGTAATACTAGAAGATGTAGAATAAATACAGAGGCTTAATGGATAATTTACATGTAGAGATAAAAAGCAGTAGGAGGATACTTGCCATTTTCTGGGGCACTATTCAGGATAGACTTTCAAGTCCTGGTACTATTGTTGAGTTAATTGGTTATTCTGAAATGAAGATTCAATAATATTTTCCACACATATATGTAATTAACTGAATGAATTACAATGTAATGGTATTAATTCTCTTGATTCTTTTCTACTGGTGTAGAAAAACTGTTTCAGTGCTACACATTACATTTACAGATAATTTATCTAGCAGAGGCTTTGCTTCCACAGAGCTTCCCAAGCAGAGATTTTGTGGAAGAAACTGTAATAGCATATTCCCTCCCTGGTCTGGCATTTCTCCTTGTAGGCTGAGGTTGGTTTCTATTCTGTCTTCCTCCTGCCGTGACCTCTAGCAATTCACTCCTAGAATGAAGCTGGTTACTGAACATTCCCCCTTATTGAATATTTTTCTGAAAAATGCTAAAATGCACAACAATGCTGACTGCACAATATAATAGAAGTGAATATCATATATGACTCATTCAACTCTGTTTGAAAGGGAACTGTATGGTCACAAGGCATTGAAACTTTATAACAATTTCCTTTTTTGTTTTCTGTAGCAAGGACTTTTGGCCAAGCCCTTTGGCAGATTTTTTTGTTGTTGTTTTCTTTTTTAAATTAAAAAAAAGAATTGTAAGTGCCGTTTACGTGGAAGTTCGATATCTGTGTTACCAGAAAGCAATTTGTACCTAAGCACCTGTGCTCTCAAGTTGTGGAAGCAGATGGTATCAGCAGTTCAAAAGCATTTAGACAAATTCATGAGACCGCTTGTCCATAAATTAATCCAAAATTACCAGGCAGGAATGGGTCCTCCATCATCCTTAATACAGCAGACATGCTGGAGCAGTACAGGGGGAGTAAACCACAGAAAGCGGCCAGACTCTTGTCCCAAAATAGCCTTTCCAACTGCCGCTGTTGGAGACAGGGTGGGTTGCTAGATGGACCACTGGTCCAGTCCAGTCGGGCACTTCTTACATTTTTAAGACAGTCTGAGGTTCAGAAAAGTGACCCAAAGTTATTAATTTACTCCACATAGTCAGACTTGTTTGTGAAGCAGTATACAATCTCAAAGGCTCACAAAACCAGCTGGGAGCCCTTGAAGTTGAAAGTCAACTGGAGTCCCTTTTTGGCTCCTCTTTTTGTATATTGTATTTCTGATTCCATAGCAGCCTGATTCAAGAATGAGGAGAGAGGCCACCTGAAACCCGCTGTAGAGTGGGAGCTATGGCTCCTGTAGAAGTGGTGGGTTCAAGGTTCCATAAGGTTGTAGCTCTTCTGTGCTCTCAGAAGAGAGCTTGGTGTTTCAGTCCTGTGTTAACTGAGACACTGATGTGATCAAAGTCTTTTCTAAACTCTGAATACCAGTCTCACCAAAGCATTTAGCTGCAGTCCTGAGGTGGTCACTTTAGCCTTGCAGGAGACAGTTTCACTGTCCTTTTGGCATTTTCTTTGGCCTACCTTTGTCATGCCAGCATTCACTGTTCCGGTGGCTGCTAATCCCTGTTCAAACCTCCAACTCTATCGTGCTGCTTGTAGAGAACCTTAAGTACCTTGGGCAAACTCGTGACAGAACTAACTTTTAGGTGGTACGAAGTTTGTAGCATTATATTGGGTCTATCTTTAGGAGAATTACCATGAATATTGACAATCCTACTGCATCTGTGCGAGAACACTGGATATTCAGTTTCAACAGTGATTCAGAATACTTAGTCCAACAAACGTTGTTTCAAATGATAGGTAATACAAGATGCTTTGACTTGAGGAGGGGAGCACAGACATCTGCTGCTATAGGGAGAGATAAGGAACAAAGAAACCCTTTGGCCTCAACTCAGCATGAGAGTTGAGTCACACTTCTATGGACATGTCATTGCCTCCTGATATTTGATATAGTTAAATTAGTGTTCTACTGCTCTGCTGCAGCAGAAATTTGCTTTCAATTCATTACCTTGTGGTAATTGCCTGTCTTCTGATTGTTTTAGCTATCGGTCTTACTGGCTTCTTGATAAACTGTAAAGAGGAGGTAGGAATATATGCCATCCCATTTGCTGGTTACAGTATTTCAAACTTAAAAGTCTTATGAAATGTCTCTTCCCAATATATTTTTGTTCAGGAATTCCTGGGATTATAAAATGAACCCTTTTGGGGCACATTTGTCAAATGCCAGTATGGATTTTTTTTCTTAATTTACCATTTTTTAATCAGGGTAGGAAATCTGTCTCCACTGTCTTTTCCATACTTCCACAGCTTGTTGGATCGTTCAGTTTTGCACCTTACATGAATCTCTTAACTTAAGAACAGATTTTAAATAGTAATTAATTAAGACTATATGCTACATAACTAAAATGGTGACAACTGAATTAATCTTATTTTGGCAAGCATGGAAGAAGAATCATCTGTTTATTTTCTTAGGAAAATGGCTGAGATGCCATTTCTTGACAATATAACTATGGACCTGCCAATTTTTAACTATAAAGTTTTCTTAAAGAATCCTAAATGCAAGTTACATGCTTGTGAGAGTTTAAGCTTTAAAAACACAGTTTTGTCTGAGCGTCACCTAGTGCTTTGATTCCTCTTGTTCTTAAAATTAATAATTCAAACCTTATTTTTTATATATATAAGTAACAGTATAAATATAACAATATATAAATATATAAATATATAACTATATAAATATGTATCAGCAGTGTTGGCGATTTTTGATTAATGTTGTACTTACTTTACCTCTTGAGTATGCCTTTCAAGGATCTTTGTGTTAGCTGTTCAACAGCTTTTTAAAAAATAATAAAATTCTAAATTGTAAAAAAGTATCATCACCCCATCAAAACTGTAAATATTGTATAATCAGGCAGATTTTTGGGATGAAATATGAAATAGGTCTCTGTCATCTAGTTATTATATTTTGTATTCTGTAGTATCAAGTATAACAATAATAAGTTAGCTCTGCACAAAAAGTGCATATGCATATCAGGTCTTATGGTAGTCCTCTCTGTTGTTATCATTCTCCTAGTTACAGAAATCACTATATGGAGAATATATTTAACTTTTGAATACACCTAAAATAAGAAGGGCCTAAAGTTGTAAACCAAAGTGGAACTTCTGATTTAAACCCATTTCCATTCTTGAACTTTGTCATTCTTTACTTCTGGCAAACTGGCTTTGTCTGTGACTTTATAACTTGCACTGTGCGTTGTACAAGAGAAGTAAAGCTGTCTTCAAATACTGTGGATAGAGGTATTGTTCCTGTTTTGGATGCACCCTGGTAGTTCTGATAGCTTTAAAAATGGAAAAGCAAGATTGATGTTTTTGTGGCATCAAACTGTAGACATATTTAGCTGTCACATTCAGCAGAAGCCGCAGCTGTCAACATAAGTAGCAATAAGTTAGCAATATAGAAGTGATGTGTGCACGGAGCACGGGGGCCAGAGCTCTGTCCAAAGGAAAAGACAGTTTTATTGCAAGTTGTAGTCAAAAAGCAGCATTCAAGCTGTGATCAACCAGGATTAGTGACATTAGGCGGGTTTTAAGATGTCCTTTGCTAAAAGAGCAGTTTGTGCCATGAAGTGTTTGTTTCTTCAGAAGTTGTGTGGCCATGATGGTTTTGAAACAGCAGGTACAAAGTGGTAGGTGTGGTTCATCTTAAAGAAATTCTGGCTGTCTTAAGTGTCCTTATATGGTTTGTGTTGTAGGATCTGTCAAAGCAACTCCATTTTCCTCAGAAAAACTTAGCCATTTGATTAATTGCTTCTTCAGCTTGGACTTCATATCCTTCATAAAAAAGGACAGGATCCAGCTTAGTTGGCCCTATGGAGTTAGTAGTAGTAAAGTATTAATAAAAACTTGTCACTAAAGTTAGTTGGTATGTCTTTTGAAATGCACAGGGAGCAGATACATTAAATCATAAGGGCAATTGCAGCTGCTCGTCTCCAAAGAAGAACTTCAGCATAAATCAAAATCCCTCTGCAGCCTTCTCCTCCAAAAAGAGGTTCAGTAATGACAGAAATTTGCTTTTTTGGTCTAGTTTGCACTTCTTTGTCTCATCAGGGTCCCTTCAAGTTTTCCCTTGCTCAGTAGCATTGCAGATTTATTTGGATTGTCTAAGAAAATGCAGGAGAACAGCGGTAGTTGCACTTAGTAGTCATTCTCCAGCACCCGTTACAAACAGAAGTAGGTTGTTTCATCTTAAATGGGCGTAGCAGTGGGAGTGCTTCTCTGGGTCTTATGGCAAAGTTATAGAAACTTTCCTTGGCTATATCAGTAGGATGACTTGTTTTCTGCTTGTAAATTGAAATCAAGGTGACTACAAATGTGTTATTTGTCCCAGGTAATAAAGTGTATTCCATGCCCACTAGGATAAATAGCTTTTTTGGAGTTGATGGCTACTACAGCAAGCACATTTCTTTCAACAGCCATTTTGCCCTCCCTGAAATTTTTTTTAATTGTAATTTCTCTGTATCCAATACAAATCCTATCACTAAAGCATTATTTTTGTGAAATGACTGCATTAATAGAAAAGTTGTGACTTATGTCAGTAGCATGGAGAAGCCTGATACAATTAGTAACCTAACAACAGCTTTATTACTATGATCTATACCTTCTATCAGGATGATAAAAGTTCCCTGTGCAATTACAGTTCCTTAACATTGTGTCTGCAATACAGTAGTTCCATAGTACTAGAGTTGCTGTTGCTGTTGTAGTAATTCCATTACTGGAGGAAAATCTTCTGTGAAGAAAAGGGGAGAGAGAAAAGTTTGGAATATTTTCTTGTGACAGTTGCTGCCCTATTGCCTTTGCAAGCACTGTTACTGGTCCTTGTAAACACAATGTGTGTATATTCATCTGGCTTCAGTGCTAAGTCTTGAAGTTTCCCTAGCCTTCATTCATAAAAATGTTACTCACTTTTTACACCTGAACCTGAGCACATGTGTAATTTAAGGATAAAGTAATCCCTTTGGCCTCAAGTTCAACACGGTTTAAATTCCACGTGTGCACAGTTACTGTTCTGGTTGTGGGACACACAGTCAATCTCATGAGCAAAATTTTATTACTTTTGTTCTGAATGAGTAGAGTTAGATTTTATTAACAAGTAAGTTATTATTGATGTATATAAAAATGAGAAAATAAAAAGAAGATAGACTGTGAATTAAAGAACATAAAATACCTATAGTATCATAAAATTGAGTGAAGGATTTTTATTTAAAAACATGCATTTGTTTCAGTAAGTGTGGTCAAAAATTGGTGAAAAGGGAAGAGCATGCAACTTCTTTATTCATTGCATCACTGTTTCTATTTCTCTAAATGGAAGAGATTATGGGGTACATGTTTTATTAATCCTGCCTTCTTTTTCTGACCTGATGGTTGGGATTGTGAGCACTGATGAGAAAATATCTGAAAAGAATTGGTCCAGGCTGTGGTGTTTCTGCATGAAAGTTTTGACACCCCTTCCTGAATTTATTTTTGCAAAGCAACATCATGCAGACTGGATTGGAGAAGAGGCAGTTTTGGGCACAGATCCCTTGCACTATCATAAATGGAGAGACCATAAATGTTATGATGGATGCTCGAAGGCAGTTTAATGTAGCAATGGAGAAAATAGAAGCCATTACTACTGGAAGAGCTCCAGTTATGACAGAGAAAATAAATGGTGCTGTTACAAGAGATGTACTGACAACAAAATACCTGCTGGCTGGTGAAGCGAAGAGCAGAGCACAGTACAGAAACCTCTAGGCAATTACCCGTTACCTGAAGTAATGCTTATTTTTAGTTTAAATCTGACATGGATAGTATTTCCTGTATGAACTGCTTGATAAATTGACATAATCCAATCTGATGGAAGTTTTAGACTTAATTAAACTTGTACCTAGGCACTACCCAGTCTTTGCCACTGTTCAGATTCATGTCTTAACATTTCGCTGTGCTATAGGCACTGCACAGGACAGGGAGTGAAGTTAGTTTTTTACATCTTAACTCTTGATGACCATGTGAGGCACAGTCCACTTTCATTAGTCAGTGATGACAGGACAGGTGAAGGATGGTTGATCAAGCCTTCACGTCTCTGATGGACTTTATGGGAAGATGTGTTCTTACACCACAGAGAAAAAACTTGTGCTCCACTGAAATGTTTTCCAGACCTCTGGGAGCCTGTAGCATTCATTTTTTGTTGTTGCCGAGGGCTCAGACACACTGTCTAACATAAACCTCAATGAAAGACGTTTAAGGTCACCAGTTTAACCTCACAACCAAGGCAGCTCAGCACCTGTGCATGGGTCGTTATGGTTGCGCAGCTAATGAACAGTAAGCTGTTGTGCTGCAGCCACATTCAGTCTTGTGTAACATTCCTAAACAAAACTACATTAAATTTCAAACTACCCAATGAAACATTTCACACCTTTCATTCATCTATCTCTTGCATGGTTTTTGTATGGGAGGAGTTGAGGTATCAGCTACAGAAATGGGTACAGAACATCCTTACAAATCTTTCTTGAAGCCTCCTAGTGAAGAGGTCTTTCTACAGAAAATAAATGAAGCAACATTCCGAGCTTTCAAATTCAGTGGAGCTAGTTGCTACCTGTAAAAATTTTATTTCCTGTGGAAGTTGGGTCAGACTCAGAGGGGTATGCAAAAGTAAGATGGACTCTGGTGTATGGTGCTGAACAGACAGTGTTATGAATAAGCTTCATAGATAGATAAAAGAAAATAATGCTGTTAATTTAAAAAATATCTGTGTGTCTGTATTACTGTCCAGAAGAGTTGTGGGCAACCTGCAGATAGGTTCTTGCTGTACAATGCCATTGAGTAATTGTGAGAATTAACTTGAAACTCTCACATATTACTCTCTAAAATGCATTGCTACATGACCAATTGGAAAAAGATTAATTGTAAACTAAGAGCGGGAATACTCTTTTATATTATTTAAAGTCTTGTTTGTTTGTTTGTTTGTTTTTTGTGTGAAGTCCCAGTAGGACTTAGATTTTTCATCTAACTGGCTCATGGATCAGGTTAGCTGAAGGCTAGTGTTTCTGCCCTAGTATTTTCCTCAGGATACATTTCACTGCATGTGGAATATCATCATTCCGCCAGATGGCTGCAGCAGGTAGAAAATATGCTCATGAAGCTGATGCAGCACAAACTTTTATTCATTCTTACATGGGGATCCTCATGGGATTCACATGGGAGCCTTGTGGGAATGCCTTTAGGTACAGGCTTTGGAATTTAGGATGCGACTGAATCAGATCTGATGCTCTGAGAGTGTTTTCCCTGATGGTCAACAGCTCTTCCCTGCCTCAGTCTTTTCGCTTTTTAGAGGCTTCTGCTTAATGGGTCTTGGCTCAGGATTTCTTTCAATCTCTTGTGCTTTCCTGGTTTTCCTGTCAGTGTGTGACATATCCCTATCTTTAAGGTTTTGAATAAACAGCATGGCATTCTTGCACTTTCATGCCTTTCGTTGAGGGAAAGGAAGATGCATGCAGCAAGCTGAAAATTCTGACTTTGGACACAGCTGTTTTGCATGACATGGTGTCTGTGGACTTTCAGTGCTGAAGGATCTGTGTAACAATGAACTTCATTTTCCTGGATTAGAGGTAAACAAATAAGTGACAGTGCTAATTTTTCAACAATACCCTGATAAATGGAAACTAAAGCACCTCTTCCTGATGTGCAGACATGCAGCTTTAGTGCATGTCATTCTCAGAGCCTGGCCAAGGAGCAGCATGAGTTTCACTAAACCCTGAGTCATTTCATTGTTGCCATTCAAAATTCTGTGGATTACAGTGAGATTTACACCACCCTAGCACACCTGTTACTTCAGGATGTGTAGGAGGCAACCGTTGTTAATTCGAAGAACAAGGAGATGAGCTAGGAAGGGGGTTTGAATAATCAAGACCATGTGTTTCTTCATATCAACCCAGAAGCTGTTGGATGGGTCCTGTAGCAAAAGCCTCTCCCTTTACATCTGCTGGATCCTAAGGGAAAGTAAGAGCCTTGCCACCCGCTCAGAAAGAATGGAGGAGAGATTGCAGAGAATTTGGAGTGTGAACAGGTTTCACCTCTGTCACATGCTCGTAAGTCACAAGTTTGATGCCAAAGATGGTGGGACCAAGGAAGTTACTCTTTTGAAAAACTGAATAGCAATGCACTCTGCTTTTTCATAAGGGCATCTAATTGTTAGAGTTTGGGAATTTTTTTCAGTGTCACTGTCATATTGTAAGAAGACGAAGGACTGAAAGAAGGATGTACAATGTAAAGTTAAGAAGCTATTTAAAAAAAACAAATCTGGCCTCCATTTGTCACTCACCGGTGGTTTCCTGAAGCAAGAAATGCATGATAGAATCAAATACCAGGTGACAGGATGGTTGGGAATGACTTCAGGCTGAATGTTCATCTTTGGGAATTATCTTTATGCCTTTTTCAGAATGCTAATTCACTTAAAGCCCAGATCATCTTCGCTGTTCTTTTTGGGAGTGTGTGCTACCTCTTTACGCTCTTTCTTTGTATAAGGGAGTTTGCTGAAATTGCTGTCCAATCTTCTTTATTTTTTCGTTGCTTAATAGTTTTGTAAATATTAACTATTTTTTTTTTTGCTATCTTTGAGGAATACCACTGGCACAGTCTGTGTATTTTCTGGAATTATTTGGAGAACTAAACTGATACAGGCTAGCAGATAATTAGAAAGTAATTTTAATACAAACTACCACTTTTTCTCAAAGGAAAACAGCATCAGTTCACTTTTACCAACAGCAGATGGTAGCATTCTTGTGCAAGTTATCTGTCTGCAACTGCAATGTAAAATAAAGCTTTCTGAGCATTATTTTTTGTATGTTCTGAGGCTTACAGAAGTTTTTAAAAGTTCTCTTAGACACAAAATGATTAATCGTCACAAGTACATTTTCAGTTTAAGAACCAAGTGTCCTTCAGCTGTAAGAGACCCTGTTTAATATTTAATAATATAGAACATGTCCCATTTGCTGAACATGACAGGCTAGAATTTGGTTTTTGTTTCTAGGCAAGGGGTTGGAGAAAACGTTTTTATTGTGTAGCAGGGAGACTTTGTAAGCATTTTCTCTTAGGTGCAGGCAATTTACTACATGCTAAGATGAAATGCCATCACAGAATTAGGGGAGTCTGGCTACAGCTGTATCAGCTTGGGCGAGGGAAATCTGTGTCAGAGCATCAATTCAGTGTTTCCTCTTCACTTTCGAGAAACAGAGCCGCCACAAGAAGCACATCTCAGGAAAAGGGTCTTCACCCAGGATAAAACACCCCTCATGTTAATCCTCATAGTCGGTCTCTGCTGTGGCTCTGGTGAGCAGCATGGTGCAGTGGACCAGGCTGCGGTGTCTGAAGGGGGAATGCCACGCAGAGGTGGTGATCCTGCTGTTTTCTCCATCGTGGTCCGTGCCTGCTTCTCCCCACCCCGCTGCCCGGCGCTGGGTGCTTCTCGGCTCTGGTGGAGTCCTGGGCTCAGCAGCATCTGAGCACAGTCTGCTCAGCTGTGAACAGGCTATCATGGCATGTCACATTTGACATCTTTCTTGTCTCAAATCCATTTCTAGCCATTCCCTGCTGTGCTGTGTGCCCCTTGCGTGTGGGGATGAGGTAGGATTTGTTTATTTTGGTGCAGAAGTACTAGTAGTGACCTCAGCAGCATTAAAGGAAAATCGCTTCCCTAGGGCATGGTGCGTGAGACAGTCAGATGTGCTGATCTCGTGGTATCACCCATGTGAGAGCTGATGAGATCACTGTTATGGCTTTGCACTGAGTGCAAGCTTGATTAAGTCAGAACACGTACTCTGTTCAAGTGCCGGCTGGAGATGAAAGTGAAAGCTTTATGGAGCACTGGATTGAGTTCTCGGCAGCACCATGTGCAGTGTGAAGGTGGAGACGAACGGTATCTTACCCGGTTCTAGGGAATGTGTCTGACTGTAAACTTAAGTGTCACCAAATGGTTTTTCTCTTTTCCTTTGGACGGTTCTCACTGGGCTTCTTGAAGAACTGTTCCGGGACATTTTTCTGTAGGATAGCCTAAAATGAGGGTGTGCCACCTAGTGGAAGTTAAAGCCACCTTGAGGGCTCTTCTTCCTTCTCCCCATTACAGGCTCCAAATTAAACCACATTTACTTCTCAGCACCATTTTGGAAGGATAAAGTGTCAAGGTTGTTAAAAAAGTTTTCTGTGGAGCGGATTTGTTTTATGTATTGCATTTGATTAGGTACTGTTTACACAGTAGCTTTACCTGCTTGCATTTAGGTAATGCTGATACAGTAACTTGGGTTACTTTTGCAAACTATTACATTTTAACTAAAACAGTGGCATAGCCTTGTTTGTGATCTTATTTCCCTTTTAAGATAAAAGAACATGGTCTCAAATAATAATTTGTCAATGACTATCAGAAGAAGAGCAATGTGGGTTAGATTCTGAAATGAGAAGAATTGCATCAAGGATTAATTGGACTCTGCTTTGTCTTTTCTGAATGCATGTGGTGTCTTTTCTGTTTTCTTCTTGCATAATAAAACAACTGATATTCCCTTTTAGGAGCACCCTTTACTTGGGCAGCCATATTTTGTTCTTCATCCCTGCAGGACTATTGAATTCATGTCTCCTATACTGACCAGTTTACGGAAACAGAACAGGTGAGACATTATTGTGCCTTGCAAGGCTTTATGCAATGCAGATAAAGTAAATCAGCCAGGAAGTAGAAATGGTCAAAACAACTTCTTTGGTCCAAAGAGAATAAGATTCTGGATTGTCACCCAAGGGCTGAAAGTTAAAATACATCTGATATAGATAAAGTGAAGGAATATTCCCATCTGGAGTTACTTTATGACTGTCAAGTGTGTCTGCAATTCAGAAAATGTTGGGATAATATGTTTGTGGTGCTTTTTTGTTTGCTTGTTTGTTTTTTTTTTTTTCTCTTAGACACACAAATTACATTGTATTGTGGCTCAGTACTGTAGGCCCAGTTGTGGGTCTAAATCTTCCCATGAGTTATGCAAAACTGGCACCTGAGGAGAATATAAATGCTGATGCAGTGGAAAGGTAAGACAAAATTAAATCACCTTTTTTCTCTCACATCCTCCTACGAAACTAAAAAGATCAGATGGATAACTGGCAAAAGCATTATCTTCTCCTTTGGAGCTCTTGGTTCAGTTCATTTAGGACTCACCTTTCAGTATTTTGCTTACACGACTGCCTTATTGCCTTACTTTGCAATGAAAATTTGTGCTGAGAGAGATGTGCTTGGCACATTGCTGACACCCTTCATGACTGTCAGAAGGTCCCTGATGGTCTTGGGTTTTTCTCAGGTGTGTAAAAGTGTTTTATGGTGGTCCCTCCAGCACATGGTGGCGTGATCTAGCATAATCTTGCTACAATGATTTTAATTTCATCTTTTATTTCTGTTTGATGTCTCCACTTCAAGCCTCTGAGCTGAAGGACAGATGTTAGTTGATTGTAGTAAAGCTACTGCAGCCTTCCCTTACTAGGGGTGAAATCAAACAAAGGAATCCTTCCCAACTAGTAAGTAATACATTGTGGAAAGATGACTGTTCATGGCTCTTTCTCTGACAAAAACTTACCTGGTTATAGTAGAACACCTAAGATTGGCTGAAGTTGTAGCAACTCTCTTAAGCACCATCAAGACCTGAACTCCCTTGTGACTGTATTGACCTCTTGAAGTCACTTGCATCCTACCTCAGTTTTACTGTGGTTGTGGCCTTACTAAGACTGCATACAAATGCACAAACCTATGGTTCCTTGATACAGAATTGAGATGCTGGGTTTGGATATACTAAATTTATCTACAAAAAATCAGGTCTCTAGAAAATCTGCACCATCTGTGAGGATACGTACAGCAAAATACTTGTAGGATGTGGTTTAAGCTTGTGACAATCAGTATATGGGCTGAGACTACTTCACATAGGAACCACTTCCTCCACCATGGCCTGATGCATGGATCACCCTTGTGTTCCACACCACACACAGAATATCCTAATCCCAGGACTGAATAATACTTTTCTGGGAATAATTTGTGTATGTCATGCTTTAGAGAACAAATAGGATTAAGACTGTAGACAAACAGAGTACTTACAGTCTATATCTCTAGAGTTCAAGGTGCCTAATACTATCGTATCAGAACATCTGGCTTTTCTGTGCTTCACTGCCTCCAAAGGAAGTTTTGCTTTACCCTGTGAGAGTTTCTGTTGTAGTCAATTAGTATTTCTCATTGTACTAGTAGTTGTTCACACGTTTAGTCCCTATCCTGTAGTCTTTCTGCAAGCCTCCCCTGACAGTTCTCGATTCTTGCGCAAGTAAGAATTGTATGCTTGTACAATCTGTGAAAACTAGTTTAGAAGTAACTTCCATACAGATCATCTTGGATTCTTCCCCAATCACATTTTTTTTGTAGTATAAAACTGACCACAAGTCCTGAGCAGTTGAGATGGAGTTACAGATTTTACTTCATATGTTCAGCATTATGTCCAATACATGTCCAGTGTATGCCACATCAGAGCTAGAAATATGAAATAATTGGGTTTCAGAATCATAGAATCATATCATAGAATCACAGAATGTCTTGGGTTGGAAGAGACCTTAAATCCCACCCAGTCCCACCCCCCTGCCCCGAGCAGGGCCCCTTTCCCCCAGCCCAGGGTGCTCCCAGCCCCGTCCAACCTGGCCTTGAACCCTTCCAGGGAGGGGGCAGCCACAGCTGCTCTGGGCACCCTGGGCCAGCGCCTCACCCCCGGCAAAAGGGAGAATTTCTTCCTTCTATCTCATCTACATCTGCCCTCTTTTGGTTTAAAACCATTACCCCTCGTCCCATCCCCACACCCCCTGACCCAGAGTCCCCCCCCACCTCTCCTGTCCCCCCTTTAAGCCCTGGGAGGCCACTCTCAGGGTCCCCCCGGAGCCTTCTCTTCTCCAGGCTGACCCCCCCCAACTCTCTCAGCCCGGCCCCCCAGGGGAGCTGCTCCAGCCCCCCCAGCATCTCCGTGGCCTCCTCTGGCCCCGCTCGAGCAGCTCCGGGTCCTTCTGCTGTTGGGGGCCCCCGAGCTGGCCCCAGCACTGCAGGGGGGTCTCCCCAGAGCGGAGCAGAGGGGGAGAATCCCCTCCCTGGCCCTGCTGCCCCCCCTGCTCTGGCTGCAGCCCAGGGCACGGGTGGGTTCTGGGCTGCCAGCGCACGGGGCTGCCTCACGGGCAGTTTTCCCCCCACCAGCACACCCAGCCCCTCTCCTTGGGGCTGCTCTCCAGCCGCTCCTCGAGGGCCCAGCCTGGGTCTGTGCTGGGGATTGCCCCGACCCACGGGCAGGACCTTGCCCTTGGACTTGTTGAACTTCATGAGGTTTTCCCAGACTCCCCTCTCCAGCCTGCCCAGGTCCCTCTGGGTGCCATCCCTGCCCTTCATCATGTCACCGCACCACATGGCTCAGTGTCATCAGTGAACTTTCTGAGGGTGCACTTGAACCCACTGTCCTTGTCGCGCACAAACATGTTAAAACAGCACTGGTCCCAAGACCAACCCCTGAGGAATGCCACTTGTCACTGCTCTCCACTTGGACATCAAGCTGTTGACTACAACTCTGAGTGAGACCATCCAGCCAATTCCTTATCCACCAAGTGGTCCATCCGTCACACTCATGTCTGTCCAATTTAGAGACAAGGATGTTGTATGGGACAGTGTCAAATGCTTTGCACAAGTCCTGGTAGATGACATCAGTTGCTCTTTCCCTATCCACCAACGCTGTGACCCAGTTGTAGAAGGCGATCAAATTCATCAGGCACAATTTGCCCTTAGTGAAGCCTTGTTGGCTGTCACTAATCGCCTCCTTCTTTTCCATGTGCCCTAGCAGACTTTCCAGGAGGATCTGCTCCATGATCTTGGTGGGCACATAGGTGAGATTGACTGTATTTCCCTGGGTCTTCTTTATTTCCATTTTTGAAAATGGGGATTAAGTTTCCCCTTTTCCAATCAGCGGAAATTTCACTGGACTGCTACGACTTCTCAAATATGATGGGTAGTGGCTTAGCCACTTCATCAGGTCCCATGGGTTTGTGAACCTTCAGGCTCTTTGGATGGTCTCAAACCTGATCTTCTCCTGTACTGGGCAGTTGTTCATTCTCTCAGTCCCTGCCTTTACCTTCTGTGACTTGGGTGGTGTGCCTGCAGCCCTTGCTGGTGAAGACTGAGGGAAAAATTTCATTGATTACCTCAGCCTTCTTCATATGCTGGGTGACTGAGTCTCCCTTTTCCTTCCATTCCAACACTGCATTCATAAGAGCCATCCCACCCTATCTCGATGCCAACGAGATTGTAGCCCTGTGGGCATGTGCATATCTCTAACTCCTCTTGTTTATTCCCTATGTTGTGTGTGCTTGTGTAGAGGCATTTAAATTGGGCGCCCAATGAAGCTGACTTACTGGCTGGAATTCCTTTGTGCAGCTCTTCAGGTGCTCCCTTGCTGACCTGTGGCCTCTCTTCAGGCTCTGGGCATCTATTGCTGGCACTGGCATCAAGTTGGTAGGAGTGGGATGGATTGAGTTTCCCCTTGCCCAGCAACTTCAGTTTAACTCCCTTTTCACCAGCTCAGCAAGCCTATGAGTGAAGATGTTCTTCCCCTTCTCTGGCAGATGGACCCCATCAGCCCCCAGCAGACCAGGTTTCTCAAAGTCACTCCCACGGTCTAAGCAGCCGAACCCCGGGCTGTGGTACCAGTCCTGTAACCAATTGTTGATCTGCCAGATTTGACCAGCCCTTTCAAACCCCTTCCCTTTCACTGGAAGGATTGATGAAAAAACTACCTGTGCTCCAGAGTTGCTTACCACTGCTCCCAGGGCTCTGTAATCCTTCTTGATACTCCTCAGACTGCTCCTGGGTGTATCACTGGTGCCCACATGGAATAGCAGCAGCAGATAATAATCAGTGGACTGTACAAGGCTCAGTAGTCTCTCAGTGACATCCCTGATTCGAGAATGTGGGTTTTCAGATATTTTGATGGCTTGCATATTTTTAACTTACATCATAGAATGGGTTGGGTTGGAAGGGAGCTCACCATACATTCACTGGGCTGGACACACAGTTTGTTGCCAGTTTCTGAAGCTGTCTCTGTCCTATTTCCTTCCTGCTGATAACACCCCTCCAAATTCCTCTTCAGTGCCTTGATCCTGTTCCCACAGTTACTGAGACATGATGGTGATAATGGGGAGCGTGAAATGGTGTCGTGGTTTAACCCCAGCTGGCAGCTAAACACCGCACAGCTGCTCACTCACTTCTCCCCCCTCCCAGTGAGTGGGATGGGGTGGAGAATCAGAAAAAAAAAAAAAAAAATTCACGGGTTGAGATAAGAACAGCTTAATAATGAAAATAAAATACAATAACAACAACAATAGAATAATAATTGAAAAATAATAAAATTTTAAAAAGAGATAAATAAACCCCAAGAAAAGACAAGTGATGCACAATGCAGTTGCTCACCACCCACTGACCAGTACCCCAGCAGCAACCCCCCCTCCGCAGCCAACTCCCCCATTTATATACTGGTCATGATGCCCTGTGATATGGAATAACCCTTTGGCTAGTTGGGGTCAGCTCTCCTGGCCACGCTCCCCCCCAGCTCCTTGTGCACCCTCTTGCTGGCAGAGCACAGGAAACTGTAAAGTCCTTAACTTAGGATAAGTGCTGCCTAGCAACAACGAAAACATCAGTGTGTTATCAACATTATTCTCACATTAAATCCAAAATACAGCACTGTACCAGCTTACTAGAAAGAAAATTAACTCTATCCCAGCCAAAACTAGGACAAATGGATAAGCAGACTTAAAGTTCCCCTGCCCTGCTACAATTCTTAACCATTTAACATCATAAATGAAGTTACAGAGCAGTGTCATCATCCAGGTCAATGTTTCCCTGAAATTTGTCCAGAATACCACTAGACAAAATTTCAGCTCAGTTAGTGCTAAGATCAGATTGAGAAACAAATACAGGATAACATAAATATTAGGGACCAGGGAGATACAATCCCATTTAGATACCTACTTTCTAATGGCTTAAGTGGGCAGTAGGCATTGAATTTCCCATTTACCTCTGTGCCTTAATGATTTGTAGGATATTTTATACAGAATATTTATGTACAGAAGTCCTATTTCAAAATCAAGTTAACTGCAGCAATATTTTGTAATTTTATTTAGTATATCTGTTGAAGATTCTTAGATCTGAACTTGGGTTTTGGCTACCTACCTTATCTGAAATCTTGCCGTTTACCAAAAAGAAAATTTCCAGTACCAAACAATTTTGTAGATTTGCCCAGTCATTCATCCTTGCTAATCTGGGAAGACATACTGAGGACCATTGCTTCTGGGGACTTCTTTTTAAGAGAACTGACTCATACTTGCCCTTGGTTACAAGAATCAGCAAGAAGAATGAATTTTATATGTTCAACTAAGCCAAAAATATGCTTTTCTTCGGAATGCAATTGCTACCTACATAATCCCTCATTTGTGTCAGCATGATCAGGTTAAAATTTAACCCCCATATGGTCTGCCAGAAGGTTTGTAGTTGGTTGGTTTTAGTTACTAAAAGAAACATTCCTTCGATCAAATTACATGCTTGTTTTCAAAACAGTAAACGTTGAGCTAGTTAATTAGAGCTGACTGTAGTGAAGTAATAGCAATTCTTGTTGCAACTTCATTAATTTCAGGAAAACTTTTTCAATAACTATTTTTTTATTTTTTTTCCCATTTGCTGTGTTGATGGTTTAATGAGTTTGTTTGGACATTTATTTTTATATTACATAGCATTTGAGTTCCAGCACAAAGGAAGAGTGATTGCTCTTTCCTCTGAACTGTGAAGTTAAAACTATTTCCTCCAAGATACTTTCTTCTAGAGAACAGAGTATGTATGGATATCTATGCATA